>NC_134398.1:148214891-149414891 GCF_050003625.1 Haematobia irritans | reverse complement strand
CATGGGTACATATTCTTTCTCCGCATTGATATGTCTGTATACAGACATACTCCATAATTCTCATTGTAATGATTTTTATGGTGTATGCCCTTCTCTACCACTTTGCTGTATGGCAATAATAAATCTTACTCTCTCATTCTCTTTTGCTCTAACAACATACACAGGAAAATATTTAGCAATATGCAATGCCAAGTTACAAAGCGATGACGTTGACGAACATAATAATCACGTTTATCAATGACGATGATGATCATTAAGGATTACTCCATTAATTTAATAACTAGAGTTCATAAAGAAAAACAAAAAATGATGAGAGTAGCAATATGCATTTCACATACAGAGAGAGAGAGAGAAAATCCTACATAAAATTAAACCGGTAACTTTCTTTTTGGCTTGCAATGTTATTTGTCAAGTGGCCTCATTCATTTATCGAAAGTCAGTGTTTTGTGCAATAATGAAAAAACTGCAATGCTGCATAATTTACAAAAAGGAACAGTGAGTAATATAAAGAGATCTATAACAGTAAAGCAATCCACCACCACTACCATAGTATTAGGAAGGGCAAATCTACCAACCACCACTGCCGTTACTATCACCACCACCCATTACATAACAGAGATTCACGTTTTCAAACTTGCAGTTTCACTGGGGAGAGATCCTATCGAGCAGGACTCTTTGTATTTTCAATTCTGTTTGTATTTTTGTGTTGTGCGTTCTGGCTGATGGCTTCTGGTTGCATTGATATAAATACTGCAGTATGTTCATACAGCGGAACAGCTGTCTGTACGTACAATGCCTTGTGCATTAAACTCATGATAGATTTTTGGAGTACACTTTGGGATTTAGTGCATATGTTTTGTTTTTGCCAGATATCCTTTAGCACACACCAAAGTCAGTCATTGGAAAAAGTTGTGAGATTTCTGATAAGATTTTTCCTGTTCTTTTTCCTAGCATTTGTTGTTATTAGTAATGGCCATAGAGATTGGAATGATGCGAAAGGGGATGATAAAGTTTCTTTTTATTATTGTTCGCCACCGAATGTAATAAAGTATTAAGGTTTAAAAATAGAAATGTTGTGGATTATATTTTTATAATAATTAAATTATATTTAATTTAAATTAAAATAAAATAAAATGAAAAAAATTAACTAAATTTAAAATTTTTTGGGGGAAAAAATTTAAATTTAAAATTAAAATTAAAATTAAATTTAATTTAAAATTAAATTAAATTAAATTAAATTAAATTAAATTAAATTAAATTAAATTAAATTAAATTAAATTAAATTAAATTAAATTAAATTAAATTAAATTAAATTAAATTAAATTAAATTAAATTAAATTAAATTAAATTAAATTAAATTAAATTAAATTAAATTAAATTAAATTAAATTAAATTAAATTAAATTAAATTAAATTAAATTAAATTAAATTAAATTAAATTAAATTAAATTAAATTAAATTAAATTAAATTAAATTAAATTAAATTAAATTAAATTAAATTAAATTAAATTAAATTAAATTAAATTAAATTAAATTAAATTAAATTAAATTAAATTAAATTAAATTAAATTAAATTAAATTAAATTAAATTAAATTAAATTAAATTAAATTAAATTAAATTAAATTAAATTAAATTAAATTAAATTAAATTAAATTAAATTAAATTAAATTAAATTAAATTAAATTAAATTAAATTAAATTAAATTAAATTAAATTAAATTAAATTAAATTAAATTAAATTAAATTAAATTAAATTAAATTAAATTAAATTAAATTAAATTAAATTAAATTAAATTAAATTAAATTAAATTAAATTAAATTAAATTAAATTAAATTAAATTAAATTAAATTAAATTAAATTAAATTAAATTAAATTAAATTAAAATAAATTAAATTAAATTAAATTAAATTAAATTAAATTAAATTAAATTAAATTAAATTAAATTAAATTAAATTAAATTAAATTAAATTAAATTAAATTAAATTAAATTAAATTAAATTAAATTAAATTAAATTAAATTAAATTAAATTAAATTAAATTAAATTAAATTAAATTAAATTAAATTAAATTAAATTAAATTAAATTAAATTAAATTAAATTAAATTAAATTAAATTAAATTAAATTAAATTAAATTAAATTAAATTAAATTAAATTAAATTTAAATTAAATTAAATTAAATTAAATTAAATTAAATTAAATTAAATTAAATTAAATTAAATTAAATTAAATTAAATTAAATTAAATTAAATTAAATTAAATTAAATTAAATTAAATTAAATTAAATTAAATTAATTAAATTAAATTAAATTAAATTAAATTAAATTAAATTAAATTAAATTAAATTAAATTAAATTAAATTAAATTAAATTAAATTAAATAAATTAAATTAAATTAAATTAAATTAAATTAAGTCAAGTTAAAATAAATTAAAATTAAAATTGAAATTTAACTAAAAATTTATTTTTATATTTATTTTAAATGTAAATTTTATAAAATAAATAAATTAGAAAACAAACTACTCTAAATTAAATAAATCTATAATAATAAAATTTAATAAATTTATAGAAAATTAATTTACTTTAATTTATTTATTCTTCATCAAACAAATATACACTGAGAAACTTGTGATTAACTTGATAGTTAACTAATTTTTTTAATATAATAAAAACCTCTTAACTCTACCTCATATAAAAAAATTAATCAATTTTCTTTTTCTTATATTTTTTACAGATAATTATCTATTTTTCTAAAAGTGCTTTCAAAGTCTGCAAGATGTCAACGGAAATAAATAATTTATTCATTAATTCTAATGCATTAACAATTGGAATTGGCAATTATGAAATTAATCAACAACATCAAGAGCAGGATATTAAATCTATGCCAAAACCAAAAATGGTTGTAATGTGAAACTTAAAGTATTCAATTTTAACAATGAAACATTTTTGGCATACAAATCAAACAAAATTTTCTTAAAAATTACAAAAAAAAGCTCTTGCAAAATAACAAAAATAAATTGGCTTAATAACCAAAAGTTTCGGTAAACAAAAAACAACAAGTTTGGCTAAACTAAATTAAAAAAAAAATAAAACATTTTCGGCATATTTTTGGTAGAAGAGAAAAAAATTCAGAAAAAAGTAAAAACGTGTAAAAATAAACATTTTTTTGTAAAAAATAAAATTTCGGCATACATAAAAAACAAAAATATTTCCCATAATTATGTAAAAACAAAATATATTTTTAAATAAGTATCAACATATATAAAAAATATATATCTATGAAATAAAAAAATACATCGTATCATCATCATTATTATTATCTCGTAAATATTAACGTCAAGATTTATATAATCATCAGAAAAGAAAAATTAACAAACAAAATTATTTTAATGTAACTTTTACATTTTTCGTATTCAATAAATATATAAAACAAAATTATCTAATTCATAGCCATAGCACGGCCAATGTAGAAAGACGGTAGAAAGTGTAAATTTTAAAATTTAAATATAATTTTTATGTAAAAAATCATTACATATAAAACAACAATAACTAAAGAACTTTTCACAAAAAATTGGGAACTATTTTCAAAATTATTGGTTTGGACATACTAAAAGCAAACTTTGAACTTTAATCTGCGTTGTTCGTTCGTTCGTTCGTCTCACCACGTATACATACCTACATACCTTACAACAACAACCATCACCACCACCACAACAACAACAGTAAAAAGTTTGCTTAAAAATTTCGTTTCGATCTAAATATAAATAAATATAACAAAACAAAAGAAAAATATCACATAAACTTTTTTCGCGAAAATTAATCGTTTATAAAAAAAAAAAAAACAATAACTAAAACATTCGAAAATAAAAACGTGGAGAAAATCAAGAACTGAGAGAAGCACAGGACATCAAGGATTTCATATTGAATCAAAAATATTCAATAAAAGGTGAGTACATTGCCCCCATGTAGTTAGTAAAAAAATTGTAAATAGTTTCAATCCCAGAAGTGATTATCACACACTCATGGATTCCAATTACAAATTAAATTAAAGATTAAATTAAATAATATTAATTTATGTAAAGTTAAAATTTTCCATTAACCTAACGAAAATTTTTCATTAGGACAATGAATATTTTCGTTTTTTGTTAGGGGTGAGGGTGGGTAAAAAAGCCTTTACGCATCTGACAAAGAACGTCTCTCGTTGTATGCCGGACTCGATCGATATATATCGACAATACCGGCTAAAAAACGCGACCCTTATTAGTCCTGGAGTTTTCTCCACCTCGGTACCGTTTCCATATTATATTACTTCGAAGTGGACCCCCACACGCAGAGAAGGAATATGATCACCCCAAACATGTTTTAAGAGCAAAATGTTATTTTTGGACGGTGAACATGGAACATTTTTGTCGCTAAAATGTTATTTTCTCCGCAAACAAATACGTGGTTGCTGATATCAGATACATAATTTTCAAGAAAACATTTCTGCGACAAACATGTCCATGTTCACCGTTCAAAAAAAAAATTTTGCTCTTGAAACAAGTTTGAAGTGATCAAGGAATATGATGTGGGGGTCCACCTCGAAGTAACATAATATGGAAACGGTACCGATGTGGAGAAGTGATCATATTCCTTCTCTGGGTGCATGTAGGTAGGTGCCTGACCTTTTCATCTACCGTGTCTGCGTCCAGACCGTAGCTTTCCTCTGTGCCCATCTCCTTCCGTTGTCATTCTTTCTCACTCCATAGTGCGTGTTGCCCACCTCCTCAATATGACTTCGCAATGATGTTCCAATGCCGTTCGTTTGCCGTCATGTTTTCTATCAGGTTCTGCTCATCATCGATGACATTCCCCTTCATGTAGAGGCAATATGGACTATGGCATTTGCCCATCTTATACAAATACATTCGGAAGTATCCGTGTCCAGACAGCATCTGCGTTACGTTATAGTTCACGTCTCCGTGACTTCTGTTAGTCCACTTTTCTATATCGGGTATAAGTCTTGCTGTCCACCTATCGTATGTATCTTGCTGATCTTGCCACAATTGCATAGTCTCTCTTTTTGTTTCCTCTAACGTGTTGGTGTCAAATCTGTTCTCCATCTTGAGATCAAATATCCTCTTCGTTTCCTCAGCTTGAAGGTCTCGCGCCCTATTCGCATGTCTCAGCTTGCTTACCCATAACTCCCTTCCATAGAGTTGAACACTATTACAGGCTGCCATGTGGCTTCTTCTTCGAAGAGAGAGATCAGGTCATATAGAGTCAGCTTTCAATAACGTATCTACTGCTGGCAGGAGAAAAATAAGGTCATATAGAATCTTTGAGTTCCCAACTAAATTCAGCTCTAAAATTGAAGGTTGAGGAACTCTTCGCATTAGTACTGCCACACCTCCGACATAGAGTAAAAGTTTATATTACTTCTTCGGATCTAATCCTGACTGCCGTTTGATTTCTTTGACTCTCCCGAGAGTCGATTAGTTGGATCCCTGATTCCCTTCGTTCCCTCTATTCTACTCCTCGTTTAAAATCCATTATAATCTTCCTATCAGTCTGGCTGTACTTTTGGTAAATTCTAAAAACATGAACAAAAAACCCCATACATTATTGATGTCATTGTTGAGTGTTGAAAATAAGTCAAATGCGTTTCAAAACAAAAAAAGACTAGTTCCGAATAGCGCAATAGGAAGTGCGTAATTTGTTGTTTAATTAGGGGAACTCTTAAGCATAAGAAAGCTTGTTTTCTATGTAAGACCCATAGTAGAGAGACAAAAACCAACAATGCAAGCTTTGAAAGAACAACGCATTACACTGTCATTTCAAACCAAGGGTTTTGTGTGGTTGATTTCCGTTTGTTTCGTTTCGTTTTCAAACCATTGAGGCTCAATTATCTGTCCACAGTCGTGGTAGCCGAAAGACGAAGAATCCAAGTACCTACTAAATGAGTGGAAGTCATTAGAACAACTATGAATCTATGGTTAGCTTTTCTATATTGTTTGTTTGCTAGTTTGTTTTCTATTTCATGAAAATTCTAAGAAGTTGTCGTCGTCTTCGTCGTAGAACTCCATTTTTATTGTCATTTACAAGAAAGACATAAAACTTGGAAAATAACTACACGTGATTTCATTACATTATCATTACAATACAATAAACCATAAATATCAAATGCCTTTCAAGCTACCAAAGAGCGATACAATGATTTAGTTTGTTTTTTCTTTGTGTTTGGTATTATTTCCTTGGTTGTGATAGGGCTTTTGTTTTCAGTTTTGGTTTTTTGTCGGTAGAATGAAAAATGAGGTTCTTATGAAAATGGAGAAAAAGGTGAAACTAAACTAAATATTAGACAACTGAATTAGATTTAGGATTTCTATACCATACATGACCATGAGGGAGCATTTTAGAATCGTAGCTGCCAAGACTTTCCCAACTACGACGAAATTACCAAGAATAATGTCAAATTAGGGAGGTTCTCGAAGGACAATCAGAAAACTACTGACGAACGTAGCATACGCCGAAGTACTTTACACAGCTCCTGCTTTTTGTAACACGGTGGTCTCAGAAAATGCTAGACAAGGTGCGAAGAGTTTGCATTCTCCGAGTGATATCTGCTTACACTAAAATCTCAACATTCGCATCATCGGTTCTAGCTGGGATCACTCTATTGGATTTGCTGTTAAGTCTGACAAATCTGAGTTATTTAATGAACAATCATCAATTCTGAATACTATTGCTCAAGCAGCAGCAGAGAACCGGCACATCCAAAAGGAAGCTCGCGAAGGATTCCTGAATAAATGGATGTGACATAGATGACAAAGGTTTATGGATCTGCCAACTTATTCCAAGCATCCGGAGATGAATAAATAGACCTCGTGGAGAGAAAGATTTGTATCCGTATACCAGGTACTTAGTGACTTAGATACTTAACCAAGAGGCATCAATGCTGCACACTATTGTTCAACCAACAGCAGAGAAACGGCGTATCCAAAAGGAAGCTCGCGAAGGATTACTGGAAAAATGGCAAATGAGATGTGAGATGTGTGTGAGGGAAAACGCGTGTAAATCGGTGAAATCGTTTATTTAAAAAATCAAATTAAATTTCTTTTTCAAGTTCAATTAGTATAAAATTCAGGAAAAATATTCAGTTAGGCTTTCGCTTTTCCAAATCCGAATTGCCGGGCCTCACGCTTGACACCTGCCATCAGATTTTTTACAGCCACCTTGTCCACCTTCTTCGCCGCAGAAAGCCAGTTTGCCTGGAACTGCTGCTCATCCGTAGCAGTTTTTTTGGTCTTCTTTAGGTTCCGCTTGACAATAGCCCAGTATTTCTCAATTGGGCGGAGCTCTGGCGTGTTGGGAGGGTTCTTGTCCTTGGGAACCACCTGCACGTTGTTGGCGGCGTACCACTCCATGGCCTTTTTACCGTAATGGCAAAATGCCAAATCCGGCCAAAACAGTACGGAACAACCGTGTTTCTTCAGGAAAGGCAGCAGACGTTTATTCAAACACTCTTTCACGTAAATTTCTTGGTTGACAGTCCCGGAAGCTATGAAAATGCTGCTTTTCAAGCCACAGGTACAGATGGCTTGCCAAACCAGATATTTCTTTGCAAACTTTGACAGTTTTATGTGCTTGAAAATATCTGCTACCTTTCCCCTTCCTTTTGCCGTAGGTTTCGTCGTCCATTACCACGCAGTCAAACTTCGTCAGCATTGTCGTGTACAGCCTCCGGGATCGCGCTTTGGCCGTCGTATTTTGTTTATCATCGCGATTTGGAGTCACTTTTTTGGCTCGATGCACGGTTGTAGCTTATTTGCGGCATCTCGGAGAGAGAGGTTAGGGTTTCGCTTGAAACTACCGGCAACTCTCTTTGTCGTCTCAGCGGCTTCCGGTTTTTGATTTCCCCCCGATCCCGACTTCCTGGCTGTCGACAAACGTTCCCCAAACACTTTAATTACATTTGTAAAGGTTGATTTGGCAACTTTTAGCGATTTTGCCAGCTTTGCGTGCGAGTAGCTCGGATTTTCGCGATGCGCGAGAAAAATTTTGATACGCTGCTCTTCTTGCTTGGACGGCATTTTGACAACTGAATAGTTAATTCCAAAATCAAACTATGAGCAATATTCTACACACACCTTCAAAATGAAGGGTGTTCAGGTTTTTTAAATGCAAAATTGTAGTTAGTAGTTCATTGTAATTTACATAAATTGGCCGCTATGTGGCTTCAAATTACATAATGAAAAAAAAATTTTTTTGAAAGAAATACGTCAAGCATTTTGACAACTGAATAGTTAATTCCAAAATCAAACTAGGAGCAACATTCTACACACACCTTCAAAATGAAGGGTGTTCAGGTTTTTTAAATGCAAAATTGTAGTTAGTAGTTCATTGTAATTTACATAAATTGGCCGCTATGTGGCTTCAAATTACATAATGAAAAAAAAAATTGAAAGAAATACGTCAAGTTTATATTGACCAAATTTTGACCGTATCACCCTTTATGTTAAGTACTGAAGAAAACTGCAACAAGAATTTTATTACCATAGAGAACATGAACCCCATCTCGAAGTAATGCGAAAGCCGTCCGGTATAGTGGCCATCGGTCATCCACTTTAATTATCATACCAACCTCGTTCTTCGTTCGTTTAAAAACAAGTGTTCGCCCTGTGTGAACGTGCAACACGCAAAAAAGCTTGTTAGCTTCGCTTAATACTTGCAAGCATCCCGCCTAAGCAACAATAGCTTGCTACGCTACGATCAAACAAACGAACGTAAAGAAATGAAAAAAAAAAAAACGAAAACGTGGTGAAAATGGTAATGGAACACCACCAGATCGAACAATCAGCATTTGCGTTTTTGTTTACTAGGCGACTAAGACATTGTCTTCTACTGTGAATTTGTTTCTCTATTGTGTGTTTAGGTTTGCAGTAAAACGCTGCATTCATTTCATCTACAATGCTAAGCAGTTTTGCTGTTTCATTATACGCAACGTAACGTAGCAATGCGTAAATGATATTTAGACATAGACCTACATACAAGAGTGGTCTATTACACAAACTACATGTACATGTGTGTGTGTGTAATACACACTGTGTATGATGACTTCTAACGCACTGTTCCCAATTAGGTAGGCCTACAACAAAACAAGACCCCACCACAGCTAGTAATAACAGCAACAACAACGACAACAACATAGTCTACTACAACAATAACGCACTCTAACGCAACCCCAAAAGTAGGTCACATTTACGCAATGAGCTCATTTTTTTCTATTTAATAACGTCATACAAAACTTTTCGTTGTTGTTGTTGGTGTTTTTGTTTTGTTTTTGGAGGCATACAAAAGAAGCATTTTTTTTTTTGGTTTTAGTTTGATTTGGTATGGGAACGATATTTGCCTTTCAATGTTTGTGTTTGCAGTGTGTGGCAATAATGAAAGCGAAAACTTTTTTTGGTGAGGCAACTATCAGAAGCATAACAACAATAAAAAATACGAAGAAAACGCATTTTACGCACAGCGAGTTGTTAATATACGCAACTATGATCATCCAAATAAAGAAGAATCCATTAATTGTTTCCCTTCTGTGCTTTTGTTTGTTATATATTATATATCAAATAAGTAAAAAAAAAACATTTTTTGGAGGTGAATTTGCGTTTTAATATTCAGCGAAACGTGGCTTTTGCGTTTCATAGTTGGTAAAGTTTTAGGTAAAATTTGCTTCTATGGGTCGGTATCTAATAGATAGCATCCCATGGGTAGATGATAGTAGAAAAACAGCTAACACAAAATTATGTTCAATATTTTAGTCCTTAATTATAATTAATTTAAATAATAAAATTATTGACAAAAATGTTAATGAATAACAAGCAACAAATTATGGTGATTATGCTATTCCTTAATAATTCTAGCCCTTAATAAATTAAATAAAGGGCTAGAACATACCTACTATGCTCCTACTATGCTTTGGCGTTATTTCCTGTATCCGTTCCTGCTGTCCTTATTCCTGCTATCACCATGTTCCTGATTCATCCTAGTTCCTGATTCTCTTAGTTTCTGACCCATAATTCGTCTAATACAAAACCCATTCTATCCCTGGTATCCCAGGTTTTCCGCAATGAATTTACTCCAGCTTTACACTATATTCCCAATTCTTGTTGTAAAATTGTTCCTTATCTTATCTTTTTTCTCTTTTTTTTCTTTTGTTTTTTTGTTGTTTGTATCCAATTCTTAGTCCCAATCCTGCCTATAAATCTTCTATTGTCCCTACAATTTCTAAAATAGATTATATAGATATATTTTATTTTATTTTATTTTTAATTATTATAAGCGTCATACTTTTTATCTTACTGTAACCAGCTGCTAATTATGCTGTGTAAATAAATAAAAAAATAAAAAAAAAAAAAAAAAAATAAAAAAATTAATCAATTTAATATTAAATTCGACTAAATTAAATTAAACTAATTTCAATTGAATTAAATTAAGTTTCAATTTAAATAAAAATTTAAATTAGATTAAAAAATAAGACTAAAGTAACTTAAAAGGATTTAATTTCAATTAAGAAGAGAAACAAGTATGTACAGCAGTAAGTTCGGCCGGGCCGAATCTTAAATACCCACCACCATGAACCAAATATTAGGATTTCCTTTGAAATTTCAGGAGGGCTTGAGGACTTGAGGACACTTCCCGAAGATACATTTAAAGATTTCACCTATGAGGACTATATCAGATTCTGGATTTATAAGAATCATTTTTGTTTGAGTTTTAGAGGAATCATTAACATCTCTTGTAAGTGTGCAAGAAAATTATAAAATAACGTCTTGATTTGAAATTTTAAATCTGTAGATTTTCACCCGAAAAATAAAATCTGGAAATTTTACATTGAGTTTCAAGCAATTTTCATGATCAGTGCGCCTTCTATACTCACAAGAAGTGAAATTGGTCTATATGGAGGTATTACCAAATGGACCGATAAAAACTTAATCCGATACACGTTTTTGTGAGCCTTAAATACGAGAATATTTACAATTTCAGGCAAATCAAATAAAAACTACGGTTTCTAGAAACCTAAGGAGTTAAATCGGGAAATCGTTCTTATGGGGGCTATACTAAAATACCGACCGATACTAACCGTTTTCGGCACACCTCTTTATGGCCCAAAAATACCTCTAGATTTCCAATTTCAGGCAAATTGGATAAAAACTACGCTTTCTATAAGCCCAAGAAGTAAAATCGGGAGGTCGGTTTATATGGGGGCTATACCAAACCATGGACCGACACTCACCATTTTTGGCACACCTCTTCAAGGTCCCAAAATACCTCTAGATTTTCAATTTCGCGCAAATTGGATGAAAACTACGGTTTCTATAAGCGAAAGACCCCAAATCGGGAGGTCGGTTTATATGGGGGCTATACCAAAACATGGACCGACACTCACCATTTTTGGCACACCTCTTCAAGGTCCCAAAATATCTCTAGATTTTCAATTTCGCGCAAATTGGATGAAAACTACGGTTTCTATAAGCGAAAGACCCCAAATCGGGAGGTCGGTTTATATGGGGGCTATACCAAAACATGGCCCGATATAGCCCATCTTCGAACTTGACCTGCGCGCAGACAAAAGACGATTCTGTGCCAAATTTCAGGACGATAGCTCCATTATTGAATGCTGTAGCGTGATTACAACAGACAGCCAGACAGACAGACAGACAGACGGACAGACGGACATGCTTATATCGTCTTAGAATTTCTCCCTGATCAAGAATATATATACTTTATATAGTCGGAAATCGATATTTCGATGCGTTACAAACGGAATGACAAACTTATTATACCCCGTCACCATTCTATGGTGGTGGGTATAAAAAGTTAGTTTTCTTATACTCGTACTATAACAACTAGTTTTTTTTAACAAAAAATTTTAGTCTAAGAAAATTGTATCAACATGAATTTATAAGTTTATAGCTTAGTGACCGTAAATAATCGCGAAATGCACAATCAATGGATGATTTCTATTATTAAATTTATATAATTAAAAAATTTAATTTCATTTAATTTAATTTGGGAGCCACCGTGGTGCAATGGTTAACATGCCCGCCTTGCATACACAAGGTCGTGGGTTCGATTCCTGCTTCGACCGAACACCAAAAAAGTTTTTCAGCGGTGGATTATCCCACCTCAGTAATGCTGGTGACATTTCTGAGGGTTTCAAAGCTTCTCTAAGTGGTTTCACTGCAATGTGGAAAGCCGTTCGGACTCGGCTATAAAAAGGAGGTCCCTTGTCATTGAGCTTAGCTTGGAATCGGGCAGCACTCAGTGATAAGAGAGAAGTTCACCAATGTGGTATCACAATCGACTGAACACACAGAAAAAAATTTTCACGTTAAATTTTCCAATTAAAATTTTAATTGAGTTTGAAAAAATATTCAATTACAAATTTAATTGAATCAACAAATTTTTTAATTGAAACAAAAATCAATCACGAAAATTAATAGTATCAATTAATTTTTTAATTGAATCAATTAATTTTTTAATTGACCTTCAATTAATTTTTTAATTGACCTTCAATTAATTTTTTAAATGATACTATCATTTCTGTGATTGAAGACATTTCAATTAAAAATTAATTAGATCAATTAATTTCGAGATTGAATCAGATTTTTTTTGTGTGTAGTCTAAGTGAGCCTGATACATCGGGCTGACACCTAACCTAACCTAATTTAAATTAATTTAAATTAAATTAATTTAATTTAATTTAATTTAATTTAATTTAATTTAATTTAATTTAATTTAATTTAATTTAATTTAATTTAATTTAATTTAATTTAATTTAATTTAATTTAATTTAATTTAATTTAATTTAATTTAATTTAATTTAATTTAATTTAATTTAATTTAATTTAATTTAATTTAATTTAATTTAATTTAATTTAATTTAATTTAATTTAATTTAATTTAATTTAATTTAATTTAATTTAATTTAATTTAATTTAATTTAATTTAATTTAATTTAATTTAATTTAATTTAATTTAATTTAATTTAATTTAATTTAATTTAATTTAATTTAATTTAATTTAATTTAATTTAATTTAATTTAATTTAATTTAATTTAATTTAATTTAATTTAATTTAATTTAATTTAATTTAATTTAATTTAATTTAATTTAATTTAATTTAATTTAATTTAATTTAATTTAATTTAATTTAATTTAATTTAATTTAATTTAATTTAATTTAATTTAATTTAATTTAATTTAATTTAATTTAATTTAATTTAATTTAATTTAATTTAATTTAATTTAATTTAATTTAATTTAATTTAATTTAATTTAATTTAATTTAATTTAATTTAATTTAATTTAATTTAATTTAATTTAATTTAATTTAATTTAATTTAATTTAATTTAATTTAATTTAATTGAAATAAACATTACAATAGTTTAAATAGTTTTGATTAAAAAAAAATAAAACTAAAAAATAATTTCAACATGATTTTATAAAGTTTACAGTAGTAAAAAATTTTAGAGCTGAGGTGAATATTATCGATGGTCACGATGACGGAAATGCCCAGCAAAAAAATTTGGAAGTTCTTCCAAAGGCACAACCTTAAAAGCACTTCCAGAAGATGCACTCCCAATTATGTTCTTTGTTTTAACTACCCAGGAAGTTCTTTTAATTCAATTTTTTATAACTTGGTTTTTTCATACTTTTAATGGGTAATTTTAACTTCTTTCTCTGTTTTGTTTCAAAACAGAGTAAGAATTCATAAAATGGTACAAACCATTTAAATTTTGTCGAAAAACATGCTAAATTCAATCTGAAAAAATTGTGCATTGTTGAAAATATTTGAGGTCAAACGTTTCAGAAAAGCTTTAGAATCCATTAAAAATTATAAAAAATTTTAAAAGATTATTTATTTGACAAAATATCACAGAATTTTTTAATTTACATCCAAACATTAAATTCGGATCACATCTAAAGAAGTGATGCAAATTCAGTGCACCGGCTGTTGAAATGGAGGACTTTCGTTCTATGACAAGCCCATGTTAAATTCATCGCTTCTACGTAAGTTTTGCATCACTTCCATGTCCAAAAAGAACATTTTCATTACTTTTTTGGCTATGCTTTTGTTGCTGGGTGTTCAATCTCATTTCACGTAAGTGGTTTCACTTCCAAAACGCCGTTTGGACTCGTCTACAAAAAGGAGGTCCATTGTCATTGAGGAAGTTCATCACTGTGGTATCACAATGGACTGAATAATGTAAGTGAGCCTGAAATATCAGTTAGGTATAGTAGCCCAACCTAATTTCCCGTATGGAATTCGGGCATGTTTAATTAACCACTGCTGTGGATCCTTGCTTGATCGAATAGTCAATGCATACGAAAAAATATATATTTTTTTTTTAATAAAATATATGAAAATATTGAATTAAGAATAAAATGCAAAACCAAATTTTATTGAATTGAATTAGAATTCTGGGAACTGAACGAATATTATGTCAACATTTGAAAAATCAACCAACCAACCGAATCAGCCACATGATCTTACACAATAACAAAACAAAAAAAAAAGCTTCCAACAAAAAACAACAACATTAAAATACGAGTATACCCTTTCCTGTTTCGCCTCCCGCTAAAATTGAAATTCAAATGCAAAAAAACGCTACAGAATTTAACGCACAATTTTTTTATTGAAGAATTCTCACAAAAAAAAAAACTGAAAAAGCTTATGTCAGCCTAACAACAAAAACAACATTGAATAAAATTACCAACACTTATACATCAATAATAAGCATACACTTGCATATATGTATATAGTATATAAATATGTGCAAGGTTCCTCGCGTATATATGTGTAACAAATATTTTATTTTAATCAAAAGAATCTGAGAAAAAAACAAAATAAAAACGCACACTACGCATACCACAATGTTTGCTAAAGTCGTTGTTGCTTTTGGCAATGGCTCCACATAACGCACTTGAACGCAGCATATTTGTATGAAGCACATACAACTCCCCTCACATCACCACCACCACCCACCCCATAGGGCCAAGCAAAACGAAAAATCAACAATCACGCATACAGCAAAGAGCATTAGCAAGACCAACCAACCAACCAACAACACCAACAATAAATTGCGTACTCTTGGTGATGAGTGAGTGTGAGTGCGTAAATTCGTTTCTTAGATGTGCGTATCTATCGCTAGCAACAACTAACGACGACTACTACTGATAGACAGACCACCCGATGACTACAACTTACGATTATGATACGAACGAAAAATCTACACTCCGCCGACATTTTCGGTGATGTGAAGGCCTAATGCAACAACAAATGCTATAGGCCTATGATGAATGTACAGAGTAACAACAACAACGCTGGCAAAGTAATAATAATGACGACGACGATGCCAGGCCATAACAGCGAATGCCTTTAAAAATGAGGGCGCTGCTCTAAAGGCCACCGAAAAAAAGCAATACAACAAACCATAGTGAGGAATGGGACCAGAACTTAAATGGAACATAGGAGGCAGAGGGGCTACGCATAAACTTAGTCTCGTTCATGTTGCGTATCGCACACGCACTCTTTGCCTATAAACACAAGCACACACTCATACTCTCATCGTATATATACATATTTATGTATGCAGACCCACATTATGAGAGAGGGGTAGTGTATAGAGGAGGGGACCTTAGCGCAGTACTTGGTTAAAAATGCGGAACCAAAAATAGTGCGTGTAGGTTAGCAACAACAACAATGTCATTTTCAACAGCAGCAGCGTTATTTGTAACAGCAACATCACATCAAGAGCAGCAGCAGCAAGAATGAGCTTTGATTGTGTGATTAAGCCTATAACGATAAAAACAAGAACAACAACATCAAAGACAAATGTTTAAATAACAAATAGAAGAAGACGGACAACGACGACAACTAGAATATGAAGAAGAATAAGACGAAGACGACGACAATGAGGAAGAAAAACCTTGAGCTCGCACAACATAATTAAAAATGTGTTGTACTTTGTAGGCCTCTATAATGGCCGCAGCAAGAATCGCTCGGCACTAACAACATTCGTACAAAAATAACAACAAAATAAGGAAACAAATGCGAACACTTGAAAAAAAAGCTTTAACAAATATAGCCAGCAATCTCCTAACATAGATTGATGACGAGATGCCGATCATCAGCACCACGCATTATGCGCGTATACGCACCAACGCACTCGTCTATAGCGTTCATGGCGAGGGCGAATTATCGTGCAGTTTATGAGAGAAAAATATTTTGATAGGTTTTTTGCGAAATAGAAAAACAACAACAGCTGCAATAGAAATCTGGAGGTATGAAAAGGGTTCCTGGTTATATATACTGTGGGCATTTTTTTATGTGTATATGATCTTAGATCTTAACGGTTGATAAATCCCCCAAGAATCTGGCCATATTTTTCACAGTGCCACTCATACTGAGTTGGACCAAATCATTGATTTTGTTTAGGCTGAGCTCATTAATATGAGAGAGAGAGTGAGGAAATTTCCCCTTGTTGGTTGTGAAATCTTCTGGCATTCAAGACATCGGTTTTTAATAGATAAAACTAAATTTTCTAAATCTCTTCAGAGAGCAAACTACAAAGCATCATGGTTTTATAATCTTTTAGCGCAAAATACCAAAACCTATTTGTAACAGGAGTAACATTGAGTATCATTAATTAATGCTACATGCATAGGTGATGAAATTTTCTCATTTTCTCTTTTTTTCTCTCGTTTATAAATTTTACATATATGGCACTGATGACCTTACCTATTCCCAATTCTTTCAGAAAATTCTATTCCTTTTCTCACCTACATATGACAAAAGTCCTCTTATTGAGATAAATAGATAATAGGGCCAAACTCACCTCATTTGGCCTTACCTAAGCTAGCCTAAATCCGCTTAGAAAAGTGAGCGTGGAAAAACTTCCCGGTTTTATAAATTTTCGTTTAGTGGTCATATTTTTCGATGTTTCGATAAACGCATAATTTTTATAGAGAGAGTCCTAAATGTTCGAACGATCCATCCTTCATGAACTGGAAGCATGACAATTAGTTTAAAAAAAAACAACAACAATCATTAGTTCTTAATACGCTCAGTAATGTGCCGGTTAATATATCCCCTTGCATATACATAGATTCTATCTCCGTCCGTTGTATTTTGAGTGACTGTTTAATTCCTTTAAGTATTGCTGGTGGCATCTCTCAGTGTTTCAAAGCTTCCCCAAAGTTTGGGCTCTTCTACAAAGGTCTTCTACGAGGTCTCTTATTGAGATAACTGTAGAGATGGTTACTTTACCAAACGTAACGTTCTCGTAAACCACATACTTTTAGCTGACCTACTCAGCCTTCAAAAGAGCCCTATTATTTGGCTAAAAAGAAATAATCGGCCTATATACGTAAATATATAAGAGAAATTCACTATTATTGAGCTAAAGAGAAACAGGCAGGCCATACTGATAAAAATTGCCATTTGAGGTATCACTCGGAAAATTCTAATATTTTTGGTGGTGTTTCCCAGTATTTCAAATCTTTTCTATGTGATAATGCTTATATTGCTACTCGCCGTTTGAGGCTCTTCTATCAATCAAAGACTCTTACTAAGATAACTATCTCACCAACTCAGTTTTCAAAAGCAATCTCTGATTAATCTGAAGAGAAATAAGTGACCCATATTGATAAGAGGGAAATGCACTATCTGTGGCAGCACTCTTATTACCATCACCATCTGTGGTATTAGCTAACACCCTGAAAATTCTACTATTTCCGATGGTGTTGTGATAATGTAGATATCTATCAACTCTATGTGATAATGTACGTATTATAACTTGTCGTTTGGGACTCTCCTATCAATCAAGGTCTCTTATTATGATAACTCGTAACTCACCTACTAAGCTTTCAAAAGAGATCTTTTATTGATCTAAAGAGACATAGGTTGCCCATATTGATAAGAGGGAAATTAAACATCAATTGTATCACTCCTATTGAGAAAGTTACCACCTGAAGCAATAATTATTAGAAGATAAATTTATCACATAAGGTATTACCTTACCTAACATAAAATAAATTCGGAAAAATGTAATATTTATGGTTGCGTTTCTGCACGCAGAGAAGAAACATGATTGTCACAATCATATTCGAAGAGCAAAATAATATGATAGGAGCTATTTTTGCGGAGACCATGTAACATTTTAAACTGCAACCATGTTGGCTCAGTGAACATGGTTCTAAGAAAAATATAATTGTCCTCATCTAAAATGTTATTATATTGATAAAAAGAATTTTGTTTGAATGAAAAGACAATGGTCACGATTTAAAATGTTATGGTATTCATTAAAAATGTTTTTCTCCTAGTTAAAAGAACATGGTCACAACCTAAAATGTTTTGATCTTTATGAAAAAACTTTTTTCATCGTCGAAAAAATGACGCCACTTGAGAAAAGAAAACACAAAATTAACTTTATTTGTTTGTTTTTATTTATTTATAAACTAATTCATTGTTTTTTTGTATTTATAATGCCGTTCAAGCAAACATCATATATTTTTCAACACTCTATTTTATTTCACTTTCAACAATAAGTAATTATTCCATATTTACATCGTGCCCATCAAATGTACAAACGCAGACATCATGTAACTGCAAATAAAAATAAATGATCCATATAGCAAAATGCAGAACAAAAAACAGGTACATTTCAATTACACTTTCCTTTTTTTGTGTTCACATAAAACCACGTGCCACTTCTGAATAAATAAATTAACACAAAACACAGTAAATCCGTATTCTCCGTCCATTGCAAGAAACAATCAACACACGACTGACGCGCAAAATGAAAATCGTGTGTACCTGCTCAATGTTTTTATAAAATTCTTTTCGCTGCAAAAAAGTTAAAAAATTAAATGGTCACGAAAAAATGTAAATGGTCTTCATGGCCATGTAATGGTTCTAGACATGTCTATACTTAACCTATAAAAATACTTTTTCCCCTGTAAAAAAGTAAAAAAAAAAATTGAATGGTCAGGTACATGATTTTTTCTATCATTTAAACGATAGAACATGTTTGTGGTATTTGAGAACCATTCAAATGCTTATTGCCACCATACATTTTTCTCCGCTCGAAAACTATTTTTACAAAGACAAAATACATGGTTTTCGCGGCAATTACATGCTCTAGATAAGCATTAAATGCATGCGGCAACCATGTCCAAACATGGTTTTTCTGTGCGTGTGAGTATTTACAAGTTTCTCTTGGTGACTTCGCACATATTTCAACTCGCTGTTTTGGACTCTTCTATCAAATGAGGTTTCTTATTGAGAAAGCTATAGAGATGACCACTTTAACTAACGTGACGTAAACTTCACCTTCTCAGCTTTCAAAAGAGGCCATATTATTGAGCCGGAGAGAAATAGGTTGCCATATTAATAAGAGTGAAATTCTCCATCTGTGGTCTCACTCTTATAGAGCTAAAGAGTAATTGAGAGATATTGACAAGAGAGAAAATTACCATGTTTGGTATCATCTGAAACACTAATTAATAAAAGAGAAAGTCACCAACGTACTTAGACAAAGAGAAGCTTTAAAAAACTTTGATTTCAAAGCTTCTCTATGTGATAATGCATATATTGCAATTTGCCGTTTTGGACTCTTCTAACAAATGAGGTCTTTCATTGAGATAATTATAGTGATGATAACATTAACCTAGAGTAACTTTAACCTCATCCTTACGCTCGAAACCTATTATCGATCTAAAGAGAAATAACCCATATTGATGATAACACCATCAGTGGCTGCACTAAGCTAAAGAGAAATAGGCAGACCATATTGAAAAGAGAGAAAATCACTATTTTTGTGATACACCTTAAGCACGGATTAATAAAAGTACTTAAAAAAATAAGAAAAATCTAACAATCGTTCCTCATCAGTTGATGATTTAAATTTATTTTAATATCTATTGTATGGATCAAGGGAACGATTTCCAAATGTATTCTAAAAAATATATCTGCTCAAAAATATATTGTATGGGAAATTATCCATAGAATTACAACTTAACGGGTTGTCGACCTAGACCAGTAACATTTCCAAGCATTTGACTTTTACAATCGAATCATGTAAGAATATCTTTTCATTCCATCTATATACGTACATACATATATAGTACACGTATATATTTACAAGCCATAATTTCATGTTTTTCAAGGTTGTTTTAAAACTAAATTCCCTTGATTTCCGCTGCTCTTCATATGGTCATATCTCTGTATGAAGAGGTGAAGCCGAGGAGGTGAGGTGAAAATAGCAACAAATGTTACTGGCTGCAAGGTTGTTGAAATGATATTCACACTTATTTTTTTGTTTTTGATGATTTGTATAAACGAACTTAATCGAATATGATGTTTTTGCCGCCCTAGACCCTACTCACCATACCCGAAAATGCCAAAGGGGAGGAAGGAAGGAGGAAAATTCACATATATTGCGATTGATGAAGCAATCGTTCCATAGGCAGTTTTCTTGGCATTCATTTTCTTTACATAGAGCAAATACTTGTCGCTGCTACACACATTTTTACTTCTAAATACTTACGCATTTTTTTCTCACCTATACACATGCATTTTGCCTTCATGCAAACATTGTGGAAGATTAAAAAACAAAACACAAACCAAAAAATGCTATCTGTAAAAAACAGCATTGGCACACGGACAAAGCTAAGACATATGTATGGACGGACGGACGGACGGACAGACACGCATAATAGGCATCTATCTATCTATCCATCCATCCATACGTCGATTGTGCGTAAATGTGTGCGTTGTTTTGTTTCAAAAGCATTTGAGCAAACAGCATTTGTTTGCAGATAACACTCAGCAAAGCAAACCAACCAAACTGCCTAGCACACCATCTATTCATAGGATAGAGGGGGAACCCCCCCCCCCCCCTCTTTTACCCTTCCATCACAAAACCGCCATGAATGACAAACACTTTGGGCCAAGCTAAGTTATCATTTTGTTGTGTAGGCTGTTAGTTTCTATTTGTCCCCCTCTAAACACAAGCATAGTGCGTTTATGTCAATCTAATAGGGCTAAACGCACACACGCTCTCGTACACTGTCATCGGTATGTATGGCGTGGACGGACTCATGAAAAAAGCTCATGTGCTTATTCTTTTGCACTATAGTGCTATGATCTTACTCAATAACTAACGCATGTTTACAGGGTGTGGCAAATGCGTTGTTCGCAAGGTTTATTTGAAAAAGCTCCACTGACATTGGCATCAACGTAGCTTTATTAAAAAAAATTAGTACATGCAAAATTGTTTCTCAATATAGAAGCAATACAAGGTAATCATACATAGCCAACGAAAGGGAAATATCCGGCAAATAGATGTCCTTATTGTCCTTTTCCATTAAAGAAATTCGCCATCGTTTTTTCTAATAAGAGACATTGATTTTTGGCATTGAAAGAAAAATTTCTTTGTTTGGGATACATGAATAGATATTTATATCATAATAAAGTGGAAGGAATGCAGGTAATAATGAAAATTGATATCAACATATTTGCCATCATAGCTTTTCATGAAAATTTGCATCGCCAAATTACAAAGTGCCCTATGGCCTACGTCCTTATATAAGGTCCAATTATCCTGGGAGACTACAAAACGGTCATGGATTCTCAGCTAAAGAAGCTTGTTTGCATAGAATAACCTGTGGTGGAAATATGACATGGTGTTTATTTTGATATTGAAAGATCTGGGATCATGAAAACTAATCTCTGAGTATTTCAAAGCTTCTTCAACGTTTAGGCTCATCTATAAAACGAGGTCTCTTATTGAGTTAACGGCAGAGATGATCACTTTACATAACGTAACTTACTCTTAAACTTTTTACTGACCTACTCAGCTTTCAGAAGTGGTCTCTTGTTGAGTTAAAGACAAAAAGCAGCCTATACTGATAAACGAGAATTCCACTTTTTGTGGTAGCACTCTTATTGAGAGAAACGGGCACTGATAAAAGAGAAAATCACCATCTGTGGTATAATCTAACACTCTGAAAATTCTAATATTTCTAGTGGTGTTTCTGAGTATTTCAAAGTTTCTCTATGTGATAATGCACATATTGTAAATCACCGTTTGAGACTCTTCTATCAATTAAGGTATCTTATTAAGATGATTTTAGATATGACCATAGACAATAGATGTTATATAGATAGACCATGTGTCTCTTTAACAAAAATGTGTCAGTTCCAAAAATTAATTTTCTGACATTTCGTTTTGATTTTTTCGTAAAGAGTCAGTCCCAAATACTAATTTTCATGCATTTGCTTTTGTGTTGTTCGTAAAGAGCAAAATTAAATTTCGTATTTTCGCGGTTTTGGTCACAATTTTTTGTTCAAATATGAACTTTTAATATATTAATTTATTTATAAATCATCTGGTGCATCATAAACGTTCTAATTTTGTGTAAAATTGGCAAACTACAAAATGGAAAACGAAGGAGATTGTAAGCGTGCTCTTATTTTTCTCGTTTATTCTTAATCTTCGGAACTGTCAAACATAGTTTGACACCTATGGCCCATCTATGTATTATAAGGTCTATGGATATGACCACTCACCTACTAAGCTTTCAAAAGAGATCTCTCATTGATTGAAAGAGAAATAGGCAGCCTATACTGATAAAAAAAACCGAAAATCGCCATCTGTGGTGGCACTCTTATTGATTAAATAGAAACGTAGCCCATACTGATAAGAGAGAAAATCTTTGGTATCGCCTAACACTCTGACAATTCTAATATTTCTGATGGTGTTTCTGAGAATTTCAAAGCTTCTCTATGTGATAATGCACTTGCCGTTTGGTACTCTTCTATCTTATTAAGATAACTGTAGATATGATCTCATTAACGTAAACCTCATACTCTTACCTCACCTACTCAGTTTTCGAAAGAGATCTCTGATTGATAGAAAGTGAAATAGGTGACCCATATTGATAAGAGCGAAATTCACCATCTGTTATAGCACTCTTATTGAGCAAAGATTCCAAATGGCCTATGTCGTTTATAATGAAAAACAATATCAACCAAAATGGCCACCACATACTTCCGCTTACAGAAAAACATAATTTTCGTGAAATTTTGCATTATCTAATGGCAAAGTGACCTATGCCCTATGTTCCTATGTAAGGTCCATTAACTCTGGCAGGCCATAAAATGCAGCACACTGGCACACGTGGAGGATGGAGAGACTTTTCAACAACAACCATCACTATCACTACACCCTCAAAAAAATCGCTTCTGTAACATATACCCCAAATACATTTTGCTTCAAGCATATATATTTTCAGGATTGGTGCAAACAAAATATTGTTTGTATTGTTCAAACATATTATATTTCACCTTAGGGCATACACTGGTATTAAAAAGTATTAATGAAATTTTCTTTGTGTGGATATATTTTTAAGGCGTCAATTGGTTACTTCCATTATTTTACTTGCAGCATACTCTCTAGGTCTCTCTTTCTAAACACATGTATGTTTATAGGCTATTTCCAAATTAATATATGTTTGCATCTAAGCATATTATATTTACAAACATTTTATGTCCCAAACATAATATGTTCTAACATATATGTCCCAAACATGTTATGCTACTTTATGAACATTATATGCTTGCACTTAAAAATATTGTGTAAAAAAATTTGAGTTCCAAACAAATAATTTTTACACCCAAACATATTAAAAACAGTATTTTTCGTTCGTGTAGAATATAGATGAAAGGTATCACCAAAGAATCTGAAATTGTGATTTTTATTTCTTCATGACACCAATTAAACTCGCCAGATTAGTAAACTATTAAATAAATCTGCACATTGCATCGAGAAGACATGATGTCAAGAGCGACATCGGTACAAAACCTATGATGGAAAAATTAACTTAAATTATCGTAACTTCGTCCATATTTATATCCAACGATTTTTAAATGATAAACAAAAAAACAAAATTTTTTCAAGCTTGAAATTGAAATTAAAACAAGAGAAATGAAAAATTCGTTGGTCTAAAATTTCATTTGCCATAAAAGAAATTAATTTGTTTGGTGGTATGAAAATTAGCCTCAAAATCCAAATGAAACAGGACCACAAAAGACAGGACCCTAACTGATGGAAGAAATATGAAGATTTAACACAACGATCAAATATGAGTTACTAAGTACAAATCTCTTTGGATTTGCGCTAGCCCACATTCGACTCTGTCCATAGGAGAATATCTTAAATCACACGCCAAAAAAGCTGCTGCGATATATTGCTATTTAGGACAAAAGTGTGTATACTTCCCACCATTGTCAAATCCCAGAATGCGAAAATAGACCCCATGAAGCATAATACCAAAAAGGAAATGTGGGTTCTAGTTTTATTTCAAATATTGGGGTTTTGTATTCATAGTGCAAACGGACCTCAAAAATAAAATGAAGTTACTCTCGTCGTTGTTTTCCTTATATTTTTGGTTCTAGTCCTATTTCATTAAAGTTTTGGGGCTTATTTTTATGGGACCTATATACTACCTTATTTTCCGTGCCCAACCATGTTAATGTTCATGGCATTTTATTTTCTACAAAATCAAAAATTCCTTTGGCCAAAATTTCTTTCATCCCAAAGTATGATTTTGTTTGTGTGTCTCTTTAGATGGATCTTAAATACAACAACTAAATATTCTCTGACCTTTGGGCCTATAATACAAACTCTCTCTCTCTCTTCCTCTCTCTTATCTCAGTTGATTACACTTTCTGAAGTGTTTTGCATAGTGTAGACCGTTTGAGATCATCAGTCGTTTACATCAACCAAATCGCACACTACTACTGATTTAACAAAATTTAAGTTTTTTTTGTATAATTTTGATGGCATTGCTATTTGTTGTTTAGATTAATGATTGTATGTTGAATTTTGTAATAAATTTTTCTATGTAAAACTAAAAAAAAAGTTTAAAATGTTGTATTTTTATAACCACACACACACACATACACGCATTTTGCTTTAGGGCTGATGAGGGCCATTTGTAATAAGCCTATGTAGACTTCAGGGTTATTAGTCTTGTTTTTGTTGCACTATGGAAATGTATAGAAGTTTATTTTTTGTTTTTGTTGAAAAAAATACCACAACAACAACAGCAAAACTTCCGCATACGTCATTTCCAAGTATAAAGTATGGTATGAAAAACAAAATTCATGAAAGCTGAAAAAAAACCAGAGCTTTTGGACATGAACCTAAATTATGTAGGCATAAAAATTATTGATAATACTCATGCGATATATAAGTGAACATTTGTTTTATATATATTTTTTTGTTGGTGTTTGTTTTTAAAGATTCAAGGTGCAATTACAATATTGTTTTTTTTTTTTTTTTTTCATGGAAAGCCATCTTTAGTTTAGACTTGGAACTTTGGGAAATAATGAATGTTTTCCATGAACAAGGAATTTTTCTTAGGAAATTCTAAATTCCAGAGAATGTTTAAATCAATATATTTCAAAATAAAACAAGTATAAACGGCCGTAAGTTCGGCCAGGCCGAATCTTATGTACCCTCCACCATGGATTGCGTAGAAACTTCTACGAAAGACTGTCATCCACAATCGAATTACTTGGGTTGTGGTATCTTAAATCGCTTTCTACATTGTGAGTTAGTCCATACGTGGTATACATTAGACAAAAAAAGTATGTGTGGGTAAGTCTACAAATAATTACGAATCGATATGGACTTTTGCACGGTACGTACACAGAAAAAAAAGTGTCTTGTAAATTTAAGGACCATTTAAACTTTCACATAGTTCAACAAATTTACTGTAATATAGTTCATTTTTCGTAACCACAACGAAAATTAACTTAGCTAAAGGAAAACTTATAAAAATTCAGTAAATGTTTTTTAGTTCACTAACTATGAAATGGGAAGGATTTTTCCTTAAATAAATTTCCAACACAGTAGTTAATGCATCGTTGATTCTATTATAAAAATACATGGACAATATAAAAATCTTACTACGGAATGTGGACAATTTACTAAGAAAAAATTTTGTATGGAAAAAAAATTTTGTAGTAAAAATTAACTTAACGACATTACCGATTCGTATGATGGCTTCCTACAGATTATTTCCCTTTTTATTATAAGTTGGAGTGTTTTTCCTCACATTGAACATTTTAGATAAAGTAGAATAAAAAGTAGTTAATATAATCCTTGACGGGTGTATATAATTTTTTATAGATTCCTCATAGGTTTGGTATATATTTTACCTTAACTTATAGATAGAATTCCAACTAATCAATAAACGTGCTACTGGAAAATGTGAGTGCATCATGTGAGGGAGTTTTTAGAGACATTTTGTGTATATCTCGTATGATTGTTTGTTATTGCGTCATTTATGCTGTTGTTGGTTGTTTTGATTCTAGAGACAATGGAATGTTCCTTGTGTGTTGTTGGTATCTTTTGTGGTGAGAGTTGTTTTCTTGCAATAGCGAGATCAGAAAGGGATCGTGTGTGTGTGTGTGGAGTTATTTTTCTTTACGGTATGTATCCCTTATGACTTTGTGTCTTTGAGTTTTATTGTTGCATTCAGTTATGTTGATGCATTTATGAGGTGCACACGTGGATTTAATTTTGCAAAATTGTACGTGCGGTTTAGTGTTTATTAATGAAAATACATTTATTCGAAACATTTTAGAAACTGAGAAGTGAATGATGTGATGTTAGAGTAATCAAAAACGCTTTTTATTGATAAAAAAACAAATAACAGATTAAGGAACTGTATATTTCTGTTAATAGTTTAAAATTATAAACTTATAAAATATATAGCAAGTGCATTTCAATACCGCAAGTTAATAATTACTGAATATGTTTAAAAATTAATTTAAAATAATATGTATAAATCCCTTAAAATTAAATTAAAAATAAATCACTAAGAAAAGTATAAAATTATACGTCTTCGATACAAATTTAAGTATAACTTGATGGAGAATAGCCCAAACCAAGTTTTTTATAAAGATTATTTTCTTTATAATGGATTATTAAAGAAACCTATCATGAAAATTGCGATTTTAGCTTCTAAACTTGAACTTAATATACACCTTAAATAGTAAATGCTATACTGAAAAGTGGAAATTATGTCTAATTTTATAATATTTTTTATTTCAAATATATTCTGAGAATAATTTCAATAACGTCCCATTAGTCCATGGATATGATTCTAATAATGTACCTACTGGAAGGATTTTTCAATGTGGTAAGTTTTTCTATAAACGGTATTTTGTCCGTTTTTAATAAAACCAAAATTTCAATTTATTAAAAATAATTATTTTTACTTGCAGGTAGACAGGCCTTGTAATGGTAATTTTTTGGAGTATTCTTACTGTTTAATGCTAACTAAACTGATATCTTTATTGGCTCTAGAAAACACTCTTGAAAGCCGTAAGTTAAAAATCAATATGTACGATAAAAATTGATATCTTTCTTATATTTTGTATAACTTTGCAATTTCAGATGCTTATAAGACAAATCCGCCCAACAAAAGTTAGCCAAAATCGATGAAATTGGACAACAATTCAATGAATATAGCAACTTATGCCGTATATATCTTTCATATGGATAGAAAACATGGACATTTAAATTAATTAGTTAGTCCTAATAACGTAGAATATTACTCTTTTGAATAAGCAATTACTAACTACCGACAAGTAACTGCATCCAACTTACGAATAAAAATATTGCCTTTATTGTATATCATAAGCCATAGTTTTGTGTAATATAATAATAATTTTTTGAAATAAAATACTGGTGGTTATAGAAAATTGACTTGTTTTGTACGAAAAATTTCATAGTTGTATACAGGCTTGTTGTACCTTTGATTCCTCAATTTCTCTACTTTTTTGAAAATTATACCGACAAACAGTTTATTTCAAACCAATTTCTTAATACAAGTTTCCCTAAAAATTGTTAATTTTTCCGGATAGCAGGAATATTTTGAATTAGTTTAACTATATTCTTCCCACATCATAGTAATAATGAACAAAAATACGATGCAATACATGAACTAATTTATAAGAAAATCATGAACTTATCTAGATGAAAAAAATCTTTGGCGCCAAATCATGGTCATTCTTACTATGGGTTAGTTCATTTTTCGTAAACAATAGTAAACTTTTTTTTCGGTGTAGGGAGCCAGAATTTAAATATGGGGGTCGCTTATATGGGGGCTATATACAGTTATTGATATGGACCAATTTTTGTGTGATTGGGGATCGATTTATCTGAGGGCTATATATAACTATAGACCGATATGGACCTAGTTAGGCATGGTTGTTAACGGCCATATACTAGCACAATGTACCAAATTTCAACTGACTCGGATGAAATTTGCTCCTCCAAGAGGCTCCAAAACCAAATCTCGGGATCGGTTTATATGGGGGCTATATGTGATTATGGACTGATATGGACCACTTTTGACATGGTTGTTATATATCATATACTACCACCACGTACAAAATTTCAACCAGATCGGATGAATTTTGCTTCTCCAAAAGACACCGGAGGTCAAATCTGGGGATCTGTTTATATGGGTGCTATATATAATTATGGACTGATATGAACCAATACCTGCATGGTTGTTGGATACCATATACTAACATCACGTACCAAATTTCAACGGAATCGGATGAAATTTGCTCTTCCAAGGGGCTCTGGAGGTCAAATCTGGGGATCGGTTTATATGGGGGCTATATATAATTATGGACCGATTTCGACCAATTTTTGCATGGGAGTTTGAGGCCATATATTAACACCACGTACCAAATTTCAACTGAATCAGATGAATTTTGGTCTTCCAAGAGGCTCCGGAGGTCAAATCTGGTGATCGGTTTATATGGGGGCTATGTATAATTATGGACCGATGTGGACCAATTTTTGCGTGGTTGTTAGAGACCATATACTAACACCATGTACCAAATTTCAGCCGGATCGGATGAAATTTGCTTCTCTTAGAGGCCTCGCAAGCCAAATCGGGGGATCGGTTTATATGGGGGCTATATATAATAATGTACAGATGTGGACCAATTTTTGCATGGTTGTGAGAGACCATATACTAACACCATGTACCAAATTTCAGCCGGATCGAATGAAATTTGCTTCTCTTAGAAGCCTCGCAAGCCAAATCGGGGGATCGGTTTATATGGGGGCTATATATAATTATTGACCGATGTGGACCAATTTTTGCATGGTTGTTAGAGACCATATACTAACACCATGTACCAAATTTCAGCCGGATCGGATGAAATTTGCTTCTCTTAGAGGCCTCGCAAGCCAAATTTGGGGGTCCGTTTATATGGGGGCTATACGTAAAAGTGGACCGATATGGCCCATTTGCAATATCATCCGACCTACATTAATAACAACTACTTGTGCCAAGTTTCAAGTCGATAGCTTGTTTCGTTCGGAAGTTAGCGTGATTTCAACAGACGGACGGACATGCTCAGATCGACTCAGAATTTCACCACGACCCAGAATATATATACTTTATGGGGTCTTAGAGCATTATTTCGATGTGTTACAAACGGAATGACAAAGTTAATATACCCCCCATCCTATGGTGGAGGGTATAAAAATAATAAGTAGATATTTACAGTTACAGGCCCATAAACAATATTTTCAATTTGAGCAAATTTATCAGAATTTATAACATATGATTATGCTGTTGTTATTCCATAAATATTTTATTTTTAAACTAAATATTACTTTAAATGTAATTTCTAATATTTATTTTATTTGTTTTTTATATTTTCAGGTATAACAAACGATATTTTACTCTTTATGTTAATTGCATATTTCCTGAAATTGCAGTATAAATTCAGGTATTAATAAATTCCGAATTTAGTTAGCACAGACGCAAAACTCATTCAGATGGCCTTAAAGATATGTAAAATAATTTTAAAGAGCTTTAGCGATACTTACAATAATTTTTAACAGTGAGTTTTTCCAAAATTTTATATAAATCTTAAAGAGCTTTGTAAGTTTAAATAATATCTATAAAATCCATGACAAACGCGCCTTCCCCTCATTTTTGAAATCCCTTTCCAGGTCTCTCTCTCTCTCTAATGACAAACATATTACATTACAATTGCATTTGTGCTCAATTAATTTCATATAGACCTAATTAACCACTTCCGTTAAAATGACTTTGAGTATGGCATAAGTCATACTCAAAAAAAGTCACCGTACTTCTAATTGGCTTTTTTCTTCATCTTCAAGAATAAGTAATAGAAGGTGCAGTATAGAAAACAATACCATTTCACATCCCCTCCAAAAGCAACAATATTGGGCTCTAGTACGTACTTGTTAACCAAAATTACAACAGCTCTTTTTTTCCTATGTTTATCGTAGACGTATGGGTTTTCTCTCCCTCTCTCTCTCACACACACACTTGCTTTCTTGATGAGAGTTCGCCATTTCAACATATTTTGATAATTGTCACAATATGTGGTGACTGTGACTTAAGAAGGTAAAGAGGAAAAACATGAATACCAAATAAATTGTTAAAGAATGAGGGTACTTTGTATTTTGTTGGATTGAATGATGTTACCATGCAACAGTCTTACTTAGATGGATGGAAGACAAATACCACCTCGTATGCAATGCCAATATAAAAAACAATGCAACATACAAAGTACTTCATTATGAGTCAAATAACTTCAAGTACACTTACTGGAATGAGAGAGCCAAAAAAAATCCCTCAAAATGGAAGTCACATGTTAACAACGACTAGATTATTGGCATCGTTTGTAAATAAAAAAAGGGTTACGAATTCCGTATAGAGAATGAGAGCCCTCAAGAGCCCAAATGCAAGTGTGTACAAATGGATCTATGAGGAGAGCTACATGACAGAGATGTCATGTAAAGAAAATAAAATGAGACGAGAAATCGTAGAATACAAGAGAGAAAGAGAGTGGGAGTTCTTTATCTCTTTGCATGTTAAGTCAGTGGATTAAATTAATCCAAATTATTTTATACTTATTTCAATCAATGACTTATGGTAAATTATATTAAAATAAATAAATTGTATTATAAATTTTATTTAACATAAATCATTACATAATAAAATAAGAAAATCCTTTGAATACAAAAGTTTCAAGTTATACGGATAGAGATAGAGAATTCCCTATCTCTTTGCATGTTAAATGATTGGAAAAAATAATCTAAATTAATTTATATTTATTGCAATTAATAACTTAAGGTAAATTATATAGCATTGAATTAAATAAACTTAAAATAGAATGTATTATATTAATTATATACAATCTATTTTCATTTATAACCAGTAAGGAAAGTCTAAAGTCGGGCGGGGCCGACTATATTATACCCTGCACCACTTTGTAGATCTAAATTTTCGATACCATATCACATCCGTCAAATGTGTTGGGGGCTATATATAAAGGTTTGTCCCAAATACATACATTTAAATATCACTCGATCTGGACAGAATTTGATAGACTTCTACAAAATCTATAGACTCAAAATTTAATTCGGCTAATGCACTAGGGTGGAACACAATGTTAGTAAAAAAATATGGGAAAAATTTAAATCTGAAGCAATTTTAAGGAAACTTCGCAAAAGTTTATTTATGATTTATCGCTCGATATATATGTATTAGAAGTTTAGGAAAATTAGAGTCGTTTTTACAACTTTTCGACTAAGCAATGGCGATTTTACAAGGAAAATGTTGGTATTTTGACAATTTTTGTCGAAATCAGAAAAACATATATATGGGAGCTATATCTAAATCTGAACCGATTTCAACCAATTTTGGCACGCATAGCTACAATGATAATTCTACTCCCTGTGCAAAATTTCAACTAAATCGGAGTTAAAAATTGGCCTCTGTGGTCATATGAGTGTAAATCGGGCGAAAGCTATATATGGGAGATATATCTAAATCTGAACCGATTTCAACCAAATTTGGCAGGCATAGCTACAATGCTAATTCTACTCCCTGTGCAAAATTTCAATTAAACCGGAGTTAAAAATTGGCCTCTGTGGTCATATGAGTGTAAATCGGGCGAAAGCTATATATGGGAGATATATCTAAATCTGAACCGATTTGAACAAAATTTGGCACACTTGACTACACTACTAATTGTACTCCTAGTGCAAAATTTCAACCAAATTGGGGTAAAACTCTGGCTTTTGGGACCGTATTAGTCCATATCAGGCGAAAGATATATATGGGAGCTATATCTAAATCGCAACCTATTTCAATAAAATTTGGCACACTTGACTATAGTACTAATTGTTCTTTTTGTGCAAAATTTTAAGCAAATTAGGTTAAAACTCTGGCTTCTGGGCCCAAATAAGTCCATATCGGGCGAAATATATATATGGGAGCTATATCTAAATCTGAACCGATTTCTTCCAAAAAAAAAGGATTCTATTCTGAGCCAAAACACATACTTGTGCCAAATTTGAAGGCGATTGGACTAAAACTGCGACCTAGACTTTGATTACAAAAATGTGTTCACGGACAGACGGACATGACTATATCGACTCAAGAGCCCACCCTGAGCATTTTTGCCAAAGACACCATGTGTCTATCTCGTCTCCTTCTGGGTGTTGCAAACATATGCACTAACTTATAATACCCTGTTCCACAGTGTGGCGCAGGGTATACAAATGGAATGGCATTGGTGATAGATATTATCATTTCTGTGATTAAAGAAATTTCAGTTAAAAATGTAATGTATGAATAAATTTCGTGATTGATAACAAAAAAATCTGTGTAAACAGAGTAATTTATTATTCCAAATATGAAATAACCTTTTCTTAGGGAAAAACTCTCTGAGCAGTTTTATCACTCTAAAACCTAAGATATCCAATTGCCACAACATTTCCCTTTAAGACTATTCATATTTCCGTATATGACATCTCTATTGCAATAGCAATTAATACAGAGCAGTTTAGTTCTCTAAATATTGCCAAAGGAAAAAAACTAATATTAGAAAATATATCCATCTAACTGATCACTTTAACACCTTATACATCTAACCAGTGTTGCAATTTGGTCCGATTGGACCAAAATTGGTCAAAAAGTTATTTAATTTTTAAATTTGGTCCGACCATAGGAGTGTTAGCATTTTTGTTACATATTCAGTAGAATCTATGGGGTTGGATACCATTTCAATCACCAGATAAGCGTTCATGATTACATCGGAAAATTTCGCGTTTCAAGTCTTGGGTCAGGTTTTATATCTTTTTGGACTATCCTAACACTATACTTGAATGTGCGCCAAAAGTTGAATAGTAGGATTGAGCTATAGAGAGCTATTAAGAATATGGACCGATATGATCAGATCGACAAATTTCGCGTTTCAAGTCTTGGGTCAGGTTTTATATCTTTTTGGACAATCCTAACCCTATTCTCGAATGTGTGCCAAATAGGCTTGCCAGATGGCCGGGATTCGCCTGGATTGTCCCGGAATTTCGTCTCTATGAAGTGTCCCGGATCTTTCACAAAATTTACCAAATATCCCGGAATTTCAATTACTCAAGGCATATGTTTTATTTTTTTTACATTTCTTAAAAATGAAAACGATTTAAAATTAAATCGCTTTCAAAAATATTTTTGGTTTTGGATTTTCATACATTTTAAATGTACATTTGTTTGTCCGATTTTGTACCATTTCATTTAATCTCACCACTTTGAGAAAAAAATCAAATCACTGTCTTGCGAATCATCAGCTGTCACTTGAGTAGTAAATGTAAAAAAAAATATACGCAAATATCCAATTCACGTTTTTCTGCAAAATGCATTTTAACAAATTATAAGTCAAGTTTGTGCTCCCTGCCATCATTTCAAAGTTCGATTTTATCCTATGATTACCATAGACCCTTTAGTGACACTATAACAATCCCCAATTCGGATACGAAATATACCTAAAACCATGTCCATGGCGATATCCAAATTCCCAGTCCAGTCGAAAGCCACTACAAAAGAAGCAGCGATTGTCACCTCAGAGCTTAAGTTTGTTTGCCAAACCCGAAAGTAATATGCCAGTAAATATGAGTTTCGGTTTCCGTTTAAAAAAAAATATTCCCAAAATTATTTACGTTTTATATAAAATCGTCGCAGCCATCTTGGGAGAAAGTTTCAGAGGCTCCAATATATTTAGGAATTTCAAATGCTGACAATTCAATTGCTGACAATTACGACTACGCCATGGCGTTTATGCAAATTTACCAAGTGATAAAATATGGGGAACTAATATCGAAAAATATGACTGTTTTTGCTTGTCCCGACAAATCCCGGAATGTACGGCGCAATGTCCCGGATTTCGGCAACCATCATCTGGCAACCCTAGTGCCAAAAGTTGAATAGTAGGATTGAGCTATAGAGAATATGGACTGATATGAACCACACTTTACGCATCAAATTATGGGTGCGAAGCAATACTACAGCAAATTTGTTGAAAACTTCGAAATTATTGCATACTCTCCAGAAGTAAAATGGGGCGATCGGTTTTCATGGGGCTATGCCAATATAAACCAAATGCGTGTCTGTTGTGGTCTTCAACTATCTCTAAGATGATTTTTGTGATATTGAATTTCGACTTTTGATGTTAACTAAAATTCGACCTTTTCAAAAAATTTATTGTTACAAATTAAAAAAAAAAAAATACAGTCGACGTTTTGATTCCGATATCATCCGCTAAATCTTGATAAAAGCACTATGTAAAGGGTGATTTGTTAAGAGCTTGATAACTTTTTTTTTTTAAAAAACGCATAAAATTTGCAAAATCTCATCGGTTCTTTATTTGAAACGTTAGATTGGTCCATGACATTTACTTTTTGAAGATAATTTCATTTAAATGTTGACCGCGGCTGCGTCTTAGGTGGTCCATTCGGAAAGTCCAATTTTGGGCAACTTTTTCGAGCATTTCGGCCGGAATAGCCCGAATTTCTTCGGAAATGTTGTCTTCCAAAGCTGGAATAGTTGCTGGCTTATTTCTGTAGACTTTAGACTTGACGTAGCCCCACAAAAAATAGTCTAAAGGCGTCAAATCGCATGATCTTGGTGGCCAACTTACCGGTCCATTTCTTGAGATGAATTGTTCTCCGAAGTTTTCCCTCAAAATGGCCATAGAATCGCGAGCTGTGTGGCATGTAGCGCCATCTTGTTGAAACCACATGTCAACCAAGTTCAGTTCTTCCATTTTTGGCAACAAAAAGTTTGTTAGCATCGAACGATAACGATCGCCATTCACCGTAACGTTGCGTCCAACAGCATCTTTGAAAAAATACGGTCCAATGATTCCACCAGCGTACAAACCACACCAAACAGTGCATTTTTCGGTATGCATGGGCAGTTCTTGAACGGCTTCTGGTTGCTCTTCACTCCAAATGCGGCAATTTTGCTTATTTACGTAGCCATTCAACCAGAAATGAGCCTCATCGCTGAACAAAATTTGTCCATAAAAAAGCGGATTTTCTGCCAACTTTTCTAGGGCCCATTCACTGAAAATTCGACGTTGTGGCAGATCGTAAGTCTATTCATGATGAAATGTCAAAGCATACTGAGCATCTTTCTCTTTGACACCATGTCTGAAATCCCACGTGATCTGTCAAATACTAATGCATGAAAATCCTAACCTCAAAAGAATCACCCTTTACAACAATAAAGTTATTTTTAAGGCATTTTTTTTGTCGAAATTGGTCCGCTGGAGGGAATTTTGGTCCGACTTTGGATATAATTTGGCCCAAAATAAAATTTAGTTGTGGCAATGCTGCTCTCCACTTACTCACTCTCAGGCTATTAATGCTTTCCGCATGACTCTCAAACTGTTTTCTCCATGTTAGCAAAACAGAAGCCAAACACACAAAATTAAGCCACACAACCAACCAAACAGCAGACTCTAAAACTAACGCAAAAAGCACAACAATGTCAATATTTTCATATCCATATATGACATCTATATTGTTAAAGCAACTAATGCAGAGTAATTTATTTCTGTAAATACTCCCGAATACTTCATTTCATAAAGCCTTTAGGAAATACATCCAACCTCCCACCACACACCCCTCAACAACATTGTCTTAGAGAAACAATCCCAAAGCTGTAAAGAGCTATGAGGAGTATAGTGATTTTTGATGCTCACTCTCTGGCTATTAGTGATCTCCTCGTGACTCTCAAATTGTTCTCCATGCTAGCAAAAAATATTAAAAATATATAAATATTTTTTTAATTCCCCAAAACCTTTTCCTACTATGAGGAGTATAGTGACTTTTGATGCTCACTCTCTGGCTATTAGAGATCTCCTCGTGACTCTCAAATTGTTCTCCATGCTAGCAAAAAATATTTAAAATATATAAACATCTTTTTTTTAATTCCCCAAAACATTTTCCTACAAAACGAATCTCTCAATGGCATTCCTAAATGCAACCTGAATCGACCGACATCATCAACAATTTCATAATATAATGTTAGGCACTTACAGCCACAAAGATTTGTAATAAAAATAAAAAAAAGAAATGACATCAAGCATATAAAGAGAAAACTAAAAAAACCTAACAAGAAGAAGAAAAATCTTCAAAACATTTGAACCTGCACTGTTATGCCTGTTACACTGATATGACATAGAGTAGAACTCCGCACGCATCATATTAGACATGGTAAGTGCAAGGGCTAAGACAAAGCCTGAATTACCACCACCACCACCATCAACATGCATCCACCAAACTCAAAATATGCAGTGCTCCATTGAATAGAAGACGGACATTCAATAGCGGTCACATTAATGACTGACTTCCAGGGAAACCCACCCAAACAAAACAAAAAAAAAAGAAAACACAAACACATTTCAATTTCCCAAAGGCAAAAACCTTCGAAGAGGGAGTGCATTGAAGAGTAAACGACTTTCTTTTTTCTCTCCCATCGTTTCTCTAACCTGCAGTGGTTTTTGTTTCACTACGACTTGCAACACAATCTCAACTCTTCTGCCTTATGAAGTACAATTCGAGTACACTCTCTGATGATGCATTTGCAATTAGACCTGATGGTCCATATGCTTAGCTAGCAAAATGGATTGCAAATGGAAAGATAAGAAAACAAAAACAACAACATCGAGAGCTCATATACACGATTGAAGTAGAAAGAAGCTTTTAACAGTCAAGTGCACTTCAAAGTGAAACAATTCAATTTCATGGTTAGCAAATGACGGAAAACGTTCATGCTTCTCCCGGTTTAATCCTTTAATTCCTCCCAAATGGAGGATCATAGTATTTTTTTGTATTTTTATTCAATCGAATAAAGAAAAAAAAACTATTTCCTAAAAAAAATAAACTTTTTGCTCCCCAATCCTCGGAAAATTCTTGCTAGTACAATGTTCATGCCCTCACAAAACTGTTGTGTCTTATCTTCTTTGGTCAGATCTTCAGAGAATTTTGAATATTTACAAGTTGGCTTTTTAGTTCATACTAAACCATGCATATCAAAGCGGTTGTTGTTATTGTAGTATATACTTGGTGTTGTTGTTATCGTGTAAGAGAACTACACGATAGCTTAAATACAATGTAGATTTTATGATTTCTGTTTTTTTGTTTTACATTTTCAGTGCCTATGCATTTTTGTTACTAGCAGAAGTTTAATCATAAAGGGTGATTTGTTAAGAGCTTGATAACTTTTTTTTTAAAAAAAACGCATAAAATTTGCAAAATCTCATCGGTTCTTTATTTGAAACGTTAGATTGGTCCATGACATTTACTTTTTGAAGATAATTTCATTTAAATGTTGACCGCGGCTGCGTCTTAGGTGGTCCATTCGGAAAGTCCAATTTTGGGCAACTTTTTCGAGCATTTCGGCCGGAATAGCCCGAATTTCTTCGGAAATGTTGTCTTCCAAAGCTGGAATAGTTGCTGGCTTATTTCTGCAGACTTTAGACTTGACGTAGCCCCACAAAAAATAGTCTAAAGGCGTCAAATCGCATGATCTTGGTGGCCAACTTACCGGTCCATTTCTTGAGATGAATTGTTCTCCGAAGTTTTCCCTCAAAATGGCCATAGAATCGCGAGCTGTGTGGCATGTAGCGCCATCTTGTTGAAACCACATGTCAACCAAGTTCAGTTCTTCCATTTTTGGCAACAAAAAGTTTGTTAGCATCGAACGATAGCGATCGCCATTCACCGTAACGTTGCGTCCAACAGCATCTTTGAAAAAATACGGTCCAATGATTCCACCAGCGTACAAACCACACCAAACAGTGCATTTTTCGGGATGCATGGGCAGTTCTTGAACGGCTTCTGGTTGCTCTTCACTCCAAATGCGGCAATTTTGCTTATTTACGTAGCCATTCAACCAGAAATGAGCCTCATCGCTGAACAAAATTTGTCGATAAAAAAGCGGATTTTCTGCCAACTTTTCTAGGGCCCATTCACTGAAAATTCGACGTTGTGGCAGATCGTAAGTCTATTCATGATGAAATGTCAAAGCATACTGAGCATCTTTCTCTTTGACACCATGTCTGAAATCCCACGTGATCTGTCAAATACTAATGCATGAAAATCCTAACCTCAAAAGAATCACCCTTTAGTTTAGAATTTGTTTGTCTTTCCTTTCCGTTACAAAAATTTGGAGAAAAAATTTCTAATGCATGAAACTTGAAAGGGGAAATTCATGTTACGTTTACACTTGAAATATATGCGAGCTAAAGATTAATTACATGGGAAAAAATTATAGCTCGGTAATTGCATAGCATAGAGAAATTAACTAAAGGTAAAATAAGAAAAATCTTGCAATGGTCTCATAACCAGAGTTACCATTGTGCTACTTTTGATGGCTAAACTCAAAAAACGGGGTACTAAAGTAAATTTAATTTTATACTAGATCATTAACGGCCATTTTCATGTAGCTTTGTTAGGCTTTAACTCCCAGTTAACAGAAAGTAAATTGCAAATACCTTCTCTCCGGTTAACATTAACTGAACAATTTTCGGCAGTTAAGTTCCTAACTGGCATATGGAATATACAGGCAAGATGGCAGATATGTCCATAATACGGTTTAAAAGTTCGTTAGTTAACGGAGCACTAACGGAGCTTCATGAAAATGGGGGTAAGACTATTAAGCTTTAGTTAAAATTTCCCCTATGTGTGAAGGTTTCTTCCCTTTAATAATTTTTTTTTTTTGTTTATTTTATTGAACAAAAAATAGTATACCTAAAAACATTATAAAATTTTGCTAAATTCGAAATTTCCACAAAATAGTCCAAAATTTTCAAAAATATGCAAATTTGCACTTCATGTGATATTAAATGCATTTCTAGAAATTTATTTAATTTAAATAAATGTACGCAGAAAATTATACTCAAACACATTATAAAATTTTACTAACTTCGAAGTTTCCACAAAATAGTTCAAAATTCCTAAAAAATATGCAAATTTGGACTTCATGTGATATTAAAGGTATTTCTAGAAATTCTAACTCCAATTTTTTTTATATCAAAATGCGAAATTTTCTTCAACAATTAAAAAAATAAAATTATGTTTAATAACATTTACATGAAATTATTTAATTAAATAACCTACATTTTCCTTTGCTTTTCACTTCCATTTGGATTCTCATTTCATTTTTTCAGTGTAGTGTAAAATAATAATTTTATTATTGTTCCCTTTTAAACACAATATATTTTTTTTTAATTTTTGTACTAAATTTTTACACCGGTTGCGCCTCTTTTTAAATAATTATTTTTATATATTCAACATTTTATAGAAATTTTATCCCAACTTTTGTTCCCATTATTTTTCATAAAACAGAATTTTAAAGTACTTCAAGTTCTCCTTTATATGACATACGTTTTCGATTTTTGTACCAACTTTTTGCGGTTGTTCCGCCACTTTTTAAATCATAATTTTTATATTGAACCTTTTTTTTTGGAAAATTTATCAAAAATCTGTTTATGATTCCTGTACCCATTCTTTTTTATATCACATAGGTTTCAAGTACACGTCAACAAAGTCAGTTGTAAAACTGATGCGAAAAAATAACAAATTCTTATTGTAGAAAATTTATTTTGTTTTAGTTTATTTTTAAAATTTTGTAAGAAATTTTTCCCAGCCCAACGAATTTTTGTTTATTCTAAGTATGTCTCAAAAATGTTAGGCACAAAATGCCAGTGAAATTTCAATGGCATACAAATAAGTTCAATGCTAACTAAAGCAGAAGAAGTTTTTCGTACACTTCTCAAAAATATTAAGAATGAACTACAGTATAGGGAGACATCGTGACGCAATGGTTAGCAAGCCCGCCTTGCATACGCAGGGTTGCGGGTTCAAACCCAGCTTCGATCAAACACCAAAAAAATTTTCAGCGGTGGATTATCCCACCTCAGTAATGCTGGTGACATTTCTGAGTGTTTCAAAGCTTCTCTAAGTGTTTTCACTGCAATGTGTAAAACCGTTTGGACACGGCTATAAAAAGGAGGTCCCTTGTCATTGAGCTTAACATAGAATCGGGCAGCACTCAGTGATAAGAGAGAAGTGCACCACTGTGGTATCACAATGGACTGAATAGTCTATGTGAGCCGGAAATATCGGGTTGCCACTATACCTAATCTAACCTAGTCTAACTACAGTGTGGTTAAAATCGGAATGATCTGCCACCTAAGTTTTTTCTTTATTTTTAATTAATTTTTGCTTTTCAAGAAGCATGCATTTCGTAAATGGTAGTTAAAAATCGAAATAAAATGTTCACCTACAATTTAGTTCAATTTTCACACGAGATAGTTTATTTTTCCCATAACATAGTTTACTTTTTTTCTAAGCAGACACACATAAAGTTTGCAAATATCTAACTGTAAATTCGATAAAAAAAAATATTGCTATGATTACAGACAAATTACATTTAGGTTATAATCCTCTCTTTTATTGGGAGAGCAACATTTTTGAATTACTTTTTCGAGTTTTAATTCGGAAATTTACCGCAATGTTATTGATATGTTTCAAAGAGAGAGAGAGAGAGAGAGAGACACATGGGCATTATGATGGCAGAGGCCTCTCTCGCTTAGGTTTAACAAATGGCAAAACTTACTCTCCCTATTAAATGCTCTTTGTTACCCTCAGGGAAAATCATAATTTGTAATTTATCCTCATATCTAATCTAACCATTAAATGAAAAATAAATGCAATAGGAATTATTTTATGCGATTAATCAGTGTATTAAACTACAGTTATTTAGTCTATATAAACAGCCTTCCATATGGGCAAGTGGCCAATACTTTTTGTGAGAAGAAGAAAAACAGTTGTCTCTTCTCTAGGAATCAATATAGAGATTACAACGGTAATTATCTCTCACTCTTCAAATCTTAGGATGACCATATCAAAAGATTTTGGATTACATTGATGTTCATCATCAATTAGGTGTCCGTTCTTTTCGCAATTATAATATTTCATCTAAAATTAGAATAGTTATGATGCAGAGAAAGGAAACATCTATATATTCTAAGATCTAGGGTTATGATGCAGAGATGATTGCATTCTAAAATCTATGGACCACCTCGCCAATTAAAATGATTTAATTTTAATAAAAATTTTATATTGCATAGTGTAATAAAAAAATAATATTTTTGAATATTCTAAAAATGTCCTTTTCTCCTCATATTATATAATATGCAATATACCTCTGGCCAGTGCAATGCCCTGAACTCGGTCATATCGCTTATGCAATAGGCTCCCCTTTATTGTATTTGTTGTATGAAATATTTCCCTTTCTTGTCATTATTTGTACTGGCAACAAATTTTATTGCATTTTCTCCTCAACTTTACTCCCTCTACCCTAAAATAAAAAAAAAAAAACTAAGCAAAAACAAACCGAAACGAAAGGATCAACAACTATGCAGTATTTTTGTGAAATGTTTGCCATTTTTTATCCATTGTATAAGTGTCTGCATGCATGGGGCTCTTTGGATAAAACGAACACCATACATTTTGTCTACGAATATCTGGCTCACACAAAAACTGAAAATGCTTTTTAACTTTTGTCCAAACGGTCAACAACGAAGTGCTTAACAAGACTAGAAAATAGAAGATTCCACAGGAAAAACTGCAAATGGTTGGGGTTGGGGGGTTATTCAGTACATAGAATAATATACAAAAACTCTGACACATTAGACTGTTAGGTTAGTTAGTCTCAAGTTCCAACAAATTCTGATGAATTTTATGCATTTATAGTTTTTGTGAATACACATATTCCTCTTGTTTTATAAAACAAAAACTATTGAGAAAAAGAATAAAAGCAAAAATTCTCTTACTATCAACATATGTATATAGATATTTGAAGGAGGTGGTAGGGGTAGTCTAATACAATTACAACGTTTGGATCCCTTTTTCATAAATGCAAAATTCTCTCATGTCTATGAGAGAGGCTTGGAGTAGAAGAGGTGCCATATTTGCAATAGATTTCTCTTTTGTATTTGTTTTAACTCGTTTGTATTTGTGTTAGTTTTCTCTCTTCCTGCCTGCCGTCTGCCTGTTCCAATGCTGTGCATTTTTGTGATTTCCTGTTTTACCATAGTCAACTTCCGTTTCCATAGTCAATGTGATGTATAGAACCATATTGGCTTCCCTGCTATGGACTCATCACATATATTGTAAGGTAGATATCAAACCGGCTTGTTTGAATTATTTGTTAAAGTTTTTTTTTCGGTCAGTTTTGTTTTTCTTATATACTTTCTACCAGTCAATTTTGGATCTATGTTTGCACAAAAAAAATGCCTGATTAACCGGCAAGGCTATATTTGTTTATTCTATGCCCTAGGTAAGGGGTTCGAATAGTACTAAAAAATTCCGAACTCGATTCAAAATGATGGTTATATTCGATACTGAAGAAAAACGAAAAATCAAAAAAAGTGACAATCTATGAAATTGAATTCTATTTTATGAAAACTAAATTAAAATAACTTAAATTATAAGATTAAGTTACTCTATATAAACAGCCTTCAATATAGCCACATGAGCAATACTTTCTTTGAGAAGAAGAAAAATGTCAACCTATTTTCTGAAAATCAATATAGAGATTGCAATGATAATTACCTCTCACTCTTTAGTTCATAGAGTGGCCATCTTGAAAGATTTTAGATAACATTAATGGTTCACCAGAATTATCCAATTTGAAAATCAGAACATTTATGATGCAGCGGAGAGAACTGGATCATCTATGTATTAAATTAAATTAAATTAAATTAAATTAAATTAAATTAAATTAAATTAAATTAAATTAAATTAAATTAAATTAAATTAAATTAAATTAAATTAAATTAAATTAAATTAAATTAAATTAAATTAAATTAAATTAAATTAAATTAAATTAAATTAAATTAAATTAAATTAAATTAAATTAAATTAAATTAAATTAAATTAAATTAAATTAAATTAAATTAAATTAAATTAAATTAAATTAAATTAAATTAAATTAAATTAAATTAAATTAAATTAAATTAAATTAAATTAAATTAAATTAAATTAAATTAAATTAAATTAAATTAAATTAAATTAAATTAAATTAAATTAAATTAAATTAAATTAAATTAAATTAAATTAAATTAAATTAAATTAAATTAAATTAAATTAAATTAAATTAAATTAAATTAAATTAAATTAAATTAAATTAAATTAAATTAAATTAAATAAAATTAAATAAAATTAAATTAAATTAAATTAAATTAAATTAAATTAAATTAAATTAAATTAAATTAAATTAAATTAAATTAAATTAAATTAAATTAAATTAAATTAAATTAAATTAAATTAAATTAAATTAAATTAAATTAAATTAAATTAAATTAAATTAAATTAAATTAAATTAAATTAAATTAAATTAAATTAAATTAAATTAAATTAAATTAAATTAAATTAAATTAAATTAAATTAAATTAAATTAAATTAAATTAAATTAAATTAAATTAAATTAAATTAAATTAAATTAAATTAAATTAAATTAAATTAAATTAAATTAAATTAAATTAAATTAAATTAAATTAAATTAAATTAAATTAAATTAAATTAAATTAAATTAAATTAAATTAAATTAAATTAAATTAAATTAAATTAAATTAAATTAAATTAAATTAAATTAAATTAAATTAAATTAAATTAAATTAAATTAAATTAAATTAAATTAAATTAAATTAAATTAAATTAAATTAAATTAAATTAAATTAAATTAAATTAAATTAAATTAAATTAAATTAAATTAAATTAAATTAAATTAAATTAAATTAAATTAAATTAAATTAAATTAAATTAAATTAAATTAAATTAAATTAAATTAAATTAAATTAAATTAAATTAAATTAAATTAAATTAAATTAAATTAAATTAAATTAAATTAAATTAAATTAAATTAAATTAAATTAAATTAAATTAAATTAAATTAAATTAAATTAAATTAAATTAAATTAAATTAAATTAAATTAAATTAAATTAAATTAAATTAAATTAAATTAAATTAATAAACATTAAATTTGGAAACGATTTAAGCATTGTGTTTCTGTAATATTTTCATTTTGTCTAAAATGCCTAACATGTACAGTTGCATCCATATATTAAATATTGCATATATATATAAGAGTCTAAACTCTATAGCCACCATTTGATTTTTTTATATCATATTTGAGTTTTACATATTCCATTATATAGCCAATGAAACAGCAATGCATTTGTATAGCCTAAAGTGTACCATACCATTTCTAGGATTAGTTTGCAAAAATTTGATGCAGTATTTGGTTGTAGTTTTTTCTCTGTTTTTTTTTTGCACTTGCTTACCAGGCCAAAACTTTATTGCAATGTCCGGTCCTATGTGTGTGTGTGTTTTTTTTTTTCAAAAATAAAATAAAAACAATGACAAACTCACAAAAATGAAAAAAATGATGGGTAGAGGAATTAAAAATATCAGCTATGCAAAAAGTTTTGCAATGAAACTAAAAATCCAACTAGCTTTGTTGGATTGGAGGATAAATTCTTTTATTCTGCATCTAACTGCAGTTTGTTTGCTTTGTTGAGGGGGCATGGAGGAGGAAGGTTGCTAGAAATAAAATTGCAAACACGCCCAGTTTAATGCAGTAAAAATGAAGCACTATGGCACAAAAAGCAAGATAACCACCAAGAGCAACCGACCATGAACACCATGGGGAGAGTAACCTAAAAGGACATGAAATCCCAAAATATACAAACTAAAATAATATCAAATAACAAATATATACAAACAAATTGCATACATATATCGATAGATAAAATGTCCATGCATGTCTATAACCGTATACTGGCAAAGAACTTTTAAATTGCAGGATGGGTTGAGGTCTTGTATGCATATATGCAATGTTTATAAGCATACCTCTGCATTCGAATACATATGAAGATACTGAACAAGGATCCACCATATATATCGAAGAGTGGGAAGGGGCAAAGTGGGAAAAACTAACTAACTATGCATATGCCATATGAATGTGGGCTTGTTGGGCTACATTTGGCTCAACCAATGGTCACCTCAGACTGCAGCAAAATAACGTTCAATGCTTTTGTATGCAAGATATGCACAATATCCTTTCTCTCACACACACATGCATATATAGAATTCACATCCATATAAGCTAAAGAACATCCATTTCGTTTGTCATATACGTAGTACTGAGAATAGTCTATGAAATGGAAGAAAAGTTTTTATTCGTTTTTCCTTACATTTTTATGTTTGCAACAAACTATCTTTGCCATGCAGTATTTTGCTGCATATCCATTTTTAGTATAAAAACAAATACATCGTTTTGCCATGGTGATGATGGAAATTTTGTAGGGAGAGAGAGAGAGAGAGCGGATCAAATTGGTATAGGTTTAAGTCGATTGTTTTTGCTTGCATACATTTTGCCGGACATGACAAGAGTGAACGATTGTGAGTGAACCAGGATGATTTGAATCACATAGCACAACAAAAATGGTTAGTCTGTCTATCATTGGTTGGTATGTGTTTAAAAGCATTGGGATAGAGAGTAAAACCCCCTTAGACACCATAACCAGAAAAAAACTATGCATTTATTCCAATATACTATGTACTTTAACTAATGGAAGTTCGGCCCTTGTATGCAACGTTAACGACTTTGAACAAGAAGTTTCAATTCAATGTCGAGCAAAACATTCAGTTGGCAAGTGCAGATTAAAATTTAATGATGAACGAAAATCAGTTCGTAAGATGTCATAGTTAGGTTCCACAGGAGTGCAATGGTTAGCGTGCCTAAATTGGATACAATCCCTGTTTCGATCGAACACCAAAAAGTTGTTCAGTGGTGGTTTATCTCCTCTCCGCAATATTGGTACCATTTATGTATTTTCAAAGCTTCTTTAAGTGGTTTCGCCGTAATGTGAAGCACCGTTCGGACTAGGCTATAAAAAGGTGGTCCCGCTCTCACACTGGGAGATCTCCTTATATTTCCATTCTATAATCGCACTGATATAACTGTTAGCTGGATTCAAATTTTTTATTAGTTATAATCATCTATCTTAAATGTTGCTATCTCCCTTCTCAATACTCAATTGGCTATTTCCCTAACACAATGATAACCTCATGCATTTTAATTTTACTCTAACACTATGAAAAATCTAATTTTATTTTCATGCTACATTCCCACTCAAATAACAGTTCGCTCTGATTCTACATTTTTTGGCGTTAACATTAGTTAAAATGATCCACCTTAAATATTACTATCACTCTTCGCAATTCTCAACACAACGATAATCTTATTCAATTTGATTTTACTCTCACACTGTGAGATATTTTATTCTATTTCCATGCTAAATTCTTAGTGAGATAACAGTTCGCTGTCATTCTAAATTTTTAACATTTAAGAGGGATTAACCAATGTTAATGGTTAATCCCTCTTAGATGTTACTATTACTCTTCTCAATACTCATAAGGTTATGCATTTAAATCTTACTCTCACACTGAGAGATATTTCATTTTATTTCCATGCTAAATACTCACTGAAATAACAGTACGCTGGGATTCTAAATTTTTATTGTAGTTAACATAAGTTATCACGATCTATTTTAAATGTTACCATCACGGTTCACAATACTCAATTGGTTATCTCACTAATACACTGATATCTATGTGTATCTCAATCTTACTCACAGAGATAACCCATTTCTTCCGAATGCTATATTCTCACTGAAATAACTGTTACTTTACCTGTGGTTATCTCACTAATGCAATGTGCATCTCAACCTTACTCTAACACTGAGAGATATCCCTTTTTATTTACATGCTATATTCTCACTGAAATAACTTAGTTGTCATTAGCTTTTAGAGTGTTCTACTTGTGGGGCAAACAAAATCATTGAGAATGCATTGTAGATTTAAAGAGCCCTTAAGATTTACTATATATTAAGTAGATTTTATATTTTCTTTTTCCATTGGCATACGAAGATTCTTAATTTTTGATTTTTGCTTATATTTCTAGGTAAGATTATATGCAGAAAACTAAAAATATCCATGTATAAAGGAATATACAATGATTGTGAGTTAAAAAACCTTTTCAATTCTATCCTTTTTTTTGCTACGCTGGTATATCATCGGAGAGCCACTCTCATAATTTGATCACATTCCAAACACATGATTTGCAGTTACCTTACAAATCATCACAGTAAATCCCATTTTCTCGTAAAAAAAAAACACCGTAAATCATCAAAAAAAACAGCTTCGTTTTCAATAAATCGAAAAGTTTTCATAAATTAATTTCTTTTTGTTTTGCGATTTGTACAAAACTTTTTTTTTGCTATAGCTGCTAATTTTAGAGCTAGCTATAGGATTTAATAGCCAACTGCCAATAACGATGATAATGTTGGCAATGATTGTATACAAAGACTGAACTCACTATGACTTTCTCCTCCCACTCCTAGACGAGAGTGGGTCGATAAAAGGCTTTTGTGTAAATTAACTTTATACCAGGCATGTGAGAAAAAATACATAGCTTCTTTCAGGCAGAAAACAACAAGAACAGAACAGGCAAATAGGAACAGAAAAAGTAAAAATCAGTAGAAATAGCAACAACACCAACAACAATAAATGTTGTTAACTTTTTTAATTGCAATCTCTTCTGAAATAAAGTAGAAAATATTTCAAGTGCATACAAGCAAAAGAGAACGATATAAAACTAGGGGGAGTAAATGCGCACACACACTCGAACGTATACAACTAGCCTGATAAAAGAGAATAAAAGTTATAAGGAAAAATTCTGTGTTTTTTTAATAAAATAAAAACAAATACAAAATAAGGGATCCTTTTAATGTTTAAAAATGAAACTCAAGCTTTTTCTATATGAACGAGTAAGCATTGGAAAAACATCAACACAAACTTTAAATAGAAAATGCAAGCAAATTACCAACACTCTCAACAGACCATGGAGAAGGGGGAGAAGAGTGGAGTTTTTGTTTCTCTTCTGTACCATAACCAAAAAAAAACCGTCACAGCCTTTGAACCTTTGTGCAGTCTGCCACAGCCATATTTCCACTCTCTTGGAGATGACAGAGTTACGATAACAACATTTTGAATGCAGCATTCCCCCTTCTCCCCATCCCAACCAACAATTCTATTCATCATGAGCACCACCCTCTAGGTCGACAATAACAAAAACTCTAAATGTAGAAAATATTGTAAAGGAGGCTGTATGCTTGACTATAAGGATATGTATTGGGTGGTTGCTTCTGGTTCTTCTAGTGAATCCTCAAATCCACAGAGAGAGAGAGGGGGGTGATTTGACAATTTCTGATGCAGTACTGATGCATGATAGTGATGTGGTGGCTTTCATAGTGCCATGACTGCTTGCGGTGTTGGTGGGGGCAGCGGCGGCGGTGGTTGATGTTGCTGCCACTGCAAATGTATGATAAATTTTTGTTGAAATTGTTAGCCTGACATCGTTAGCTCTTGTCTTCTATTTAAGCATTGGTAAGGCCAAGCTAGAACAGACTTCAATTCACTTCATGTGAATCAAAACAGAATAGAAAAGAAGCAATGTAAAGCTTGAATCAAAGAATTTTCCTTATTTCCCTGCATTGCCAGGGAGTTTTTCCACAACTTTTTACCGCACCCTTAAATCATGCTATGGCTATAGTGCAAACGAGCTTACATACACTGGCATATATGAGAAAAACAGACAGCCTTACAGAGCTCCCAATGTATATACACTCAGAGACATGCTTACAATGTGGTATTGTATGAGGATATTGTAGAACAACAGCATAAATGTGCATAGACCCGATAGTAGAACAGCATTTCTAGAGTTTTTCACTTTTAGGCATATGCTGAAACAATAGTGTGTAACCAAAACCAAATGAATTTAAACTAAATTAAATTTGACTAACGTTAAATTAAATTAAATTAAATTAAATTAAATTAAATTAAATTAAATTAAATTAAATTAAATTAAATTAAATTAAATTAAATTAAATTAAATTAAATTAAATTAAATTAAATTAAATTAAATTAAATTAAATTAAATTAAATTAAATTAAATTAAATTACATTAAATTAAATTAAATTAAATTAAATTAAATTAAATTAAATTAAATTAAATTAAATTAAATTAAATTAAATTAAATTAAATTAAATTAAATTAAATTAAATTAAATTAAATTAAATTAAATTAAATTAAATTAAATTAAATTAAATTAAATTAAATTAAATTAAATTAAATTAAATTAAATTAAATTAAATTAAATTAAATTAAATTAAATTAAATTAAATTAAATTAAATTAAATTAAATTAAATTAAATTAAATTAAATTAAATTAAATTAAATTAAATTAAATTAAATTAAATTAAATTAAATTAAATTAAATTAAATTAAATTAAATTAAATTAAATTAAATTAAATTAAATTAAATTAAATTAAATTAAATTAAATTAAATCAAATTAAATTAAACTAAATTAAATTAAATTCAACTTAATTGAATTAAATTTTTCTACACCTTGATTTTCTTTTTTGTATTTTTTTTTTCTTTTTTCTCCATTACACTCCAGTAAACGAGTGTGTATACTTGCATGTATATTTCCCTGAATATGTGACAACTTTGGTCTCCCATTTGAATTCACTGCATCCGGTCGGGGATTTTCTTTCGCCCACCCTCGACCAGACCAAGTTTTTTCCCTGTTATTCATGTACTGTTATGCAGGACAACGAATTATTTTATACATACATGAAATGTTTTTTTTTTATACGGCTATGATGACACCTAGCAAGGGAAATTCTCATTTCCAAGCAACTGAAATAAAGTGACACAACTGTCACAAGTGGCACTTTCTTTTGGGTTATGTCCAAATGGATATTTTTGCAAAAAAGAACAAAAAATGGTATAGCAGGAAAATCCTACAATGGCAAAAATCTTGATCGTAAACTAACTGACTAAAAATATAGTAGCTCGAAATGCACTAAATTTCATGAAATACAATTTCATTTTTTTTTAAATTAAGATATGGATTTTGCTATCCATCCCATTTTAAGATTTACTTCAATGGTGCTCTTTGATGAATACAACGTTACCAAGAGAAGAGAAATTGTAATTGCGAGAGCATGTAGTTTGAATCTGTTGATAAGGTGTCGATATTTTAATTAAGATGCAATTAAACCTATATGAGAATATTTGCAATTCATTACTCCCAAATCTATAACTACACACTTCATTCGTTGCTCTATAGACATATTTATCACTTCCAATAAACGTTAATACATCCCCAAACATCAGACTAAAACATCCACCAGATAGAAAGCTGCATTTTTCCAGAACTCTACAAATACCAACAACAATATTAATGTCATTATCTCATCGTCATTATTGTCTTTAAGTTTGGTCTCTTCATTCTCATTAGTCTGCCGGTTGAAAATGCCGGTTCATTCATTCCTTCATACACTCTTTAGACTTAAGCTTGGCGGGTTGCATCGATCAAATCGACCCCTCGCAAAACCGTTATTGCACACCCAAATACATACAAAGTTCCATTGTATATTATATGTGTTTGGCTCTGTCTATGCCATCATAGTAAAGTAGACCAGCACGTGAATTTCTACAACTAAAATTTTAGTCTGGTCTATGATGATAAAATTGCAAAGAGAGTAAAGAGAGTGAGAAAGTGTGGTAAACACAAAAAAAAATGGGATTGGGTTTGTGATGGCGTCTTTGGAGGGTTGACAGCCTGAAAAACACATTGCATGCAGTAAAATTGTTCTGCCTGATGAGAATGTAAGGACTCTTCACTTATATGAGTCTAAACCCTTCCCCCTCTCTCCACCAACAAAGGCTAAAGTTAGTTGCCTAATGTATATTCAAAGAAATTGCAGACTAACAAAATGCGCCAAAGTTGAATACAACAACAATAACTAAACAACAAATAAAACCAATGATGAAATCATCTGGTACCAAAATAAACAGAAATGAGGCCTTTTTGTAAAGTCGTATATGTTATTTAAAATTAAATTAAATTAAATTAAATTAAATTAAATTAAATTAAATTAAATTAAATTAAATTAAATTAAATTAAATTAAATTAAATTAAATTAAATTAAATTAAATTAAATTAAATTAAATTAAATTAAATTAAATTAAATTAAATTAAATTAAATTAAATTAAATTAAATTAAATTAAATTAAATTAAATTAAATTAAATTAAATTAAATTAAATTAAATTAAATTAAATTAAATTAAATTAAATTAAATTAAATTAAATTAAATTAAATTAAATTAAATTAAATTAAATTAAATTAAATTAAATTAAATTAAATTAAATTAAATTAAATTAAATTAAATTAAATTAAATTAAATTAAATTAAATTAAATTAAATTAAATTAAATTAAATTAAATTAAATTAAATTAAATTAAATTAAATTAAATTAAATTAAATTAAATTAAATTAAATTAAATTAAATTAAATTAAATTAAATTAAATTAAATTAAATTTAATTAAATTAAATTAAATTAAATTAAACTAAACTGAATTAAATTCAATTGTCTTGGTAACAAATTGTATATGTTCAATTATTTTTTTTTATTATTTGATATAAATAAACCTATTTTTAGTGTTCAAGGCCCCCAAATAGTTTGGTTTTGAATTTTTTAAACCACACTGAGTATATGCACAACAAATATTACGGTTGTTTGGCGTCCATTTGAACTAAGTATACAGCTAGACTTGAATCCAGGAAACACTGCAATACGTTGTCGCAATCGACTACAAAAAAACTTTCACTTTTGCATGGCTCTCGCTCTCTCTCTCTCTCTGTGTCGCCAAAACGGGAACAGGATATCAGAAAGACAGTTGGAATGGTTAACACGAAGTGCGGTTGCAGGCTGGCAGGCAGGCAGGCATAACAGGATAACAGCCATTCAAGAAAACAAACAAACTGCCAAGCTAGCTGACTGCTGGTCTACTATAGATGACTGGATGCTTAACTGGCAGACAAACAAATTCTATGGGCAAAGGGTCGTTAGACCTAACAGTCCACTTGCACGTAGTTGTTATTCTTAACGTACCCTTATACCAGGCCCATGGTTGGGTTCTGTATTGAAATTGTTGGATGTCCATGAGATTGTATAGAGAAAACGTTTTTTTTTTTTGCCAATACACCTTACCTTTGTGTGGGGCAACATTGCATTTACCATACGATACGATTTGGTTTGAGTTGGTAGAAACTTGGGTCGTGTTGTGACTTCTTCTTGGTATTGCACATTGACTTTATGAGAAAGTATAACCGGTGGGCGGTTATGCATGAATAGCATTCAACACCATATACACGACACCAGTGCTATCCTTCTCTGAAATGTGACTATAGGTTTTTAGTTGTCTCTATCAAACGGACTAGCAAATGACTGCACACACATGCATCCTGGTGGAGTTTTTAACTCATTGCACATTGGACACTATGTATAATAGTTCAACTTCTTTTTGCTCATATTTCCTGAAGAAAATTTTACCACAAATCTAACAAATTTTTAAGAAATCTTATTTTGAAGCTTTTGATCAAATGTTTGTGGTTGGTATGAAAGAAATGTTTTTTCGTTGAATGAATGAATGACTCTTCCTATCGATAGAAAATGTTTACAAAATTTTATATCTATAAAAAAAATTATTTCAAAATTTTATTTGTATAGAAAATTTTCTCAAAATTTTATTTTAATAGAAAATTTTCTCAAAATTTTATTTATATAGAAAATTTTCTCAAAATTTTATTTATATAGAAAATTTTGTCAAAATTTTATTTCTATAGAAAATGTTGTCAAAATTTTATTTCTATAGAAAATTTTGTCAAAATTTTATTTCTATAGAAAATTTTGTCATAATTTTATTTCTATTGAAAATTTTATCAAAATTTTATTTCTCTAGAAAATTTTGTCAAAATTTTATTTCTATAGAAAAATTTGTCAAAATTTTATTTCTATAGAAAAATTTGTCACAATTTTATTTCTATAGAAAATTTTGTCAAAATTTTATTTCTCTAGAAAATTTTGTCAAAATTTTATTTCTATAGAAAATGTTGTCAAAATTTTATTTCTATAGAAAATGTTGTCAAAATTTTATTTCTATAGAAAAATTTGTCAAAATTTTATTTCTATAAAAAATTTTGTCAGAATTTTATTTCTATAGAAAATTTTGTCAAAATTTTATTTCTATAGAAAATTTTGTCAGAATTTTATTTCTATAGAAAAATTTGTCAAAATTTTATTTCTATAGAAAATGTTGACAAAACTGTATTTTTGTAGTTAATTTTCTCAAAATTTTATTTCTATAGCAAATTTTGCCAAAATTTTATTTCTAGTGAAAATTTTGTCATAATTTTATTTCAATAGAAAATGTTGTCAAAATTTTATTTCTATAGAAAATGTTGACAAAACTGTATTTTTGTAGTAAATTTTCTCAAAATTTTATTTCTATAGCAAATTTTGCCAAAATTTTATTTCTAGTGAAAATTTTGTCATAATTTTATTTCAATAGAAAATTTTGTCAAAATTTTATTTCTGTAGAAAAATTTGTCAACATTTTATTTCAATAGAAAATTTTGTCAAAATTTTATTTCTATTGAAAATTTTGTCAAAATTTTATGTCTCTAGAAAATTTTGTCAAAATTTTATTTCTATAGAAAATTTCGTCAAAATTTTACTTCTATTGAAAATTTAGTCAAAATTTTATTTCTATAGACAATTTTGTCATAATTTTATTTCTATAGAAAATTTTATCAAAATTTTATTTCTATAGAAAATTTTGTTAAAATTTTATTTCTATAGAAAATTTTGTTAAAATGTTATTTCTATAGAAAATTTTGTAAAAATTTTATTTCTGTAGAAAATTTTGTCAAAATTTTATTTCTATAGAAAATTTTGTCAAAATTTTATTTCTATTGAAAATTTTGTCAAAATTTTATGTCTCTAGAAAATTTTGTCAAAATTTTATTTCTATAGAAAATTTCGTCAAAATTTTACTTCTATTGAAAATTTTGTCAAAATTTTATTTGTATAAAAAATTTTCTCAAAATTTTATTTTTATAGAAAATTTTATCAAAATTTTATTTCTATTTTTCAACATTTTATTTATATAGAAAATTTTGTCAAAATTTTATTTCTATAGAAAGTTTTTTCAAAATTTATTAAGATAGAACATTTTCTCAAAATTTTATTTCTATAGAAAATTTCGTCAAAATTTTATTTCTATTGAAAATTTTGACATATTGATATATCTATAGAAAATTGATGTACCTCTTAGTTGGAGAAGAATGTTTTTCTATCAACTGTGGCAACCGCAGTCCTAGAGTGATAAGAAGCTAAATTCGTGATAACATAAATTTAATCGAAATTCTGATAACATCGAAATTTTTGATATAAAAAAATCTTTTTGCTCAAGTCTCCTTAACTTTGTGTGCTAAAGCAAAGATAACCTTAATTTAACCTTAATTTTTAATCAATTTCATCGAAATACAGACGAAATAGCTCATGACCAAAAAGGATCAAAATTCGCGATTATCTATGTGCTACTTTAGTGCAAATTTGCACTTTTTGATAAATGAAGCATAAAAATTTATTAATTCTTATTTTCCCCAAAATAGTGTGCCATGAAATGTCACACTTTTTGCATTTTTGTGCCACCTTTTTGTCATCTTGTGCCATTATTTAATTAATTCCTAAATCACTAATCCCTTTAAATCACGGATGTGATCGATGCCTTATTATAAAATCGAACTAATACGTTCACTATAATAATTTCGAGAAGTTTTTTGTTCTCCTAATTACAGCATTATCAAGCGGACAATTGTGACGCCTGAAAATATGCAAAGAACATTTTCTGTAATTTCAAGGATTAATTTTTTGCAAACAGGCCATAAAATGATGAGTTTGTTTTAGATCGTGGGTCATAGGTCATAGAAAATTTATAAAATTTTTAATTCGTATTTTTTCTTTATAACAATGTGTGTCACTTATTCAAAATAATTGTGCGACCTTTTATTGCAACGGACACTTTTTGTTCGATGCCGCCTGGCACCCAAAAATTCAAGTCCAGGCTCTAACAAAAATCACAATATTTTTTTTTTTTTGCAGGGCTAAAATCTGTAATAGGGTGGGATCAATTCTGCATATTTCAGGCTTATAAAGTTCTCTATGAGAGCTAGGTAATATAAATCTTAGAATATTTCTGGGCCTTTTATGGAATATGTCGAATAAAATTCAATATATTCCATTAATTAGAAAAAACACCCTGTGAAATGTGGCAACATGGTCTTCGATATAGCTAATTCTATTTGCATTTTTTTTATGTAAATAAAATGGAATGCAAAATTGCTGCAGATTTTATTGTATTCTATTTTTGTAGACCCCCACCATTTTAATAAAATGTAAAGAACAACAAAAAAAACGTTTTCCTCCATCAAGTGAGCCTTTCCGGGACTCTGATGCATTTACAATGGCCAATGCAATAAAAATAGTTTAAAAGGATTTCCTTTATGTGAATGTGTGTTGGTATTGACCAAACAAATGCAGCAAACATGAAATAAAAATGAAAGACCCAAGGTTTGAATGTATATTGCAATGCTAGGACGAGTAAAAATCGACAATGATGACCATCTAAAATTGGTGGAAAGCTGTCATAAAAAATCATTTAATGAATTCTATATATAAAAAAAAAACAAAAAACAGGACACCCAAAACGAAAAACTGTGTAGCATAACAGTCCATATCAAGTATGAATGCATTGTTGCATTTATACCATGGTTGCATTTTTAAATATCACCGGAAGGAAATTTGGCAGGCAAAGGCCATTTCCGTTTCGTTGTCATTCCTTTTTGTTATTCATGAAAACATATTTTAGTTAGACTAATTGCATTTTTGTCATGATTGTTGACTTTTGAAATTGTATTTTATGATAGCCAGACAATAAATGAACCGTTTTCTTTTTCTATTGTTATTAACATGGAAATTGCATTTATATTTCGAAAAAAGGCTTTTATATGCAGTGAATGCCAAAATGACCAGTCTAGGAAGAATTTTTGATTTCATTTCTTTTTATGTAATTTCAAGTCCTTGAGACTTGCATTGTAGTTGGTTCTGCAATACTTTGACATGCAGGATAGATATTAAATACATCCAACAGATATTTACTTTTCTGCAAAATATTTTTTTATTTTGTTGGTTAAATTATTTCTTTCTGATTTGCTTAGGATTTTGAGGAAACGTCCAAGAAGGCCAAAAATATGTTACTCCCAAAAACTTTTCGCCTAAAAATGGGATACTTTCAAATAAAGAGAATTTAAGCAAGCCAAATATCCTTAAAATTAGATTCTATAAAATTCAAATTACTAAACAAATTTTATAGTTAATTTTTTATACCCTCCACCATGTAACACATCGAAATATTGCTCTAAGACCCCATAAAGTATATAAATATTCTGGGTCGTGGTGAAATTCTGAGTCGATCTGAGCATGTCCGTCCGTCCGTCTGTTGAAATCACGCCAACTTCCGAACGAAACAAGCTATCGACTTGAAACTTGGCACAAGTAGTTGTTATTGATGTAGGTCGGATCTTATTGCAAATGGGCCATATCGGTCCACTTTTACGTATAGCCCCCATATAAACGGACCCCCAAATTTGGCTTGATATTGCTCTAAGAGAAGCAAATTTCATCCGATCCGGCTGAAATTTGGTACATGGTGTTGGTATATGGTCTCTAACAACTATGCAAAAATTGGTTCACATCGGTCAATAATTATATATAGCCCCCATATGAACCGATCCCCCGATTTGGCTTGCGGAGCCTCTAAGAGAAGCAAATTTCATCCGGTCTGGCTGAAATTTGATACGTGGTGTTGGTATATGGTCTCTAACAACTATGCAAAAATTGGTTCACATCGGTCAATAATTATATATAGCCCCCATATAAACCGATCCCCTGATTTGGCTTGCGGAGCCTCTAAGAGAAGCAAATTTCATCCTATCCGGCTGAAATTTGGTACATGGTGTTAGTATATGGTCTCTAATGCTAGTATATGGCCGTTAACAACCATGCCTAACTAGGTCCATATCGGTCTATAGTTATATCTAGCCCTCAGACAAATCGATTTACTTGCAAAAGCTATATATATTTGAAATTTGTATTAATTGTTTAATTTAAGTTAACCTAATTAATATTATAATAAATGTAAAAAATGTTTATAGATCATACACCTCTGATGAAGCAATTCAACGAATATATATTATTTAAAATTTTATTTCTCTAGAAAATTTTGTCAAAATTTTATTTCTCTAGAAAATTTTGTCAAAATTTTATTTCTATAGAAAATTTTGTCAAAATTTTATTTCTATAGAAAATTTTGTCAAAATTTTACTTCTATAGAAAATTTTGTCAAAAATTTTATTTCTATAGAAAATTTTGTAAAAAATTTTATTTCTATAGAAAATTTTGTAAAAAATTTTATTTCTATAAAACATTTTATAAAAATTTTATTTCTATAGAAAATTGTGTCAATATTTTATTTCTATAGAACAATTTTTCAAAATTTTATTTCTATAGAAAATTTTGTCAAAATTTTACTTCTATAGAAAATTTTGTCAAAATTTGATTTCTATAAAACATTTTATAAAAATTTTATTTCTATAGAAAATTGTGTTCAAATTTTATTTTAATAGAATTTTTATCACACTTTTATTTATATAGAAAATTTTATCAAAATTTTATTTTTATAGAATAATTTGTCAAAATTTTATTTCGATAGCTAATTTAGTTAAAATTTTATTTCTATAGAAAATTTTGTCAAAAATTTTATTTCTATAGAAAATTTTGTACAAATTTTATGTTAAAAGAATTTTTATCACACTTTTATTTATATTTAAAATTTTCTCAAAATTTTATTTTTATAGAATAATTTGTCAAAATTTTATTTCGATAGCCAATTTAGCTAAAATTTTATGTCTATAGAAAATTTTGTCAAAATTTTATTTCTATAGAAAATTTTGTCAAAATTGTATTTCTATAGAAAATTTTGTCAAAATTGTGTCTATAGAAAATGTTGTCAAGATTTTATTTCTATAGAAAATTTTGTCAAAATTTTATTTCTATAGAAAATTATGTCGACATTTACATCTATAGAAGAAGCATTTTGTCAAAATTTTATTTCTATAGAAAATTTTGTCAAAATTTTATTTCTATAGAAAATTTTGTCAAAATTTTATTTCTATGGAAAATTTTGTCAAAATTTAATTTCTATAGAAAATTTTGTCAAAATTTTATTTCAATAGCCAATTTAGTTAACATTTTATTTCTATAGAAAATTGTGTCAAAATTTTATTTCGATAGAAAATTTTTGTCAAAATTTTATTTCGATATAAAATTTTGTCAAAATTTTATTACGATAGAAAATGTTGTTAAAATTTTATTTCGATAGAAAATTTTGTCAAAATTTTATTTCGATAGAAAATTTTGTCAAAATTTTATTTCGATAGAAAATTTTGTCAAAATTTTATTTCTGTAGAAAATTATTTGTATAAAAGTTTGTGAAGTTGGAGTAGAATATTTTGCAAAATCTACCAAGACATCAAGAATTTGACCAGTCTACCATACAGTAAAAATCTACCAAATTAAAACTTTTCTCATAATTGCTACTTTTTTAAAATTTATTTAAAAAATTCAATTCAGCTATTAATGGATTATTGGATTAAATTATTACTATTGGATTAAATTACAGATATTTTTCATCTCACTAAGGAAAATGTGCAAAGACATACGATTTTATCTCAAAAATAAGTATCTTAAATTGAATAAAAAATAAAACATAGGACTTTATTAAAAAACTTCTAAGGTAATATCTTATGTCTATATTATTACATTTTACCGAAAATTCAATAAAGACATGAGCGAACAAATAAATTTCAGTTAAAAAACGAAATTATTACAAACAATTAAATATAAAAAATAAATGCCCACCTTCAGTAAAAAAAAATCGCAATATTTTTTAAATAGAAAAAACTTTTTTCAATTTTTAATAAATCCCATTACAACGTCAGCTAGAAAATTCAATGTCTGATGCCCTATTGTAATATTTCCACCACAAATAAAAATTCTCTCCTTGTTTTTCTGAGAAAATCCGAGTTTGTTTTGATGTTGAGACTGTCAACTTTATTTTTGAGAGAACGCTTTTGTTTGCTAGAAATAAAAGTAAAAGTTACAAGGCTATGACGTTTTCAATGCCAAATACTACTTAGCACTGGGTTTTTGTTTTGGGTTTTATTTATAAAAGATATACATAGACCATCAACATCTTCGCTGATTCCTACACTGTAACAAAAAAAAAAAAGAACTAAAAGTGCAACAAAAAAAAAAAAAGAAAACAACATTGAATTGACCTGGACTTGTAGTAAAGTGATATTACTGGAATGGATTGAAGTGCATTAAATTGCTTATAGATTAATGCCCATATTCATAATAATTTACTGACAGTTTATCGAAGGAATTTCTATGGTAATAGTAGGTTTAAAGTTTACATTAACTTATATGAATATGAGGGTAAATAAATAAATTTGAAATAAGGACATTTATTCATAAATTGAATTTGATAGGAATTAAGTTTTTTTGTCTTGTTTTAATTTATCAACTGAAATATCGCAACCACTAACATTTTTTCAGTGTATTTATATTTTCCTATGAAATTCCACTATTTACACCACAATGTATTCCTGCTACTCGTGTACTAACAAGGCCATGCAATAAGTTGCATGTTACAAGAACATAGATAAAAAAATATGAAAACGACATAAAGGGGGACTACAATATTATGGCGGTGGTAGTAGTAGCAAATGAAAATATTCATTATCACTGTGATAATCACGATGGTGATGCGTCACAATAAAAATAATAATGAAGATTCAAAACAACAACAACAAAAAGAAATAAAATGAGCGCCAATTCATTCTCTCAAAAGGAAAAAGTTTTTTGCGCCAAAATAAAAACAAAAAGACAACGTTTAGATAGCGCTAAAATATAATGTGTGTGTGTTTGAGAGAGGAAGAAAGAAATGCCGCAGGTTATCTATGAATATTGTTGGCAAAGCACGAAAAAAAATACTACAAAAAAAGGATAACATAATAATGACGATATTCGTATACTACAGCCTAAAAATAAAGAAATCATGATGTTTGGACTATTGTGATATATCAAAACGAAATGAAGGTGGCTGAAAGACGTGATATAGAAAAATTGTACATCCTTTTCATTAGGGTGGTGTATTGAAAAAAAAAAAACAACAACAAAATATGGAAACAAGAAATAACCAAATAAATATACATTGCTTATATAACAAAGAACATTCATTGTTTGGCATTATAAGGAAAAATTTAAGATTTATTAGCTTTCTTAGGGGACTCTTTTAAAACAAAGATTCTATTTTTTTTGAATTTTTTTTAACAATTTATCACAATTTTATTTCTATAGAAAATTTTGTAAAAATGTTATATCTATAGAAAATTTTGTAAAAATTTTATATCTATAGAAAATTTTGTCAAAATTTTATTTGTATAGAATTTTTTTTTCAAAATTTTATTTGTATAGAAAATTTTTTCAAAATTTTATTTCTATAGAAAAATTTTTCAAAATTTTATTTCTATAAAAAATTTTGTCACAATTTTATTTCTATAGAAAATTTTTTCACAATTTTATTTCTATAGAAAATTTTGTCAAAATTTTATTTCTATAGCAAATTTTGTCAAAATGTTATTTGTGTTGTCAACATTTTATTTCTATAGAAAATTTTGTCAAAATTTTATTTGTATAGAAACTTTTTTCAAAGTTTCATTTTTATACAAAATTTTGTCAAAATTTTATTTCTATAGAAAATTTTTTCACAATTTTATTTTAATAGAAACTTTTGTCAAAATTTTATTTGTATAGAAACTTTTTTCAAAATTTTATTTCTATAGAAAATTTTGTAAAAATTTTATTTCAATAGAAAATTTTGTCAAAATTTTATTAGTATAGAAACTTTTTTCAAAATTTTATTTCTATAGAAAATTTTTGTCAAAATTTTATTTCTGTAGAAAATTTTGTCAAATTTTTATTTGAATAGAAACTTTTTTCAAAATTTTATTTTTATACAAAAGTTTGTCAAAATTTTATTTCTATAGACAAATTTTTCACAATTTTATTTCTATAGAAAATTTTTTCAAAATTTTATTTGTATAGAAACTTTTTTCAAAATTTTATTTGTATAGAAAATTTTTTCAAAATTTTATTTGTATAGAAAATTTTTTCAAAATTTTATTTGTATAGAAACTTTTTTCAAAAGTTTATTTCTATACAAAATTTTGTCAAAATTTTATTTCTATAGAAAATTTTTTCACAATTTTATATCTATAGAAAATTTTGTCAAAATTTTATTTCTATAGAAAATTTTGTCAAAATTTAATTCTATAGAAAATTTTGTCAAAATTTTATTTTTTTCAAAATTTTATTTCTATAGAAAATTTTGTCAAAATTTTATTTCTGTAGAAAATTTTGTCAAATTTTTATTTGAATAGAAACTTTTTTCAAAATTTTATTTTTATACAAAAGTTTTTCAAAATTTTATTTCTATAGACAAATTTTTCACAATTTTATTTCTATAGAAAATTTTTTCAAAATTTTATTTGTATAGAAATTTTTTTCAAAATTTTATTTGTATAGAAACTTTTTTCAAAATTTTATTTGTATAGAAAATTTTTTCAAAATTTTATTTGTATAGAAACTTTTTTCAAAAGTTTATTTCTATAAAAAATTTTGTCAAAATTTTATTTCTATAGAAAATTTTTTCACAATTTTATTTCTATAGAAAATTTTGTCAAAATTTTATTTCTATAGAAAATTTTGTCAAAATTTTATTTCTATAGAAAATTTTGTCAAAATTTTATTTGTATAGAAACTTTTTTCAAAATTTTATTTTTATACAAATTTTTGTCAAAATTTTATTTCTATAGAAACTTTTTTCAAAATTTTATTTCTATAGAATTTTTTTTTTTAAATTTTATTTGTATAGAAATTTTTTTCAAAATTTTATTTGTATAGAAACTTTTTTCAAAATTTTATTTCTATACAAAATTTGTCAAAATTTTATTTCTATAGAAAATCTTGTCAAAATTTTATTTGTATAGAAACTTTTTTCAAAATTTTATTTTTATACAAAATTTTGTCAAAATTTTATTTCTATAGAAAATCTTGTCAAAATTTTATTTCTGTAGAAAATTTTGTCAACATTTTACTTCTATAGAAGGAGAGGAACAATTTGCAAAATCTACCAAAACATCAAGAATTCTACCAAACAGTAAAAAATCTACCATTTGTGGTAGAATTCTACCAACTGTGGGAACAGTTATGTGAACGTCTCCCAGTTCTCATTTACTTCGAACAAATTTACAATCTTTAAAATAATTAAAAAAATACAAATATTCTTATTTTTTTACTATGCTTCTAATTGACATTGTGAAATGGGTTGCACATAAGATTTGCAAATGAAAACTTTAAACAAAAACTTGCTACTTCTCTATTACTCAAATGTCTAATTCGATCTCTCTCTTCCTCTCTCTCTGTGGCTCTCCCTTCCTTGAAAAAAAATTAACTACCTCCAGTAAATATTTGTAATAATTATCAAAAATTACAGGGTATATGTTACGAACGAAGCTAAAAATAAACTAATCGCAAAGTTTTCGTTCAAATATGCCGTACAATATTTATTTCTTGTGAAAATGTGATCTTAGTACTAAATTTTCGCTATTTCAATTATAGACGAATATTCCTTTGTGCCTGTGCAATTCAACCACAAGCCTTTAATGTAAGATCTCTCTCTCACTTATCTATTTTTTTCTCACCACACTGAAACTCCAAGCATATAAACAATGTTGTCAACTTATCACACCTTTGAACAATAATGTGGCTTTTTCACTCAAAGCTGGAAAGTCGCACTATGGGATATAAATTGATTCATTTTCCCTTTCCATTATTTTATTTTATTTCATTTATCAAAAACATTAATATATTATTTTAATTATATTTTTGAATAATTGCCACAATTTCTAATGAGTTTTTTTTATTTTTCTTTCTTTACAGGTAACTAAAAATACTAAAAATACTAATAATTGAATAGCGTAAGTTAAATAAAAATTTTTACACGATATCCCATGCTTCAAATTTACTTCCAAGTTAACTCGTTCAGAAAATGGTAATTTATCTGTCTTTTTTCGATTATGAGTTAAGATCCCCAGATCTAACGTATTCATATGTCATCGCATCCGACAATATTCCTCCTGATATAGTATATACTCAAATAGTTTACTTGAATTAGTTTATAATTTATTAGGCTCTCTTACCTTCAGATAAAAAAGTCAAAGAAAATTTCTACAGCCGATTTAAATTTATTTTAGTCCATGAATTAAATATTTGCCAAGTTTGAGAAAACTTATAGAAAAAGAATTCAATATAGATAAATCATAGAAAATATATATTTTTTCTTAAATTTAATTAAAATTTTAATTGGAATAAAATTGGTGATACTTTTTTTCGGAGTAACCAACAAAAATCGTAGCCTTTATTTTAAGATTTTTTTTTTATTTAAATTTTAATTTTTAAATTTAAATTTATTTTAGTCCATGAATTAAATATTTGCCAAGTTTGAGAAAACTTATAGAAAAAGAATTCAATATGGATAAATCACAGAAAATATATATTTTTTCTTAAATGTAATTAAAATTTTAATTGGAATAAAATTGGTGATACTCTTTTTTTCGGAGTAACCAACAAAAATCGTAGCCTTTATTTTAAGATTTTTTTTATTTTTAAACTTCAACTCCAATAGTTTATTTATTTAGTTTTTTTTTCTATATAATAGAAAACTCTTACTTACTCCAAATATGTACGAATTTAATGGAGGAAATGGCAAAAAATGATTATGTGTCAATATTTTTTTTAAGCTTGAAATCATCAATCTTAAAAAATCTTTTAACATTTATTGAAAAAAAAAATCGAATAAAAAAAAAAACAAAAAAAAATGATTATGCTTTAATTTAATTTAACTTTTAATTTAATTTAACATTCTTTAATACTTTCTACATTTCGCCCTTAATATTTTTTACATTTCCCGTCCATGATCTTTTGTATTAGATTATTATATCTTTTTAATGTATAATTACTACCTGTATCGAAAAAATAATATATTGCAAATGCATCTACCGAAAAAATCAATCATCTAAAAAAAACACGACTATTACCCAACAAAATCGCATCTAAAAAATCTCAATAAAGAAATAGAAAAGTAAACAAAAAAACCTGCACTTTGAAACAAATTTCAGCAGATATAGAAATGACACCGCCTGTGTTAAATAACAACAAAGGAGACCTTGAATATATTTGTTGGTAATTTTTGTATATTTTGTATAAATTATTTAATTTTCAAACACATGTGATGCATTTGAGAATGCAGTATGTGTGGAACACAAAAGTAAAGCTTCAAAATACAAACCCCCTCTGGTAACGGCTCCCCTTCTACATTGTCTGATTAAAATCCATTGAGAAATAAAATAACCAAAACAAAATCAAAAAAAAAAAAAACACACAGACCTGGTGAATTATTCAAAAATTCAAATTCGTGCTCTAAAGAAATGTGTTGAGAAAAAAATAAGAGAAAATTAACAAAAACAAAATACAAGTCCGACATGCACAAAAGCTTCAAAAAAAGATACTCAATATTCGTATATGGTACCATGTACATATGTATGTAATAAGGGAACAGGAAAAAATAACACAAAGACAATAAATGTTCGTCATCTTGAACTTGAACTTGAAAAATAGCGTAAAAGCCCCAAGACTCTTTATGGGACAAGCAGTCTAGCAGCAAGCTAGGCAATAGAAAATCGTAAAGCAAACAGCTTTCACATTTGGGCTATAAACCAAAAAAACGAAAATCGAAAAAACCTTAACGTCTGTCGTCTGCCGCCTTAGAATGAATGACACCAGTAAATTACAAATATATCGTAATCGTATAACTTTTATTACCATCTAATATAGCATAAGTAAAAGTATTCCCACAGAGAGAGAGAGAGAAAGAGAGTAAGAGATGGTTTTACTGTTACTTAAGGTTTGCTATTACTGTTACTTAAGGTCTCTTCTTCCTCCAATACAGATGATTATCGATGAATTGTAACATAATCATCATTGAATATTATCGTCATCATTATTATCATCGATTTAACACCACATATTGTTGATTTTGTCTTCTATAATTCATGCAGTAAGTTAATCGTCTGTCTGTCTGTGTGTCCGTTCCTCCTTACATCAATCTTTGGTAAATATTTATCATGCCACATTCATTCAATAAATCTATCATGCTTATGTTGTCTGTCCAACAGACGGACAGACTATCCAAGAGGATGATGTTGTCACCAAAATATTGTTGAAGGTGTCGCTTCTGTTGTTGCTCATATTTGAATGGTTATGAATACCAATGTTTGCATTCTTGGGCTTGTTCTTTTTGTTTTTTTTTTCTAATATATTTTTATGAGAAAATATCAATAAATAATATATGAGAATTGACTACTTCTTACAACATATGTACATATATCATGATTTTATTGTCTTTATTTCCATTAGCACAATTTAGAATAAGAAGTAGCCATAAATATATGAAATTAAATAAACACAAACAAACAAATGGATCGCATCGCAGCAAAAAAAAAATGAAAGCTGGAAATCAATAAATAAAACAATGAAATTAAAATTAAACATTTCCTCAGAGAGATTTAAAACTGTGCCTCATGGCAAACCTTCCATTGAGTGGGTTTGGCAACTTAACAGAATTAATATATTTGGAGAAATAATATTAATTATCTGATTTATTTGTAAATTTTTAAATCCTAAATTGCAATTAAATATTGAATGATTATTATATCCAAAATCATGATATTGCTAATATTACAGACTTTTGCATTTTTTTTCTGATTGGATATTATCTTCAATAAATTTGAATGTCATCATCAAAGTCATAAACAAAATAAAAACATACACACAAAGCCGAAAAAAACCCACCAAAGCAATAGCGTACAAATGCAAAATGTTGGACCTTTAACATGCACAAATGCGCCGCATCAAAAATTCAAAAAGAGCAATTTTTTTTGCCGCACACTCCACAACTCATCCTAGCTAATATTTAAATGGTTGAAAAAAATTGAAATGTTTTTTTGTTGTATTTTGTTTTTATTTTTTTAAACCCCAACAATTTGTTGCCTTAGAAAAATCAAAAAATAAATTTCGCGTGTTTTCAATTTTGTCTGTCATCACGGAGAACTGAAAGCCATTGGCATTTTGCTTGCATTTACTAAATTCACAGCACCCAGCAACCAATAGAGAACCCAAAAATAATTCACTCAAAACAATAGTCTTTCAATGCATAAATGCTGCACAGTGTATTAAAGTCATTGTAAACACTGATATAGAATATTATGGAGAAAATATAGAATCTTAGGAAGTCTTACATATTATTGATAGCATTCCAAATGACAGTAAGGAAAATCTTCTCTCATATCAGAGAGTAGTGAGTAAATAAAGAAGAGATAACTGTTTTTTAGGTGGACTGTGATAAAGCCATTGTAAATACATAAATAGAATATTATTGAGAACATATACATGTATGATCTTAGAAAGGTTGACATATTACTGAAAGCATTTCTTCTCTCATACCAGAGAGTAGTGAGTAAATAAAGAGGAGATAACTGTTTTTTTAGGTGGACTATGATAAAGCCATTGTAAATACACAAATAGAATATTATTGAGAACATATACATATATGATCTTAGAAAGGTTGACATATTACTGAAAGCATTTCAAATGGGAAAAATCGCCTCTCATAAAAATGTGTAAATAAAGGCTTAACATATTGTCTCTCATTGGTGAATTTCCTTAACAGAATAAATTTATACCTCGTCTTTCCTCTCTTCCCCAAATATGGTGCTTACTCTCTTCTTTTGTGGGTGGTTAAATCTAATGTCTATATTATTGGTAATGACTTAAAATCATTTGTTTCATTCACAATAATGTATGGGATACGGTTATTTTGAATTGCTATGCTGTGCGGAACTTTTAGTCTTTTCTATTTTAGATGTTTTATCATTATGTAATATCTATACTGATATAATGTGAATTCTTGAACTTTTCCCACTGTTCCTTAGCATTTGATTTTGTTTTTATATGCAAAGGATAATCGCAAACAAAATTATTAAACTAATTTTTATCCTAGGTTAAGTTAGGTGGCAGCCCGATGTATCAGGCTCACTTAGACTATTCGGTCCATTGTGATACCACAGTGGTGAACTTCTCTCTTTTTATCTTAAAATGAAAAAACAAAAACTTGCTCTAAACTTTTTGTTTATATATAGGCAAAAAATAAAAATGAAAAAACATATATACTCAATAAATTCCTATTAGTAGAAACAGACGAAAACCGATAATTCAAATTATTTGTAGCTGATGAAATATTTTATGTTCTACTATGCTTTTAGCATTCCACTTTGGCACAGCAAATGCATTCACTATATTTAATATTAATATGTATACAATGTGAATCATATTGTAGTGAATCATTTTAAGAGGAATAATTTATCATAAATAAAGACATTTTATTTATTTTTCAATATATATATTCCATTTATCAAAATTCAGACTTTTTGTATTATAAACCTTTGCATGTAAACAAAAAAAAAAAACAATATGTCACAAAATTACAAGTCATAATTGTAAAAAATAAATTAAAAAATATTATTTATTATTTTTTTAGTAAATTTTAATTAATTAAAGGCCGATTTACCAAATTACAAAAAACTGCTCTAACTTATTTAGTGTAAATTCGTCATATAACATAATAAATATAAATTAAAAACAATATGTGCAAGTAATATTAACTATTTTAATTTTATAATTCCAATAAGGAATAAACAAACTAATGGATAGTTATCACCTGGTGATAGCATGGTGCGGCAGCAAGATATTAGCTATGAAATGTAAATAATATGACATTGAAATATGCAAACTTGTATTGTGAGAGGCCTCAAATGCAAAATCTTTCTGCGCAAGTAGAAAAAAAATATAATTACCAAATAATCAAACATTAACGTACTATAAGCCCCTATACCAAAACCCTCTCCATACATCAGCAATTTTTAGATTTCATTCATTTATTTAACAAGAGAAAAAATCGCAAAAAAAAATCAACAAATAATTTACTACCCAATGCTCAAAGTGCAAATAATTGCGTTTTTAAAATGAAACGAAAACAACACGCTCGCTACGAATTTAATGCATGACGCATATGCAGCACAATTATAGGAAAAACCACATGCATATGTTGATGATAATTCCAACGAAATTATCCGCCATAGAGCCAGTTGTGTTATAGTAACTACATTCGATGGATAAGCATTAGTTAAAATCCCCTCGAAACGCACTCTACAATGCATGAATAATTTTGAAGAGAAACTTACTCTCTCACTCTCTCTCTCTCTCTTCCTGTATGTAAGAGATCATCAATATCAATTTGTTCCCACCCACGCGCGCACACATGAAATACAATCACTCATATTCACCACATTGCCGTATTTAAATAAATACACATACAGTAAATACTGCATGGCCGGCATGCAGCATTAGAGAGGTGGTTTCTGCTATCGTCGAAATACAATAGCGCAACGTCATTGGCATGTTATTTTTGTTTACTGCATTTATGTGTCCTAATTTCACAAAATACTTGTACTGATAATAATGAAATTCAAATTAATTGCTAGTCAACCAACTATAATATTCATCGTTGTCGTCGTCGTCGTTGTTGTTATCACATACGACAACGCCACACGGTTAGCAGTCAGCCACCATACAAGTGAGGTGTGAATGGTTTCCTGTCAATTTTTGTGTGTTGAGGGGAGGGTTTGTGGCTGCTGCAATCAACTTTTATAAATATGAAATTTACCAAAGTCATAAACGTCGGTTAAATGAATGTTAAGTGACCTCTACAAGTTGATTTTGAGAATTTGTATTGAATATTAGTTTTTGTAAATATTTTATGGAAAATAATGATATGTTATGAAGCGTTAAAACACTTTATTACAAAAAGAAGATCCCTCCATAAATTCATTAGAATCTATTAAAACTTCTGACCTTGGACTACATTATGGTATAATCATTTGTAAATTTTACAAAACCTCAAGTCGTTAATTGATCGATTTACAAGACCATGATATGGCATGGTTTCATGACCATATACATAGTTCCCTCTATTCCCTACATATGAATACAAATTATTTACATTAAAGACAGAAATATTTCCATTTCCTTTAACGTGTATAATACTATTCATTACGTTTTGTTCCGCTTTCAATTTCTGATTATGATGTCTACACCGTCCGGCATTTATCAAATACGGATTCCCCAATGCATTACCGTTTATCAGCATTTTACGAATTATATTGTCAGACGTTAGATATTCATATACACCTCCAAAGAGTTTGCATATGTGAGAATATATGTGTGCGCTCTCACATGACGCATAAGTGAGATGCTTATACAAAAATGTCTTTTCTTTATTTATTGTTTTTGTTTTTATTTTCGCTTCATTATTATTTGAGTAAATTCTCAAAAGCAAAACAAGGTCAAATGCAATTTATTTATTTGTATTGTGTGTATGATATTATTGTGTATGGTGTTGTGATGTTGTTGTTGTTGTTATTGCTATTTTTGAATTTGTTACTTGTTTTGTTATTACACTGGTAAACACCAGAGTATGCATCTAAATGTATACTATATATTTAAATTAAATAACAATTTATTTAATTATATTTATACATACATATATAGTTTTTTTTTAACAATTTAATTAAAATTTAATTTTTGCTAACATAAAATAAATTTATTTTTATTGAGTCAAGTAAAATTTAATTAAAAAATAATAATTAATTAATAGAGAAATTTTTTACATTAAATTAAATTGGGCAGATTAAATAAAAAAATATATTACTATAAAACATAATGATAATAATATATATTATTTACACACTCGCTAAACATTAAGACATTCGATGTCGTAGCTTTATCCCAGGTATGCTTATAATTTACTTATAAGTATAAATATGAAACAAATAAAGTATAAATATGAGTATAAATATGAAACAAAAAATAATAACATATAATCAAATAAACCAAAAAATAGCTATACTAAATAAAATTAAAAACATTATAATAATATATAATTAAATAAACCAAATTTATCTAGATTAAATAATGCTAATTAAAAATTAAATTAAATTAAATTAAATTAAATTACATTGAATTAAATTAAATTAAATTAAATTAATTTAAAAATTTAAACTAAATATCTCAGCAAATCTTTCAAATATTCAAATATTTGGTATGACAATATTCCATTTATGACACGAAATTTCCATCCTTGCCTATTGCAGTACTAATGAACTTGTGTAAGCTAGTGTCACCAATGTTTCGTTACGTATGTTACTGCTGCATAATGTAGTACTAAAGTGCCGAGTGGTTAGCAAAACAAGAAAAAAAGTGAGTTTTTGATTTATATTTTCCGTTTTGTTGTTGTCCATGCGATGATCCATCGGTAAACAGTAAATTCATTGGGTTATGTGCAAAGTGTTTTATTTGCCGAAGATCGAATGCATGGCTACAACAAAGAGAGTGAGAGAGATCATATGAGAAACTTAGAGTAATGTATGCTGTGTCTTGGAATCGTATCATTCATATCTCGAATATATTTTGGAAATATGAAAGAGAGCCCATTACAGATACATTCATTTGTTTATTTATACTCTAAGTTTTCTTTTCAAGGATATTGCTCTCTCATTTTGGTATCTTTGGTAGTTTTCTCTTAGAGAGTCTATTTTGTATTATTTGCCTGTGAATACCACACTACGGGAGAATAGTGTCCCACCACTAGCGTTTCTGTGCTGCCGTTGCTGCTGCTAACAACTTATGTTACGCTTGGGTTTTATGTGTCATTTTGTGGATTCTCTTTTACATCCTTCTTTCATTCATTCATTCTTTTGTTTACCGGGGGAGCTTAAGCTACTTTTTTTTTATAGTTAGAAAAATTTTGTTGTGTGAGTGCGTTTTGTTTTTTTTTTTTCAAATCAGTGTTCTTCTTGTAAAGAATTCATTCGCAGTAGAAATTCCAGGAATTTTGTTGTGATAAGGTGAGAACCAAACAATCTGAGAAAAAATAATTATGTCATGGTCTTTTGAACTGAGCTTTGGTTTTGGGGATTTGGCCTTTGTTATTTTCAGCTCAAAGGAGCTCTGTATACGAGCTTGTTTTGTTTATTTTATTTTTCTTAAAAATACGGAAATTCTTTCTAGTTATACGCACATGTGTATGAGGATTAAGGATGGATGGATGATGTTTTGTTTGTTTTATTTATTGTTTTATTCACACAATTTATTTGTGTGATTGCGGGTTTAGTAAAGAAAGAAGAAGCTATGTGGCACCATTGTTTTGGCGTTTGAGAATTTTTATAACGCCACCACGTGTTTTCCCATCATCCACAAAGCAAAAACCAAACACTTGGTCATTATGTTGGTTGCTAACTTGTGATTGTTACCCAGGGGGGAGAGCCACCGTGGTGCAATGGTTAGCATGCCCGTCTTGCATATACAAGGTCGTGGGTTCGATTCCTGCTTCGACCGAACACCAAAAAGTTTTTCAGCGGTGGATTATCCCACCTCAGTAATGCTGGTGACATTTCTGAGGGTTTCAAGGCTTCTCTAAGTGGTTTCACTGCAATGTGGAACGACGTTCGTACTCGGCTATAAAAAGGAGGTCCCTTGTCATTGAAATTAACATAGAATCGGGCAGCACTCAGTGATAAGAGAGAAGTTCTTTATGCAAATAATTACATTATGTACAAACTATTCTCGAAAATGTCATAAAATAATTATTATATCCTAATTGGAAAGCTCAATAATATTATTTGCATTTAAAGATAATCAATGATGAGTTTAGCAAATTTTAGGGCCAAAACAATTGAAGACCAATTTATATGAATATCTGTTCATTCTTGCAAAAAACATAAATAAGTAACCGAAAATTCGCTTATGTTATCTATGGACTTTTATTTTCTTTACTCTTCTTGTGGCAGCATACTATCTTTTCTAGCCTTTGAAACCGATTGCCTATTGTGCGTCGCGTAATGGAAAATTTACCACATAAAATAATCCCCATGAGGATATAAGAACGTATGGTGGAATTCTCTGTCTTATGTTATAATGTGTGTGTGTACATTGAGCGTAAAGATGAATACAAATCTAAGACCAGTGTTACCGTTGTGCTGCTTTACGTATTGAAAACTTTAATTGTATGCCATAAAAATTAATAAAAAAAAAATCTTTTCTAAAAGTTTCCGGCTTTCCCTTGGCGAACCCATTAAAGATTGATTGGTGACAAATAAATCCAAATGACTGGTACACAAAAGTAGAGTTGCTGTATATTAAAAAAATTCTAGTAAAAACAGGAATCCTTTGTATCGGCTAAGCCGATATAAGCGGACAATTATCTATTATAAATGGTAATGAGATTAGTTGTACAATCACATTTACATATCATTCAAATTTTCGGAGCTAAATTTTTGTAGGTTGCTGTAAAGCAACTTGATACTGTCTGATTTTGAAGGTAAAGTTAAAAATTTTGACAAAAAATACAGCAATTATTAATAAATTTTTCTGATGTAAATATATTAATATTTTTGATTAATTGGCGGCTAATTTTGAGTCGAAATGATTCAATATAGTCGGCGGCGGCTTCGACTGGCAAAAACTGGTCGGCGGCGGCCAAAATCGGCGGCTACATTCTCTGATATTGTCTAGTTCCAAATCAGCCGAATATAATAACATATCTGTAGTATATTACTTAATATACCTGGTGTATTCACAAAAATGACGATGACGTCTATCTTTTCTGTCTATCTCACAGGCCGTACAGACGATCTCACATACCTATCACGTACGTTGATTGGTCTATTATAAATGCACACAAGTGTGCATTTTTTTGCAAATACAAAAAAGAAAAGAAACAAGACCTAAAATCATTCCTCACCGTCAATCAACCAATACCACAAATACAAAAACCGTTGTTTTTCTCATACTCTCAATGCAAATGCAATCGATAAATACAAAAATAACCCGTTACGAGAGAGCATATAAGACAACAGAAACAACAATTGCAAAACCAGATCCAAGTGATCAATGTTGTTGTTGGTGTTGTTATCATTGCTTTTAGTTTGCACATGTGAATGCAAAAATATAAACATTCGTCATTCATGTGGAGCTGCATGTTAATAACAGAAAAAAAGAGAGGGAGAGAATCATATAGAGAAAGACATTAGAAGAGAATGATTCGTTTGTGTTATATTGTTTTTGTTTTTTTTTTGTATATGAGAGTCAATAACAACAAAGCATGCAATTAATTTGCAATATACTTATGTGTGATCCAACAACATTGGGGAAGCATTAGATAGTGTGTGTTTAAATGCCAAACTGGCTGTGTAACTTGTGATTATTGTGTGCAATTGTTTTGTTGCCTTGCATTTACCGCAAAAATGGCGTAATCAAAAAAAAAAAAAACAAAAACGTATGAAAATAGCGTATGGAATAAAATGGCTAGTTTGTAAGTATCTAGATATTTATAGGCCATTATAAATTGGAAAAAAATAAATTGCAAAAACAAATGATATTAAATGAATATAGTTTTTAAATAAAAACTTTTAAATGTATTCGTTTTATTGGTGTGTTTTGTTTTTGTTTTTTTTTTTTCTATAAATTTTTATTTATTTTTTAAAAATATTTATATTTAAAAATGTGTTTGTAAAATGAATGATATTGCTTTATAAGAGTGTAGCTAAGCCAGCGATATAAAATAAAAAAACGATAAATGAGATATGTACCCTAATTTTAATTTTATATAGAGATTCTAGATGAAAAAGCCTGATAGCTTCTTAACAATTTCTTAATTAAAAAAAAAATAACCTGGTTGAAATCTTTGGATCCAAAGTAATTTTCTTTTAGAGTATTTTTTATGTTATTTAGCCAGTGACACTTTTTTTTAAGTGAGAGAATTTTGTCACTGATTTCATCAAGAACAATGACCAACTTCCATAGCAAGAAGAAAGTGCATTTAATTTCCATTTTTTCCATTGCAACAAAAGTTTTTTTTGGCAATTTCGTTTCTTTTTTTTTCAAAAATTAATGGAAATCCCAAAATGCAACCCCTTAATTATGTGCTAGACACGTGATACCACTTGTATTGGCTACAAAGGATCCGTAATACGAAAAAACCAAAACTCACCCCATTTATTTGAATTGACAGCAGTGGCATGGGTGTCAAAATGACGAAGATTGCCTTAGGCGGCTTACACACATTAAAAATCCCAACGAGAAAACAAAAAAAGAAACTAAAATATCAGTAATAATAAAACTGTTGCAATTTGCTTTCTTTAACAAAACAAAATATATTTAAGGGTGGTTTTACAACATTTCCTAATTTTCCATACTCCACAACTGCATACCATGGCAAAGTGAAGAACCTTCTCCGTCACCCGAAAATGTGTACATTCATAATTTTCATCGCACGTGCTGTTGCAAGTAATTCCTGCTGTATGCAATTTTCCTCTATGGAAAAATGATGAATGCAACATGAAATAAAAACCGGAAATTACAAAGACTTGAAAGGTGTTGCCTGCTGATACATGATTATGATGGACAAGGGTTTGCTAAGGTCTTTTCATTTTTGTTGTTGTTGTTGTTGGTGTTCTTTAGATGTGGATATCCACCCAGTCTCCCATTAAGCCTCCCCTTTCGGGTTTTTGATTAAGGGTTAGTTTAAGGATTTCGTTTGTGTGTGAAGTTGACATCGTTTGTCCTTGTTTTCTATGTTGCATTAACAATACAGTGGCGGTGGCGGTTTGGTCTTTTTAATCTTTTTTTTTTTTTTGGTTTTCTGTAACGAAACCCAACAACAACAATACAAGACAATAACAATCACATGAAGATTTTGAAAATTTTGTCCTCTTCCTTGTGTAAATGTAAATGCATCTCATATGACTTTTAGGCTAATTAAAATTTTGGGCTACGGACATTAGAAATGTAACAACCACTGGAGAAAGTTTAGATCCCTCCCCAACCCCACCAAGGCGCGGTATGTTTTAATCAACATTCGTCCATATCCACGTTTGGAATGTTGTGTTTTACTCTCTAATTGAACAAAGAACTGGTTTTTTGGTAGTGTTCTTTCAATGGAGTGCGATTAAGAACAACAAAAAAAGGAATGACATCCCCTGTCGTGATTGTCAATTGCAACTGACGGTTTAAGAAAATTACTATGGCCTAAAGGAAAACCAGTTTTTGGAAAATATTTATGTTTCTGGTCCTCAATACACCCTTGGACAAATTTGTGACAAACTATTTCAAAATGAAAATATTTTCTTTAATAAACAAAAATAAGGTAATTGCTAAATGTTCTAGGTGAAGAGCTGGAAAAAAGGGTTGGCCAGTAGTAGTGATTAGATTTTAAGGGAAATAGTGTAATTTAACACATAAAGAAAAATTAATTAACACGAGAGTAATGAAAATGTTTTCTCTGGCATAACGATAGGAATTTCATTAGAACTATGAAATTGTTCAATAGTGGTATTAAATATTTCATTATTTAATAGAAAAATAACCACGCCTATCCCTACTTCACAATAAATGGATTCCACCTTGCGTTTCTTTTTAAATTGCGAATAACTCAGTTCTGTATTGTTGATTAGAAAACTCCCCCCATCTTCCTTTAGTAAAAACAAAAAAAAAAAAAAAAAAATAATTGACTCTATTTGCCCCTGTGGAACTCCCTTTCCGAAAATCTTCAAAAAATAGAAAACAATAACGAAAAAGGCAGAGGTATCTGAAATCGATCACAAAAGACTCCCCCATCCATATATCACATAATGATTTACTATATTTTTAAAATTTTCCATATACAGTGAAACGTCTCAATCTTGGACACTCTGCTTGCTATATTAACACACTAAAATTAACCTCTCATAATGGGACACCTCTCAAATATAGACAAATTTAAAGCGACCGTTCACGTATATAGGTGTCCACTTAGTTCCCTGTAAATATCAAGTTAAAAAATTCAGTTTTGTCAATTTACAAAAGTAACTCTACAAAAAATACGAAAAAGTATTTTTTTTTTTATTCGACTTGCTCAAAATTTACAATACCAAGTTTATGCTATTGTAGCACTAATTTCGATTCTCAGATATTTTTCAAGCCCTCTCAATGAAAAACGTTGTGTTTGCAAACATTTGAGAATTTCGATTACATCCATCATGATTAAAGTTCGAAAAGAAATTTTCTTTGACATTTTCCATCCACCTTCTTTTTACCATCCCTGCAAACAAATATCAACTGGCCGAAGAAAGCCAGAAACAGCCCTACCTTACAACTCAAGCAGCAAACATACTAAGTACACGAATATGCCATTGCGTTTTCCACCACCCCATCCACATTTAACCTAGATTTTCCAATTCTCTTGCAACCAAATGCAAAGCTTTTATGCACACACACGCACATCCATCTATACAAAACAAAAAACACCCACATATACGTGTAAATATATGTACCCACCCGCCCACAAAAAGAGACACGCATACAATAGTAGCTCTATTGCCTTAACAAAACACAGAGAGAGAGGAGAACTCAGGGAAAATGACCGAATATAATGCGAATGTTGAAAACCCTTAGAGTGCGTATATAAAATAGCTCCTCAAAGTATGCTATGCCTACATATAAAGAGCCTAATGCGTAAAACTCTCTGTTGTGCTGAGAAATTTTTTATGTTATGGCGTTTTGTTGTTGGTGGGGGGAAGGACGAAAATGCGTTTGCAGCAAATATCAGAGAATGAGTTCTTGAGTGAATCAATGCTGTGTGTGCGGGTGTGTGTGTGGGTTGTCCAAATTCATTTCCTTTCCTGCTGTAGGAGATGCGTGTATATAACCATCGGCTGCGACGTTGACGCCTGTTTGTACATAAATCCTCCCAAGGGGGATGTTAGTTGGTGTTGGTAATGTTTTATGGTTGTTGACGATAATGACATTGCCAGTAGCAGCAGTGAAGGTAGTAATGTAGCGGCGTTGCGTCTTAATGGTATTGAATGACCACCTTTCTGTACAGCAGTCGTCGATAGCCTTGATATTCTTGGAGTATGTGTGCGTTTTATGTGCAAAAATATTATTTTCCCGATAAACAACTACATTGCTCTGTTGACAAGGGGGTGGATACTGGATATATAAATTTAGTTTGGAGTTGAAATAGTTTTTTTTTCTTCGGATTTTCCTCTTGCCTTTTTTCCACTTTTTTCTCTTGAAATTAAGTCACATGTGGCTATATATTAATCCTTATAATTAAAATTATACTAATTTCTTCTTTCCTCTCTTTTCTCATTGCAGGTAAATAAAACAATTTATTTAAACGATATATTGCTAGGAAAGAGGCCAAAATGAATCTGTAAAAGGTAAATCAAGTGAAATTACAATAAACTAGCATTATTTGATTAAGCTGGAAAAAGAGAAAACAGTTTCCATTGATTAATAATAGCTCCAGAATCATTTATTAAAACTTTATAAAAAAATTAAGAATTATCTTAATTTCGTTTCCAAACAAATACAAAACTATAATAGCTCCAGAATACTTTGCTAAAATTTTATAAAAATTTGTGAAATATGTGGATAGCTTCACAATCCGTTGATAAATTTTTATAAAAATTTTAGAAATATCTTAATTTTATATCAACACAAATACACAATGTAACTTTGTAACAATTATTATTAATCATACGTACCTAGACATAAGTACTTTCTTATCAATTATTGATTTATATAGAAAAGTGGTATAAATTTACAACCTCTCAGCTAGAACCGAGAATTGGTCGAATGTGGATGCCTAATATTATTTTAAAACAGTTTTTATTGCAACATAAAAATTTAGAAATTATTATTAATCATAGGCATGTAGAAACGAAAACTTATTCTGTTTTTTTTAAATGAATATTTATCAACTTTGTATTAAAATATTTAGCCAAATAAATTACCTAAAAATAAGCTTAAAGTCTAAAATATAAATACCACATATGTGTTCATTAAATAATAATTATATTTTGGTATAAAAAATCAAAGAACTTTACACATTTTGAATATTTCAGAATTTTTTTATGAATCATACCCAATAGAGGCCAGATAATATTTGTCATAATGAAAATTAATTTTAAAATTGTAATTGCACCAAGGTTGCCACTTGAGGCAAAACTAATATTTGAAGAAAATTTTACTAATAAACTACCAAACAAAAATCTTATATTACAAAATTTTATTTCTATAGAAAATTTTGTAAAAATTTTGTTTCTATAGAAAATTTTGTAAAAATTTTGTTTCTATAGAAATTTTTGTCAAAATGTATTTCTATAAAAAATTTTGTAAAAATTTTATTTCTATAGAAAATTTTGTAAAGATTTTATTTCTATAGACAATTTTGTCAAAATTTTATTTCTATAGAAAATATTGGCAAAATTTTATTTCTATAGAATATTTTGTCAAAATTTTATTTCTATAGAAATCTTTTGGAAAATTTTTATTTCTACAGAAAAAATTGTAAAAATTTGATTTTTAACGAAAACATTTTCAAAATTTAATTTTATATCAACAAATTATCAACATTTTCTTTTCATAGAAAAATTTTAAACATTTTATTTTTATAGAAAAAATTTTCTAAAATTTATTTCCATAGAAACTATATGAAGTACACATTAGGTGCAAAATCTGCCAAAATATTAAGAATTTTACTAATCTACGAAACAGTAAAATGTCTACCATTTTTAGTAGAATTCTACCAACTGTGCATTGCACCAGTGCAATTCAATATTAAAGTCTTAATATGAATATCATTATCAATCAACGAGTATTAATACTCATACGCACACGTGGACTATTATTTTGAACAAGTATACGCACACTCCTATCGATGCTTCGATTTGGTTGGAGTTTAAAAAAAGAAAAAAAAAACAGTTCATTGATTGAATTAGCTTTTTTTAATCAAAATAAAATTCAACCATAAAAATTTTAATTTCAAATTTAAAATTAATTTATTTGGTGACGACGTTTGTTTATTGGTATTGGATCAATTAATTTCTTAATAAAAAAATATTTTTTTTGTGTGGGTTTTTTTTATGAATTCTGACTATAAATATATTTTCTAATATTGATTGTCAAACATTTTCTTGTAAATTCTACAAATTTATTCATCAAGTATTCAATAATTTAATATTAAATTAGTAATTAAATTAATATCACTTATAGGCTCCATGGTATTTTTAGTTATAATTGTATATACATACATAAATATCAGCAATAAAATATGTATTTTACGATGTACTTCCTTTGAGCGAAAGTTTTTAAATTGTTAGCATATCCGCAGAGGCTTATAAGGTCCATCTTGGACTTGAATAAAATCACTCTGTAATGCTGATGAAATTTCTGAGCAATACATCCTTATAAAAATGCCTTTATAAACGGTGTATAGCACAGTAATACTCTCCTCAAAAGACTTCAGATTAAGTGCGATAATGTAAAACTAAAATACAATTTACAATAATTGAGAGTTTCTCTGAAAATTAAAAACAAAAATCAAATAAAAATGTTCACACTCATAAATTAAAATTCACTGGCTCAATCAATTGTTCATAACTAATATTACTTATACGCCAGGGGATATCCCACATTCTTATCACTCATACGCCAGTAGGCTTATTTTACAATATCGATTAGTTTTGCCGATTTGTGACAAGGTTACTTAACAATTTCTGAACAAACAAATTAAAACAAACTTTACCATATTTCCAGTCTGGAGTTATATTAAAAATAATAGGCATGTCTGTAAAAATATGTCTATTGTGGTATTTTGTACGATGGATTGTCTACATCGGATGATACATATGTGGGATATCATTCTCAATCATTATTGTGGCAAAAACTAAAGAGATTATTGTGAAGTTGATAAAAATCTATATTTTTGGGTTTCAGGTCAATATTTATAGCGAGAACATTTTCGTGCAGATCGAAGCTATTACTCAGCCATTTGCAAATCCTAAGACCATATTATTAATTATTATTATTAATTTTTATATTAAAAAGGGTCACACACAGACACTACATGAAAACCTGTCGACTATAAACCACGGGTGCCACAGTTGGTAGAATTATACCAAAAATGGATTAGTAGAATTCTTCATGTTTTGGTAGATTTTGCAAATGTTCCTCCCCAACTATGACGTACAAAATTTTCTATAGAAATAATGATTTGACAAAATTTTCCATAGAAATAAAGATTTGACAAAAATTTCTATAAAAATACACTTTTGACAAAATTTTCTATAAAAATAAAATTTTGACAAAATTTTTTATCAAAATAAAATTTTGACAAAATTTTCTATAAAAATAAAATTTTGAAAATTTTTTATAAAAATAAAGTTTTGACAAAATATTCTATCAAAATAAAATCTTGACAAAATTTTCTATAAAAATAAAATTTTGACAAAATTTTTTATCAAAATAAAATTTTGACACAATTTTCTATCAAAACAAAATTTTGACAAAATTTTGACGAAATTTTCTATAAAATTAAAATCTTAACAAAATTATCTATAAAAATAAAATTTTGACAAAATCTTTTATAAAATTAAAATTTTAATAAAATTTTCTATAAAATTAGAGTTTTAATAATTAAATTTTCTATAGAAATAATGATTTGACAAAATTTTCTATAGAAATAAAGATACGACAAAAATTTCTATAAAAATACACTTTTGACAAAATTTTCTTTAAAAGTAAAATTTTTACAAAAAATTTTATAAAAATAAAATTTTGACAAAATTTTTTATCAAAATAAAAATTTTGACAAACTTTTCTATCAAAACAAAATTTTGACAAAATTTTCTATAAAAATAAAATTTTTGACAAAATTTTTTATCACAATAAAATTTTGACAAAATTTTCTATCAAAACAAAATTTTGACAAAATTTTCTATAACAATAAAATTTGGACAAAATATTCTATAAAATTAAAATCTTAACAAAATTTTCTATAAAATTAACATTTTATAAAATTATCTATAAAAATGAAATGTTGACAAAATCTTTTACAAAATTAAAATTTTAATAAAATTTTCTATAAAATTAGAGTTTTAAAAATTAAATTTTCTATAGAAATAATGATTTGACAACATTTTCTATAGAAATAAAGATTTGACAAAAATTTCTATAAAAATACACTTTTGACAAAATTTTTACAAAAATTTTTATAAAAATAAAATTTTGATAAAACTTTTTTATCAAAATAAAAATGTTGACAAAATTTTCTATCAAAACAAAATTTTGATAAAACTTTTTATAACAATAAAATTTGGACAAAATTTTAACAAAATTTTCTATAAAATTAAAATTTTAACGAAATTATCTATAAAAATAAAATTTTGACAAAACCTTTGTAAAATTAAAATTTTAATAAAAATTTCTATAAAATTAGAATTTTAACAAAATTTTATAATAAAATAAAATTTTGACAAAATTTTCTATAGAAATAACATTTTGACAAAATTTTCTATAAAAATAAAATTTTGACAAAATTTTCTATAGAAATTAAATTTTGACAAAATTAGATCTTTTGATTGATAGTTTTATTTATTATTATTATTATCATTTTTTTTTTTTGAAAAATTTGCTCCCCATTTTGGTAGATTAATTTTGGCTCGAGTGGCAACCTTGCTTAAAACGCTTTTCAAGTGTATGCTTCCATTGGATGAGTTTTAATTTACAAGATCACTTTGAATAAAAAAAATTACAAATGATTTACTAAAAAAATAATCATAAATGCATTTAAGCAGACAACATCTATTTAAGCAATTTTTTGATAATTACCACTTCTAATATATTTTATAACGATTCCATATTTTTTTCAACAATTTCCATATTTCCATAGTTTTGGTCGAAAAAATTTTCATTTCGACCATCGCTGATATCCCCTCATAAAATAAGTAGATTTACCTCACCTACAACTTAAATCATATTTAATATTACTTATACGCCAATGGATCTTCAGTATTCTTATCACTCATACGTCAATAGGTTCAATTTGGCCATGGCGTTTTATTACGGCGAATTTTTACATTTACTACGTCTAAAATATTTTATAAATTGATAAAACGTTGGCGTTTACAAGTTTTTGACTGTCAAAACCTGAAACAATATGGTAAGGACCGTCCCTAATATTTAAATTTACTTCAGTTATAAAATAAATTATACTTTATATTACTTATACGCTAGGGGGATCTTTAATATTCTTATCACTCATACGTCCATAAGTTCAATTTTGGCAAAGCGATTTATTATGCCGAATTTTATATATGAACTAATAAATTTTTACTTTAACATAAATGTTTGTTCTTTGCACACTTGTAGTCGAGTTATTTTACATATCCCTTTTCCTGTTTTCAAAGTAATTAATTTTTCCCAAAAAAAAAACCTTCATCAAACCAATTTCCATATCATACCATTACATTCATGGAGACTTGGAGTCGAAAATAAAAAACAAACTGCAATGCAAAAAAAAAAACAATATATATAAGACCTTTGGCTAATGAACTCCATCTAAAACAAAATATTTACCCAAAACGTAGTTGATAAGGGACTCAAAATTCGAAATCGAAGAAAAAATTCACATATATTTCGCCCATTCCATTCAAATGGGAATGTTTTACTGTTATGTAAGCCACAAAAAAATGAAGAATTTTTGAGAATTTTATTGCAAAAATGCCTAACAAACATGCAATTAAGTCGTTAATACTTCATCGATTTAATACCCCCTGCAAAAACGAAAAATTCATTTTTATTTTCTACAGCTAATGCTACTGCTGCTTGGATGGGGGTCCGTGCCACCCATTCCACATTTATATTATTATAAAGAAGACGATGACTACACGTCATTCGATGGACTGTCTGTGGCCTATTGGACTAAAAACAGGAGAGTAGAGAAGGCAAAGGATTAAGGTATTAACGCGTGCGGACGCATTGGATGAAATAAGTCAATGAAGCCTAACGAATACCTTGGATGACGATGATGATGATGGTGATGTTGATGGGAAGCACTGAAGACTGATATGGTGATCAATGAAGGTTGATATGGTGAATTGCTTAAATTCGTTCAGAGCGAGAGAAATACATACCTAATTGGCATGACCAGGATATAACATTGAAGTTCCAATATAAATACATTTTCTTTTTTTTTGACTTTGTTTACATATGTAAAAATAATACTTAAAAAGTTTTCTTCTTTATTTTTTGTTAGAGATATGGCAAAATAAACAATCCATCATATAGCTAACAAGTATAAACAAACGAAGCCACTTTAAATAACCGTTTCAGAAAGTCAAGTTCTTTAAAAAAGAAATGCCTTTATGTTTGTATTTGCAATTGAGCTAGAGTCTATGTCAAGCCGGAAACGGATATGGTAACAAATGTTAGTTTAAATATGATGGCAGACAACTGATTAGTTTATTTTAATGGCAGACGACCATCTACCACCTATCACAAGCAAAATGACACGCATCAATGCCTTAGTGTAAAAAAAAGAGAATGAAATCGAAACAAAAAATTATGTGTCCTCCTAACACCTTCAGAGAAGAAGATGAAGATAAATTTTGATGTGTGTGTGCGTGGTGTGGTGTGTTTATTTGAGAGCCATGATAAACAAAAGAACAAAACTCTGGCTATGATGTTTGATTAAAAACACAAACATCACATTCCATAACCCCTTCCACCACTCCCTACCCACCGCTCTTCTTCTTGATTTCAAGCTATTTCTCTACATACGATTGTTTTTGTAATGCCTGACGGTTTATGGTCATTCTAATGAAATCATAACTGATTTATAATATTTTTCTTTTCGTTTTATTCTTCAAAACAAAAAATATTCCATGTCCATCACATTCTACGCATAGACAAAGGCCCCTTCTCTATACAACAACTCCCACCCCCCCTCAACTATTCCCATTTAAATACTTACACATATTGAACTAACGACCAGGAGACGTCGACGAGACCATCATTGTTTATATCGATAAATGAAAAAAGGACAAAAATTAACCTCACCCATATTCTGGAGTGCGGTGTATGGGGGGATGGCTGCAAAAGGGTTTCCCGCTATGTTTTTCAACTCCAAGTCTCCATGAATCCTTATGGATTTGTCCTATCATAGATGAATGGACGACATCAACTCATCACAATTCACTCTTATGCCTATGTGCGTTTGTCCTTTTTAAACTTTGGCAAAAGTTCTCCTCCTATTCAAATACACATGGATCTGCGTAAGTTGTCTGTACACACACACACACACCCAACTACAGGTAAAAAACCAATCAAGACCATCAATAAAAGGCACGTCAATCATCGAAACCATAACCCAATGTCCACGGTATTATCTCATCCCTAGCAGGGCGAGAGTTCGATCCGTTTGTTTATGTCATCTAGCCAATAGGGGGGTGGAGGGTTTCAATCATACCATTAACGGGTTTGTCATAACTTCATACTCCGTACTCCTTTTGTCAAAAGGTATTGTATTTTCCACCTTTAGGTTTTCACAATTGTCCTGCCCCTATGCCATCTCAATAATATGATTGCTACAAATGACATTTTCGCAGGAGTAAGGGCACAGATATTCCATTCTAAGGAAGGGAAGTGGATGTCATATATGAAATGACCATATAACCATATTTCCGATACATTCTATAGTTGTCTTTCGCTGATTCGCCAATATAAAAAATTAAGTTTACAAAATTGTCTAAAAAAAATTCTAAAATTGCCTAAAAATTGAAGTCAAAAAAAAATTGAATTGATTTAATGATATATGGTATTGACTTAGGAAGTTCACAACTGTGGTATCACATTACAGTGAATTGTATATGTAAGCCTGAAATAAGTAACTGCCTCTACCATACACCTAAGCTAACTTAGGTTTGAATTAAAAAAAAAAAAAAAATAAATATATTCCAAAAAAGGTATTAATTAAAATTTATTAAATTTTCCCTTGATCTTGAGAAGTATTTAATTAAAAAAAAATCTAACAAAAAGCCAATTAATTAAATTTTAATAAGATGTGTAGTAAGTATTCAAGCGAATAAATTATATTTCAGGTTCTTGCTGTAATTAATTTCTGTAAAATATCTTCTTGATAATTCCAAAATTTTAAACCAATTTTATCAAATATTAATTTTTGTTCTAACAAATTCCCAGCAAAAAAAATTTGGAAGTTGTTCGAAAGGCACAACTTTGAAAGCACTTCCAAAAATGTCCTCCCAAAAATGTTCTTTATGTTTACTATACAGAAAAGAATTCCGCGAAAAATTTTCCAATTAAGATCTTAATTGATTTTTAAAAAATATCAATTAAAAATTTAAATGATTCAACTTCAATTAAATTTTTTAATTGCAACAAAAATCAATCACAAACGTTAATAGTATCAATTAATTTTTTAATTGACTTTCAATTATTTTGCTTTTAATTGATACCATCATTTTTATTTATTTATTTATTTATTTCAGTCTTTAGAACAAAAATTCCTTACAGACTATGATGAATAAAATACATATGTAATTTTCTAAGTTTTAGCTAATTTTAGTAGCAAAATACAATTTAAAATCATTTTTCGAAATGCTAAACTCTATAATCTTCCCAAATTTCTTTTGAAATTTTAAGTTAATAGAATTTATGTAAAAAAACACACGCGTCAGCGGACTATGGGAAGCATAATTCACACGGTGTAGAGGAATTTCAAATATATCAACATATCTCATAGTTCTAGGTGGAACATAAAGAGGTATACGTAATAACAAATCCGGACAATCAATTACATTATTGATCAAATCAAAAACAAAAAGAGCAGACTGAACTTTACGACGATCTTCAAGACTTTGAAGACCTAATAACAGACAATTAGAAAAATAACTGGAAGGACAACTTATTGGGAGAGATTTCAATGCATATTCCACAAATACTCGTTGAACTCTTTCTATACGAGCTATTTGATTATTACAACGCGGATCCCAAACAATTGAAGCATATTCCACTCTGGACCTAACATAGGCTGTGTACACAATTTTCCAAGTATTTGGGTCCGAAAAATCACCACAATTTCTTTTAATAAAACCAAGCATTTTATAAGCTTTTGGAAGTATATAATTAATATGTGAAATGAAAGACATGTCTGAATCAAAAAATACTCCAAGATCTCGAATACAGGTAACCTTTGTCAAAACATTATCACCAAATTTAAAACAGCACTGAATAGGGTGGAGTGTTTTATTTTTATGATTGAAGACATTTCAATTAAAAATTAATTGGATCAATTAATTTCGTTATTGAAGACAAAACTATTTTTTTGTGTACACAGGAAGTTCTTTGAATTAAATTTTTTATAACTTTCTTTTCATATTTGTAATGTGTAATTTTAACTTTTTTTATTAGGTTATAAAATGGTACAAATTATGGTACAAAATTTTCGACAGAAATGCCAAATCCATTCCAGAAAAAGTACGATTTTTTAAAAATATTTGAGGTCAAACTGTTCAGGCAAGCATTAGAATGCTTTAACAATTATAAAAATTTTAAAAAATATATATATTTGGTAAAATATCACAAAATTTGTTGAAATAGTGAACATCCGTCCTATGACAAGCCCATGTTAAATTCATGGCTTCTGCGCCAATTTTGTACCACTTCTGGATCCAAAACGAACACTTTCACTACTTTTTTAGGTGACGCATTTTTGCTGGGTTTATAATTAATATAACTTATACGCCATAGTGTTTATAAATTAATATTACTTATACGTCATTATGAACTGAGTAGTCTAAGTGAACCTGAAAAAACCACGATACTTAAACTAAAAAAATATGTATTACAAAAACAAAAAAACCTGACGTTTAGCATTTTTTTTATCAAGTAGTCTTTTTTAATTTGACAATTTAATGAGAAAATCAATTGATTCAATAGAATTGATAAAGTTCTTATAGAAAACAAATCCCCCTGTTTAAAACAATTTTAATTAAAAATTATTTGGATCAATAAATATATTTTTTCTGTGTTTTGTACTTGTTTAATTGTTACATTAAATTAAACAAATTATAGTATTTCAACAAATATAGAATGTTTACAATAGACTTGTATTTAATATAGCTAATACGCCATAGTGTCTATAATTTAGTATTACTTATAAGTCACAATTGACTGAGTCCACACTCACAAAAATTGTAACTGAATATTTTTGGAAATTCAATTAAACGTTTAAATGATTCAACAAATGTTTTAATTAATACAAAAATCATTCACAAAAATTAAATTAATAGTACCAATCAATTTTTCATTTGGATCAATGAATTTTTTTAATTGAATTCGGTGATTGATACTATTATTTCTGTGATTGAAGATATATCAATTAAAAATTAATTGGTTCAGTGATTTTGTGATCCAATCCAAAAAATTTTTTTTTTGTAGTCTAAATGAGCGTGAAATAACGGACTGCCACTATACCTAACCTAATGTAGATTTTAATTTAAAAAATATTAATTCTAAATAACAAACAAAAGTGACGTTTAGAAATATAATTCGTCAATTTTCTGTAGAACTTGAAAATTATTAAATTACAAATTTTAATTAATTTTTTTGAAACAAAAATTCTGGCACAAGAATAATAAGAATTGCTCATATTTTTAATACGATCAATTAATGTTTTTTGAAGCAATTAAATTTTTCTAAATAATGTCAACGATCGATATAATTAAATTTCTTTCTAATTAGACCAACTTCTTTTTTAAATTAGCAGTGTAACTGGTTTATATTATCATTTCCGCGATTGAAGCAATTTTAATTAAAAATCAATTGAATTAATTTGTGAATAAATTGTTAATTTTGTTTAAGTGAATAAATTGTGATATTTTGGGTTCGTGCAATATTATCAATCTTAAACTCTTTCTCATAATAAATCTCCAAAAGTTTCACCAAAATTTTCAATTATTTCATGAAAATTTAAATTAATATAACTTATACGCCATAGTGTTTGTAAGTTAGTATTACTCATACATCACAATGGATTAGATTAGTCTAAATGAGTCTGAAATAAGGGACTGCCACTATACCCAACCTAGGTTTGATTTAAAACAAAGCTAATTCTAAATAACAAATCCTGTGACATTTAGCAAAATTTTTATTCCATTTTCTGTTGAAATTGAAAAATATTTAATTTCAAAATTAATTGAATAACTTTTTAAGCAAAATGTCTGTCATATGAATTAATTTATTCAATTAAATTTTTAGTACAAACAATCTTTTTTTGCAGCAATTAAATTTCTTATAATCTCCACATTTGTATTCCAACACATGATACTTAGCCTATGATACCCAGTTACTGTTTCCTGATTCTCAAAAATACGTTCCACTCAATATACATCAACTCTTTCTTTTCGCACGGAAATTTCAGTTGTATAGTACTCTATTATAATTCTCTTCTATATGATTTAATTTCTGGTATTGGTGGCATATGATTATCTTTAATTTCTTTTTGCATTTGCTTGGCTTTAGAAATTTCGATTTTCGGATTTTCATAATGAGGGGAAATGTGTTAAGGACCCTTTATTCAACTTTCATTATACTCTATACCTTCAAATCTTTTAAGAATTTCAAACAATTTTGAATGTTGTTAATATTTCTTTTGTAATTAATGTGACATATTCACCCGGGGGTATGTTTCTAAATTAATATTAAGTATACGGTTTTGGAAATTTAGATTTTCGGAGTATCATAATGAGTGTAAATGTGTTATTGAATGTTGATACAAATTATTTTGTAATTAATATAACGTATTCGCCAGGGTATGTTTCTAAATTAATATTAAGTATACGGCAAGGTGCTTTAAATTTTAAAATATATAATAAAATATACTTATTTTCTTTTCTTTGTTTCTCTAATTTTTCTAATACTCAAGCGGTCTTCATTAAAACCCTCTGGGGTGAAACACGCCTAAAGATGCCAATTTTTTTTAATAAAAACAAAGATCCTTTAAAACTGTCAAAGATATTTTAAAGCATGCTCTGGATTTTAGCGTATAGTTTTTTTTTTTTTTTGATTTGTTCTCTTGTTTATGTGTGGTAAACTCTGAATATTTTATCAGCTACCAAATAAAAATGGGTCATTAGAGGGTTAATATTCGGTCTTAGTGTCGTATGATTGTTGGTAACCAGATTTCTTATGAGTTTTCATGCTAAATTCATTGCGTGGTAAAAAGAAATTTATTTGTTGATATATTCATCATGTAACAAAAAATGTATTCGATAATATTCTCACCATGCAAGATATTGCTAAAAATTCCCTGGCACTTTTTCACTTAAAACAAAAATCACTCTTATATACTAGAAATTTAAAGAAGCCATTGAATTTTCTTTTACCTTATAAATTTGTTTGATAAATTGTCAATAAATATACTAGCTATTTACAGAATTACTGTAGAATTAATATAACTTATACGCTATCATGTTCCATATAAATATTACTTATACGCTAGTATGTTCCGTATTAATATTACTTATACGTTAAGGTGTTTTGAGTTTCTTTTGGTTCTTTACCAGAAGTCAGGAAATGATTTTTTTTACATTTTTGTAAATAATTAAGTGTTTAAATAGAAGATAATTATTCAAGCTTGAGATTAAATATTTTTTGTATTTTTTTTAAGTAATTTTTTATTACATATAGCACTGTATATAGCTATTTTTTTACTTCATTGTTCATGCAATATATACCCAGCAAAAAAAAATTGGAAGTTCTTCTTAAGGCACAACTTTAAAAGCACTTCCACAAAATGACCTCCCAAAGATGTTCTTTATTTTAACTGTACAGGAAGTTCATTTCAGTTTTTATAACTCGCTTTTTTCATATTTTTAATGGGAAATTTAAAATTTTATTGTTTCAAATGGATTAAAAACAGATTAAAAATTAATAAGATAGTTCAAATTATTTAAATTTTGCAAAAAAAAAAAATGCTAAATCCTTTCTAAAAAATTGCGAATTTTTGAAAATATTTGCTGTCAAACATTCCAGACAAGCGTTATAATGCATTAAAAATCATAAAAATTTTAAAAATTAGTTATTCGTCAAAATATCACAAAATTTCTTTATTCATATCCAAATCACTGGATTCGCATCACACCTTAAGAAGTGATGCAAATTCAGTGCAACGGCTTTTGAAATGGTGGACATCCGTCCTATGACAAGCCCATGTTAAAATCATAGCTTCTGCGCCAATTCTGCACCACTTCCGGATCCAAAAAAAACATTTTCCTTACTTTTTTGGCGACGCTTTTTTTGCTGGGTAGCAATAGATTCGTGCAATTTAATTTCTAATAAAAACCAACCACATCATCAACTCAAAAATCCATTTGCATTAACTTTGCAAAAGCAAAACCTCTTTCTATGCCTGGCAATCATAAATTCATATTTATTTTCATCAAAATAAATATCAAATCCAAAAACACAATCTATTTTTATTGCACTCTAGTGTGTTGCGGCTAGAGCAAGAGGAAAAGTATCTTTCTTTTTTATCAATCATGTTTCAGCATCATCGATATCTTTTAACTCACACTTGAAATCGAAAGCACTTAACCAGATACAAAGTAGAAAAGTAAATGTTATTTCAAAAACTAAATTAAGATTGAAATGTAAAACTGAAAACGTTTTAGGCCAGAAATTCAAAATAAAAAACAAGGGGAAAGAAATCTGGAATCCATGGAAATTTCACATTAAAAAAAAAAGAAAACACCCACACTTAGACAAAAAGCAATTCAACAGGATAACATCATTGTGCAATCGATAGTATAACATATCGTAGATTGCCAAAGGTTTCTGGGATTTCTCAAACAGGGAATTAGTTATACAAACGAAGCGCAAATGGATAAAACAAAAAACTGGATGATTGGTTGACTGACTGACTGTTACGAAAACAGGGGGGGGAGTTAAAACTGCGTACATACCCTAGGCTCAGCAACCAAGGCCTAAAACATCATTCTTATATGTCTAGTAAAAAATCATTCAAGTGCATAACTTACAATTCCGAAAATATAAATTTTCAAACATAACGCATAGCTTTGATGAACAACTCAATTGGTTTCGCGGTTAGGGAATCGAGGTCTAGAACACCAAAAGACAAATGCTTGAATGACAGGCGCGCACTTAAAAAACGAAACAAACAAATGTCACAATGTCGAAATATTATCACACATTGCCACATGCAGTTTCGATTGCAAATAGAAAAAGAAACCAAACCTCTGTTTGCCTTTCCATATATATTTTTAAACATGTTCAATTTCCATTTCGTATAGAAAATGTCAAAACCAAAATAAAACACATTGAAGTAAATATCAACCCGAAAAAAAATACAGAAGAGAAGTTGCTCTCCCTTCCCCGCCTCCCTGGAATCATATCCAATGATGTCAGCTTCATTGCTTTGCCTTTCAAGGGGAGTTGTATTTTTATAAAATTGCCAGTACTGTCTAAAGTGAAATCAACCAGCATGAATGATATATGGACTAGACTTTTGTTTAAATTGTATGAGTTTCATTTGTTTTCGCTGATGAAGCTTAATTTCAAAATATACAAACTTTGTTTACATATATTAAACATCACACAATAAATGGAATAAATTTCCTTATTGTATACGAAAATTTTTTAAATTTGTCCTTCCTTAATGCAGTTTATGAGCTAAGCTATCTAATTTACTAGAAAGTTTGAATATGGGATAGCTTATAAAATAAATGTGTTAGGACGTATGATTAATTTAAATATAATTTTTGGATGGCATATAGCTTTGGAATAAATTTTCTAGTTGTTAAATATTATATACGGAAATTATAAAATTATTCCTTTCTTAGTGCAGTTTATAAGCTAAGCTTCTAATTAACTAGAAAGTGTGAATATGAAATACCTGAAAAAAAACCAAAAAGTAGTCTGGGGCGTATGATTGATTTAAAAATATAATTATTGGGTGAAATATAGCTGTGGGTAAACTTTATAATTTAGTAATTTTTAAAAATTTCATTATCTCAATATCTCTTTGTAGTTTTGATTATTGTTTATGATTAATTTTATTTATTAGTATTGTAATGAAAAAATGAGGATTTTAATGTTTTGCTTATGGTCGCGGTTGCGTATAATTTATGTAAATATACATCGAAATGTACAATAATGCGTATGATTAATTTAAAAACTATTTTTTTTTTCGAAATATAAAACATTTCACAGTATTCGAAACTGATTAGGGCATAAAAAGTTTAATATTAATCGATTGCTATATGAGATCGACTCAGAATCATCTCCTGAGCCGAACCTAATTGTGTATAATTTATATAAATAAAATCGAAATGTACAATAATGCGTATGATTAATTTCAAAAATAATTTCTTGCCACTGAAAAAATAGCCAATTTTGACAAAATTTTCTATAAAAATAAAATGTTGACAAAATTTTCTATAGAAATAAAATTTTGACAACATTTTCTGCTGAAATAACATTTTTACAAAATTTTCTATAGAAATAAAATTTTGACAAAATTTTCTATAAAAATAAAATTTTGACAAAATTTTCTACAGAAATAAAATTTTGAGAAAATTTTCTATAAAAAAAAATTTGGACAAAATTTTCTATAGAAATAAAATTTTGAGAAAATTTTCTATAAAAATAAAATTTGGACAAAATTTTCTATAGAAATAAAATTTTGTAAACATTTTCTATAGAAATAAAATTTTGACAAAATTTTCTATAAAAATAAAATTTTGTCAAAATTTTATTTCTATAAAAAAACTTTCTATAGATATAAAAATTTTAACAAAGTTTCTATAACAAAATTGTAACAAAGTTTCCTTAGAAAAAAAATTGGACAAAATTTTCTATAGAAATAAAATTTTAACAAAATTTTCTATAGAAATAAAATTTTGTAAAAATTTTCTATAGAAATAAAATCTTGTCAAAATTTTATATAAAAATAAAATGTTGACAAAATTTTCTATAGAAATAAAATTTTGTCAAAATTGTCTATAGAAATAAAATTTTGTCAAAATTTTCTATAGAAATAAAATTTTTACAAAAATTTCGATTGAAATAAAATTTTGACATAATTTTCTACAGAAATGAACTTGTGACAAAATTTTCTATAGAAATAAAATTTTGACAAAATTTTCTATAGAAATAAAATTTTGACAAAATTTTCTATAGAAATAAAATGTATAAAATGTTCTATAGAAATAAAATTGTGACAAATTTTCTATATACAAAAATGTTGTCAAAATTTTCTATAGAAATAAAATTTTGACAAAATTTTCTATAGAAATAAAATTTTGATAAAATTTACTAAAGAAATAAAATATTGATAAAATTTATTATAGAAATAAAAAACTTATACAATTTGATCAATTTATGTATGTTCTTTAATTTTGGTAAAGATGTAAGCTAATGAAAATTTTACATCGTTTTTTTTCTTTTTTAAAAATTCAATATCTTTGTTCCATTGTTTTTTGTACAATTTCAATTTTCCTCAAAACTGAAAACGTGGCACTTTTCAATCATAACTGATTAAAACTGACAGTTTTAATTGTCAACATTGATAACCTTTACCCAAACCATTTACTAGCTGACATTTCGTTACGATTCTATACGTTTTTCGCATTGAATGCGAATACAAAAAAAGGGAGGGGGAGGTAGGGAGCAATAGAAAAACCAAACAAGTTTTTCTAATAAAAATGTACAATGCAAGTTGGAATGTTAGATTGGAATTGGTATGCAAAAAAAAATTGAAAAAAATTACCAAAAGTTAACTTCCATGTACTCAAACAAAATACAACAAAAATAACATTTTTGTCCTATGGTCGTAGAGAAAACATGGTAACATTACAACATGTCTGTTACCTTTTTGACATTTGATTGAGATTTGTTATCGGCTCGCATTCATCAATGATACAATAGGCCAGACCTATCAGACTATACACAAAACATTAAGTCTGCCAGTCAGCTAGCCAGCTAGCCAGCCTACCTGGCAGTCATGCATTCATCCATTGAAGCCCGCTACTATAGTTAACAAAAACAAAAGGTTGGGACCATATTGTTCGAAAGGAAGTAGAGGAACTTTGGCTAAAGGATGCACAACCAAGGCAGAACAAATGGATTGAAGAATGTCGGGAATGGACTATGTTCAATACGATTGCTTTTTTGTTTTGGTCCTTTCTAATATGAATATCGTCTTTTTTTAATTTTTTACCAATACTTTTGTATCCCAAAGCCCCCAAAGAATTCTGAATGCCCATATGAACATATTTACCATCTGTTGTTGTAATCTATAGCTTTACACTCGGCTGAAGCTAAAAACGCACATGTCCCGAGTTAACTTCAAAAGAAAAAACCCAAAATCGCCAACATTTTCAAGTTTGAGTGACAATTCCCCATACCCTGTTTAAAAAAATTTACACATTTAATAAAACAAGTTAACATAAGCAAAGGACTAGGAGAAACGCAATGCTCCCGGAATATTCGAAGAAAAAACGAAATTTAAAACCTCCCTAGAAAAACCCAAAACAAACTCATGTGGTCATACCATAGTTTCAAGCTCACTGATAAGCATTGGAAACACTCGCTGAAATTCTCGCTGCTGCCATTGATCTAACCCAACCACCTTTTCGTAACAAAATCCATTGAAATTACATGAAACTGACACATACACACATGGGTCGATGGGTTTTTGCTTCCTGAAAGACACTATTTATGAAAAGTATTGCATCCTTGCAAAATTTCCAAAAGGGTTAGTTAGATAGTACAATTCTAGGGTTGGGAGTGTATTGAAGTCAAATTGAACTTTCCTCTCTGTGTGTGTGTAGTATGTTGGCAATGTTGAATTTTTGCAGTCAATTTTTAATTGAATAAAAACGTTTTAGCTAATAGGACAATCAAATTATAGTCGCATAAATGAAGAAGAAGGAAAAATGTCTAGAATTAAAAATAAAATGATTCTAAAAAATCACTTTAACTTAGAATAAAGTGATATGGAGCCTTTTTACCAAAGGATATTGGACATTTTTTTATTGATTTCAATGCCATAATATCCTTTTCAACTTTTACCCCACAAAATAATTTTGAACTTCATAATTTATTTTAAATTTTAGCTAATTAACTATAAAAATCTTGGATTAATATAAATCATACGCCATATTGGACATTTATTTATTTAACATAAATGTATATATTTACCAAAGGATATTGGGAAAATTTTATTTAATTTAATGACACATTATCTTTTTCAATTTTTACTCTCCAAAAAAAGTTTCAATTCCAATTTTTTTAGTTTTAAATAATTAACGATAAAAAATTTTAATTAATATAAATCATACGACACGCTGTACATTTCAAACGAAGACTCTTTCCTACAGGGTACGATTCGAATCTCCTAAACTATCAGTCATAGAGCGAAAGTGAGCCTTATTCTTGAGTACCCACAAAAAAATCCTAAATTCCATCTAAATCCTGAAAAATTAAAAAAAAAAATTATTATGAAAAATTTTTTGTGCTCATATCTCTGAGGAACCAGTGGGTTTCACAAAAGAATAATCTTTTGTAATTTAATGCCATAATATTTTTTTTCGATTTTTACTCTCCAAAGTAGGTTTCAATTCCATTTTTTTTTTTTTCAATTTTAAATAAATAACAATAAAAAATCTTTAATTAATATAAATCATACGACACACTAAACATTTCTTTTAACATAAATTTATACACTTTCTTATTGTATTAATCGGAGTTTCAAACGAAGACTCTTCCCTACAGGGTCCGATTCGAATCTCCTAAACTATCAGTCATAGAGCGAAAATAATCCTTATTCTTGAGTACCCACAAAAAATCCTAAATTCCATCCAAATCCTGAAAAAATGTTAAAAATTTTTTATGAAAAACTTTTTTTGCTCATATCTCTGAGCAACCAGTAGCTTTCATCCAAGAATAATCGGATTTTTTTTTCGTAATTTAATATTTTAATATTTTTTCGATTTTTACTCTCCACAAAAAGAGTTTCAATTCCACATTTTTTGTCAATTTTAAATAATTAATAATAACAATTTTTAATTAATATAAATCATACGACACACTGTACATTTCATTCAATATAAATTTATGCACGTTCTTATTGAATTAATCGGAGTTTCAAACGAAGATTCTTCCCTACAGGGTCCGATTCAAATGTCCTAAACTATCAGTCATAGAGCGAAAATAAGCCTTATTCTTGATTATCTACAAAAAATCCACAACTCCATCCAAATCCTGAAAATTTTTAAAAATTTGTATGAAAAACCTATTTTATATACGATATAAATATAAATTTATATACGATTTTATTCAATTAAACAGAGTTTCAAACGAAGTTGCTTCCGTACAGGGTCACCCTTAGTCTTGATACCCACAAAAAATCCAAAATTCCATTAAAATCCTGAAAAATGTTTAAATTTCTTATGAAAATTTTTTTTTTCTCATATCTCGAAACCTATGCGTCCTAGAGAAAACAGAAGCTTTCACCAAAGATTATTGGACACATTTTTATGTAATTTAATGCCTTAATACCACCTTCGATTTTTACTCTCCAAAATAGGTTTCAATTCCACATTTTTTTAATTTTTAAATAATTAACAATAAAAAACTTTAATTAATATAAATCATACGACCCCCTGTGTAATTCTTTCAATATAAATTTATATATGATTTTATTCAATTAAACGGAGTTTCAAACGAAGTTGCTTCCCTACAGGGTCACCCTTAGTCTTGAGTACCCACAAAAAATCCAAAATTCCATTCAAATCCTGAAAAATGTTTAAATTTCTTATGAAATTTTTTTTTTCTCATATCTCGAAAGCTATGCGTCCTAGAGAAAACAGAAGCTTTCACCGAAGATTATTGGACACATTTTTATCTAATTTAATGCCTTAATATCGTGTTCGATTTTTACTCCAAAATAGGTTTTAATTCCACATTTTTTTTTTTTAATTTTTAAATATTTTACAATAAAAAACTTTAATTAATATAAATCATACGAACCCCTGTGTAATTCTTTCAATATAAATTTATATACGATTTTATTCAATTAAACGGAGTTTCAAACGAAGTTGCTTCCCTACAGGGTCACCCTTAGTCTTGAGTACCAACAAAAAATCCAAAATTCCATTCAAAGTTCGCTATCTCGAAAACCTTTACAATTTACTCATTATGTACTCCTTAAATATCCTTCTACAAAATATTAATATTACGGCACAAAAATACGATTTGGAGAATACAACTCCGATTGCTCATAATGGAAAGATTTTGTTCAATTAAACGTTACATAGTCCATATTAATACGCATCATGGTTCTAAAAATTTAAAATATAATTTATTATTGTTTCCATAACAATTTAGTATATAAAATCAAACAAATTATTATTATTATTATTTAAATCCCTCTAATCATAGTATAATATTTTAATGCAACCCACCTACATATTATCATGAACGCCCGCCAACAAAACTTTATTAAATATTTTTTAGATGTTTGTTAAACTACTTATCAGAAAGAAAAAAAAAAACAAAACAAAACTATGAAGAGATAAGATAATGTTCACACGTGTCTTCGATTGACCTAAAATGCAATGCGAATTAAATACTTTGCAAAATTTGGCCAAAACAAACTAATAAAATTTCCAACAAACATGACGTCAATAGTTACGATTTCAAAAAATCTAAACGAACATTTTCCAAGATAAATAACCCTAAGGAAAATAAAATCTTTTTTTTTCATTGATATTCCTAAAGAGATTTTATTTCGACATCCGAAAGCTTTTCAAATAACATACAATTCATAGTAAAACAAATTTGCTATGAAGGGATTCCTTTGTGTATCTGTATGAAAGTGAATCTTCTTTTGTTGAAATCATCCCTTTTTGCGGCAAAGTTTTTGTTCCACTTTTCACATTTTAGTTTTACAACAACAAATACTTATCTACAAATAAGTATATACATAAGAATTTTGCAATGTCTATGTGTGTGCATGCATTGTTCAAATTTACACATCTATTCTAGTTTTGTTACCATTTTCGTTTTTTTTTTGTTCTTTCTCGTATTTATTTTGTTTACTTTCTCTGTATTCCGTGAAAGTCATCGGCTGACATTGTCACTACATTTTGGCTATTTACTTGGATAAGTTTTATTTAGCCACCATCACAATAGTGTGTTTATGGGGGGAGGGGGACTTGCTATTGCTTACAACATTGTTATAGTGGTGGTTTGGTAGTAAACGAACAAACAATAGTATGTTTCTATAGTAAGGGTTGACTATGTTCTATTGGTTTTTCTCCATAGTTATTTTTATGTGTTTTCGAGATTTAAATATGCATCATTACAATAGAAAAACATTTAGAAATAAATAAATTAAAAAAAAATAAATTCTCTTTTAGACCACAGAGCGTATGATTATTTTTAATATATTTATTACAATCGAAATAGATTTAGAAATAAATTAATTTAAAAAAAAATCTTTTAGACCACAGAGCGTATGATTATTTTTATTTTTCATGGATCCCATAGCTTATGGTTATTTTTAGTTTTATTTATTTAGCTCAGTCATTACATTAGATTTTTGAAATGTTTAACCTAAAAAACATGGAAAAGATAGAAATAAATAAAAAAGTAAAAAATACTTAACTTGTAGCGTATGATTAAATTTACTTTTATATTTTCATAGACCCCATTTATTCATATAAACATTGTCGTAGCTATGCAACTACATAAAACAAATAAAATTTTTAACCTAAACAATGGAAAAATCTAAGAGTAATTATTATAACATTTATTGTGTATGGCTATTATTTTTAATTTTAAATTCTGAAAACTTCTAAGGACATTTTTGGAATTGATTATATTATATTAAAATTAAAATTGTCGAAAATTTATATTTGTGTGGACCACAGATCGTATGATTATTTTTAATTTTTATAGACCCCATTGCGTGTGATGACTTTTAATTTGATTTTTATTTGGTTTATTAGAATAAAGAGTAATTATTATAACATTTATTGTGTATGGCTATTATTTTTAATTTTAAATTCTGAAAACTTCTAAGAACATTTTTGGCAAAATAAAAGAAACAAGGAATTGATTATCATTGCGTTATATTAAAATTAAAATTGTAGAATATTTATATTTGTGTGGACCACAGATCGTATGATTATTTTTAATTTTTACATTTTAACGGACCCCATAGCGTATGATGACTTTTATTTGTGTGGACCACAGATCGTATGATTATTTTTAATTTTTATAGACCCCATTGCGTGTGATGACTTTTAATTTGATTTATTCGAATAAAGCGTAATTATTATAACATTTATTGTGTATGTCTATTAGTTTTAATTTTAAATTCTGAAAACTTCTAAGGAGATTTTTGGCCAAATAAAAGAAACAAGAAATTGATTATCATTGCGTTATATTAAAATTAAAATTGTCGAAAATTTATATTTGTGTGGACCACAGATCGTATGATTATTTTTAATTTTTACATTTTAACGGACCCCATAGCGTATGGTGACTTTTAATTTAATTTTTATTTGATTTATTCGAATAAATATTATCGTAGCTCTGCAATTACATCCGAAATTTGAAATTTTTAAACTAAACAATGGACAAAAACAATTTTAAATATTCGTTATTTTAGAAATAAACTAAGTATTCGTTTTTTTTTCTAGAAATCAAATGTATTCCAAAATGTTTTACACGCTATTCTCTTATGTCTATGGAAAAATATTTAGAAATAAATGCATTTCAAAAAAAAAATTCTCTTGTAGACCACAGAGTATATGATTATTTTTATTTTCCATGAACCTCATAACGTATGATTACTTTTAGTTCTTTTTTATTTTTTTATTCATGTAAACCTTGTCGTAGCTATGCAACTACATAAAATAACTCTTTTGTAGACCACAGAGTGTATGATTACTTTTATTTTCCATGAACCTCATAACGTATGATTACTTTTAGTTCTTTTTTTATTTTTTTTTATTCATGTAAACCTTGTCGTAGCTATGCAACTACATAAAATAATTAAAATTTTTAACCTAAAAATGTAAGAGTGATTATTATAAAATTTATTGCGTATAGCTACTATTTTTAACTTTAAATACAATATATTTGAAAATTTCTAAGGACATTTTTGGTCAAAAAAAAGAAACCAGGAATTTATTATCATTGCATTATATAAAAAATTGTATTGGCGAAAATTTATATTTGTGTGGACCACAGAGCGTATGATTATTTTTAATTTTATATTTGCCTGGACGCCATAGCGTATGATTACTTTTGATTTAATTTCTATTTTATTTATTCGAATAAACATTATCGCAGCTCTGTAATTACATCCGAAATTTGACATTTTTTAACTAAAGGTGGGTATTAAGATCGAGTTTAGCCGCTAAAAACGTAATTTTTTCACGATTACTTTTCTTTAATAATCCATTTTAAGGAATACAAACTTTGTGAAAATTTGCTTTGGGCTTTTCCCCATCAAGTTATAATAAAATTTGCAATAAATATGTATAATTTCATGCATTTTTCTTACTGATTTAGTTTTCACTTTAGCGATTTTAGCGGCTAAACTAGAACTTAATACTCACCTTAAACAATGGACAAAAATAATTTTAATAATTTTACTTTTTTGTTTTTTAGAAATAAAGTAATTATTCTTTTTTTTTAGAAATAAAAATAATTATTTTTTTTTTTTAATTTTTTATTTATATCTATTGTAAAAATAACCAAGGCTTTAGGCCCATAAAAATGGCTATAAAAAACTACAAAAGTTGCAAGTTACAAAAATTATTCGTTTTTTTTTTTAGAAATAAAATGTTTTTCTCGTTATTGTCTTATGTCTATTGTTCAATTGTTTCCTAGATATCCATCTTTATCAAGAAAATGTTTTCATAATAAGAAATTATTTAATTTCCTCTTTCATTTCTTCAACCTACATAATCTTCTAGGATTTCTTCCATGTTAGACCTTGTGTTTTATATAATTTTGGTAATATTATCGAGAACAAACAAATAAATATACTCCATGCTGATGTGAAGTGTAATATTCACAATGTTTTTATGGCATTCGATTAAATATCATGCTGTGTTCGAATAATATGTTTTGAAAAAAATCGTTTATAGCATTATATAGTCTACAGATTATTATAAAATTTTCCCATAACTTGTAATATATAAAATATATTATCAGATATTATGGCATATAAACTTATGCTGACTTGTCATCAGCAGATATTACAATTTTAGACTCCTGAGAAAACAGTAGAGATATTTAAATGTGTTGATATTACATTGCAAAATATCCCCATGGGGAACCGGCTACAATTTGGATGTGATTTTGTATTTTTATCGTTACGGAGAACTATATATATAAAATCGCATTGTATCCAATATTTCGTTAGCAGATCAAAACATGTCATTTACAGAACTTTTATATGGAGGAAAATATTCAAAATTTGTGGTGGTATTATCAATAGAAATTTTTAATTGGGACGGTCTTAAGTCAAGTATATTTTCCAATTTATATATTCTTCAATTTTGTAATTAAACGTAACCTCTTTTTAATGCACATAGATGATTATATATAAAATCGATTGAATATTTAATTCAACGAACTCTAATATCCATAGTTAGGAAACTTGTTGAACTTATTTTATTAAAATACTTAATTTATAATTAATTTAATAAAACCGGCCGTTAGTGCGTATGATTAACATTAATTTGATATAGTTTTAGTAAAATCACCCTAACTTATGAACTAATAGACCGATTTTAGAAAATTTAGACTTTTTAAAAATTCCAGGAATTCGTAAATTTATAGAAGATATAATTTTATAACCTAAGTGTATTGATTTAAAATATAGTAGAACTCTTTTTATAGATAAGATAATTTCAAATGAAATGTGTACAGTTACAAATCCTGTAGGTCTGTATTACTGAATTTTTATTTTAACTACAAATATCTGGACCTCACATAATATTTTCTAACTATCTCACAATCATCTCCTGGGTACATATATAAACCTGATTGTAAAAATTTTCATGTGTTCGGATATGCTTCAAAAAAATTGGTAGGACCCACAGCATTCCAGATTTAGATATAGCAACCTGAGGCCGTTTTCCTTCTTATCTACTGAAAATATCCGAACCATCAGGTATCTGAATTCCAAAAAACATTAAAATTTAAATAAATCTTTATAAAATCCTATGTCCGGCAATAAGATTAAATATGTTGCTAACAATTTTCTCCAACATCCCAGATGAAAATCCATAGCATCTCCCTTATGGCTATGGTATCCAATAACACCCTATGTTTATGCATGTATTTCTTGTGAATGAAATTGTATACCAATAATCAAATTTGGAACACAAGAAAAATATGTTTGTTGTTATTGTTCAATATCCCGAAAAATGCCTTCAAATGCACTCATAAATGAGAAGAAAAAAAAAACAAGCAAACAACATATCTTCATATGTTAAGTCACATACAAAAAATGGCAAGTAAAGGCAGCTTTTGCATACACCCGAGCAAAAAATTGAAATGTACAATTTATGTTACTTTTTGTGCAAAACTAAAAAGCAAAAATAAAAACAACAACAACAAACTTTAACATTAACGAAAATACGAGGAGAGGTATACAATTTATTTCTTGGAATTGAACTAAACACACTAAACTAAATCAAATAAAATATTGTTTGCCGCCGCCACCAACACCACCACGAGAACTACGGCTATCTTGGCTAACCTTGAAATACAAGTAACCAAGAATATTTGATACAAGAGCAACAATAAAATTTGATCGCCTATGGCAAGCAACTACACAACAGTTGAATGGGGCAGCAAGCAACGGAAAGTGTAGCACAAATGCATCTTCCTCGTTCATCTTCAATATCTTCGTGATGGGGATGACGATGATGCTGTTGCTGTTGCTTTCGTGTCGCTGCTAGTGCTGTTTATGCCAAAACTTAGAAGGAGACTGATATTGATGCTGCCGTTACTGCTGTTAGCGTGTGACGCATATTTTGTACAGAGAGAAAGAGATTCCTCACTTCCTATCACCAAAGTACACCATTTCCAAATGAAGTATGAGAGAATAACATTAGAGGAGATGCCATATTTGCAATAAATTAAATTAATCTAAATTAAATTAAATTAAATTAAATTAAATTAAATTAAATTAAATTAAATTAAATTAAATTAAATTAAATTAAATTAAATTAAATTAAATTAAATTAAATTAAATTAAATTAAATTAAATTAAATTAAATTAAATTAAATTAAATTAAATTAAATTAAATTAAATTAAATTAAATTAAATTAAATTAAATTAAATTAAATTAAATTAAATTAAATTAAATTAAATTAAATTAAATTAAATTAAATTAAATTAAATTAAATTAAATTAAATTAAATTAAATTAAATTAAATTAAATTAAATTAAATTAAATTAAATTAAATTAAATTAAATTAAATTAAATTAAATTAAATTAAATTAAATTAAATTAAATTAAATTAAATTAAATTACATTACACTAGATTAAATTAAATTAAACAACAAAAACCAATTAAACTAAACTACAAAAAAACACACAATTAAATTAAATAAATTTGAAATATTTCATAATTATTGCTCCATTCAAGCTGTTTTACGATAAAGGAGATGAAATTCGATTAATTGTGTTCTTTAAAAAAAGTTCCCAGATACCAATCTATACACGCCTATCTATACATGTTTCAGCATTGAACTCATGTTGCAACCTTTTAACTTTTTAAATTTATTTATATTAATACAAAATTAAAATATTTAGATTTTTATATACATTTAATTTAAAGTAAATTGTCCTACAATTAATATTTTAATCAATCAATTTAGGTTAGGTTAGGTGGCAGACCGATGTATCAGGCTCACTTAAACTATTCAGTCCATTGTGATACCACATTGGTGAACTTCTCTCTTATCACTGAGTGCTGCCCGATTCCATGTTAAGCTCAATGACAAGGGACCTCCTTTTTATAGCCGAGTCCGAACGGCGTTCCACATTGCAGTGAAATCACTTAGAGAAGCTTTGAAACTTTCAGAAATGTCACCAGCATTACTGAGGTGGGATAATCCACCGCTGGTGTTCGGTCGAAGCAGGAATCGAACCCACGACCTTGTGTATGCAAGGCGAGCATGCTAACCATTCCACCAGGGTGGCTCCCCCAATCAATTTACCGAAAACATATTTTTCTGGAAATAGTGTATTGATAACCTTGATAGAATTTCATTAAACAGAAACATTTTTACGTTTGGCCTCATTTCCAAGAAACTGCAGGTGATTTTTTTTTTATCTTATGTTGTTTCTTTTTTGGGCACTTCGTCTTCTGCAATCTCAGTTTTACTGTTCGACTTTTAGTTTAGTTTTTTTTTTTGGGACAGGGAAGATCGAAGTTATTTGTTGCATGATGCGCATTGCTGCGCGTTTCCGCGAATTTGTTTAATCGTTAGAAAGAAAAAAAAGCAAAACACAAACCATATACTCATACAACAAACATTCAAGGTCTTTTTGCGTTGCGTTTCATAAAATCCTCTTGCATTTCGGCATACTCACTCATTCAAAGCAATGAAAAAAAAACACACAAGAGAACACACTTCTTTCAGCTTCAGATATTGAATATGCAAGAATTGAAATTGGTACCCTTCTCCTTCAACAGAGAGAGAGAGAGATAGAGGGAATTGGAGAACAGAAAACGGTTTATTTTTGTGCAAGGACCGTTCTATTAATGTGGCAGTTTTTTTATATTTAAGCAAAATTCTTGAGAATTCTTATTGCCAAACGCCATGCGTTTGGTTTAACATTCTTAAGATTTACCTTTTTTGCCTTTTGCACTTCTTCAAAGGTACAAACAACGTAGAACCCTTAGGGCCATTTGTGAATATGCGTGCCTTAGTGGCACAGACATTTAACTTGAATTAAATGGTTCGATAATCAAATGCTTTGTATTAAACCGGCTGTTTCATTATACCGTTAGAATACACCTACAATAAATTCGGAACCATGGATTGAGCGATATTTTAATGAATATGCATTTTCTTTGAAATACAACTAATTCGGTTAAATTGCAGGCAAAGGAAATAATGTGTTTGGGAAAGATATATAGGGAAAATAAATTTACTTTACTTTAAATTGCAGGCAAAGGAAATTATGTGTTAGGGAAAGATATATAGGGAAATCTTTACTTTAAATAATTTATTTAAATAAATTAAATCCTTATATTATTTTCATTACACAGAAAACATATCACAAAAAATATTTCCATATAGCACAATTAATCGATTCAAAACTTTAACAAATAACAATTAAATGTTTAATCAAATTATGAAATAAAATCAGTAAAGAAAATGAAATTGAAAATGTAAACCAATTGTTTTTTTTTTGTTTGTAATTTATATAATTATATATTAATTAACAAATATATTCAATTAAAAATATAAATTAAAATTTTGTTTGGAAATAATTAGTCTCTATATACATAATATATATTGCTCAAACCTCAAAAGGAAATATAAATTATCGAATTGTATCCAAATAATTATAAATAACATTTATTTATCTATAATTATTTAGTAATAGTACAATAAATAATCGATTGCCTCAACTAAAAAATTAATTGAGTTTTGCGATCAATAAATTATTTTTTTGTCATTTATATTTTTTATACCCTTCACCACTACTGTGATACAGGGTATAATAAGTTTGTGCATTTGTATGTAACGCCAAGAAATAGTGGTCATAGACCCATCTTTTAGTATACCGATCGGCTTAGAATTAAATTCTGAGTCAATTTAGCGATGTCCGTCTGCCTGTCTGTCTGTCCGTCTGTCTGTATATGTAATTTTGTGCACAAAGTACAGCTCGCAATTTAAGTCCGATCGTCATCAAATTTGGCATAGGACCGTTTCTTGGGACAGAGACAATCGCTATTGGTTTTGGAAAAAATCGGTTCAGATTTAGATATAGCTGCCATATATATTTATCCCCGATTTGGTCATAGCTAGCGTGTTTATCAACCGATTTTCTTGAAATACCGTACATCAAAATATTTTATGAATCTTGAAAATCTTACAAAATATCAGCCAAATCGGTTCAGATTTAGATATAGCTCCCATATAAATCTTTCGTCCGATTTAGACTCATATGACCACAGAAGCCAAATTTTACTACCGATCTTCGTGAAATTTTGCACAGAGGGTAGAATTGACATTCTACCAATGCTTGGTAAATTTGATTGAAATCGGTTCAAATTTAGATATAGCTCCCATATATATCTTTCGTCCGATTTGAACTTATATGGCCACAAAAGCCAGAGAGGTGTACGTTTAATAGTATCGTTAAGTGTGTCAAATTTTGTTAAAATCGGTTCAGATTTAGATATAGCTCACATATATATCTTTCGCCCGATTTGGACTTATATGGTCTCAAAAGCCACTCTGGCCCTGACTTACTTCAAATTTTGCACAAGCGTTACTTTTAACGATACTATTGTATGTGCCAAATATGGTCAAAATCGATTCAGATTTAGATATAGCTCCCATATATATCTTTCGTCCGATTTGAACTTATATGGCCTCAAAATCCAGGGTTTTGCCGTGATTTGCTTCCAATTTCGCACAAGGAGTACGTTTAGTAGTATCGGTAATTGTGCCAAATTTGGTTGAAATCGGTTCAGATTTAGATATGGCTCCCATATATATCTTCCGTCCGATTTGCACTCATATGACCAGGGGGGCCAAAGTTATACACCCATTTACGTGAAATTCCGCATATTCTAACTAAATATACATGTCAAATTTAGTCAAAATCTGTTCAGATTATATATAGCTCCCATATATACGTACACCAGAGTTGGAGAAATATGGTAGACTGTTACACATTTTAGATCCATTTTCAATGGAAGTTTCCTCCAATTAACTGGATAGCGTTAGCCGATTTAAATTTTAATTCTAGAGATTTTGTAGAAGTAAAACAATTGTCTCCTTTATATAGCTTCCAGCAAATGTGAAGTAGTTGAGATGGTAACACAAATTTTGGCCTACATAGGGGTGAAGGGTATAATATAGTCGGCCCCGCCCGACTTTAGACTTTACTTACTTGTTCATTTCTAATTAATCCTGCAATTGGTACTATCATTTTCGTAATTGAACCAAACTCAAATAAAAAATTAATTAGATCAATTAATTTCAAGATTAAATTTAAAAAACAATCCTTTTTAAAATCATATAAAACGAAAAATGAGTCATTTCCCCACGGCAACGCAATTTAATCTAATCCAAATTAAATTAAACTAAAAACAATCATATTATATTAAATATTAATTTTGGCTTTTTTTAAATTCAGTTTATAATTAAATTGAAGAAAAATTAATTATTGAATTCAACATTTTTGAAATTAAATTCCATTAAAATAAATTTATTTTAGTTAAAGTAAATTTATTGGAACTTGATTTGATTGCATCAAATATCCGGAAGTGGTGCAAAATTGGCGCAGAAGCGATGAATTTAACATGGGTTTGTCATAGGACAGATGTCCACCATTTTAATAGCCGTTGCACTGAATTTGCACCACTTCTTAAGGTGTAATGCGAATTCAGTTTTTTTGTTGGATGTGAATTAAGAAATTTTGTGATATTTTGACAAATAAATAATTTTTAATTTTTTTATGAGTTTTAATGCATTCTTCCGCAAGTGTAAGAATTTGGCAATTTTTAGGGCAAAATTTAAATAATTTTTACCATTTTGTTAATTTTTAATATATTTTTAACCTATTTGAAACAAAAAAATTAAAAATTTCCATTACAAATATGAAAAATGCGAGTTATAAAAAATTCACTTCTTCTTTGGGAGGACATTTTTGGAAGTGTTTATTTTATTTCTATTTGCTGGGTAATTATAATAAAGACAAAGTAAAATAATGTTAATTTAATAAATGCAATCAAATTAAATAAAAAGAAATTAAATAGTATTTTTCGGCTTATTTGAATTTAGTTTATTAAAAAAAAAAATAAATGAAGATTATTTAAATCAAATTCAAAATTATTGAAATTTAATAAATTCAAAATAAATTACAGTTTAACTTGATGCGATTAAAACTTAAATAAATAAACAATAATAATTTAGGGCAAAATAAAATAACGTAAATTAAATTAATCCAAATGAAATTAAATTAAGATGAAAATAAATGCAATCATATTTTTTGGGTTTAAAATTATTAAAGTCCTTGTCTCGCCCAAAATAAAAAAATAAAATGTGAACACTTTCGATGAATAAATGTCTTCAGACTTTTTCTATGAAAAGCGGACGGACTTAATTAATTGTATTTTATTTTATTCAATTGTGGATTAATGAATTTATTTTATTTATTTGTTATTTCAATTTCAGTCCTTGTACGCCCAAAATAAAAAATTAAATGTGAACACTTTCGATGAATGAATGTCTTCAGACTTTTTCTATGAAAAGCGGACGGAATTAATTAATTATTAATTGTATTTTAGTTTATTCAATTGTAGATTAATGCGTTTATTTTATTTATTTGTTTATTTCAATTCAATTAATTTTAAATTATTTTTGTACTTATTTCAATTCGAAATCATTTTATTTTACTTCATTTGGTTCATTTAATTCAATGTATGGATAATTAAATCTAATACAAGTTTAATTAAATTGTTGTGGCTCCATTATTTTCAGACTTTATGATTATTCTTATATTATTTTGTCTAGTTGGCTAAGATCGCAATTTAAGTTAGTATAATTTTCAAATATTTTTCTTTGATAATCGAGTGGCTTTAAAATCGCATATTTTCTTTTCTTTGTGGAATATTGTTATATTTTTTCTTAATTGGAATTAAGGAGGACAAATAATTTTTTTTCAATGTCAGTTTAACGAATTTCAAAACTAAATTATTTACTTTGCTTTAGAAATTGTCAAATGTATCTGATATGCATTGAAAACATATTCACACATTGCATACTCTGAAAATTTTAAATTTATTATTAATCCTTGTTAAATTTACTTTTTTCATTGCAGCATTTCACAACGTGCATCCACATAATCAAATCTATCCTGGAAAATAAAATACAAAAAAAAACCTGAAAGAAATTTTCAACAAAAACGAAAAAACCAAAATACTTTCGGGGAAATATCGCAAAACTTCTCCAACGATAACATACAGCAACAAATTAAATGCTAAAAAAGCATTTTATTGGGATTATAAAAATAACAAAAAAATCGGTTTGGCATTGTCATCAAATAATTAACAACAATAATTACAATTGTCTTTATACCACTAAAACAAGACAACATTGCTGCAGACGCGAAAAATTACAAAGGATAATATCAAGAGCTTACAATAGATCTAGAGCATCATCATCATCTTCATCAGCGGCAACAGTGACCATTTGGAAAAAGTGTCACTGTTTAAGAAAAAGAAAGAAAATTCAAAATTCATGGTTTGGCTATAACGTTATTATTAATCCCAATTGCAACAACATCGACAACAACTACAAAAACCACCATACAATCCCTGAAATCATCTGAGAAACATTTTGTTTAATGACAACATCTACAACAACAAAACGAATTTGTTTTACATGGCATTTTGTTTTTTCCTTAAAGAAATTTTGTACACAAAATTGAGTTTTCAAAATTCAAAATTATCTATCGTAGAAAAACAAAACGCATTTTAGGTAATCCATCCGATTAATTAGAAAAAGGGAACAGAAATTTGTTACGCCCTTTATTGCTGGATTTTTGGTTTGTGTTTGTTTTTGGTATAATTCTTCATCATCCCGCACAAAGAGAGCTCACACATCATGGACCCACAACAACAGTTTTGTCTCAAATGGAATTCATATTCATCAAATTTGGCCATAACATTTTCAAATTTATTCAAATCGGATTTGCTGGCAGATGTTACATTATCATGTAATGGTAAGTACAAAGCTAAAATCTTGCCCACTTATATGTATATAATATTGAATTGTATACGATAAAAAAATGTTGTTATAATGGTTAATACTTTATGGTACTTTAAAATATTTGCTATTTACCTAGTCGTATAGCAAAAATTAAAACCTACCTCAAGGGATTTTAAAATACATAATTTAAAGTATACTTTTGGGATGCATCAATGCATAATGTTGATGAAAGCCTAGTTGATCTTTTCACTAACCAGAAACATAATTTGCCAGTTAGTACTAGCAAATTAAATTCTTCTTGAACTTATGTCCTGATAAAGATGGCTGTCCTTTTTTCTTGGGGCCATTATTTGGCCTTGCGATTGAATGTCGGAGAAAATTACAAAAATACCAGCAGCTTTAAAAGTGTATAAAGCTGTATTAACACAGCAAAAAATCAAGTAAGGAAAGTCTAAAGTCGGGCGGGACCGACTATATTATACCCTGCACCACTTTGTAGATCTAAATTCTCGATACCATATCACATCCGTCAAATGTGTTGGGTGCTATATATAAAGGTTTGTCCCAAATACATACATTTAAATATCACTCGATTCGGACAGAATTTGATAGACTTTTACAAAATCTATAGACTCAAAATTTAAGTCGGCTAATGCACTAGGGTGGAACACAATGTTAGTAAAAAACCAGTAAGGAAAGTCGTAAAGTCGGGCGGGGCCGACTATATTATACCCTGCACCACTTTGTAGGTCTAAATTTTCGATACCATATCACATCCGTCAAATGTGTTGGGGGCTATATATAAAGGTTTGTCCCAAATACATACATTTAAATATCACTCGATCTGGAAGAATTTGATAGACTTCTAAAAAATCTATAGACTCAAAATTTAAGTCGGCTAATGCACTAGGGTGGAACACAATGTTAGTAAAAAAATATGGGAAACGTTTAAATCTGAAGCAATTTTAAGGAAACTTCGAAAAAGTTAATTTATTATTTATCGCTCGATATATATGTATTAGAAGTTTAGTAAAATTAGATTCATTTTTACAACTTTTCGACTAAGCAGTGGCGATTTAACAAGGAAAATGTTGATATTTTGACCATTTTTGTCGAAATCAGAAAAACATATATATGGGAGCTATATCTAAATCTGAACCGATTTCAATCAAATTTGGCACACATGACTATATTACTAATTGTACTCCTAGTGCAAAATTTCAACCAAATTGGGCCAAAACTCTGGCTTCTGGAGCCATATAAGTCCATATCGGGCGAAAAATATATATGGAAGCTATATCTAAATCTGAACCGATTTCAATCAAATTTGGCACACATGACTATACTACTAATTGTACTCCTTGTGCAAAATTTCAAGCTAATCGGGATAAAACTCTGGCTTCTGGGTCCATATAAGTGCATATCGGGCGAAAGATATATATGGGAGCTATATCTAAATCTGAATCGATTTCAACTAAATTTGGCACGCATAGCCACATTGCTAAATGTACTCCCTGTGCAAAATTTCAACCAAATTGGGCCAAAACTCTGGCTTTTAGGACCATATTAGTCCATATCGGGCGAAAGATATATATGGGCGCTATATCTAAATCTGAACCGATTTCAATCAAATTTGGCACACATGACTATATTACTATTTGTACTCCTAGTGCAAAATTTAAACCAAATTGGGCCAAAACTCTGGCTTCTGGGGCCATATAAGTACATATCGGGCGAAAGATATATATGGGAGCTATATCTAAATCTGAACCGATTTCAATCAAATTCTGCACACTTCACTATACGACTAAGTGTTATGTTTGTACCAAATTTCAAGCAAATCGGTATAAAACTCTGGCTGCTGGGTCTATATTAGTGCATATCGGGCGAAAGATATATATGGGAGCTATATCTAAATCTGAGCCGATTTCTTCCAAAAGCAATAGGGTTTTATTCTGACCCAAATTAGGAACATGTGCCAAATTTGAAGGCGATTGGACTTAAATTGCGACCTAGACTTTGATCACAAAAATGTGTTCACAGACAGACGGACGGACGGACAGACGGACATGGTTATATCGACTCAGGGACCCACCCTGAGCATTATTGCCAAAGACACCATGTGTCTATCTCGTCTCCTTCTGGGTGTTACAAACATATGCACTAACTTATAATACCCTGTTCCACAGTGTGGCGCAGGGTATAATAACTTAAGGTCTATACAAGCCACAAAGGAAGGATTTCCTATTTATGATATAAAAAATGATGCATACTTTAGGGCGTCTCAATTTTCACTCATAATTATTCGGAAGACATTCTTACCCAGCAAAAAATTTTGGAAGTTCTTCTCAAGGCACAATTTTAAAAGAACTTCCAAAAATGCCAAATATGTTCTTTATTTTAACTGCACAGGAAGTTCATTTGAGTCAATTTTGTTATAACTCCCTTCATATTTTTAATTGGAAATTTAAAATTTCATTGTTTCAAATCGGTTAAAAAAAAAGAGTAAGAATTAATAAAATGGTACAAATTATTTAAATTTTGCCGAAAAAATTCTAAATTATTTCTCGAAAAAAATTTTAAAAATTATTTATTTGTCAAAAATCAAAAAAAATGTCATAATTCACATCCAAAACACTGAATTCGGCTCACACCTTAAGAAGTGATGCAAATTCAGTGCAGCGGCTGTTAAAATGGTGGACATCCGTCCTATGATAAGCCCATGTTAAAATCATCGCGTCATCTGCGTCAATTTGGGACCACTTCCGAATCCAAAAAGAACATTTCCACTACTTTTTTGGCGACGCTTTTTTTGCTGGGTAGTTACATTGATACTAAACTACTTCAGTTATCTTTATACTTACTGGATGAAAATATTGATAATCTATTGACATTATTTCCATATAAATTAAACTTGGCCTTCTTGTTTTAATGGACATGCATTTTTTTATTTGATTTTTTCTGATAGTTTTCAAAATGTGTAAAAATGTTTCAAAAATGTTTCCATTATTTGGCCTTGCGATTGAATGTCGGAGAAAATGACAAAAATATCAGCAGCTTTAAAAGTGTATAAAGCTGTATTAACACACACAAAGGAAGGATTTCCTATTTATTACATAAAAAATGAAGCATACTTTAGGGCGTCTCAATTTTCACTTATAATTATTGGGAAGACATCCTTAGTTAAATTGATACTAAAGTATACTTCAGTTTTCTCTAATTACATATACTGAAGTATACTTACTGGGTGAAAATATTGATAATCTATTGACGTTATTTCCATATAAATTAAACTTGTCCTTCTTGTGTTGTGTTGATAGTTTTTAAAATGTGTAAAAATGTTTCAACAAAAGAAAAATAAATTTATTGTAAATACAAACCTCAAATATTATAAAGGATTTCTTATTATATAATTTACAATAGGTAAAATTGTGCATATATTAGGGCGTCTTAATTTCAACTAATAAATATTCTGAAAATATTCTGCGCTAATTGAAACTAAAGTATACATCAGTGAGCTTTAAACTACGTTTACTGAAGTATACATACTGCAAGTATAATGATATGTAGATATTCATAAATTAAACATGTCCTTCTTATTTTAATATACATAAATACTTAATTTCCATAGCTATAAGAGGGCTTCCACATTTTTTGATAGTTTTGAAAATATGCAAAAATGTTTTACGAAAGGAAAAATAAATTTATTGTACAAACAAGCCTCAAATCTTATGATCTATTATATAAATTAAAAACGTTAAAATGCTGCATACATTAGGGCGTCTAAATTTTAACTTATAAATATTCTGAAAACTTTTTTTCGCTAATTGAAGCTAACATATATCAGTGAGCTTTAAACTACATACACTAAAGCATACTTACGGGGTGAATAAATAAGAATAAGGGTGTAGATATTGCTAATCTATTTTTTTGTTTTTTTTTCTTTTGATGGTGATATTCACAAATTAATCATATCCTTCTTGTATTAATGGACATATATATTCAAAAAATTGTTTTAAAAAATAAATGCACAAATTAACCATGTATTTCCTGTGAAGTATTTTCTGCTTTAATCGTTACTATGGTGTATACTTTAGGGCGCCGCAATTATCTGAGAGGTATTTGCTATTTATGTTAGACCTTTCTGAAATATTGCTATATAGATTATTCGAAAATATTCAAAACATATATATTTCTACAATATAAATTCAAGCACAACTTAATGGCCTTGAAAGTCCACAGAGTATATAGTATACTTTTGGGATCCATAAATAATAGTTGTAGCATACACATATTTGCTCATGTATAACCCCATAACGTTTTAACCCCATAGCGTTTTAAGCCCATACAACATTTCGTCAATTTTTCTCTTCAATAAATCCTTACAAAAAAAAAAAACTTTCTTAAAGATAAACAAAATACCCTAAATGAGAATATTAAACAACACAAAGGAAAACTTAATACCTGACCTAAGTTAAGGTTGTTTTTGAACATGAAAAAATATAAAAATAAGACATTTTCATTGTCAACATCTTTATGGTGGTTATGGTGTTCGATGTCATTTTTCAAAACAAAAATTTTGTGTTGTTTTGTCTTTACACATAATGTGTGTTGACCTTATTTTATGTAAGAGACATTCAGAGTTTGAGCTAACAAAGAGGAGGGATACGCACGTTTTTATGCTTTGATTATTTTCTTCAATTTAATAAAAGCTCATAAAAATAATCATAAAAAACATTCGTTCACAAACACCCACACACACACATATACAAACTTCGAGACCCAAGTATACCTATAAGCCAATAGTCTGACAGACAAAACCAAAAAAAAAAAAACATCACCACAATTTATATACATAAACGGACGGACTTGTCTTTAAAAGGGACACAAATGTCTTGTGTACATACAAATACGGAAGAAAATCACAAAATGTAAGGAAAACATTAAATCATTGTAAAACATCGTTACATTTAAATATTTAAATGGGTATTTGTCAGTAAGAAAATTGTTAAAAGATTTCCGGGGAAAATATAGCCAAAGTTTTAAAGTCTATCTTGTGGTTTTTAAATTAAATATCTAAAAATATTTTAAATTTACTTGATTTGTTTATTTATATATGCAACATTTTGCTATGGATTTTTCCTAAAATTATGCTACGAGTTACACTTTTCTGTAAAAAAAATTATAAAAATTAAAAATTTTTTATAAAGAGTGTGGTAAATCTGGAGCTTTATAATTTTCAAAGTCTTCCCAACGGTTTTTAAATAAATTATCAAAAATATTATATCGATGCTGTAAAATAGGTTGCGTTTTTTTTATTATTTATTGTATTTATTTATTTATTAAACTTATAGTAAATATAAGAATAATAGAGAATCATTTAGCATTAGCTACTTAGGCTATCAGCTAGGTTTTTTTCCTTTAATAAATATATGCAATATGTACTATGACTTTATCCTAAAGCTATGCTACAAAAAAAGAATTTATAAAAATTAAATATCTAAAACTATTTTAATTTAAATGGCGTAAAATATACTTTGACTTTGTTTATATATATGGAACATTTTCCTATGATTTTTTTTCGTTAAATTATGCTACACATGACATTTTTCTGTAAAAATCCTTTTTTTATAAAGATTAAGAAAGGTTTGTAGTAAATCTGAAGCTGAGTATTTTTTGTATAAAGATTAAAAATGAGTGTAGTAAATCTGAAGCTGAGTATTTTTTAAAGTCTTCCCATGAGCTTTTAAATAAAATATCATAAAAATATTTTTATTTAGATGCCGTAAAATTTGCCTTTATTTTTTTCTAAATACATATATACAATTTTTTTAAATGATGGTACTTTTTTGGCCAATTTTATTACATATACTTTTTTGGATGTTACTCATTTAGCTAATTAGGCCCTATCGTATTGATGTAAATAAAAGAATTTTAATTACATGTTTCCCAACGTTTCGTCGATGTTTGTCGAAACGTTAGGAAACATGTACATCAATACGATAGGCCCTATTAACTAAAGGAGTAACATCCAAAAGAGTATATATGCAATTGATTCCATTTAAAAATTAAACCTGATGTTGTATAATACTCTATGTATAATTAAGACAATACATTATAGTCTTAAGAATTTCCTGCTAACCTTTGATTGTATCATTTACGTAAAAAACGACTCAATAAATACAAATTACAAAAAATTGATTCCTACGATTTTTTTTTATCCTAAAAATATGCTGCAAAAAAATATAAAAATTGAATAAGGAGCGTAGTAAAGATAAAGTTTAATATTTTTTAAAGTCTTATACAATTTTTTTAACATTTTACGTAAATGGTACAATCAAAGATTAACAGGAAATTCTTAAGACTTAAGACTTCTTAATGTATTGTCTTTCTTATAGTATCATTTAGATCCCGTAAAATAGGCTTTGATTTTATTTTAATTTTTAATTAATTTAATTTTTTTTAAATGTTTCTATGATTTTTTTTATATTTTTTTTAATATTAAGTGTAGTAAATCAGAAGCTACCACAAAGGGTTATGAGTTTAATTCCAGAATCATTGATTTTTTTTTTTGCATCCTACAACTATGCAATGCTTTTCTTTGATTTATCGCAAAACGCTGCTTTACATCTTTCTATATAAAAATTTAAAAATTCAAGGAAATCATGAACGTATATCCAAAAACCTTAAGGCGATTTTTGACATAATAAAAATATCCTTTACCATATATCCCCTATCTACTAAAAATTTACATTTATATGAATATTTGTTAAAATAATACAAAATATTTGTGTATATGAATATTAATCTAAAGATATGTTTGTTATCCTTTCGGAAGGAAATAATACTGCAAAAATAATATTTTGTAATGCTTCATTGGTAGATTGTTTTTGTTAATCATACACAATTTTGCTGTGGGGGGTGGGGAATGTATCGTGGACAGAAAAAGGACATAGTCACTCATGCATTTGTGGTTGCTGTCATCTTCAAACGAAACGGCAAAATTTATACACACATGGCCCATAATGAAAAGGATTTATTTTGTTTTATTATTTTTTTTGGTTTTTTGGTTCAGTCTTATTTCATTGCAAAACTCGAAAGGGGAAGCGATAGAATTATTTGAATATTAAAAAACCGCAATTTTTGTCCCCGAGAAAAAGCGAATGAAATTTCTACTTCGATGGATATCAGAATTTTTGTTTTTTTTTTTTGTTCGATTTTGTTTCCTTCACACAAGACCACTTTCATTTATGGACTTTCGAAAAAAAAAAACATACTAGCCAAAAGGATTAGAGTGCGGTACTTGGTTATGATTACTCATACATTTAGGTGGGCGGTGGGGTACGTAGTTTGTTTCCAATGGTTAGCAAAATTTTTAATCATTCATTTTTGCAGATTGATTCAAAACCATATATATAGAGAAATGAATATGAAATGGTAGTCACATAAAAACAGTATTGGTGTGATATAGTAAAAATTTTGTGTTTCGATATTGTGGGTGCTACCGGCTTTTGGTGGAGACTACATCATCCACATTGTCCACAAAAAGGTATATGTTTACATATTATGGAAAATTCAATTGTAATATGTTTTTATTACAAAAGGTGTAATCAAACAGAAGTAGACAAATTTCACATTCGTAAAGGGATTTCTTTTTGTATATGAAATGGGTAGTGATTTTTTAAATTTGGAGACTTCAATTCGAATTGAAATTTATTAGGTATTCAATTTTACGATTAATTCGGCAATTAAATTGTGAATCGCTGGGCATACTTTAAAGAGTGTCTATTTTATTTTAGATTTAGGTTTTGAACAAATTTGTTATATCCTTTTCAATATCTTTATAATTTTAAGAATCAGTGAATAACAGCAATATCAAAAAATAGAATTTGTTAAAATGGATTTTCTTGTAAATTTTGCATAATTCCCATATCTTAAGGCGATTATTGTATCTAATCCATATTTTAAAATTAAATGTACAACCATTTACGAATATTTTTCAAGGAAATTCTGCCCATAAAAAAAAAACAAAAAGAAAGGCAATATGCTCAAAAAGTCATAAGGCCCCCCCAAAAGTATGCAGCAATTTCAATTTATGTAATTACCCACTCAGATGCAATTATTTTTTAATGAAGTGAGTAAAATAAATCATTTCGAAATTTATAAAATTCTTGATGCAGGTAACATCCAAAAATGGGTTTTCAATTTTTCTTACTTTATTCAATAAAAAAAACGATTTTTCAATAAAAAAAAAAAACAATAAAAAAACCTACCAAAAAAATTTTTTTTTTTTAATTCAATAACCTAACCTTACCCATTAAAATGTGGCCTTTAATATAATTTAGTTCGGTTGATTTGATCAAATAGTATTTTTCAAATAATTTATATTTTCTTTTTGGATTGCAATGAAATATCTATTAATTTTAATATTGTATAATCTTCTAATTGTATATGCAATGACCTCGTTTGCTATTATATATGATTTTTTTAACCTAAAAACAAATTTATAAACCACAGTTTCTAAGGGAATTTTAGGTATTTCTTTTATCGGATCATACATCATAGAAACCACAATATAGCATATTATATGAATAAAATTAAGGAGAAATTGTGGTTTCCACATTTTTAAAGAAAGAACACAGAAGAATCACCACAATTTATATACATATAGTCTTTAAAAAGGACACAAATGTCTGATGCACATATATAGACGGAGAAAAATGTTAGGAAAACATTAAATTATCGTGAAATATTGTTAGATATAAATGTATATTTGTATGTGTGAGAGTTGTTAATTCATAGTAAATTGTAGCCATATTTAACATATTAAGACTTTCTTTTAGTTTTTAAATAAAATATCTTAAAATGTTGTTTAGATGCTGCACAATATGCTTTGATTTCTTTTTTAATAAACAAATACTTTCCTTTGATCTGTTTATCCTAAAACTATGCTACAAATAACATTTTTCTGTAAAGATAAGATTTTTTTATAAATATTTAAAAAGGATAAACTCCTGAAGCTTAAACATTTTTAAAGTCTATTTTTAGTTTTTTTAATAAAATATCTAAAAATATTGTCATTTAGATGCCGTATATTTTCGACTCGATTTGATTTTTTATAAATATATATTATTTTTTAAAATTATAATTATCTTTACACTTTTCTATGAATTTTTGCTATCCTAAAACTATGCTATAAATAACATTTTTTGTAAAACTAAGATTTTCCCATAGATTTAATAAAGAGGGTTGTATCTCTTAATCTTAAAAATTTTTTAAATCTTTCCTTTAATTTTTAAATAAAATATCTACAAATAATGTTATTTCAATGGCGTAAACTAAACTTCGGTTTGTTATAAACGTATGCAACACTTTCCTATTATTTTTTTATCCTAAAACTATGCTACAAATGTCATTTTTGTAAGTCGTAACATTTTTTTATAAATCCAGTTTAAAGGGTTTCAAATGTAATGCTACACAGAAAAAAATGTCACCAAAATATTTCCAATTAAAAAGTTAATTGACGTTGAAAATTTTTTCAATTAATAAATTAATTGATACAATTTTGTGTACTTATGTTCCCACTGACTCCTCATTCGTTTTTCCAAAACATTTCACCGTTTACACCGAGTTGAGATGTTTTAGTTTGACGGTTGCCATGGAAACTAGAAATTCCCATTTACTCTAAATTCAAATATACGCACCGTTTGTTCATATAAATACAGCGATCGCAAAAGCAAAACATTTTTAAATTATTTTCACATCCCTATGTTCTTCAAAGCCTTTGTTTATTCATTTTTGCTATGAAATTAATTTTAATATTTTGACATATATTTTGAAATGAGTATGTTCAGTCAGAGCATATTTCAAATTAGGGGCGTTTACATTATAAAATTGGCGTGTTTTGTAGGAAAACTTATGTTTTGAACTTGATTTCTTGTATGGGGAAAACGACTCGTTTTGAAATGCTTATAAAGGGAAAACATTTCAAACCCCAAAACATGCTTGGTGAGAACGCCATATAAGATTCTGCCATAAACTATACATGCACACAAAAAAAAAATTTTTGTGTTCAATCACGAAATTAATTGATTCAATTAATTTTTAATTAAAATTTCTTCACTCAATTAAAAGATTAAACGAAAGTCAATTAAAAAATGAATTGATTTTTGGATCAATTAAAATATTAATTGAATATTTTTTAAAACTCAATTAAGTCTTTAATGGGAAAAATGTTCGTGATTTTTTTTCCTGTTTTTAATTTTTCAAATTTTAAATTAAAAACTTAAATTAAATTCTTCTTTATTAATGGAAACCCAAAAACCAGAAACAAAACCGACAATTCGGACATAAAGAAAATCTATTGTCTACAGTATTACTCATTTAAATATCTAAAGATTGAATTGCACACCATGCGTCAATCCGTGCGTCGATGATTTTTGATTTGATTTTTTTCTGATTGCGGCAGAATATTCGAGCTTTTGATTTCAAAAATAAATTTCAACTCTTCAATCATCGGACGCATTGTACGCATTGAACGCTTGGTATGTAATTCTACATTAAGTATTTAACGAAGTAAATGGCATCAACAACAAATATTATAAGAACGAAATCAAAATTTCCCAACATTCAAGAAAAGTTTCCTTTTCTCAGGAACAACTTTTTAGACAATGCTAATACATTTTATTGTAAATCAAATTAAAAACATTAAGAAAATGTTTAATAAGAAAGGTGAATTTCTATTGTTTAAAATTTCATTCCGGAGGAAAGTATTTTTTTCTTCGGGTGTATATAATATAAATTTTGACATGAAAATAAAAAAAATCGAAACAAAACTTTATTATAAAGATGTATTTGCCTAAAAACCATTATTCTCATAGTGTTTGTCTCTCTCTCTTTCTCTCTCTTTATTGTATACTCTCTTTTTGAGAGTCTCTCATTTCCATTATCATAGTGGATTTCTGACGCTTTCAGTTATTTTGTGCATACAATACGGAAATGCCTTTCGTTTCAGCAAATCATCCAAATTTAAAAAACAAACAAATTATAAAAAAAAAGTAGACGAACCGAACCTCCAGAAAATGAAAACGCAGTATAGTGCTATACCTTCAATAATCATATAAATATAATAAGATTCGCATACATTAGATAAGAGCTAACGAAATTTCATACATGCGCCAATGATTATGCGTTCGAGTGTCTGGTTGTGCCATTGTCGTTCAGTCATTTTGGGTTGTTTACTTCAGATTGTTTAGTGTTAGTTTTTTTTTTTTTTGGAGGGGGGAGTGAATATGCGATTCCACAGATTGAAATGACGTTTGCTTGCGACTGCAAAAATGTCGACTTTTTGAGTAGCACATATAGCTCTTCGTTTTTTTTTTCTGGCAAATAATAATAGTTCGTTTGCTTGGGTTGTTTGTCAAGTTCTTCTTGGCGGCGTCATTCATCAGTTTGTTTGGATGTTTTTTTTTCTATTTAACCGATTGTTTTGAATATATTTTTCCACGAAATTGCCCAAAAATATGTGTACTTAAAGTTAGAGTGAGTAAGAGAGAAAATAAGTTTCATTTTCTATGTATGTATGTATGTGCAATAGAGAGAAGGAAGAAAAGTATGGAATGAATTGGCGTATTAGACTAACTAGCCAAATAAAATAAATAGGTCGTTGTATTTACTTGTCATAAAGCAATAAAATTTCACACGAGCGAGAGCAATGTCAATTATTCGATCATACAAAATAATGGAGAGAATGTGATGCTTGCGCTATGCATGCACTCATACAACCAAACATATAGAAATACGTACTTGCAGTTGCTATTTGTCAAAAATGGCAGTCATCTATGTACATATACATACAGTGTTGATATTAGTTAGACGAAGTGGGGAAGGTAATTCGTAAATATGCGGTATGTTCGCGTACATTACCTGTAAAAGCAACCCAGTGAAAACTCGATAAATGCATATGAAGCTTTCTAGGGGAAAATAAAATAAAATAAGAATTGAAAAAATACGTTTATTTGAATATAAGTATAATGAAGTTTAGAGAAAATTCAAAATTAAGATTCACTATATCCTAATTTTGTTCACAGAAAAAAATCCGTTATTAAGCTATTTTATTTTATTGAAAAACCCCCTATTTGTTTGTAGTTAAATTTTATTATTTTTTCGAGATTTTCCGCTGCTTAATGAAATCTAGCTTCTTTCAAGTATGTCTCTAAACATTTTTTAAACTAATCATGGGTATAAGTTTAATGGCCGAACACATAAATTCAATATGAACTAAAGCAAAAACAAAATGTTAGTACGATTCCCAAAAATAGTAAGAATGATGTACCGTACGGGTAAAATGGTCATGATTTGGCGCCAATGGTTTTTTTATTCTGTGTTTATTTTTTTTTTCTGTGTATAAATAAGAAACTCATGATGGCCCCAATAGCCAATGCTTTCATATACTAATATGGTGTTACTATAAGTTTAGTATAATATATGAATTAGTAAATAATAATGTTCTTCAGTTCAATTCAAAATGAGATATAGGGCGGAACAAATATCGATCCAGAATATCCCAAATGCATAATTGCTTTCTTCAGGTACATATTTCTTTATTTTTAGTAGCATATGCTCTTAGATCATGTATATGGCGTTTAAAAGTTAGGATTTGGTGTCTCCTTTTTAAACAACGAGTTTCGCCATATTAGATCTTGTTATATATGTGCTAGAAACGAACCTAACAAAATGTTTCGATATGAACTTGCAATAAATATCTTCAAAAAGGAAATCTGACGAAAAAATCGAGGTTACCACAAAACAAGTTAAAAATGTCTTTTAACAAGTGAAAAAAATTAATTATGTCTTAAAAATTATCTTGAATTTGTTAAAAAAAATATTTACTTTTTGTTCTTACGATATATCGGCGTTTGGAAATTATCAACGATAATGCAGCGCTTATTATGTTTAAACACACATGTCCAATAGCGAAATATTTTACTGCGACAAAATTTTACTTATTGCTTCTTCCACCTATCAGTTTATGATATTTCATATGCATCTACAATATAAATAAAAATCGATGGCAACAATATGCCATTTACCGTTAACTTGATGATTACCCCGATGTGAAATTTTGGCTTTCAATAAGAAGTATATTTAAATAAAAGTTTACTTTTTAAAACCGAGTCATGGCAACACTGTGCCATTTACCGCTATCTCAATAAGGAGAACATTTAAATAAAAATTTGCCTTACAACAGCGAGTCTTGATTTTAACTGTGAAAAATCGGAGTTGCCAATACTGCATTAATATGTGTATGAATGGCAATTAGCTGCTTTTTCTGTTACTCTTAACAAAAGAAGTATTAATTGTGAGTAGAGTAAAATTTGGAGTAATGTCATTTAGTATCTTTGGTATATTATATACTCCTAGAAGAAATTGATCATTTTAAAAGAACTTGAGTTCGTTGCGTATAATGTCGCCCTCCGACTAAGAAATTGGCATAACGGTTAATGATCTAGCTGTTGATGATGGCGATGAATCATAAAGTGTCTGTTCTCTCGAGAGGGCTATCAAACTAATAACATACAAATACATATAAAAAGTTGAATAATTTTATTTGTTTTGATATTTTTTCTCATTACACACACGCACACAGATTTATGCGTTTATAGAAAATGTGTGTGTGTGATATGTATATATATTTACTTTGTTTTGTTTATAGCAATGCATAAATTCAGTATCATTTAAGCAAAATAATTTTTACGATAGTGTTGTTTTCAATTTCGGGTGGTGTTTAGTTTAGGCGCGTTTCTTTGTGTGTGTGTGTGTGTTTATGTGCCCTAATTTCTAATGTTTTTGCAGCGCGTGTGCATTTGAAGATTTGTGAATATTGACTGTTATTGTTGTTAAGCTTATCAGCACAAACAAATAGTGTGAAATTAATTTGTATGTGAGAATAGAGTTGTTTTTTTTTCTTTACTGCGGTTTTGTTTTCTTCATCTTTTGTACATGCACATGGCATTTTGTCACTAATTCATAGTTCAATGCTAGATTCTTGAAAAAGAAAAAACGTAATAATTTGAAAAATAATATCGTATTCATTTTTTGACAAATCGACAAAAATCAATCACATTTGGGTGTAGTTTCTTTTTTTTTTTGACAAACTATTTATTAACGGATAGGAATTGCATAACGAATGAAAAATGTATTTTTATAAAATGAAAAGATTATTTCAGCTGCTTTTATAATTAAAATGTTTCATTTTAGAAATATTTTCTCTATTTATTTAGTTTTCATTTTGATAAATTTAAAAAATCGTAATTTTTATCATTACTAAATTATGAAAAATAACATGTGGTATCATTGAAAAATCAGTTGACTACCAGATAGCGCTTTGAAATCAGCAGAAATAAACTTGTCATTATGGTTTTAGGTCTCATGTCTTTTTTTGGAATAACTTTCAAGCTCAAAATATTCATATAGGATATCTAAATTTGATCTAAATTACCCACCAAAAAAATTGGAAGTTCTTCTTAAGGCACGACTTTAAAAGCACTACTAAAAATTCCCTCCAAAAGATGTTCTCTATTTTAACTACACAGGAAGTTCTTTTGATTCAATTTATTAAAACTCGCGTTTTTCATATTTTTAATAAGAAATTTTAAATTATTTTGTTTGAAATAGGTCCAAAAGAGAGTAAGAATTAATAAAATGGTACAAATTATTTAAATTTTGTCGAAAAAGTTCTAAATATATTCTAGAAAAATTGCAAATTTTTGAAAATATTTGAGGTCAAATGCTTTAGACAAGCTTTAGAATGCATTAGAAATCACAAAAAATTATTTAATTGGAAAAATATCACAAAATTTTATAATTCACATCCAAAACATTGAATTCGGACCACACCTTAAGCAGTGATGCAAATTCCGTGCAACGGCTGTTGAAATGGTGCACATCCATCCTAAGACAAGCCCATGTTAAATTCATCGCTTCTGCGCCAATTTTGCACCACTTCCGTATCCAATAAAGAACATATTAACTACGCTTTTTTGCTGGGTAATTATTATTATTCGATTTACCCCCATTTTCATAAAGCTCCGTTAGTGTTCCGTTAACTAACCAACTTTTAAACCGTATCATGAACGAAGCTGTCATCTTGCATATATATTCCATATGTTAGTTAGGAACTTAACTGACGAAAATTTTTCAGTTAAAGTTAACTGGAGAGAAGATATTTGCAATTTACTTTCTGTTAAGCCTAACGGAGCTACATGAAAATGGCCGTTACTTTGAAACACTTTTCCTTTGAAAGTGAACTCCGTCCAAATAGATCTATTGCACATTTTAATTTAGAAAATTTCTGTCCATACCTTCATAAACCATTGAAGTATTTTTATTTTCGTAGTTTTTTTTTGAATAAAATCAGATATTAATTTCAACATTGTACAAATTGAAAAATCACCATGAAATGTAGGATTTTTTTAATACAATAATTTATTTTTCCCCCTACTTAACTATTTTTTTTTGCCAATGGTATTTAAGAATTGGGAATTATGTTTAATATGTAAGTAACACTATCATATCAATGAGTGTAGCTCATTTCTATTCTAATTTTAATTTGAAGGCGATTTCGTTTCGATGGAAAGGGGTTTCTCTGATACTGCACTACTTTTTCCCACATTGTCGTTCAGCTAATTCATACTAAATCCAAAAAATTTGACAAAGTCGTTCAAAGTGTTTTATTGGAATCTAAATCACCATTAGTTACAACACACTTCTTTTTTATAGACATTTTCGAACTGCTTGTTACACACTATTAACAAATTTATTATTTGCAGTGTGTTTTATCTACATTTTAATTACATATTAAAATACAGTAATCCCTCGATTTACGTCGTCTCGGTTTACGTTGTTTTGATTTACGTCGTAAAATTGTTTGTTCCATCAAATTTCGATTTCCGTCGCCATTCGATTTACGTCGTCGATTTTTTTGCCCGCTTTATCAGAAACGCCTTCCATAAGTAAAATAAGTATCAACGATGATTACATCGAAACATTTTGTTTCTAAAATTCTTACCGAAATTACTGAATTACCTTTACTTTTGAAGTTTTTTATTATGTACATGCACATACAACATAAATGGGCTTAGGAGTAAGTATGAGCAATTATTAATTCGGTTTACGTCGTTTCGATTAACGTCGTCAAATTCCGGAACCAATCACGACGTAAATCGAGGGATTACTGTAATGTTTCAAAATTATTGGAAATCAAATGATTTCCAAACGACAATTGTTGAAATCACAGATTTCCCAAAAACGTGCGCGGGAATAGAAACTACTACTAACCGCTGATTCTAGTCTCTTTGGCTGTGTTTAGGCGGTGTTTATGTGTCTACCGTTTGATTAGCTTAAAAACAGCCCCTAAAAGTATGTTAGGTATTTCCTTTCAATTCTACGAACAGTTTTATTTACAATTACCTAAAAAATTAAAGCATACTTCAGGGAGCTGCATATGGGCCCTATCTATTAAGATAATGGAATTTTCAATCATTGGCTACTTAAATTTGATATTCTACTCTAAATAATTCATTATTCATAGAAATTATCTGGGTAAATATATAAATAAAGTAACAATAATGAAAATGTAAACGACGAAACAAAAACAAATCATAAATTTTAACACAAATAAATACAACCGCCGGTAAAGATTTTTTTTAAATACATAGAGGTGAAACATACATACACACCGACACATACATATAAACACTGTTGTTTGTTACACATAAAATCCTCTTTACATGAATGGAGTGGAATAAGAGACTAAAGGAAAACAAATAGAACAAAATAAAAGAATATGAATAAAATTGAAAGTTATCCTTAGCAAAGACCTTGAACCCATAAAAATCATGTCATATAGAAAAGTACTTGTACTTGTACATAGACGTGGGCTATAAAGACTTGAATATAAACAACATGAATTTTATATAAATATATATATATATCTTATATACATTATGCTTACGTTATTATACACTTTATATAAAAGTTTATGTATGATGCTGCCACAGAGCATTAATGATGAGCCTCCTGCATAAGAAACAAAGTAAGAAAATAAGGCCAAAGTATATTACATATTAGATATGTACATAGTACTATGTTTGTATATACGTCCACACGCACACACTCAAATACAAAGAAAATAATTTCTTTGAACCAAAGTTACTTCAACCACCCAACGAACACACACACACACACCCACCAACAACCCCCTTCTACTGCATTTCAACATCAAAACTAGAAACAAACTTGGAACTTTCTAATAATAACAACAACTCAAAATGTTTAAGGCGCCAAATCTTTAACGACATCATCATTATTATCTTCGTTTTCTTGTAAGAAGGAAGTGCAAGCGTAAAATGCGAGATATACATACATTCATTGGTGTTCGTGTGTGGGTGTGTATACAAAAGTATTTCACTCTCTCTCTCTACATATACTTCGACATCTTTCTTATGAGTATTCCCGATTTTCGTGGAACACTTGAGATGCTTGAATTACAAAATTTCTTAAATAGGACAACACCCATGTTGTGATGATGATACACAGACAGAATATTTTTCAATTCCGAAAATGATAATATCAATCAATAATGCCAAATAAAATTTAATTGATCCAATAAAAGGAAAAAGTCCTGCAGTACTAGGCCAACCCTTTTTCCCGAAACGAAATAGTTTTATGATTAAAATAGAAATGGGTTACACTCATTTATATGCTAGAAATAATTTTTATTATAGATCAAATTTAGATATAAATATTTTCAATTTAAAGTTATCCTAAAAATGACATTAAAAATTAGCATAACAATATAACATCAAGTTTCTTGCTATCAAAAACGTTTGAACAGCCCACTGACTGTTGAATAATGCCAAAAAGTGATCAACATTGAATAATAGATCACAGCCAGTATTGCCGCTATTCTGCTGGCTCTTGTCCCCAAATTAGGACGTTTTCCTCCCCAAAAATTCTCAATATAAATTAAAATTCCTCATAAAAATTCCCAATTAATTTTTGAAAATTTTTTGTGACAAAACAAAAAATGAATTAGGCTCTGCTCTGGTAAACATTTTTTTCATAGCAGTTTGCGACCCGAAACACAGTACCCTGAGACCGGTGTTCGTCTTCCAAATGCTCGAGAAAAGAAAATGAGACCGTGTATTTATGAACGAAAATTTATTTCTAAGTACTCAAGTAATAAAATTGGGTAATGGATCAATGTGATGGAGAACCATCGTCATCATTTCTATATTTATGGGATATATTGTCCAAATCAGTGACGGACACTAATGAGGGAGACAACCTTTAGGGCCGAGTTCTAAATTGTACAAAACAGTCTAAGCCAAGCTGGGTAAAATTACAAATTAGCGCTTGGACCCCCAAAATAAAAAACCTGTATCCGTTTCTAAACCAAATACTCCATTTGCACTCCTTTGTGTGAGTAGCCAAATCATCGTCTCTATCCACGAAAACATGTCCCCAAATTGTAGAAAAATTAGCGCTTGGGCTCAAAAAATAAAATCCTGTGTCCGTTTGAGCATCAAAGTTATCTGTTTTTTAATCTTGGCGCTTCACTGTGCTGTAGAAATAAAACAGATAAACCATTATTGTAATCCTAATTTATTATACCGAACCGATATCGAAAAAATTCCCAACTTTATAGAATTTCTCCACCAAATCCCCAAGTCTCCAAATCATCGTATCCATCCACGAATAGGTTAGGTTAGGTATAGTGGCAGCCCGATATTTCAGGCTCACTTAGACTATTTAGTCCATTGTGATACCACAGTGGTGAAATTCTCTCTTATCACTGAGTGCTGCCCGATTTTATGTTAAGCTCAATGACAAGGGACCTCCTTTTTATAGCGGAGTCCGAACGGCGTTGCACATTGCAGTGAAACCACTTAGAGAAGCTTTGAAACCCTCAGAAATGTCACCAGCATTACTGAGGTGGGATAATCCACCGCTGAAAAACTTTTTGGTGTTTGGTCGAAACTGGGCTTGAACCCACGACCCTGCAAGGCGGGCATGCTAATCATTGCACCACGGTGGCTCCCATCTACGAATACATATCGCCAAATTTGGGTAAAAATCCCCAATATTGACAACACTGATCACTGGGGAAGAACTCCGGTCTGGCCACTTTTAAATTGAGCTACGAATCGCTTCCCCATCCTTCGTATTCACATCCAAAATTTAAAAAAAAAAATAAAAAATGTTACCCGAAGGCTACAAATATCAGTCGAATGAAAAGGGCATCACCACGGTGAAGGCTTATTTTGCAGGCCTCACGAAAACAATTTTGTTGAACGCATTCGAGTCCAAAATTAAAAAAAGTCACCCGAAGACTACAAATATCAGTCGAATGAAAAGGGCATCACCACGGTGAAGGCTTATTTTGCAGGCCTCACGAAAACAATTTTTTTGAACCCATTCGAGTCTGAAAATTCTATTGTGCCAAAATTTTATTTCTATGGAAAATTTTTAGAGAGGAATATTCAAGAATCTAACAAACAGTAAAAAATCTGCCAGTTTTGGTAGAATTCTACCAACTGTGGTAACCGTGGCTACGAACCGCTACCCCTTCAATCGTACTTTTCTGATGTGACTCCTTGTAACTTGCTTTCTTTTTGAATATTAGAAAAAGTCACAAACATCAGTCGAATGAAAAGGGCATCACCACGGTGAAGGCTTATTTTGCAGGCCTCACGAAAACAATTTTTTTGAACCCATTCGAGTCTGACAATTCTATTTTGCCAAAATTTTATTTCTATAGAAAACTTTGCCAAACTTTAGTTGTATAGAAAATTTTGTAAATTTTTTTTCTTGTATAGAAAATTTTGCCAAATTTTAATTCTATAGAAAATTTCGTCGAAATTTTATTTCTATAAAAACTTTTGTCAAAATTTTATTTGTATAGAAAATTTTGCCAAATTTTATTTCTATAGAAAATTTCGTCGAAATTTTATTTGTATAGAACATTTTGCAAAAATTTTATTTCTATAGAAAATTTTGTCAAAAATTTATTTCTATAGAAAATTTCGTCGAAATTTTATTTGTATAGAACATTTTGCAAAAATTTTATTTCTATAGAAAATTTCGTCGAAATTTTATTTCTATGGAAAATTTTTAGAAAGGAATATTCAAGAATCTAACAAACAGTAAAAAATCTGCCAGTTTTGGTAGAATTCTACCAACTGCGGTAACCGTGGCTACGAACCGCTACCCCTTCAATCGTACTTTTCTTATGTGACTCTGTGTAACTTGCTTCCTTTTTGAAAATTAGAAAAAGTCACAAACATCAGTCGAATGAAAAGGGCATCACCACGGTGAAGGCTTATTTTGCAGGCCTCACGAAAACAATTTTTTTTGAACCCATTCGAGTCTGAAAATTCTATTTTGCCAAAATTTTATTTCTATAGAAAATTTTGTAATTTTTTTTTTTTTTTTGATAGAAAATTTTGCCAAAATTTTATTTCTATAGAAAGTTTCGTCGAAATTTTATTTCTATAGAAAATTTTGTCAAAATTTTATTTGTATAGAAAATTTTGCCAAAATTTTATTTCTATAGAAAATTTCGTCGAAATTTTATTTGTATAGAACATTTTGCCAAAAAATTTTTTCTATAGAAAATGTCGTCGAAATTTTATTTCTATGGAAAATTTTTAGAGAGGAATATTTCGCAAAAAACATCAAGAATTCTACCAACGTCAAAAATCTAACAAACAGTAAAACTGCCAGTTTTGGTAGAATTCTACCAACTGTAGTAACCGTGGCTACGAACCGCTGCCCCTTCAATCGTACTTTTCTGATGTGACTCCGTGTAACTTGCTTTCGTTTTGAAAATTAGAAAAACTCACTCGATGGCTACAAATATCAGTCGAATGAAAAGTTCATTACCGCCATGTTATTTTAGACTGTATCACTCTACTCTACTATAATTGAAAAAGTACTTTTTGCCTTAGAAAAGTCTCTTTTCAAATTGATTTAATACAATGTCATATATTTTTTAATGATGTTACTTTTGTGGCCAATTTTTCTACGTATATTTTTTTGGAAGGAGTAATCCTTTAGGCCCTATTAGCTAAAGGAGTAACATCCAATAAAAGTATATAATTTCATCTATGCTCTTCATAATCCCGGAACTACACCTTGTTTCTCAAAGGATGTTCGTGGGAAATATGAACGATTTATGACAAGTTGTTTATCATGCTGAAATTTGGTATTAATTGATAATACCTTGAATTTTCTTATGGTCGATTCTAATGTCTCCGGAATATATACACGGGCACCTTAACATCTCCAAAATCCACCATTTGCTATTTTATATCAAGTATATAAATAGACATTATTGAAAGTCAACTACCTTAACCAACCAAAATTTATTGTATACCTTAAGGCATTGCTGAGACCGGTAAAATTTATATCAAGAAAAAGTGCACAAGACTACAAACGAGGACAATTAGGAAGTCAAGCAAGAGGAAAATCATTATTTATTTATCTATGGTAACGAATGCTTTTGTATTTGTTATGTTTGTTATTACAGCATTTCTAGATATTGTGCCATAAGTCTTTGCCATTTACTTTTGAGTTTTTCTGTGCGCCCTCATTGTTTATGGGGCACTTGTTGTATTTTCCAAACTTTGTACTTAAGGAAATTTGAAACGACAGGTCGCCAGCAGTCAACATGAAATTTGAAAATAACTCACCTACACGCACACAAATACCCTCTTATACACTATCCCCATCAGAAAACAGGGCCATCACTTTGAAGAGTTCCCTTTAGTCGGTTAAAGAAAACTCAAACCAAACATTGTCCTGGGGTCCCGGTTGTATATTGGAAGTAAAAGTGAAATGTTTCAAGTTTTTTGTTAACGCTGTTTGTTTGTTTGTTTTTGTTGCTGCTGCAGCAAAAGTCTTGAGAGCAATTTTTGGGAAAATTGAACAGCTGTCAATTGTTTGAATGTGTGGGTGGGAGAGTATATGGATTTGTGAGGTTCATGTTTGCCATCTCTCTCTTGCTCTCTCTCTCTCTGGATGTTATAATAAATGTTCTTCTTTTTTATATATTTTTAAAGTTCTGCATTTAATGGTGTTTTCTTTGACTTTTTGTTCAGTTTTGACTCTGCATGGGTATGGGTAAAAAAGTTCCATTCCTAAGAGACTATGTCATGTGACTCGTTATGCTATTGTAGTTTTTTTTTATAATATTTTTGGTTAAATATTTCAAAAACTTTAGCTGGTAAACTAAGAAATCTATATGAAAATATAAGCATACTTTTGGGATGACACAGTTCTTCACATTGTATAAAACCAACCTAATGAGATCGCATAAATTATTGAGTATACTTTTAAGAGGGCACAGTTCTTAAAATTGTAAAACCCCTCTAAGTATGATATGAAATATTTAGAAAGACAAATTAAAGGCTGGGGAAATCACTTTGTATAACTGATTCCCTTAATTATTGTCTTGCAAAATGGGAATAAATTAAAAATATATATTATTATTATTATTATTTATATTCTAATACGATTCATCAAATTTTCTTCTTTATATTTAATCTGTGTTTTTTTTTCTGGATTCATTGCAGGCACAGTTTTCAAGGCCCACAAATTAATATTGGCTGCATGTTCGAAAAAATTCGCCGATCTTTTCGAAACAACACCCACAAATGGACAATGTGTTGTCATATTGGAGGCTACATCCTCCGACAATATGGCTGCATTGCTCGAATTTATGTATAAAGGCGAGGTACATGTCTCCCAGGAGGCACTTAATAGTTTTCTGAAATCTGCCGAAAACTTGCAGGTATGTAGGCTTGAGGGTTAAATTCCTCAAACAAAACAATTGTACAAACTACCAATTTTTGCAATTCCAGGTCAAAGGTTTATCCACAGAAACTGGCCGCTTGGCTGCCCAACAGGCTCAACAGCACATAGAATCATCATCGATTTTAGATTCGCCCACCGGTAGACGTAGTATACGCAACAGTATAAGTGGTGGCAGTGGCAGCGGTGGTGGTAATGGCAGCCTTAGTGGTTCCGGTCTGGGCGTAGGCAATATTAACAGTTCTGCTGGCGGTATTAATGCTCCGGGCGGCGGAGGTGGAGGCGGCGGTGGTTTAGGTTTATCAGATCGCTGTCCTAGTACCGGCGGTGGTATTATCGCCGGTCCACCAGGCTCAGGTGGCCCCTTGGCAAATAATAATAACAATAATAATAATTGTGGTTCTGCCGCTGGTCTAGGTAGTGGTGCTGGCGCCGCTCACCATCTCGGTAGTTCTACCGGTAGTTTAAAACAAGAATGCGATTCACTAATGCATCCAAGTAGCTCAACATTGGGTGCTATGCCCTCATATGTGCCGCCCATGTATCGCCCCATCTCATATGAACCATTGCGTAAGCGTGCCCTCCGTAGCCCCTATGCCGAACAGGAAGTGCGTGGTAGCGTTTTAAGAGATGGCTCTAAAAATCCTTCCGAATGTCCCAGTCCAATAAGTAAACCTCCGTATCATAGACCTTCATCGAGTGCTTCATCGACGGCACCCACTGAAGCGGACACAATGCATTCGGAGAGAGCTTCGCCACAATCAAGGTGAATTTTGTCAGGCAAATTATCATGGGAGAAAAAAGGATTCAAATTTAATGGATTTTTTTGTTTGTTCTTTTCTATTTTACTTTAATTTTTATAGCCGTTATGACAATCACAGTCCCAGTACTACAGGTGGTAATGGTAACGGTAGTAGTGGTATGGATAGATCAGTTAAAATGGAACGCAATAATGGCAGTACAAAAGAGGGTAATAATGATGAAGAACATGACGACATTGATGATCCAAGAGAAGTACGAAATATAACTGCTAAGAGAGAGAGAGAGGCAATTTTTTATTTGATTTGTTTTTTTTTTTTAATTTTTTTACAGAACTGTGCCGAAGATTTGCGAGTAAAATTGGAGAATTCCAATTATTCACCTCCACCACCACCCACCTCAAATACCTCACCCACCACGCCGACAGCTCTACTGGAGAGTCTAAAAAATGCCGATGGCTCTTTGCCTGGTAGTTTAGCGGCTTCTATAGCACCCGCCGATATGTTAAATGTTTGGAATGCAACTAAGTTGAATAACAAAAACAGTGGCATGGTGAATACAGCTGATGGTGAGTATTGCAAAACTTCATGTCACATTTTAACTCTACTCAATCAATTGGCTTCATTGATTCAAAATTCCCCATACTTCCTTTTTTTCGAAATTATTTTTACTTAGGCAAAAAACTTAAATGTTTGTACTGCGATCGTCTATACGGCTACGAGACAAATTTGCGGGCCCACATACGGCAACGTCATCAAGGTATCCGCGTACCCTGTCCATTCTGTTCGCGCACTTTCACCAGAAACAATACCGTACGCCGACACATTGCCCGAGAGCATAAACAAGAGATAGGTTTAAGTGCTGGAGCCACCATTGCTCCAGCTTCGGTAGCAGCCGCTGCAGCGGCGGCCGCCAATCATTCACAATAGGATGCGGCCGCAACAGCGGCGGCAGCAGTAGTTATGAGTGCGCAAAAAGAGGCTAAACAACGTAAACGTAAATCATTGAAAATTGCATTGGAGAAATGCATGCAACGCCGCGATGCGGTAGTGGCTAATACCACAGCAACTCCTATGCCCTCCATCCAGCATCCATTATTGACAACATCTTCAGCCATGACTGTGGGTGCTGCTTCCACGACAATTACAACAACTACAACAGCTAATTCAGTAGTAAGCACTACAGTCCATGTAAATGCTTCCGAAACAAATCCATCCACAAAACCAACTTTGGACATAATCCAAGTCGGTAAAGATCAAAGTCATCAAGAAATGGATACCACAGAAACAGAAGAGACTTCCCTGGATACATCTGCAGAGGTGGGCGCTTCCGATTTAGGCGAATCCAGATGTGATGACGAAGAAGAGGACTTTGAATCTGAAGAATCAATTAATTGCCAAAATGTAACCAAAGAAAATGCAAAAGATTGTCAAGAGGATAAACCTTTGGACTACACAAATACCAGGGAAACTGCTAAAAAAGTTGATGATGGTGAAAATAACCAGGCAGAAAAAAATCTAGAATTGGTGATAAAAAGTTCTCAAATGGATTTGGTTAAGGTGAAGAAGGAAATACAGGACGAGGAATACGAAGAAGGGGAAATGCAAACAACAACAACAACAAATGTCAACAATGCTAAGGATGGTAATGATAAGCAGGATGTTCAATATGGAGAGAATTCAGCCTCTACAACAGAATAAACATATAGATTTAATGTATTTAGCAAGCACTCACATTTCCGACCCTTATTTGTAAGCAAGCCTAAAAGTAGGTCGCAAAATCTAAAAGCAGGCGTAGCACTACAAAGGGGTATTTTCTAACAATGGATCCAATAACTACTGTTGCAGCCACTGTTGCCAAGGAATGTTCGAGATAAATTAAAGCCAATTTTGGCAAGGCCATACGGCCCTCACCGGAGAGATAGAGCAGAAGAATAAAACCAAAACGCCAAAAACCATAACCAGAATATGTTCTAAACTAAAGCCTAAAAGCATGCCGTTTTTTTTTTAATACTTTAAAAAACCTAAAGTAACCTCTAGTTTCATTTGTACAAACAACAAATATGGATTATTTGCCAGCAATACGATTATATTCTCTTTTTTTATACATAACATTTTTGTTTTCTAAAATTCTCAAACTGTTTTAATTGTTGTTGAAATAGAACGATTTTATCGTTGTTAAAAAAATCGTTTAAATGGAATTATATAGCAAATGAATTACACGAAATAATTTCAAACTACATTGGAAGAAATACAAAAAACAAGAAGAAGAAAAAAATAAGTGAATCCGACTGAAAAATCGTTTTCAGGGTGCTAATCAGTTTTTAGTTATTTTTTTGTTTTTCCATTAATTTATAAAAAATATATATACGTATGTTTTAAATATCCCAAAGTAGTTTGCTAAAGCAACTATTTTATGTTTTAGAGAAAAAGTAAAAAAACCACCCCTCACCTCTATTAAGTAAACAAAAGAGTATAGAAAAGATTATTTTTCTTGAATTTTTATGAAAAAAAAATTAAAGAAATCTAAGCAAATAGAAAAACATGAATTTACATATAGAAAGTTATTGAGAGAATCAAATAAAGCCTTAAACAATAAAACAAAAGCAACAAAAAAAGAAAAATAGTTAAAACAACTTAAAGTGTGGATGATGATGACGAAAAATCATACAATACAGCTGTACTACAACAACTATACAACAAAGTTCGAACGTTTTTGGATTGATTAAAACAAACAATTAAGTAAAACTTAAACATACTATTTTGTTTATTACACACAATACGTTACAACTATGCCTACTGCAATATAACGAGCCATCTTCAACAAACTCTAGCAATAATAGAACTGCAATAGTAAAAATCTACAAACAATATTACAAAAGTACCTTAAAAACTGCAAATGAAATAAGCAAATCAAAACTTAAACCTAATTGCAATAGCCAAAATCATAAATACTATAGGATTTTTTTTGTTTAATTTCATTTAAATCAACTCCTTAAGTTTATTTCTAACATTTCTATAAGAATTTTTAATGTACTTTCTTTTTAAACGTATTTTTTGTTTGTTTTTGTTTTGAAAAACTTATATTCATTTTCCTATCATAGTCTTTTACTAGTATTTAACTTATTTTTAATAGACTTGCTTTATTTTATTTTTACACCACAAGTGTCATTATACAAACAACCAATAGTTAAATAATAGTAACAAACATGGAAATAGTAACCACAAGTACCTGCAATAATTATGATTAAAATAAACTCACAAAATATAAGAACTATAGAGCTGCATGAAGTTTTCCGCATTTTTTTGTTTGTAATTAATTTTTTTATTATTTTATTATTATTATAAAATAATAGCGGGAATCTTCTCAGTTCTATAGTTTTGCCATAGAAAAAAAAATCACGCATTGTTTTTTGAAATAATCGGTTTTTAGTTAATCATGCTTAGATCAAGCAATTACATCGTCTATACACACTCTCTCATACTCCGAAAACATCTCTTTTGGCTTCTAAAAATTTACAAAAAGGTTATATTAATAAAAAACGTAAAAGGCAAAATTATTATTTTTAGTTCAACTCTTTTTTTAAACCATTTATTGCAATTGTTAAATTATTAAAAAACAGAGTATTTAATAGGGAAACATCATTAGCAGAGAATGAAGCCGATGCAATTTTAAATGGTGGCAACTATTGCTAAGTTTTTATTAAAAACTGCTTGAGCCAAAATAAATTGACGTACTCCAAATCAAACGAAATTTTTTCACAAAGAACCTTAAATGATTATAGGTTTATTGATCCATACTAAGAAATATATGGCTTAATAATCGTATTGGTGCATCGAGTGGAATTTTTTTCGCAATGACAATATAGCTATTGTTAAAACATAAACGATTTATATTATATGAGAGATTATATTCTATTCGACATGAGCTGACATAATCTCGAAGCGTCGAATGGCAAAGAACTATTCCGAAACAGCTAAAATCAACGATGTGACTCTGCGGCTTTGTTCTCTAACTTTAAGTTATTATAAATTATAATACGTGTTTCGAGATTAATGTACACTAATTAATTTAAAAAAATTATCAGATTTAAATAAATAGATTTTCGTATCAGAGAAACTAAATTTCAGCCCATATGGCACCGTATATTCAACATAAACGTCATGTGATTAAAAATAGCTGGGGACAGACTAAATCGGCGTTGCAAATCGGCGACTTTGTTCTTTGGTCTAATAAAGATGTACGACATATTTCAATATGAACGTCATTGCCTTGGAGAGAACCTACAATATGTTAAACACAGAGAGTACTCTCTTGAACATTCTCTCACATGTTCGATATAGATTTAGAGAACATGTTTACCGTTGCTATAATGATGACACTACAACGTAGTGAGACACTATTACAAAACCAACGTCCATCTTTTTTCTGCAATAAGCTTATTGTGATGCAGCTGTGTAGGTGTAACAGATAAGGAACTTTGAAAAAAGTTACATGCTTAAATTCCGTTATACTATGACCTGTGGTAATTATGGCAGATAACTCATATACAAATCCATCAAGTCAATCAATAAATATGGAGTTGAAATCAAAACAAAGGATAATATTGGAATTATAGGCCGAAAACATATGTTCTCCAAAGTCAGTGTTTTGCTATGCAAGCACGGCATCAAATTAAAGAGATTCCAAATAGCTCAACAAAATACATAGGCTTGTATGGATTTTGATTGTGTACTTTATGTTTTCCTGTTAAATACTCTGATTTGACCAAAAACAATTGCAATTTTAAAAGAAAACCACCCATTTTGGCATTCAAAATTTAAAACTCAAACAATAGCAACTGCAAACAAAGAATAATCCCAACAAAATTGGATTTTTGTTTTAATTTCTTTATTAAAAAGATACCATCAATTACAATAAAAGCAAAAAAACAAAACTAATAATAAACAAAATAACAAGAAATCGGTAAATTGGGTGCCTATAATTAATATAATAAAAAATATTTAAAGAAAAAGTAGTTAAATTTTTTTATTAAATCAAATATTGAATGATAATGAGAAAATAACTAAAGAAATTTAAATAAATACAAACAACCACCACCATATAAACAAGAAAACAGAACAACAACAACAACTAAATGATATAGTTAACAAACTAGCAAAGGAAAGAGAAATATGAGCAAAGATATTGTAATGCCATTACAACAACTACTAAATCATGGAAAACTAAACATACAACTCTCTCTCTCTCTCTCTCTTTTACTCTCATACATATGAAAAAATAAAACCAATTCCAAAAACGTTCACAGAAACTTGTTTAGAAAATTTAATAACATTATAAATGTTTTAATTTTTTGTTTTTTTTTCTAATTTTATAACACAATTCATTATAAAAATCAAACAAAATCCCTTTTGGCACACCCTTTGGAAAACGTTTTTCACAACATCTGAAAACATAAAGAAAACTATAATAAACGAATTAAACCTACCTACAAAATCGAGATATCAAGAGTAAAAATCAAGGACCTTTAGGTTTTATGATTGAAAGACCCCCAATGCTTCTAAAATGAAACGAATCGAAAATCATTGAAACTCTCGATATGAAAAACAAAAGCAAATAACTAACAAAATTCAAAATTGCATTTTTGGCTTGAAAAATAATTTGATTTTTTATACATTTTTTCTTTTGGTAATTTTTATAAAAAAAGCAATATAATTTTTTTTTATAAATAAAGGTGTAATAAAAATTTACGCTTATATAGTTTTTTGAAAAAAAAAAACAAACAAAAATAATTAAGTTTGTTTTATTGTTTTTAATTTTCAAATACAAAAAAAAAAATACTTAAACACAAAACCCACACACCCATAATACTATATATGCTAAAAATAACAATTTTATTAATTAAACCAAAATCAACATCTTGTAGTAGTCTATAATTTGGAAAATTGTATACATACATAAATCATATACATATATATAGTAATTTATATAATTATGAATATTTTATAATATATAATAATATTAATTTTTACTATAATGACAAACAAAAAATTAACAAAATATTCAATCATTCAACAATGTTATGTTTCTGTGAACCTTAAAGAAGCCTTTCAAAGAAAATCGGATATATACGAAAATATGAACTCAAAACTAAAAAACATAGCCAACTAGTAATATTTAATTTTTCTTTATTTTTTGCCTCCATTAAACAATCTTAATAGATAAAACTAATTTTCAGCAATATGAAAACAACATCATTATATATACAGGGTATTACTGCAATATCGTTATACAAATCGGAAAAAATAGATTTTTGTTTCTTTGAATAATAAATCCTTAGAATTCAATTTGAAAGCAATAGTTACAGTTTAAATATAACAACAACACTCAAATTTTGTCATCTGTATTTGGTAGAAACTAAAAATCAATTCAATGGGAGAGTTATATTGAAATTGAGAGGATCAGGGATATTACACTCAGGCTTCGGCTTAATTCGTCAAATTGTCTCTAATAGGTATAATAGTATGCGTGTAAGTGGCGAAATACTTTCTGGAAAGCCCAAAATGCAACAGAAAAACGGCATGTTGCCTTTGTAATGACAGTGTTGCCACTGATTTGAAATCTTCCAAACTCACCGCTAGGCTTTGTTATAAAAATACTAAATTACATTTTTTATTCAACTTTGAAGGGCCCATTTTATGTGCTGATAAATAATTTAGATTTGACAAAATCGTGAAAAAAAAATCATTTGAAACGATAACAAACTGAGTGATTTGGCCATAACCTTATTCCCACCAAAAATTCATGAAACTCTTCCATTTTATTATTATTTTTCAACAAAATTTCAATAAAGTTTGAGTATCTTTAAAACGAAACGATATAAATTGTATATTTATTAAAAAAAAACATATAAGAAAAAAAACTACAAACCATTTGTTCTGTGATCAGCATTATGTCAATAGGCATTTATAAATTATTATAGTATGTTTTCTAGTAAATTGATTTTTTTCAACAAAAAAAAAATAATTTCGAGAAGACAAATACTTTATAAAAATGTTTTATTGATGGTTTTGCAAATTTTATTATTTGATATATGAATATATACCATAAAAATTAACGTTAAATTTAATATAAAAAAAACAAAACATTTTTTATTTTAATTGTATACATATAGGTTGCTTTTAAAACAAATTTAAAATATAACATACATACGCACTTACATAAAAAGGCTAAATGAAAAAAAGTAATTAAAGTTTCTTTATCCCAGGATCCAGCCAATTACACTTTAAGAAAACAAAACTTCCTCGAATTGTTTGTACGGTTTATTAAAATAAACCAAGCTCACTTTCACACATACACAAACACTGCAAAAAATAGTCAAAAATTCTAATTAAAGGCAATATTTTATGTATTGGACATTTTAAATTACAAGAAAATGTATTCATTGTCAGTAAGAAAATAAAACCGTTAAATTACCTCAATATTTTTTTTATAAATATATTTACACTTTACATATGATTTTCCAATATTTCCTTTAATTCGAAATAATCACCAACATTTTTCCTAAATTTTCATAAAATTTTAATGTGATTTTATAGATTTTCAAGAATTTATTGTAATGTTCTTTCTGGAGTCTGAATTTTTTATTATTTTTAAGGTAACATTATAATATTTTCGAGATTTATAAAAACATTTGAATCAATCAAAAAATTTAGCTCAAAGGTCTTGTGATTATTTTACTTAAGGGTTTTAAACGTTTTGTTAATTTTACTTGGCTTTGATTTTTGTTTTTAGTAATTTTATTTTTATTTAGTTATTTAAGTCTAATTATACGCATTTGTTTTAAACAAATCAAAAAAAATAGTAATAGTATAAAAAAATATATACATATATATATATGAAAAAGTACGCACAGGAACTCATATACCTCAGAATTGTTTTACAATTATAATTTGTTTATGTGTAATTTTTATTTTAGTTTCTGTTTAATAATTTAGTTTTAAATGTTTTATCTTTATGGCTTGTCCGCATTGGCTATACGGCTAACTTAAATGACGTTTTGTAAAACCAAAAAAAAAACAAAGAGGCTATACATTTGGGTATGGAAACAATTTTTGTATGCTTATATCAAACATTTTTAAATGTTAAATATTTAGTAAAAATCAAATTCCCCATTATAATAACACCAAAGATAATTGAGTATAACAAGATTAAGCATTGTGCTCTTATAAAGAGAAAACAAATGTCAAGGTGTAGAGGGTTATGAGAAAAAATTGTTTTATTTGTCAATTTTTTCAAAAGCAGCTCTGCCCAGGAATAAATTTAAAACGGCTATATTCACATAAAACCATAATGAAAATTCGCTTTAAAATACATATACGCTTTATTTTAATTTTCTACAATCGTTTTGGTATTGCTTTTGTGGATTTTTATTCAGAAATTTATGAAAAACTCAAATGTTATGATATTTTCCGACGCAAACGGCAGTACACGTCGACGCAAACTTTATGATATTTTGTTGGCAGAGTCCTCTGGTGCTTCAGTTTTGCTATGACAAGACTGCATCTTCTTCTCAATTATCTTTGATAACAACAACAACATCTTAGGGCTGCCAGATTGTCTGGAAACCAAGACAGCTATAATATCCCTGGATTCACAAATTCCTTTTCATATACATAAAACATAAATTTGCAAGTCATTTAAGTTAGTTTATAGTTAACAAAAAATCTTCCATTATAATTTATATTAAATAATTTCTTCTTTAAAATTTATTTTCCCCTATCCCTTACAAAAAAAACAAAAAACAATGAATATAATTATTAACAAATTACAAGCAAAATTTCTTACAATAGCAAAAACACCAACTACAAATAGAATATTAGAGAACAATAGTAATAAATACGAGAAGATTGAAACCAAAAGACAAAACTTCACTGCAATAGTAACTAAACTACCTCAAATGAAAAACCAATGCAATGCAATAGTTGAGACTAAAAACCAAAACAAAAAATCATAAATTCTAAATACCATTTAGAACCATGTATGGTTCGATAATTTATTTTTCTTTTTTGTTTTTTGAATATATAATAAAACAAAACACACTACACATTATACATTATACACTTAAATTATTTCAAGTAAAGTGGTGACCAGCTCTCACTCAAGAAAAAAAACAACAACAACAAAAGTAATAATTAAAAAATCATTTATTTCGGCCCTAGGAAAAATGCAAATTTTGAACAAACCCCAATTTTTATAAACAAAATTCATAGACAAAAAACAAAATCACCAAACCCAGAGTAAACAATAAAACCCATATTCAGGAATACTTTTGGAAGGTTTAACGAACGATTTTCCCTTCTAAAGTATTTTTTTGATTTCTTTGAATATGGACTCTCAAAAATAACAAAAAAAAAACTTTTAGGCTTGACATTAACAACAATATTTACAAAGAACTTATGTAAAAAATCGCTAAAGAAAATTCTTTTAAAATTAGGTATTATTATTTTTGATTATATACAAAATTATAATAAATCTAAAAAACAACTTAACTTTTGGCTATAAATTATAAAATAAAAAAAAAACATACACATATTTAGGCATATGACAAAAAAACAAAACAAAATTTAAAATTAAATTATGATAAAAACTTAAATGTAAAATTTGCAAAAAAAAAAAACGAAAAAAAGTAATTATTACATATAATTAATTTTTCGGCTAAAATACAACAACAACAAAATTTTGACTTACACTGACAGGCAGGCGTTTTATTTAGATAGGTTTTTGTAAATATTCTTGGCAAAATTTTTAATTTACCCATACCCACAGCCCCCCCCAATATATATACCCTTTTCCCTAAACACCCCCGCCTCCTATCCTTCTGAAAAATTATATAAGCTATAAATATAAAAATATAGAACACACAAATACAAACATCTACATACTTACAATTAAAAGGCTATCAACATCATAAGTCCTTGGAAATTTTCAAAAAAAAAATATATATACAAAGAAATTATTTAAGCATGCATAAGTTGACTTGAATTAAAAATAAATTGTAAAATATTTTATGATATACAATTATACGAGAGTAAAAAACCAAGTATACTAATGCTAACCATACAAAAAAAATTGGTAAGGTTTTTTTTTACAAAACTGACCAGAGTCGTCGTGTTCTTTTTTTCAAATTTTGGCATTGAAAAAGAACCCTAAATTATATAATAATAATAATAACAAGAAAAGGTTGAAAATCTATTGAGAAAACAAAAAAAGAAGAAAATGAGAAAAAAAAAACAAAACCATAGTAAAATTTTAATGAGAATTCAAAATAATTTGAATGCTATATACATCAACAAATACCAACAACACCCCCCCCCAAAAATTTTTGGCTTTAGGATTATATAAACTTCCAAGGAGGACCCCCAAAGATCCAAACCAATAATCTCTAAGGTCCTCGTAAGAAGTTTATAACAAAATTTTTATCGACAAGTAAAATATAAATAAATAAATAATAGTTAAAATCTTAAAATAATTTAAATGTTTAGGCTCTAAACCCTTAGTAAACATAAACAAAAATTGACCTAAATCGGTTAAAAATATACAACAAATACAAAGCAACAAAATACCCATGTTTTGGAAAAAAAAGAATAAAATAAAGAATTGCTAAAAACAAACAAAAACAAAAAATTTTAAATAAAAGAAAATAACCTTTTGAAAACCCCCAAAAACTACTTAAAAAAAAACAAAACTTACAAAAATTATATACGTATAACACAACAAAAAGAAAATTATAAATTTAGACATTAAATGTAAAATTTAAAATAAAAACAAAATTTAACAACAAAACACTCCCCCCAAACAAAATTTAAATAAGCAAACGTAATAAAATTTAAAAAAAAATTCTTCAATGTGTTTACAACCTTACTTTTTTAAGGCTTACAAATAATTTCTTTGTAAAATGTTATCACAATCCCATTACCACAAATTACAAAAGAAAATGTTGACAAAACAAACAAAAAAAATAAATTCCACCTGTTAAAATAAATGTCGCCATTTTGCTTTAAACAATAGCAAAAATACCAGATTATTTTCAGAAATTTTCCCATTATTTCAAAACAACCCATTTTATAATTCATACATACAAACACCTCTACACTTTCTCTCTGAATTATATATACATATTATTAATTACTAAAAATAGAAATAGTTTTATCCAATTTATTATTTTATGTTATTTTTGTTCCTCTAAATTAACAATACCAAGTAATTTTATGTTTAGGCCTCTATATAAATACCATCAACAATATTTTTTTTTTGTAAATGTTTAATAATTTGTTTTTTTTTTTTTGTCTAGTATATTATAATTTTATCTAATTATTGTTTATATCTATAAATAAATCTATGTATATGTTTATATGTTGTAAAAAATAGTCTTTAATTAATTTTACTACCTATACATAAATACAGACTACATAAAATTTTATTTGCTTTTATGGTTTAAAATTATTATTACTATTATTTTTTTTTTAATTTTAAGTAATAATAAATTTTGTTAAAATTCTTAAAAATAAATAATAAAAAAAAATCAAGAAATTTTTAATATAAACAACATGAATATACGTACAAAAGAAATAAAAACTTCAAAAAATATATATAGTAATACATGAAAAAGAAAATACAAAAAAAAATGAAAACTATGCAAAAACAAAATTAAATACAATTTAAAAAACATTTTTGTTAAATTCAAGTATAAACATGAAATAACCATTTTTATGGAAAACTTTGTTAAAAGAAAGGAAACGTATAAAAAAAAAACAATGCAACACCCCCTCCCCCACCCTTTATTATTTTTTGTTTATTTTTAATAAATTTTCATAGAAAAAAATACACCAACATGAGCCTTGTCTATTATTTTTTAAAATTTTAATTTACTTCCATAACTTCAATAATTTTTTTTTCGTATTGTACGTTATGCGAACGCTATTAGTCATATATCGAAACTTCTATAAGGTAAGTGATTATAAGAGACTGTTCTTTTTAAAGAGGTTTCATTCCAGTGGGGCAATTGTACATATATTTGCAAATGCAACTAATTCGGCGTTCAAAACAAGCCTTTTTTGTTTCGTTTCGTTTGAAATGTTTCCCTTTACAAGCATTTTAAAACACAAGTTTTCCTAAAATACAAGTTGGAATGTGAACTCATTTGAAAATGAAATGATTCAACTTGGGAGAAATGATTCTCGTGTGTAATTTCCATAAGAAATTAGCATATAAGACCAGATGTTACTAGAGACTATAGAAATGTGGATTAGCCAACACTGAAACATATGTATAGTCAGGCTTGTAAGATGGGTATCTGGCATTTTCTTTTCAATAGCATAATAATACTAATTCCTTAATCTTCATGTCCAATTAGCTCGCATTTAAAATTGTAATGAATGTCAATGTCAATTTGCATCACTTACTAAATGCCATAGAAACATTGTTTGAAAACATTGAATTATAATTGAACATAGAATTATAATTACGCTCGACAGAGACTCTCCCTTTCAAGGTTTTCAGAGCGTTTTTCCTTACAAAAGTAGAGCAAAGATAATTGAGTATAACAAGATTAAGCATTGTGCTCTTATAAAGAGAAAACAAATGTCAAGGTGTAGAGGGCTATGAGAAAAAAATTGTTTTATTTGTCAATTTTTTCCAAAGCAGCTCTGCCCAGGAATAAATTCAAAACGGCAATATTCACATAAAACCATAATGAATATTCGCTTTAAAATACACATACGTTTTATTTTAATTTTCTACAATCGTTTTGGTATTGCTTTTGTGGGTTTTTATTCAGAAATTTATGAAAAACACAAATGTTATGATATTTTCCGACGCAAACGGCAGTACATTTGAGAGACATGTCGACGCAAACTTTATGATATTTTGTTGGCAGAGTCCTCTGGCGCTTCAGTTTTGCTATGACAAGACTGCATCTTCTTCTCAATTATCTTTGAGTAGAGTTGGAGCCAGCGTTGCCACAACGAAATTTAATTTTGGACACTAATTTTTCCAAATTTAAGAAGAAAAAAACATTTAAAAGTTAGTACAAATCCGTAGTACGTGATATTAATATCCATCAAACAATCTTAGAAAAAAATTATGCACATCGGTTAATAGTTATATAAATAGGGAAAAACGCAAAAAAAGGAAATGATAGATGAGAATTCAAGCTTTTTGATGGAATAATTTAAAAAAGTAATTCAAATTATAGTCTTAGAAAAAATTGAGAAATTACCTCTTTGATAAAAATGGAGGAAAATCGACTAAATTTCAAGATTACAAAACCTATTTCTATAGGAATTTTTTTTCAAAATTTTATTTCTGTACAAAATTTTCGTCAAATTTTATTTACGTAGAAAATGTTTGCAAAATTTTATTTCTGTAGAAATTTTCGTTAGGATTTTATTTCTAAAATTTAATTTTTTAATTTTATTTCTATACGAAATTTTGTCAAAATTTTATTTCAAAGAATTTATTTTTTTTTAATTTTATTTCATACGAGATTTTTCCAAAATTTTATATCTATAGAAAATTTTATAAACATTTTATTTCTATAAAAAATTTTGTCGAATTTTATTTCTATAGAAAATTTTTTCAAAATTTTATTTTATAAAAATGTTATTCCTATAAAAAAATTTGTAAAAATTTTACTTCTATAGGAAATTTTGTCAAAATTTTACATCTATAGGAAACATGTTTTGATTTGAATTCTATGGAAAATTTTTTTTAAATTTTGTTTCTAAAGAATTTTTTTTATAATTTTGTTTTTATAAAAATTTTGTCAAAATTTGAATTCTATAGAAAATTTTATCAACATTTTGTTTCTACAGAAAATTTTGTTAATGATTTTATTTCTATAGAAAATTAAAAAAATATATATCAATTTGATGAAAATGGACCAAAATCAACCAAATTCCATTTGGTCCGGAGTTTTTGAACCAATTTTGGTCCGATCAAATCAAAATGGCAACCTTAATTAGAGCATAGAGTGAACGTAGTATAAGAGAAAACGGTCATTTCGTTACAATATATTAGGTATGCCGACTTCAATGATTTTTCTCCAATGGCTTCAATAGCGGAAACATTAGGGATGCCACTATTACACATGATTTTTTTTTAATTTATAAAAGTAATAAGGGTATGGCCACAATAGGGAACATGGGCATATTTCTGTAAAAATTTCGTTAGGATTTTCTAAGATTTTATTTTTTAATTTTATTCCTATACGAAATTTTGTCAAAATTTTATTTCAAAGAAAAAAATTTTTTAAATTTTATTTCCATACGAAATTTTGTCAAAACTTTATATCTATAGAAAAATTTTGTCAAATTTTATTTCTATAGAAAATTTTGTCGAATTTTATTTCTATAGAAAATTTTTTCAAAATTTTATTTTGTAAAAATTTTATTTCTATAAAAAAATTTGTAAAAATTTTACTTCTATAGGAAATTTTGTCAAAATTTTATTTCTATAGCATATTTTGTCAAAATTTCTATAGGAAACATGTTTTGATTTGAATTCTATGGAAATTTTTCTTAAAATTTTGTTTCTAAAGAAAATTTTTTCATAATTTTGTTTTTATAAAAATTTTGTCAAAATTTGACTTCTATAGCAAATTTTATCAACCTTTTGTTTCTACAGAAAATTTTGTTAATAATTTTATTTCTATAGAAAATTAAAAAAATATATATCAATTTGAAAAACAGACTAAGAATTAATAAAATGAAATAAATTTAGCCGAAAAAATGCTAAATCCTTTGTAAAAAAATTTCGAATTTTTGAAAATATTTGATCACAATAGTTCCAGACAAGAGTTATAATGCATTAATAATCATAAAAAATTTTAAAAATTATTTATTTTAACTACCCAGGAAGTTCTTTTAATTCAATTGTTTATAACTTGGTTTTTTCATACTATATAATGGTACAAATCTTTTAAATTTTGTCGAAAAAATGCTAAATCCAATCTGAAAAAATTGTGCATTTTTGAAAATTTTTGAGGTCAAACATTTCCGACAAGCGTTAGAATCCATTAAAAATTATAAAAAATTATAATAATTATTTATTTGACAAAATATCACAGATTTTTTTAATTTACATCCAAAACATTGAATTCGGATCACACCTTAAGAAGTGATGCAAATTTAGTGCAACGGCTGCTGAAATGGAGGACTTCCGTCCTATGACAAGCCCATGTTAAATTCATCGCTTCTGCATCAATTTTGCACCACTTCCGGATTCAAAAAGAACATTTTCATTACTTTTTTGGCGACGCTTTTTTGCTGGGTGGTGAAATGGTGGAGAGAAGTTCACCATTGGGTATCACAATGGGCTGAATAGTCTTAGTGATCGTGAAATATCGGGCTGCACCCTAACCTAACCCATGATAAATTCCAATTCAAATATTCAAAAGTGTGGTTGTTTCTCGTGCAAATGGAAGTGAAAATTATTGACATTTCGAGAAAAATGTTTTTTTTTTCGAACTGAAATTACCTCTCTTATTTATTCAAGATTGGTACTATCAATTCTGTGATTGAAGATATTTCAATTAATTGAATCAATTAATTTAGTGAAAATAAAATATTTTTTTCTGTGTATGCAAACTATTTTGCTCAATAAATTATGCAAAATATATATAAAACGCAAAATAAAATTTCAGTATCATTTATTATTTTTGTGTTAAAAAATCGTCTAACTTTGCATACGATAGCTGTACACTTGACCCACATGGAAAGAAAATGTTTTCACGTCTATGACGGTGTAAAGTGTAGTCCACACTTCGTCAGTGTGACACCTCCTACATGTATGTACCAGAACAGACACGATAATTTTGAAGAAATGTGTCCTTAATATTGTGTAAATTACTTGAGGTTGTATAATTTTTCGTATTTGGTCATTATTTTTTTCAGTTTAGTTTTATTTAAAAAGTAGACTTGGCTCATTTGACAAAAAACGGCATTTAATGTGACAATGATTTGAATCCAACATGTTTTCAGATAGACTACTTTGTAAACGACTTGAATCCAAGATGTTTTCAAATAGACTACTTTGTAAACGACTTGATTTCAAAGATTGTTCATACTTTATTTGTCTTCATTCCGTATATCATCATAAATTATTGTAATATAAAATCATTGCATTAAAATAAAACAAAAACACCGACTCATAATACGGGCCATGTTCCGAAAATCCAAATTGTTTTCTCTACTAAATGAAATTTAAAAATGTTAGTTTAAACTTAAACATGATTCTAAATATTCTGGCTTATTGCTTTCCAATTATCTTCAATAATGGGAAGTAGCTTTATTTGACTTTCTTCCAAATTAATACTAAATTAAAGAAATTTTCGGTAACATGAGCTAATATCCCTACACAAAAATTCTATAAATAAAAAAATATATAATAAAACTCCAACAATCTCAGGTATGCCATAGAATAAAGAAGAAAAAAAATATTAGATTAAAAAGAAAATACAATTACAACAATACATTAAAACAATACCCAAAATTTTTCTAAAATTTCCCATAACATCTAAAATATACTTGATTAAATGTATAACATTGTGTAATTATTTATTTTGTTTTTTTTTTTTATTATTTTTTTATTTTTTCCTTACACTCTATTTCTGCTTTATTTAACTTGAGTTAGTTATTTTAAATAACTATAAAATTTTTCCTATACATTTTTCTAACTTATATTATCCACATAAAACAAACTAAAATAAAATTTTCTTTAAATTAAAAAAAAAAAACAACAACAATAGCTAAATTATATATAATGGAGTAAATATTTCTGATCAATGACTGTACGTTTTATACAATGGTTTTAATTTCGCAAATATAAAAAATTGTTTAGTTTATATATGTATGTAATTAAATTAATATGAAGTGAAAATAAAACAAAAATATATACCGAAAAATACCCCCAATTGGCATTTAATTTATTTACATTTTCAAAATTATAAAAACAAAATTCCCGAAACATTTTTCAAAATTATTATCTCCCTTTAACCAGTACTAAAAAAGTTATTTGGCTTTCAAGTCTTTATATTTGTATATATATTTGAAGTCTTTAAAAAATATTCAATAGATATTTTTTTAAGCTGGTAAGTTTTGACTTTATGATCCAATATGTTCTTCGACATTTTATTGATGGAGAATAATATGTAATGCATTTAGCTTTACTGAAAAATGCGAAAATGTCAACCAAGTAACATCAATAATTTGGTGTAAATCCCCAAAATTACCCTAAAATTCGGGTCATTTTGCACATGAGAGTTGTTTAATTGATTAATTTTCCTCTGCACAGCTCGTGCAGTAGTCATTATCAGAGAATGAAGCCACCGAGTCGCGCCGCCGATTGTAGACTTCGCCGACCAGTTTTTGCCAGACGACGCTGCTGGCGAATATATTGACTTATCTCGAGTCAAATTTAGCCCCCAATTAATCAAAACTATTCGACTAGGATGCCCAAAACAGCTGAATGTATAAAGGAAAATCAGCTGTTTTTGACATTTCAGTCGAACGAAAACGTTCGTTTCGGATATGAGAAATTGGCTGTTAATAATTACTGTATTTTTGCCGACATTTTGAAGCTTCCACCCACAATCAATCAGTATCAAGTCGCTATAATAATTTTACAAAAATTTAACTCAGAAAATTTGAATGAAATGTAAATTTGATTGTAAGATTACCATTCAAATTGATTTAGAGTGGAGTGAGTAATTGTCCCCCGCCGAATAGACAAATTTATATCGACTTAACCGCCAAGCCGTCGCCGGAAGCAAATATTTAGTGTAAATCGCCACCAAGAAATATATATCGGCTTCATTCTCTAGGGCCAGGCACCCAAATTTGTGTGTAAATATGTTATAACCATAGCGATAGGCCGTAGCCGAAACATTTCTTCCGCGACGACAAATACAATAAGCTTGTCGGGTAATATTTCCTTTTTTCATGTTTCCGAGTGTTTTTGCTTTTTATACCATGCGCAACACTGTCGAACAGGGTATTATAAGTTAGTGCATATGTTTGTAACACCCAGGTGGAGACGCGATAGACACATGGTGTCTTTGGCAATAACGCTCAAGGTAGGTCGCTGAGTCGATCTAGCCATGTCCGTCTCCCATATATATCTTTCGCCCGAAATGGACTTATATGGACCCAGAAACCAGAGTTTTACCCCAATTTGGTTGAAATTTTGACCAAATTGGGATAAAACTCTGGTTTCTGGGGCCATATACATCCATTTCGGGCGAAAGATATATATGGGAGACGAACATGACTAGATCGACTCAGCGACCTACCCTGAGCGTTATTGCCAAAGACACCATGTGTACTAAATTTGATTCAAATCGGTTCAGATTTAGATATAGCTCCCATATATATCTTTCTCCCGATATGGACTTTTATGGCCCCAGAAACCAGAGTTTTACCCTAATATTCTTGAAATTTTGTACTAGGAGTACAATTTGTAGTGTAGTCAAGAGTGCTAAATTTTATTTAAATCAGTTCATATTTAGATATAGCTCCTATATATATTTTTCGTCCGATTTTATGTTATATGACCATAGAGGTCAAATTTGTAATCCGATTTACGTGAAATTTGGCACAGGGAGTAGAATTAAATTATGCATGTCAAACTTGGTTGCAATCGGTTCAGATTCCGATATAGCTTCCATATATATGTTCTTCCGATTTTGGCAAAAATTGACAAAATATCCACGTACGCTTTTGCGAAGTTGCCTCAAAATTGGTTCAGATTTAAATGTTTTGGGCATTAGCCGATTTAAATTTTACGTCCATAGATTTTGCAGAAGTCTAACAAATTTTGTCCAGATCAGGTCAAATTTTGTCCAGATCAGGTCAGATTTAAAGATACGTATATAGGAACAAAAACGTTTATATATAGCACCCAACACATTGGACGGATTTGATATGCTATCAAAAATGTGGATCTACAAAGTGATGCAGGGTATAATATAGTCGGTCCCGCTCGACTTTAGACTTTCCTTACTTGTTCAATATTAAACATTGAAGTTGAATAACATTGGCTTGTTATTTGTTGAATTATTTCAAGAAAAAGAAAATGCCATGCGGGCACACAACAACAATGCCTAGTGGTGAGTTAAAAAAATTTGATAAGCGACGGCAACACTATACCAATTTCCGCCAAGGAATTAGAATAGATTTTAATTTGGCGACACGCCGATAGCCGTCACGGTATTCCGTCGCTTATTTTGGTGTTCGCCTAAGAAATTCACGTAAACAAGTGTTCGCCTATCGCTATAGTTATATTTACACACTTAGGTGAATATTGTACTGCTCAGTCTTCTCGTTAAGAGATTTGCGGCAATCGATCTCTCAACGAGATGTCTGAGCAGTACATAATATGGATTTTCCATTCTTTGTAGAATTGTTTGTCTGCCATCGACCGTTACGGCGGTCAAAACCATCGCCGGAGTGCTGGAGACAATTCAAAGATGTAAATTTTCAGCTGACCTCTCTGGCAAGTAAACCCCATCATTTTGTTTGTTCACAAACTATTCAATTTGGAATAGCTTCTCATCGAAGAAAACCAAATTTCGTAATTTTCAAGCAAACGTCGCGACTCCTTGGCTCTTTCCAGTCTAGGAAAACGGTTGGTATGTAGGTTAGGTTAGGTTAAAGTGGCAGCCCGATTAAGTTTCAGGTTCACTTAGACTATTCAGGGGAGCCACCGTGGTGCAATGGTTAGCATGCCCGCCTTGCATACACAAGGTCGTGGGATCGATTCCTGCTACGACCGAACACCAAAAAGTTTTTCAGCGGTGGATTATCCCACCTCAGTAATGCTGGTGACATTTCTGAGGGTTTCAAAGCTTCTCTAAGTGGTTTCACTGCAATGTGGAACGCCGTGCGGACTCGGCTATAAAAAGGAGGTCCCTTATCATTGAGCTTAACATGGAATCGGACAGCACTCAGTGATATGAGAGAAGTTCACCAATGTGGTATCACAATGGACTGAATAGTCTAAGTGAGCCTGATACATCGGGCTGCCACATAACCTAACCTAACCTAAACTATTCAGTTCATTGTGATGCCACATTAACTAAAAGTACATATAGACACTTTTAGTTTTAACCGCTGAACCTTCTCGATTATTTTCACAGAGAGAATAAAAAGACAAGAGGACGAAACTGTAAAGCGAAACTGCGTCAGTAGGTGGCTGTCATGAGGAAAATTTCTCTAATATCATGCAGTTTTGTCGGCGCTTATCTCAAATATCATACAGTTTGCGTCGGCGTCACCCAGTTTAGTTCTTTGCCGGCTTTACGAAACGTAAGGAAAAGAGGATTTAGAATCTACTTTGTAATAACAAATGTTCTTTTATATAAATATTTTCATTCTATTAAATTTTTTGGCAGACAATTTGAAATTATAACTGCCGATGCCTTTATAAACAATTTATCAAAACAGCGCTTCGACCGCAACGTAGGTAATACTAACGCTGCAGGCATTGTGCGACATCTATACGGTTGACATTTGTTGTTTTTGTAGAAGAGAAATTTTCGTCCTCTTGTGTTTTTATTCTCTCTGATTTTCATATGTTGATCCAACCAGATTGTTCCAAAAACATTAGCAGACTGCTTCAGTTAACGTTTTCCAGGTCCGCCAGTAATCTAAAGCTATATGCCCCTAAAATTCGTTTACGCCTTACACGAAATGTAGGACACTCACGCAAGAGGTGCTTAATTGATTCCTTTTCCTCCGCATCACGACAGCTCATATTTCGCGCCAATAGTTTTTGCAAAATCGCCTATCCGGTAGCGACCCGTTATAGCAGATATCAGGAGTGATATCTGACGTCTTGAGAACACTAGCATATCTAGTGTGCGGTTTAAGTTTAAATGGGGCCATATTTGCTTTGTGTCGTTACAACCCTTGCAATTCTCCCATCGAACATTTGCCATCATAACAGCCCCCTCACGCAGTAAAGCTGAGTACTATGTTCAGTTTTCAAGCTGAAAACCAGCTTGTTTTCACGGTTACTTTTTTTAAGTAACTAATTTAGAAATATAAAATTATTTGCAATCAATTGCTTGGATCTTTTCCATCCATTATTTGGCAAGACTCGATCAAAATATAATCGTCTTCATAAATATATTTGTACTTTTAATTTAGTGTTTTGGTGAAAAAAACCGAACATAGTACTCACCTTAAGAGCTTGCAGGTAGGCAGAGGCATACCAGCAGATTCTAGTTCACCTGGAATATATAAGGTAGTTCCTAGCCTTGCTAACTCATCCACTTCGCAGTTTCCCGGTATGTTCCTATGGCCAGGCACCCATATTAGGTGAATATTGTACTGCTCAGCCATCTCGTTGAGAGATTTGCGGCAATCGATGGACGTTTTCGATTTAAGGAACACAGAATCTAAGGATTTTATTGCAGGTTGACTGTCTGAGTATATATTAATGCCAAAATTACTTCTCAGCCAATTTGCCACCTCTCTTATTGCTAATACTTCAGCCTGACAAACACTACAGTGATTAGGTAGTCTTTTCGCTATTCGAAGTTCCAAGTCTTTAGAATATACTCCGAAACCCACTTGTCCATCCAATTTGGAGCCATCAGTGTAGAAATCTATTTGACGTTTATTGTGGGGTCTGTGTGCATCACGCCACACTGTTGGGAATTAGAGTGTCAAACTTTTTGTCGAAAAGTGGTTGTAATCCATTACGTTTGGCACATCTGGCATTATTTTGAGGTTGACATGTAGGTCCAGTTTTCGTATCGTTCCTCCTCTCCGGAATTTCGTCCCACTCTCGAATTTCAAAAAGGTTCTTATCCGCACCCTTGATATTGAGCTAAACTTAGAATTGTGCAGCACTCACCCTCATTTTCAGGAAGCTCCGTTAGTGCTACGTTAGCGAACGAACTTTTAAACCGTACTATGGAATAGTATGTCATCTTGTCTATATATTCAATATGCCAGTTAGGAACTTAACTGCTAAAAATTTTTCAGTTAAAGTTAACCGGAGAGAAGATATTTCGATTTTATTTTCTGTTAACTGGGAGTTAAAGTCTAACGGAGATACATAAAAATGGCCGTCAGTAATAGAACATAGACCAAGGAAGATATAGACATCTTAAGGGAATTCACAGCGCTGTAGTTTGCCTGCACACCGTAGATGGCTCTTTTTCGTGATTTTTTTTAATTTGGCTTTAATATTGTAAATCATATATTGTAAAATATTGTAAAATCATATAAAATTTTAAATCAAATATTGTAAAATCATATAAAATTCTAAACATCCACACCTTTTTTGTAATACAAATTGGCTGATTTGTACGGTAATTCTCGTTTTTCAAAATGAAATTGAGTCACTTGACTGAGCAATTGAGTGAAATGACTGCGGACTGCAAATAAACAAAATCATTGTGAATTATCAAACTATGTCTTTATATTTTCTTGGTCTATGGTTAGTACTAAGTTCGAATATCAGCACTTATCACAATGAATGGGGTCCCAAAAACATGGTTGTTAACTTATTTGTTCGAAATAGTAAGCCTTCCTATTTTTTTCATACGAAAATTTCGGAGTTGTATTACTATCTGTTCGAAAAAAAAAATAAAAAATAAAGTTTGCGTGTTTTATATGATGTATAAAAACGTGAATATTGTACAAGGTTTATGATATTACTTAGAACGACCATTCACAATAAGACAACTTAATACGACCAATTCACAATTTATTTAGAAATCAAAAAATGTTGAGTTCATTTTTTCACACTAAAAAAAATATTAACTCATTTTATTGATTTCTTTCGTAAATTTATTTATTTTTTTTTAATTTTAATCAAATATTAATTTCCTTTTCCCTATTTCATATAAAATATTCAACTTGTGTAAAAATTAAAAATAATATGTAAAAACTAAAAATTAGAACTACAACCTTTTAGGCATAAACAATTACGAAGAGTTCAGAACCATTAGATTATATGTATAACATAACCTCTTCAATAATAATTTAATAATAAACAACTTTAACAATTAATGCAATTTTCCAAGTTTTTTTAAAGATAGGAAATTTTTTTCAATATTTGTAGGTGAAATAAACAAAAAAAAACTCAAATAAAATGTGTAAATCAAGTTGTGCGTAACATACAAAATTACACCCCCTCATGAAAGTACAAATTTTTCTCTAATTTACATATATGTATATTGGCAAAAACTATCCGATAACATTTTCATTAGAATTAGTACGTGTTTAGTTAAAAATGTCAATGTATGATTCTATGGCATTTAGAAGACGATAAAACCTATTAAATACGAATAAAATTTCAACAGGCAGATTGGAGATTGACAGATAGACGAGGCTTCCGTTTTAACCAATACTGCACAATGACAGAATTTAGTTTTTTACATATTTAAACAAATATATTTCAATTCTAAAGTTGTTCTCCCCATAATATGGTAAGAAAAAACAGGTAGTGTCTGCGAACAGATGATTCTAATTTAACAGCCAATTTCTTATATCCGAAACAAATGCTTTCGTTCGACTAGAATGTTCAAAACACCTCAACAAAAAAAAAATAATACATTTATTTTATGAATAGTGTTCACAAAAATTTTCCAAACACGGGATTCATAAATTATATGAAAACAATTCATAAAATAAAAATACAGGTTTTCATTGACTGCGAAAGTATACATAATATGAATGGAATTTTTAATATTATAAATGAAGTATACATATTTTTGTCATTGAAAAATATGAACTTTTACATAATATATAATAAAACCGTCATGCATTACATGTAACTTTTCATTTAGATTTCTGATTCTTAATGCCTGCATAATTGGTCAAAATGTATGAACCCAATTATTTAAACCCGCATTAAAGTCCAGCCTGCAAAGAACATAATTACATACACGCAAAGAAAAAAAAACGTTTGGGAAACGTGTACCGAAAACGTTTTTCTCTTGTTAGAGTTTTTTGAATTGCTTCGAAAATTTTAAACTTTTATCACCAAAGTTATTTTTGAAACAACAACGCAGTCCATTTCGTTTATATCAAACAGTGTTCTTTTCTGACTTTAGGTCTTTAATAATACACATTTTACAGTTCAAAATGTAATATACTACAATGTAATGTTGAACATTTTTTCGGAATCTTCCGAACATATCTGGAATATATGTAAAAAAAAAACTTTGGTCGAAGCAGGGTTCGAACCCACGATTTAGTTTGCTCCACGGTGCCAAACTAAATGTTTGTTTCTGTTAAATAAACTTTGTTTATTCGGTTCGTGGGCGCCGCAAGCTATGCTATGTAAATATAACTTATATGGATATTTATCTATTGATGACCATAACAGGTACATAGCTCAGTGGTTAGTGTGTTGGCTTACAAAGTGCATGGTCCGCGGTTCGATTCTCCGTCCAGGCGAAAGGTAAAAAAAATTTAAAAAGGTGAAAAGGAAAAGGTGTTAAGAACTAAAAAACCTCGTGAATGTGAGAAAGATGTGAGGGAAAATGCAATTAGCAAGAAAACAATGTTTTTTTTGAGTTTGTCTTTATGAAATTGTTTTTACATCCTGGAAAAGAATAAACGTTTATCACAAAAAATATGTACTTTCTTCCAATTACACTTCCTTACAGCGAAAAGCAAATGAGAATCGAACTTTGTTTGTCTAAAATTTCGTTTGGGAGGAAAGAATTATTTTTTTGCGTGTAATTAATAATTATAATATTTTATATTATTTATAAACATAAGCACCAACGCTTCCAGTTAATATTGTTTTTCATCAATTTTTTTACGGCAATAAATAATCTTGAAATCGCGACGGAAACTCAAACTGTGCTGAAAAACTCAAACACACGTGTTGCCTTCAAAACGATATGTTTCGTTTTTTTTTTTTGTCTCGTATTATATGCTTGTATTGTATACACATGAGAGTAACTCTATGTTGTGGCTCTCTCACGCTAAGAGAAAACCAGTATTTTTGATATATTAAGTTAAGTTTCATTAATTTTATGAAACCGTCCCTATATGTTATTAAAAAATTCATAATTTCATAACAAGTATTTACGAAAACAATATATTATGTAGATGTACACATTTTTTATGAAAAAGTCAATAAATTTATAAAAATGTACAAATTTATGTACAAATGCATATTTTATTTTTTTGTGCTGAATTTATAAAGGAAAATCAGCTGTTTTTTGCATTTAAGTCGAACGAAAGCGTTCGTTTAAGATATCAAAAATTGGCTGTTAGTGTTCGGATCTCAAAACGTCATATAAAATAATGAAATTGTCATTGCGAGTAATGGTTTTCTTTTTCTAGTTATTGAACAACATAAATAGAAATCTTTTTTTTTTGTAGAACTAGCACTACCTCTTTTTGTAGAACTGACACTACCATTCATCTACCAATTTGTAGAATATCGCTGATAAGATAAGAGAAGTAGTGTCAATTCTACAACAACAACATTTTTGTTCTCCAATCAGGGTCTGTTCGAAACCGAAACTTTTTACTATGGTGAAAAACAACTGATAATTAGTACACCAACAACTAATATGGTGTTCTCACCAAGCATGTTTTGGGGTTTGAGATGTTTTCCCTTTAAAAGCACTTCAAAACGAGTCGTCATTTTTAGAATGTGAGCCCACCTAATTTGGAATATACCCCGAATAACATACCCTATTCAAAATATATGTCAAAATATTGAAATAAGTTTCATAGAAAAAAAGAATAAACAAAGGCTTTTAAGAACATGGACATGTGAAAATAACATAAAACATTTTTATTTGGACATAGGTTGCAATTTCGAGTAAATGTTAATTTCTAGTTTCCATGGTAACTGTCAAACTAAAACATCTCAGCCCGGTGTGAACGGTGCAATTTTTTGGAAAAACGAATGAGGAAAACGAGTCGGTGGGAACATAGCATAAAACTACTTTTTGTTCGTTTTGATATAATCAAAACATGTCAAGCCTAGTGATGTCGTAAATGTCAAGAATTTTCAGCAAATGTCAAATTTCTTACTAGCCCTCCTGGGCTAGTGAAATTATACTCACCTCGATTTACGTCAAATTTTTACCAATGCTAGTAAAAAGATTCGGTTTCAAACAGGCCCTCAATCATGAATTCTATATTCTATAAATTTCAAATTAAATGTATTAATTTTTAATTATTATTATTAATATTAATGTTGAAGTTGAAGTTATTGAGGTTTAAATAACAAAAATGTTATTTTCATAGAACTGGCGCTCCATACCCTACGTATTTTGTAGAAACATCGTCTTCTACAGCAAAACTAATTATATTTATGATCATGTATTTTTTATTTATATATTAACATTCAATTATATATTAATTGAAAAAACTTGAGTTACACATTACAATAACATATAGTGAAACGTTTCAAATTTGGACACTCTAAGGTGATTTTGACTAGCGTTCATATTTTAATATAGACAAGAAAGAAGTTTTAAAATGGTACCAAATGTGTTGCGCGGGTACCACGTTACTTATTCTACTCAAATGGTATCAAAAGAGTACAAAAGTGTCGACTTTATCAACATTGACTCCCATATATGGATAAAATGTAAGGGACTGTGGGTGTCCAGGTCTTAGAGGTTTCACTGTATATAAAATAAAATATTTTGTTATTTCAAGAATGTTCTGAACTGCTGAGTAAGCAAAATTTATAAGAAAACAGTTGGCTCAACAAATAATGGCAAAGGAAATTAAAAAAATGTTTATTTTTTTTCCAAAAAAAAAAAAAAAACACAAAAAATTGAATTTTTATTTTAAGTTTTTTTCTTTAGGCAGAAAAAAAATTATACAAGTCTAAAATTTGAAAACTCAGGGCATAATAAAGACTTGTAGTTATAAAGTAAAATATAGAATATAAATAAACAAAATAGATTAGAAATTACAACAACACTTATACACATGACATTTATATCATTTAATTTTTGTTTAAAACTAATATCAATAAAAAAAACTGAATTTTATTTATTTAGTATTTTTTGTTTATATTCTCAAATGAATTTTTATTTCAAATATAACCTTTCCAACTCCAATAATAAATAAACGAATATGAACTTCTCAGGTATTAATTTTTAGAGCAAACAAAAACATAAAATTAAACATAGAAATACAATTTCTATAGAAAAACAAAAATTTAAAAAAGGAATATCTTTTTTTTAACAATGATGTAAAATATCAAAACAAACAACCAAAAAATTACAAAAAAAACTATATATACGTAAATAGCAACTACAGTTTATAAAACAGCAAACATCAATAAAGTCGGTATCGAAAGTTTGGGTAAAAAGTATCGAAAGTTCATATGTATGTAAAAACCAAAAAAAAAAAAAAAAAAACAAAAACAAAAACAATATTCTAATAAATTGAAATGGAAAATATATGATAATATGAGTAAACACAACCCTGTGAATTAGTCGTTGAGAATTATTATATTAGTTTTTATATTTAATTTTCCTTAATTTTTGAAAGAAAGCAAAAAAAAATAACAAATGTATAAAACCATTTATATTAAGCTGTGATTTTTTTAAAGAAATAGTAAAAACATGAAAAACTAGACTATGGAGCACATAATACAAATCCTCTTTTTGCAAAAATATAAAATAAATTTTGTTTAGATCTCACATATATGGTCAATGTCTCATATGCGATACAAATGTTCCGTTCAACCGAAAAAAATCTAAGAAAGTCAGAATTAAAGGCATTTCTGTTGAATGGACATTTTATTTTTATATTAAAGAAATTGACTTATAACTCCTTACCAAGCAAAATAAAAACTAACAAATAAATAAAATGCATTCATGTATACATATAATATAATTATTTTTTTTATTTAAAAAAATATATATATTTTTTTTAATTTCCAAACATTTGAAGATTATGTTCTAATTATTACAAACTTTTGGCATAAGAGAATTTCTTTAATTTTCATGTAAACTATTTTTTAACTACGCTCAAAAATAGAGTTTTATGTATTCGAAAAATGTATGTAAAATTTAATAAAGAAAACAAGAATACACAGAACCAAAGAATTTCTATAGAGAAATAAATTCAACACTTTCAAAAAACTCACCACATACTGTATGGACATATGTTTAATAAAAAAGAAATTTGAATTGTATTGAATGGATATTAAAAAAATGGCATAATAGCAGAAACATTGTATTGGAATAAAGGGATAATTTCAATAAACTTGTTGCTACGAAAATATCAATTTTCTACCTTGTTTGATTTAGAAAAAAGTGGAATTTCTACGAAAAATGGTAAGACAGAAAATTGTAAATTTGAATATAAGTACTCACCTTTCCCACTTTCCTCCGGAACAAAATGTTAGATCAACGAAATTTATCCTACGTTATACCTCCTACACTGAAAGAATTCTCTTCGTAAAGAGAATGTAAAATTTCGTTAAAAGAAAATTTGGGTTTTTAAAAGAACGAAATGTTACCTTTTTTAACCAAATTTGTTCTTCATTAATGTATGAAATAAATACTTTCGTACTTTTTATGAAAAAGTTTCATATTTTATACGAAAAAGTTTCGTTCTTTTAATGAACATTTTCCGTACCTTTAATGAAAAAATGTCGTATTTTTTATTAGAAAAAAGTGCGATTGATTGTAGTGTCAAGTTTGAAAAATGACATCACTTTTATACATATCATGCCCATTCTATCAAAAAACAGTTTACTTGAATTCAAAGATTTTAACCTTCCCTTAAGGATTTTGATTTTGATATGGTCACACTGGGCAAACATTTGACAGAAATCAAAAAAGAAAAATATCGTTGCCACAGTCAAACCAGCAAACATTTTTAGCTCATATTGGATATATTACATCACGATAATAGTACTTTCCAAAACCGGTTTCCAGATATTTAGAAAGTGCTCCCAGAAACAGTTTGACACTCATTATGACCATACCCTTAGTCAGTGTTGCCAGTATTGGGGATTTTTCCCCAAATCGGGGATATTTTTCGTAGATGGGGACAAAATTTTTGAGTCGGGGACTGGGGGATTTGGTGGGGAATTTCCACAAATTTGGGGATTTTTGTGGGGAAATTTTCAGTAAAATTACTCAGAGTAAGAACTATGGTTTATATGAAATTTTTTACATCTTAAAAAAAGGCTTAACCCATTTCCTGCCATTGTACTCGCTTGAGTAGAGAAAATTGGCAACATTTAATATCGCAGAACTTTGTTTATAAATTAGGCAACGTTTCTTTTTGTTTTTTTATGTTTTTTTTTTTTGTGATTTTTTTATATTTCTTAACTGAAGTTCAGTGTATCGTAAATATATAAATGTATTTAACATTTTTTTTTTAATTGTCTTGGCGTGTAATGGGTTAAAGAAGTACAGAGATTCTCCAAAATATAGAAAAAAAAACTTTTCTCTTAATTCCACGGCATTTATTTGGGTGGTCCAAGAGCTTCTTTACAATTTTTTTCTAAAAAATTGTTTACTATTATGAAATTATTTCGAAAGGACTCATCTGCGTACATCACTGATTTTGAAAATATGCGTACATCACTGATTTATTAATATCATATCGGGACAATAACGATAACGGGATCGATAAGCCAATTTTATTTCCAATACCAATAATTAACTCTTATGGGGGCTGGTATCGGATGATATTTTGAGCACCCGCCTCCTGGTTTAGTGTTTTGAAATCTTCATCTTTTTGTAACTCGCAAACTGGTATAACAAAAATTGCACATTTTTCAAAAATTTCACATTTTTCAAGTTTTTGGGGATTTTCTATAGCAGAGTCTATTTGCTTACTTTTTTCAAAAAAACTTGCCAAAAATTTATTGGGGATTTTTATGGGGAATTTTAAATTAAATTGGGGATTTTTGGGGATAAAATCGTTCCATTTTTGGGGACAAGAGCTCGGAAAATACTGGCAACACTACCCTTAGCCTACATTAAAAGTTTTTTATCATTAATCTAACGATTCAATATCTCAGTTAATCTAAATATTATTTCTTTAAATTAAAACATTTTGCTTTACTTTAAGAAAAAATTGTTTTACGAATTTATCGGAGGGACGCAAATTTCAATGATACGTTTCCTAAATTTAAAGAATTTTAAAACACAGATTATGAACTTTCTTTGTCCTTAATACTGTTTAAATTGCGTGTTTTACAATTTAAGGTGAGTACTAAGTTCGAGTTTAGCCGCCAAAGTGAAAACTAAATCAGTAAAAAAAGGCATAAAATTATACATATTTGTTGCGTATTTCGTTATAACTTGACGGGGAATAGCCCAAGGCAAATTTTCACTATGTTTGTATTCCTTAAATTAGATTATTAAAGAAAAGTAATCGTGAAAAAATGGCGATTTTAGCGTCTAAACTCTAACTTAATACCCACCTTTAGGTTGCATAATATTTCGTATTGAGTTAATATTTTTTCCCTATACCAACCCCAAAATTTCACTATGTTCTTCTCTCTTGTCGCTGCATTTACGTGGTAGAAACATATATAAAGCCTTTTGTATAAAAGGTTTACAATTTGAATGTTTGATAAACGTCTCTCGAAAATATCTCAAAGCAGTACGCACGGTTGAGATGTTTGGCCAGCATTAGGTATGTATTTAGATTTCATTACCGAAATTAAGTATAGGATTTATAAGTTTACGCCTTAAGATATGCAACAAATAAAGTCGATTTTCATTGTGAATGGTTTTATATGAACGAGCCTTTTATGCATGTGCATGTGTAGCAAGAATGTTTGTTCTACTCTGTGTGCAAAACCTCAAGTAAATCGGAGTGAAATTTAGACCTCTGGGGCCATATATGTGCGTATCGGACGAAAGATATACATGGCAGCTATATCTAAATCTGAACCCAAAATGTTCTTGAAATTTTGCATGCATAGTAAAAATGTTATTTCCATTCCCTGTGCACAATTTTAAGTAAATCGGAGGGAAATTTTTATCTACGGTGGTCATATGACTGCAAATCGGACGACAGATATACATGAGAGCTAGGGAGTCACCGTGGTGCAATGGTTAGCATGCCCGCCTTGCATACACAAGGTCGTGGGTTCCATTCCTGCTTCGACCGAACACCAAAAAGTTTTTCAGCGGTTCATTATCCCACCTCAGTAATGCTGGTGACATTTCTGAGGGTTTCAAAGCTTCTCTAAGTGGTTTCACTGCAATGTGGAACGCCGTTCGGACTCGGCTATAAAAAGGAGGTCCCTTGTCATTGAGCTTAACATGGAATCGGGCAGCACTCAGTGATAAGAGAGAAAGAAGTTCACCAATGTGGTATCACAATGGACTGAATAGTCTAAGTGAGCCTGACACAGGGCTGCCACCTAACCTAACCTAATCTAACCTACATGAGAGCTATATCTAAATCTGAACCGATTTCAAACAAATTTTCACGTAAATCGGAACACAATATTGGCCTCTGGGACCATAGGAGTGTAAATCGGGCGAAAGCTACACTGTCTCAAACAATTGTCCGTACACCAAACTGTTAAAGCTATATTTCATTGTATTTCAGAAACTATATGGCTATTTGTTTCAAGTAAATTGTATTTTAAAGATCAAGCTTGAATGATCATTTTCTATTTGATACCAAAAAAGATCGAATAAAATCAAATTATCTAGTTTCTGAGATACGATGAAATATATGTTCAACAGTTTGGTGTACAGACAATTGTTTGAGACAGTGTATATATGAGAGCTATATCTGAATCTGAACCGATTTGACTGATATTCTGCAAAATTTACGAGACTCAAAAAACATTCGCTTATATGAAATTGGAAGAAGATCGGTTGATAAATACGTCATTTATGATCAGATCGGTTATAAATATATATGGCAGCTACATCTAAATCTGAACCGATTTTTTCCAAAATCAATAAGGATCGTCTTTGAGCCGAAAAACGACCCGGACTTAAACTGCGAGCTGGACTTTGCACACAAAAATACATCAACAGACAGACAGACGGACATCGCTAAATCGACTCAGAATTTAATTCTAAGACGATCGGCATGCTAAAAGATGGGTCTATGACTACTCCTTCTCGGCGTTACATACAAATGCACAAACTTATTATACCCTGTACCCCAGTAGTGGTGAAGGGTATAAAAATGGGGTAATCGATGGTGCGGCCGATAGTTGGATCACAATATTATAGAGAACCAATTGCATTTCCGACTCGATTTATACCTAATATCTCCTTGTTGACGGGATTTTGACGGCCCCCAATAGTTCAATTCTTATCTAATATTTCATCTGGACGTCTAAAATAAATTCATTCACGTAGATGCTGCCTCGACATCTAGAAGCCGATAGCTGAATAAAAAAGTATCAAGCAGCAGTATTTTTAATTGGAATGCCTGAATGTATGCATCATTTAAATCGGAAATTCCTTTATACACCAACGATGCATATCAACCAATAATTACAAGGCAAGTATTTTTCAAATATGTATAGGGGTGCATACCGTAAATGCGCACTATACTTTTTTTCGGACATATTGTCTGGGTCTGAAGTGTATATTCCGTCTCATCCACGGTACCTCACCGTGGTGCAATGGTTAGAATGCCCGCCTTGCATGCCTTGGTGTTCGACCGAACACACACTGGTGACATTTCTGAGGGTTTCACAGCTTCTCTAAGTGGTTTCACTGCAATGTGGAACGCCGTTCGGACTCGGCTATAAAAATGAGGTCCCTTGTCATTGAGCTTAACATGGAATCGGGCAGCACTCAGTGATAAGAGAGAAGTTAACCTATGTGGTATCACAATGGACAGAATAGTCTAAGTGAGCCTGATACATCGGGCTGCCACCTAACCTAACCTAACCTAAGTAGTAAAATAGAAAGTCAGGCGAGGCCGACTACATCATACCCTAGACCACCACTACTAAATTAGTAGTCATTGTTTGTATCAATTGTTTGGCAGATAAACCGCATTTCCACATTTCAGACCATTAAGCGGTACATGTTTATGGAAGTTTTAATACAATCTGAACAGAAATGTCTGATATTAGGAGCTATAGTTGATTCTGCACCTACGGAGTTAGTATGCCAGTAATATTGATTCCATCATTAAAAAAAGAGGGAAACGCTCAATTAGTGTGGGTAATAAAGGGTGATACGGTCAAAATTTGGTCAAGGGAAAACGCGTGTAAATCGGTGAAATCGTTTATTTAAAAAATCAAATTAAATTTCTTTTTCAAGTTCAATTAGTATAAAATTCAGGAAAAATATTCAGTTAGGCTTTCGCTTTTCCAAATCCGAATTGCCGGGCCTCACGCTTGACACCGGCCATCAGATTTTGTACAGCCACCTTGTCCACCTTCTTCGCCGCAGAAAGCCAGTTTGCCTTGAACTGCTGCTCGTCCTTAGCAGTTTTTTTGGTCTTCTTTAGGTTCCGCCTGTTGGGAGGGTTCTTGTCCTTGGGAACCACCTGCACGTTGTTGGCGGCGTACCACTCCATGGCCTTTTTACCGTAATGGCAAGATGCCAAATCCTGCCAAACAGTACGGAACAACCGTGTTTCTTCAGGAAAGGCAGCAGACTCTCTTTCACGTAAATTTCTTGGTTGACAGTCCCGGAAGCTATGAAAATGCTGGCAGGGTCCATTCCAAATGGAATAATCGGATATTTTACAGATATTTTTCCAGACATGCGGCTTCGATCAAGGATAAACATCCCTGCCAACATTTTTTGAATTTGGGGGCGCTTCTGAGAATCCCCACTGCGTCGAAAACAGTCGTATACGATATCCAAAACTCGTCGGAAAAGCACCGTTACTATTGAGAAGTTGTACCACGCCAAGTTACTACAAAAAAGTATCGCATGAGTGCAATTATTAGGTGCCTTTTTTAATAAATTTAGAACGACGCCAATAAGAGCCCCTTCAAACAATCAGAAAAAGTGCATTGTAAGATAGTTGTAAAAGAATCATTGTGGTCAAGTAAAACACGATTGTTTAGATGTTTATTAATTTTATTAAACATTTATAAATTCTCATAAATATAACATTTATACGACTATCACATCACATTTAACATATTTTTATGCATTAATAAAAAATTGATGTTGAGTTACAAGTTGCAAATTACATGTTGTAGCGTCTATCAGCGAGTGCTTTTATTCCCAATAGAGGCAGCGTGTGTGGAAAATATTTGAAAAACTATCACTTTATTCCATTTGGAAAGTCAAAAATTGTTCACCAATGTACCTTTCACAATTTTAAGCGAAATAACTATGTTTTCAGCACTTCATTATCATTTTTATTTAAATAAATTATAAGAAGCTAGTTGTGCTTGGTGTTTCACAAAATATAAAATGGCTCTTGTAACAATAGTAATGGCAAAATACTTTCATGCGAATAGTGATAGCAAAATACTATCACAGTTGGCGATTGTTGCAGTGTCACTGGTAGCGATGAGGATGAAATGGAACTTTGAAATGTTGGCAGGGATAATGCGCTTTACAGACTATCAGTTATTCCGGACGACAGTGCTCGTGTCGAACATATCCCATACATTGTACACATTATAAGTTAAGTCCGCAGGCATAATCGATACTGCTGCATGTTTATGGGATCGATAACACATTTACCGATTATTTAGTCATCGCCGACAAGTCGTATCGATCCGACACACTGTAAGATTCTTTACAAACACCGACATTCCGTCAGGAATAACTGATAGTCTGTAAAGCGCATAATAGACGCTGTACATCAGTAGAATATATAAATAAATTTATAAATTAAATTTATCTAAAAATTCAACCAATAATTGCACTCATGTGATGCTTTTATATAGTAAAGGTGAGTACTATGTTCGGTTTTTTCACCAAAACACTAAATTAAAAGTACAAATATATTTATGAAGATGATTATAGTTTGATCGAGTCTTGTCAAATAATGGATGGAAAAGATCCAAGGAATTGATTGCAAATAACTTTATATTTCTAAATTAGTTAAATAAAAAAGTAACCCTGAAAACAAGCAGGTTTTCAGCTTGAAAACTGAACATAGTACTCAGCTTAACTTGACATTGTACACTGGTAGAAAAAAGGCGGTACGTGGCCATTACCGTTTGGTATTAATTGATGGGTTCACGTTACCTTCTAATTTTGATACCACTTTCTATCATATCATTTACATCCGGTATTATTATGGTATTAACTATCACATACCCGTAGCATATGATATGTCGCCATTGCTGAAAACTAGGTTGTCGCCTTAGTAGTTTAGTTTGTTCACATAAAGTAAACAGATGCGTTAATTGCAATATTTCTTGGAAAACATGATGACTGAAAAAACTAAATTTGTGGATATAGCGAAGTATTCGTAAGTATAAAATGTTTTAGTAGTATTAATGTTTACTAATTCGAAACCATTCTCTCATTAGATACGTAAGAGACATACAAAAGCTTTCCAAATCTCACAACAGACAGCAGAGCCTGTGATGGGACATAAAATTCAAAGAATAATTTTGCAAGAAAAAAGTGGTGAAGTGTATGTACTATGTATTTTATAAATGTATTAAAGGAAAAGCCATTGTTACGTGTGTTTTATTGAACTAATATGTATTATCCCTGCCAGCATTTCAAAGTTCCATTTCATCTTCATCGCTACCACAGACTCGTAAATGTCACTACAACCATCCTACTGTGATGGGGGGCAGCATATCATAAAGTACAAAATGTACTTCATACATGTATTTTGCCATCACTACTTTTACAAAAGCCATTTTATTTTTTGTGAAACGCCAAGCGCAACCAGCTTGTTATATTTTATTTAAATAAAAACGAAAATAAAGTTCTGAAAACATAGATTTTACGCTTAAAATTGTGAAAGGTATATTGGTGAACAATTTTTGATTTTCCAAATGGAATAAAGTGATTGTTTTTCAAATATTTTACAGACACGCTGCCTCCATCGAATAAAAACACTGGCTGATAGACGCTGCAACATGTAACTCGCTACTTGTAACTCTACCTCATCATTAATGCAAAAAATTATGTTAAATGTGATGTGATAGTGGTATAAATGTTATATTTTTAAGAATTTGTAAATAATTAATCAAATTATTAAATATCTAAACAAACGTGTTTTACTCGACCACAATGATTATTTTACCACTATCTTAAAATGTGCTTTTTCTGATTGTTTGGAGGGTCTCTTATTGGCGTCGTTCTAAATTGATCTGTAAAGGCACCTAATAATTGCACTCATGCGAAACCTTTTTGTAGTAACTTGGCGTGGTACAACTTCTCAATAGTGACGGCGCTTTTCCGACGAGTTTTTGATATCGTATATGATTGTTTTCAACGTACTGGGGATTCTCAGAAGCGCCCCCAAATTCAAAAAATGTTGGCAGGGATAACAATAAATACCCAATATTAAACCCAATATCGTTTGGTATTATTTGGTAATACCACACTGTTTATACATCAATAACTTAATGATATAAATATTAATACCGCTTACCCTGCCAACATTTTTTGAATTTGGGGGCGCTTCTGAGAATCCCCACTACGTCGAAAACAATTATATACGACATCAAAAACTCGTCGGAAAAGCGCCGTCACTATTGAGAAGATGTACCACGCCAAGTTACTACGAAAAAGTTTCTCATCAGTGCAATTATTAGGTTCCTATTTAGATCAATTTCGAAGGACGCCAATAAGAACCCCTGCAAACTATCAGAAAAAGTGCATTTTAAGATAATTGTAGAAGAATCATTGTGGTCAAGTAAAACACGATTGTGTAGATGTTTATTGATTTGATTAAACATTTATAATTTCTTATAAATATAACATTTGTCGGTTTATCTCATCACATTTAACATAATTTTTTGCATTAATAAAACAATGATGTTGAGTTTTAAGTAGCAAGTTACATATTGCAGCGTCTATCATCCAGTTTATTTTCGATGGAGATAGCGTGCCTGGAAAAATATTTGAAAAACGATCACTTTATTCTATTTGGAAAGTCGAAAATTGTTCACCATATCCTTTCGCAATTTTATGCGTAATATCTATGTTTCCAGAACTTTATTTTCGTTTTTATTTAAATAAAATATAACAAACTGGTTGCGCTTGGCGTTTCACAAAAAATAAAATGGCTCTTCTAACAGTAGTGATGGCAAAATACTTTCATGTACATTTTGTACTTTTTGATATGCTTCCCCCATCAAAGTTCGCGATGGTTGTGGTGACATTTACGAGTCTGTGGTAGCGATGAGGATGAAATGGAACTTTGAAATGCTGGCAGGGTTAGGTATTATTTTTAATACCATTTTGGTATTTTCATAATACCGTATGGTACTTTCATGCTTTGTGTACCGCCTGTACCGTTCGGTATTGATATTGTACCATACGGGGTTGGCTAACTATCAATAACGTACGGTATTGATTTGAGCCCGTATGGTAATAATTTTTCTATGGGTATACAACTCAATAGTGACGGCACTTTTCGGACAAGTTTTGGATATCGTATACGACTATTTTCAACATGGTGGGGATCTCAGAAGTGCCGCCAAGTTGAAAAAATGTTGGCAGGGACATGGCTTTTGTTACATTATTAAAGAAACGTAACATTGCATTAGATTGCATAAAATTCATTTTTGCGGCAGAAAATAAAACAATTGTAAGCCAATTTTTCAGATTTTCTCAAAGATATTTTTATTAATTGGCGGCTACATTTTAGTCGAGATGAGCCGACATTATCGGCGGTGGTGTAACCCTGCCAGCATTTCAAAGTTCCATTTCAACCTCATCGTTACCACAGACTCGTAAATGTCACTTCAACCATCATGAAAAGGTACATCAAAAAGTACATGCAAGTAATTTGCCATCCCTACTGTTAAAAAGGCCATTTTTTTGTGAAACGCCAAGCGCAACCAGCTTGTTATATTTTAATTAAATAAAAACGAAAATAAAGTTCTGAAAACATAGATTATACGCTTAAAATTGTGAAAGGTATATTGGTGAACAATTTGGTGATTTTCCAAATGGAATAAAGTGATTGTTTTTCAGATATTTTACAGACACGCTGCCTCCATGGAATAAAAACACTGGTTGATAGACGCAGCAACATGTAACTCGCTACTTGTAACTCAACATCATCATTAATGCCAAAAATTATGTTAAATGTAATGTGATAGTGGTATAAATGTTATATTTTTAAGAATTTGTAAATGTTTAATCAAATTAATAAATATCTAAACAAACGTGTTTTACTCGACCACAATGATTCTTTTACAACTATCTTAAAATGCACTTTTTCTGATTGTTTGAAGGGTCCCTTATTGGCGTCGTTCTAAATTGATCTATAAAGGCACCTAATAATTGCACTCATGCGAAACATTTTTGTAGTAACTTGGCGTGGTACAACTTCTCAATAGTGACGGCGCTTTTCCGAGGAGTTTTGGATATCGTATACGACTGTTTTCGACGTAGTGGGGATTCTCAAAAGCGCCCCCAAATTCAAAAAATGTTGGCAGGGTTGTTGCACAAATCGTATTTAAATAGGTAATTATTTTTAGACAAATTGACGTTGGATATATGACATTTCTTGAGGTAGAATTACATACCATGCGTTCAATGCGTACAATGCGTCCGATGATTGAAGAGTTGAAATTTCTCTTTGAAATCAAAAGCTCGAATAGTTTTCCGCAAACAGAAAAAAATCAACCCTTCCATCAATGCACGGATTGACGCATGGTGTGTAATTCAATATTTAAGGTGGGTATTAAGTTGAGTTTAGCCGTTAAAATCGTCATTTTCTTTATGGATTAGCCATTTTAAAGAATAAAAACTTTATAAAAAGTTGCTTTGGGCTATTCCCCATCAAGTTATATTAAAATTTGCACCAAAGACTTTTAATTTTATACTTTTTTACTGATTTATTTTGATTTTAGCGACTAAACTTGAACTTAGTACTAACCTTTAAGGTGAGTATTAAATTCGAATTTAGCCGTTAATTTTCACTAAAGTGAAAACTAAATGAGTAAAAAATGTCATAAAATTATACATATTCGTCGCAGATTTCATTATAACTTGATGGGGAATATCCCAAAGCAAATTTTCACAAAGTTTGTATTACTTAAAATGGATTATTAAAGAAAAGTAATCGTGGAAACATTACGATTTTAGCGGCTAAACTCGAACTTAATACCCACCTTTAACCAAAAAACAAACAAAAAAAAACAAATTTCAAGAGACAGTTTAACTTTATTTTAGTTCATGAAAATAAATTGATTGTAGTTAAATTACCTACATATTTTCTTTATTGTAATAATTATTTACAAATATAGGTGAGTACTTTTCCGGCCCGGAAAAAACAAAAATTCCACATCAATTCGCTGCGGAAATCAAACAAGCAGTCACCTACAATGTGAACGTTGGTAACACGTTTATAAAAAATGTGAAGGGTATATTAGATGCATTGTATACATATAAAAATGGACGCCGAAGAAATTGATTTAGATAGTGATGTGACAACAATTGACACAAAACTGAAGATGCCATATTTTCCAATTACCAATACGTTTGTTCCTAAAGAGACCTCAACTCAAAGCCTTTTTAACGGCGTTGAAATGATTCCCTATGTATAGCGATGTGTTTTATGAAGATATGCGGTTTTAAACAGTACAAAATATAAAATAATGACAAGTGTTCGTTTCGAAAACAATTATTGTGGGCAAATTAACAAAAATAATGCTACTTTACGTAAGAACAAAGTAATTGGTTCTACTAAATAACTGCGATAAAAACAACAACTTCGATGCGGCCACCAAAGCCGTTTGCATTTGTGCGGCTTTGTTCTCTGCCCCAATTGACAACTGTACAAAATTATTTTCCATATTAAATCATAAAATCTCAAGATTATTTCATTGATAAACAATGAATTCAGCCACAAAAGTAAGTTTATTTTTATGAAATCGATTAAAAAATGTCGTCTTCAACGGTCAATATTAAAAAAATACTAAAAAATAATTTGTGCGGGAAAACTGAGCGACGTCGTCAATGTCACTACTCTAACACAACCACCAAAACAACTCTCGGCAAGTGTCAGATCAACGAAGCTGAATTCCTTAGGGCGGCCAAGAGGAAAGAACGAGCAACAAACAAATGCAAACAAAATATTTATTTAAAAACAATATTAATGCTATGGGTGGAATGGGTCGGGCTCATACATTGCCTCCCCATTGAGAGAGAATGCAACCATAGCCGCCTCATTGAAGTTTATGACCCAAACATGCTAAGGACAGACAATTGTTTTCATCCAGGAATCAGATTCAATGGTCCAATTTGCATACTAGTTGTTTACTTTATTTTGATAACGATTTTTCGATTTGTTTACATGGTGATGTTGTTATTGTACCGAAAAAATTGTTTCACTTTGTTGCAGGTGGGTGAAATATTCACTGCTGCTGGTCAGGCATTTAGTCGTTTAGGAGATTTAACAATGCAATTACATCCAAATGCAGAATCACCAGCAGGGTATGTATATTTTTTGAAAAAACATAAAATTTAATAACAAATGTCTATAGTAACTCAGATATGAAATGAACTTATGATGATGTTTTACATTAAATAATATAAACTAGATTATTGAGTTATCTTTAGTGTTTAAGATTGAAATTTAAAAAATATTTGTTTGAAATCAGTTCTAATATTTTTATTAATAGGCTTTCACAACAATGGGGTCGCTGTAAAATCTACAATCTCATATTTTTGCAAAATTTTTGATCAAGCAGAATCATTTATTATTGTCGATTTATTTCTATTATTTCTTTATCATTTCCCACTTTATTTATATACCTTCGGGACTTTCTGATTTGAAGTGAAAAATCCCACATAGTTAGAATTATATATATATATATATATATATATATATATATTTTATTTAGCCCTAGCCTTCACCAGATAAGTGTTTTTATTTTTAAATTATATTCCTTCGAATTATTAGTTTAATTAATGGAAAGTGTAATCTAATATTAAAAAGATCGTTTTACCAAACGACTGCTACTATGTTCGGTGTTCAAGTTGAAATCACTTTATTTTTTCTATTACTTTTTTTAAATATTGAAATTCTATAAAATCTTGATAAGATCTAGATGAAAAAGGCTATACGGCTCAAATGAGTTAAACGGTCTGCTCTAAAATTAATTAACCGCGAACATTTCAACTCGAAAACAGAAAGTAGTAAGGCCCTTATAGTGTTATTGATAGTTTCTGGAAAATTTGTTGCCTACTGTATCTTGTATTGTAGTCCCTCGCCGAGTCCAAAATCAGAATGCTTTTATGAGTTTCAAGAACTTGCAAATGGGTAATATCTTAAAATAAATAATTTTTTAAATTTGAAAAAAGTGCCAACTACCTATTGCAGGTTTGCTTAGCTCTAACTTGTATTGTAGTCCCTCGCCGAGTCCAAAATGTGTCCGTCCATAGAAAGACGTGCAAAATCAAGTCGAAAGCTATAAATTTATCTTACACCGAAATATGTCTGCTATACTTATACTCGTTGCTTTATAACTCCGATATTATCTTTGGTTCATAATTCATAAAAAAACCTGAATGCTCATATGCAGGCCTATTTACCATTGATTCACGTTTATTCACAATAGATTCAGTTCATACAAAGAAAACTATCAGCCAGTTAACGCAGACTTCACAAATCTATGCCTATCTATTAAAAGATCACTATTAGTTCTTAAATATGCCATTTATATGGCATATTTAATTATGGACCAATATGTATGGTTGCTAGAGGATAAATCTCGTTCTATATTTCATGCAGATCGAATCAGAAATAGGCCTTCAGAATAGCCAAGGAGTCAAATGTAGAAATCGATTTGTATGGGGGCTTTATGAACTAAAATTGGATCAGAACATTTTCTTAAATAGACGGTGTTGATTAATACATCATTTCCGTGATTGGATAAATTAATTTCGTGATTGATGACAAACAACTCTACTGTGGTAGAGGGTATAATAAGTTTGTGCATTTGTATGTAACGCCAAGAAGGAAAAGTCGGAGATCCATCGTTTAGTATACCGATCGTCTTAGACTTAAATTCGATACCTGCCAACCTACCAGCGAAAACCTGTAACTTTGCCTTGACTCCTTATGAAGAAGGTCTAATGTAGTGTAACATATATATTCTCTTTTTAACTCTTTTAAACTTGGCCTAGCGATGCTCCAATTTAGTTCCCTGTATAATACGATTTTTCGAGGTTTGCAAATAGCTCTCCGTGAAGGCTACAAGCTCATCATTCGACTTATAATTGTGCCCATCGGCTACTTTTTTATGTTTGGAGTTGTAACGAAGCGGTACGGAATCAGGAAGGAGTTGTAATTCGTAAACCAATTTGGCAAGTCGAGAAAGGAGAAGCGACCTCAACATTATTAAGGAGAAACAGCAAATGAATTATCCCCATTCAGTAATGTTGGTGACATTTCTGAGTGTTTCAAAGCTTCTCCAAGAGGTTTCATCGCAATGTGAAACGCCGTTGGGCTCGGCTCCTAAAAAGGTGGTCCTTTGTCATTCAGTTAAACATGGAATCGGGCAGCACTCAGTGATATGTTAAGAGAGACGTTCACTGCCGTGTTATCACAATGGACTGAATAGTCTAAGTGGGCTTGAAATATCGGACTGCTACAATACCTAACTTAACCTAGACAAATAGGGACGTTGTTTTCTGAAATCAACTTATAATCGGCTTAATAATTCTACATACTACGTCCCTACGACCCCTTAACGTTTTTGCAGTTAGTCGTGGGTTTATTCACATCGGCCTTCATCACTCCTCTGTTTCGACTGTCGCTTGATCTTCGGTGTGCAACAATGGATCAATATTTGGTCGACTGTTTGCTCTAAAATGATCTCGTCATTAAGTTTATTGTTCGAAGTTAGCAATAATTCCTATGGTTTCGCCAAACCCGCATTCATTCTGCGGACTGTCAATACACCATGAAGTTTTTTGACATACTCTTCCTTTGTACCCATTTTCGGAAGAACGATGAAACTACGTTGAACTTAATTACTTAAAATTTATTTATGGTGAATACAGAAGTAGCAATTAATTTCGAAATTGTTCTTTTTCCATTATTCTACAATACAGACACACTCGCTAAAAAATTGTAGTCTTATCTAGCTGAAATTTTTGATAGGCGTTTTCGAAAATGTATTACATGATCGGACCAGTTTGTTTGTCTTTGCACTAATTGGCGATTGTCTGATTTTACCATCCTGACGTAAAGTTCCCTATCAGTCTAATAACAAAGAAGTTATTAACAATATTTCTTTCTCGTGTACAATCGAAAACTGTTTTGAGAAATTTGTTCTTATCTTTGAAATAAAAGATGTATCTGACTGCAATCCTTGGTTTTTGTCCAAATAAGTTTTATAAATATGTGCATATATAGGAGTACAAAAAAGTTGTCAAATTTAAACTAATTTTATTATTATTTTCTGTTCTCTCGCTATGTCCATCCACACGATTATCCACATTGTACTCTGCTATTGATTGTAAATGAAACGCAATGAAGAAAATGGACAGATGAAGAAATTGATATGTTACATGCATCAATAATCCGTTTCTCAGATGATTTAAATAAAATCAGTTTAAGCATAAAGAATAGAACAGTGTAAGTTGTAAATCGCTAAATTTCAATGATCAGTTAAGTCCTCTCAGGGATATAGCGAGAGGGCAATATTTGAATGCGGTTGCTTTTAATAATTGTTGTTGCTTATTTTCCTTCTTTGTGTGTTACCTTTAGAACCCAAATTAGACAAGCCCTAAAGAAAAAGGCTTTCGAAGATGCCGGTATACCTGCAAAACAAGTACCAGTGCAACAAGTACAAACGACAGTCGCTGTTCAACAGCAACAGCAGCAGCCGCAGCAGCAACAACAACATCAACCGACACATAATCAGATAATAAAGCATCATGTCGTACAGCAACAGCAAATACCCCATCAGCAAACACTTATTGCTACAAATGTATGTAACTCAAAATTTCTCGTAATTACCCATATGATATTTACGATTATTTCAGCAGCAGCCGCAGCCGCAACAGCATCAAGCGACACAGCCACAAACGGTGCATATACAAAATATACAACATATTGTACCTTTGCAGCAGCTGTTGCAGCAACAACAACAGCAACAGCACCATTCGTCCTCAACAGTAACAACAACACCCACACACATCTTTCAGTCAGCGCCTAAACAGATAATAATTCAGGCAGCACCTCACAGCGTAACACCATCATCGACAGTGACACTAAACACGGCAACAACAACGGGTACCTTGGTAGGGTCGCCCCAGTTGACACAACCTCAAATAGTTCACTTGCAACCACAACAGCTACAGCAATTACAACAAGCACAGGTACAACAACAACAACACACGACTACAACAACAACTACTGTGACATTGCAGCAATTCCAGCAAATGCAAGCGCAAAAGGCCTTAGCTGCCCAGCAGCAAGCGGCAGCATCTGGTTCTGTAGCCGTTTCTACCACAGTAGCATCAGCCCTCACACCCCCGACACCTACAATTGCAGCCACTGCATCAGCTACAGTGAACAACTCCAACATAACACCCGCAACACCTGCCCCGACCACAGTAACTGTAACCGAAAATATTGTATTGCAACAACCAAATACAACGGCCGCCCAAGTAGTGAGTGGTCCCATTGCGGTGGCAGCAAATACTCCCACATTAGCCACTATTAATAATTCTTCAAATGCAATATCGACCGTTGCTGCCGTTAGCAATACAAATGTCAATACTAATGCAATGGTGGTTTCACAATCATCCACAATAGTATCACCAGCAGCTGGATCGAATGTTGTTGTTCCCACCACAACTATGGCTTTGGCAGGAGCTACCGTGGGACTTAAATCTGGTCCAGATATTACAATGACATTGAACCGTATAAATACGGCAGAGCATGAAGTTGATGTGGAGGAATGTTTACCAGCTGATGTTGTTAAATTGGATTTTGCTGGCGAAGAAGTGGCTGGGTGAAATTTTACCCCTAAGGAATGTCTTCTAGGAGTATCCAATCGGCGACCGGTGCCCGGTTCTCCACCTATTACAACAGTACCATCATCGCTTCAGCCATCAGCAACAATAGCATCCCATCAGCGTCATATAAGAGAGATACAACCAGGTCACCATTTATCATCATCCCCTGCTAATTTAGAATTGACTAATGTTATGCAACATAATGTTTGCACCGATCACGAAGAAGTAGAAGAAGCTAATTGTCATAACCCCGCAGATGTAATCGATGAAGATTTCTACTTTTAAAATATGCTTAAAAACGATTTCGTCTTGTCTCTGTAAACCCAGTGGTTCTACATTCAACACCCATTTTTTTCATCCAGCCATTATTTCCTAAACTTTACCACCCATTTTTATTTCTTTTTGCAAAATGTTAACCGAAAAAATGTTAAAAAAAAAAATAAAAGTAGAAGCGAGTCAATATTTCATAAGATATGAACTCCAACTAACCCATTATGTTTGAACTAAAGTTCTCCCAAAAAGTATGTGCTAATACTTTATAGAAAACAAAATATCTTCATATAGGAACACTTACTATATATACTTATAATTATGATTTTTTTAGAATTTATGGTTAATTTATATAATTTTTACAAAGAAATGAATTGTATTTTTTTATTAATTTACAGCTCCTCCTAATTGCTCCCTTTTCTATTTATTAAGCGAGCTCGGTTTTTGTGTATGTAAGAGCCGTAAATGAATGAGAACTGAACAAAAGAAATCTTAATGCAATTTTAATTTTTAATGGAAACAACATGGAAGCAAAATAAGAGAAATGATAATTAAAAATTTTTAAATATAACAATATTAATGAGAGAGAGAAAGTTGATAATCCAGAAAAGAAAACATTGTGTTTTAGGGTCTTTAATTAGTGTATAAATGTACAAATTAATAAAAAATCATAATAAAATTATAATCGAACTTGTTTTATTTTTATATGCTGGGGTATAGGTAATTGGTTGGTGGTCTATACATTTTAATATATTAATTATTTATATTGAGTTAATAATTGTTGATTGAATTCTTTAACGAATCTTATTTTATGTTGATATATATACATATGTACGAGGATGGCAAAGAGAAACTGCTGTATTTTTCCACCATATGAAAACAGGAGTGTCTGGAAATATGGCAAACAGCAATGTCGATCGGAAATTCGTTTCTTGTTTTGGAAGATAAATATCATAACGAAATCTATTAGCGTTCGTATGCTCGGTTAACAATTGCTTTAATACGATTTAAAGTGGTCGCAAGTCGACTTGTGGTTATTCATGTGCAGGTGTCACAAATATGGTTGTCACCAGGGCTGTGGAGTCGAGCCAATTTTGCTCGACTCCGACTCCGACTCCAGCATTTTTCATCAGCTCGACTCCGACTCCGGGTAATATAACTAAATCTCATTTTAGTACCACTAATTTGTAGTTCTATTGAGGGGATATATATGGGGTATATATATGGATCGATATAAAGTATCGTATTTATTTGTGTGTGCAAGAAAGGTCTTAATTTCGCATTTATACCAATTAAACTCTTTATTTCAAATTTAGGGCAATGTTTAATAAATAAAATAATGATATAAATACCCATCATAATATGAGAAGATACCGACAGTATATGTATTTGTGGACGAAAATTATTATAAAGGGTTATATTCCCATATGCATGAATTTGAATCTGAATCGATTTAGACAAAATTGTATATACTTCTAGAAAATCTCTGTACCTAAAATTTAAATCTAACGTTATGGGACGTAACACAATTATAGCAAAAAATAAAAATGCAAAGAAAGTCTAAAGTCGGGCGGGCCGATTGTAACATACTCTGCACAACTTTGTATTTAGATCAACATTTTGATAAAATCTGAAATCAGACTTCTACAAAATCTCGTGCAATATTTGGGAAACATTCATAATTTTTTATATAGCAAAATTTGAGTCACTTTTACCAGTTTTCGACTTAGCAGTGAGTATCAGTAAGAAAAAAATTTGAGAAAATTTTCTACATAAATAAAATTTTGACAAATTGTTTTATAGAAATAAAATTTTGAAAAAAATATAAATAGAAATTTTGGAAAAATTTTTGTGTAGTAAATAAAAGTTTGCAAAATTTTCTATAGAAACAAAATTTGAACTAAATTCTCTATATAAATAAATGTTTGAGAAAATTTTCTATATAAATAAATTTTTACCAAATTTTCTATAAAAAGACTATAGTAAACAAATTTTGACAAAATTTTCTATAGAAATAAAATTTTGAAAAAAATATCAATAGAAATTTTTGGAAAATTTTTTGTGTAGTAAATAAAATTTTGCAAAATTTTCTAAAGAAATAAAATGCTGCAAAATTTTCTATAGAAAGAAAATTTAGACTACATTTTCTATAAAAATAAAATGTTGACTAAATTTTCTATCGCCATAAAATGTTGTATAAATTTTGTATAAAAAAAATCTATAGTAACAAAATTTTGGCACAATTTTCTATGGAAAAAAATTTGAAAAAATTATTAATAGAAATTTTGGAAAATTTTTTGTGTAAATAAAATTTTGCACAATTTTCTATAGAAGCAAAATTTTGGCTAAATTTTCTATAGAAATAAATTTTTGACAAAATTTTCTACATAAAAATATTTTTATACCCACCACCATAGAATGGTGACAGGGGTATAATAAGTTTGTCATGTCGAAGATGAGCTAGATCGGTCCAGGTTTTGATATAGCTCCCATATCAACCGATCGCCCGATTTGGGGTCTTGGGCTTATAAAAACCGAAGTTTTGCCAGAATTTGCCAGAAATTGGAAACCTAGAGGTATTCTAGGGCTATAAGGAGGAGTGCTGAAAATGGTGATTATCGGACCATGTTTTAATATAGCTCCCATATAGACAGAACTCCCGATTTTATTTCTTGAGCTTCTAGAATCCGTAGTTTTTATCCAATTTGTCTGAAGTTGGAAATCTAGAGGTATTATAGGACCATTACAAGGCGTGCCGAAGATGGTCACTATCGGACTTATCGGAAGTTTTGATATAGCCCCCTTTTAGACCGATGTTACGAGTTTATTTCTTGGACTTCTACAATCCGTTGGTTTTATTCAATTTGCCTGAAATTTGAAATCTGGAGGTATTCTAGGACCATTAAGAGGTGTGCCGAATATATTGTGTATCGGTCCAGTTTTTGATATAGTCCCCTTATAAACCGGCCCTCCGTTTTGGGGTCTATATTCTAGAACTACAATAGATGTGCTGAATACTGTACGTATCCTTCCATGTTTTTGGCGTAGCCCCATTAGTCCGATTGACCAAAATAGACCCAAAAAATTATTGAAGTTGGTCCGATGGTCAGACCAAATGGAATTTTTCTGCAGAAATAACATTTGGACAAAAATTTCTATAGAAATAAAATTATAACAAAATTTTCATAGAAATAAAATTTTAACAATTTTTTCATAGAAATAAAATTTTAACAAAATTTTGTATAGAAATAAGCTTCTTAAAAAATTTTGGGATACAATATTATGCAAAAATTTTGTACAAATTTCTGCTAAATATGTAATAGAAATAAAATTTTGGCTAAATTTTTTACAGAAATTAAATTTTGGCTAAATTTTCAATAGAATTAAACTTTGGCTACATTTTCTATAGAAATTAAATTTTGGCTAAAATGAAATCTATTGAAATAAAATTTGGACCAAATTTTCTATAGAAATAAAACATGGACAAAATTTTCGATAGAAATAGAATGAGGTCAACATTTTATATAGAAATAAAATTTTGAAAAAAATTTTCTTTCGAAGAAAAATTTTAGAAAAATTGTAACTTTTAAATTATTTTAATTTAAATTAGAAAACTGGTCCCCTGGTACGAATTTTGGAAAAATTTGGTCCAAAATAAAAATTCGTTGTTGCAACGCTGGTAAGGCCTCCATATAGACCGATTTCAGATATTGAGGGTACAGAAGGTGCATTTACCATAAATGTAAATTTGCCAGATATTACTTCTCGTAATCATAAAACAGTTGGTGTACTATAGATTTTAAATTTCAAATCAAGGTATTTTTTCTTAATTTTCTTGCACATTTACAGGATATGTTTATGATTCTTTTAAAACTCAAACAAAAATAGTTCTTATAAATCCGGAATCTGATAGGTAAAATCTTTGCATTTATTTTCGGGATGCGAACTGGTTAAACTGATCTGTCATCAAACCCTCATGAAATTTTCTAAGGAAATTAGTATATTTGATTCATGGTGGTGGGTATTTATGATTTGGCCCGGACGAACATACTGCTGTATATACTTGTTTTATTTTTTATTTTCTATAGTAATAAATGTTGATTTAATTTTCTATAGGAAAAAAATTTTCTATAGTAATAATATTTCGAATAATTTTTTTATAGAAATTAAATTTTGACAAAACATTCCATATAAATACAATAGTGACAAAATTTTCTATAAAAAACAGCTTTGACAATTTTTTCTGTCATATGTGTGTAGGTATATAGCCTTAAAATAAAATTAAAAACAATAAATTCGAATTATTGTTCGAATTATTTCAAATAAATTGATATGGGGATTAAAATGGATCGATCCAGCCCATTTGCTAGTCTAACATTCTAGGAAACATAAAATGATAGCCGTAATTGGAAGTTGATTTTTATTTCCAATCGTGGTGTACATTGATCGAATGCATAACGCATTGGAAACTAATTTGCGTAAAAACATTTTTAGTTACAAAAATGTGAAGTGTTTTAAAAAATTTGGTTTAGCCGGAGTCGGAGTCGAGCAAAATTTTTACGACTCCGACTCCGACTCCAGCCAAATCTTCAGACTCCGACTCCAAGACTCCGACTCCGACTCCAAGACTCCGACTCCGACTCCGACTCCACAGCCCTGGTTGTCACAGATGGTAGAATTCTAACAAAAATGGTAGATTCTTTACTGTTTGTTACATTGGTAGAATTCTTGATGTTCAACAAAGAGGTTTCAACAAAGAGGTAATTCATAATTTTTTAATAGAAATAAAATTTTGACAAAGTTTTCTATAGAAATAAAATCTTGATAAAGTTTTCTATAAGAAAACAATTTTGAGAAAATTTTCCATAGAAATAAAATTTTGTGAAAATTTTCTAAAGAAATAAAATTTTGAGAAAATTTCCCATAGAAATAAAATTTTGAGAAAATTTGCCATAGAAATAAAATTTTTAGAAGATTTTCTATAGAAATAAAATTTTGAGAAGATTTTCTATAGAAATAAAATTTTGAAAAAATTTTGTATAGAACTAAAATTTTGAGAAAATTTTCTATAGAAATACAATTTTGACAATATTTTCTATAGAAATAACATTTTGAGAACATTTCCTAAAGAACTAAAATTTTGAGAAAATTTTCTATAGAAATAAAATTTTGAAAAATTTTCTATAGAAATAAAATTTTGACAAAATTTTCTATAGAAATAAAATTTTGAAAATTCAGAGGTTTCACTGTATATGCAAAACTACCGATTCATATATGAGAGCTTTCTAAACGTGGCCCCGTTTTCCACTCAATAGAGTGCCAATAGTTCGTCTACATCATAGTTGGGTATATTGGCAAACCATTATTTAAGGCTGACTTAGACTATTCAGTCCATAGTGATACCACACGTGGTGAACTTCTCTCTTATCACTGCTGCCCGATTAAACGACAAGGGATCCCCATGTTATAGCCGAGACCGAACGTTTCACAACAAAAAACCCTTATAGATGCTTTGAAACACTCAAAAATGTCACTAGAATTTCTGAGAGTGCTAATCCAGCGCTGAAAAATTTGTTCAGGCCGATCTAAAATGTCTTTGCAAAGACATACAAATTTAATCAGATTTGATAAAAAAACTAAATATTTTATGTAGAAAAGCTTGAATCATCTTTGGTGTGTATAAAGTTGCAACTCCAGTTTCTAAAAAAGTTTAGGTATTATTTGGATAACCTTGATCGATTTTTGCTTTTTATACCCTGCGCCACACCCTAATTTACTTAAAATTTTGTACAAGAAGAACAATTAGTACTATAGTCAAATGTGCCAAATTTTATAGAAATCGGTTCAGATTTAGATATAGCTCCCATATATACCTTTCGCCCGATATGGATTAATACGGTCCCAGAAGCCAGAGTTTTACCCCAATTTGCTTGAAATTTTGCACAGGGAGTAGAATTAGCATTGTAGCTATGCGTGCCAAATTTGCTTGAAATCGGTTCAGATTTAAATAGAGCTCCCATGTATAGCTTTCGCCCGATTTACAGTCATATGACCACAGAGGCCAATTTTTTGCTCCGATTTAGTTGAAATTTTGCACAGGGGGTAGAATTAGCATTGTAGCTATGCGCGCCAAATTGAAATCGGTTCAGATTTAGATATAGCTCCCATATATATGGTTTTCTGATTTTGACAAAAATGGTCAAAATACCAACATTTTCCTTGTAAAATCGCCACTGCTTAGTCGAAAAGTTGTAAAAATGACTCTAATTTCCCTAAACTTCTAATACATATATATTGAGCGATAAATCATAAATAAACTTTTGCGAACTTTCCTTAAAATTGCTTCAGATTTAAATGTTTGCCATATTTTTTACTAACATTGTGTTCCACCCTAGTGCATTAGCCGACTTAAATTTTGAGTCTATAGATTTTGTAGAAGTCTACCAAATTCTGTCCAGATCGAGTGATATTTAAATGTATGTATTTGGGATAAACCTTTATATATAGCCCCCCAACACATTTGGCGGATGTGATGTGGTATCGAAAATTTAGATCTACAAAGTGGTGCAGGGTATAATACAGTCGGGCCCTCCCGACTTTATACTTTCTTTTACTTGTTTTTTAATGAAACTTCCTTATAGTTTTATTTATCGCTTTATTATCTATAGAAACAAATTTTTCTTTTCCATTTGGTTGGGTAAGATTCGTATACTTTTTTTCTCTGCAACGTCTCTGTTATATAATTTTCTATACAATATGCTACTTGGGATCTCCATTTCAATTCAAGAAATAATGGGAATATTTCACCAGATTTCTTCAGCCTTCTCTCGGCTGTTTGATAACACTTCCATGGCTGTGGCTCCACTATAAATAGTTTAGCTAATGCAGATAGTTTACGCAGAAATTCCTGTAGTCCCTCGTCATGGTGATTTAAGTGAATCCACATTGTAATCGAAAAACAGCAGACAGCATCAAATTGACATCTGCGATATCTTATCAAATATTCCTTGATTTTTTCAAATTCGGAATTTTCCATAACATTAACACAATCGTAGGAAATTGAGGTATTAGTATTTTCATTATTTGCCCTCTTAATAAGATTGTCATCGATATCTACACCATATACAATGACTTTACGCTGAGGCATTAAACCTGCAAGGAAGCCTTGTAAAAGATTGGTGAATACGCCAGTGTTACATCCTACGTCCAAAACTAAATAATACTCGTCCGTTTGTTCATTACTGTCGCTGGCCCAATGTTCTGTTGGTAGAAGTTTAAGTCGTTCCTCTGCCGAGTTGAATTGATAATAATTAATGAAGTTTCCATATTGCACAGCCCCAGGATCTGAAAAAATTATATTTTATTATATCATTAGCGGTTAAAACGTTGAAATGGACCAAATGCTAGTTTGAAATTCTAACCGTAATAATAATACGATGATGATATCTATACAGGGCATCTACACAAATACAATGAATAGGGTTAATGAAGCATATATTTAGTACTCCAAATGGACTCTGATTCCCTTTACATGGACTCCGAGTCTATGTGACTTTTCAAAATTTTGACCCTTTCCCATATAAGCAATATGGGACTCATAGCTAGTTTCGAGTACATACATTGTGAATTCGATAAAAAAAACTAAACCTTTGTTTTCTTAAAAAACGTGCTATTTTAAAAAGAGAATTTGGAGCAACTGCAGTTTATGGGCCCCTCACCGAATTGCTTAAAATTAATATATGTTGTGTCATTCGATTAGCTGATTCCAACAAAGTGACCCATACCCGAGGGAAGTACCCGGGTCTTGAGACATAGCCCTCCAAAGGGTCAATAAAAACTTGATATATCTCTTTTGTTTTTTGCCCAAGCGTGACAAGTTTGGTAGCATATGAAAGCTTATTCAATGCACTTTTATGCTGTGTATATATTTTTTTATATTTAGTTTGGGAGATAAAAATAAAAAAAGACAATTTTTACCCAAATTTTTTGTTTTTTTTCGTTATATCTCAAAAACGCTTCGATTATACCCTAACATTTTTTATATATAGATTGAAAGCCTATATTCTGGCGTTTTGATTGATGTAAAACATGTCTTTATAGGTCCACTTTAAGCAAAGTTATGGAATTTTTATTCTGAGTAGAAGAAGTTTTATTACTGAAATAATTTTTGTATGTTATAAGTATTAACCCAAAGGGGGAGAGTATCCGGCCTTCGGCCGGGGTTTAAGACTTTCTCCTATGGACAGAGTCCAAAGTGGGCTAACGCAGACCCAAGGGGGGAAAGTAGCCGGCCTTCGGCCGGGGTTTAAGACTTTCTGCTATGGACAGAGTCCAAAGTGGGCTAACGCTTGCCCAAGGGGGGAAATGTAGCCGGCCTTCGGCCGGGGTTTAAGACTTTCTCCTATGGACAGTGTCCTAAGTGGGCTAACGCTGGCCCAAGGGGGGAAATGTAGCCGGCCTTCGGCCGGGGTTTAAGACTTTCTCCTATGGACAGAGTCCAAAGTTGGCTAACGCAAACACAAGGGGAGAAAATATTTCAGTAATAATACATTTTTCTTTTTCTTCTCAGAATAAAAACTCCATAACTTTGCTAAAAGTGGACTTATAAAGACATGTTGTACATCAATCGAAAGGCCAGAATATAGGCTTTCAATCTATGTGTAAAAAATTAAGGTATAATCGAAGACTTTTTGAGATATAACGAAAATAACAAAAAAATTTTTTATTTATATCTCCCAAACTAAATTAAATATTAGAAAAATATTTTTTGCGTATAAAAGTGCATTGAATAAGCTTTCATATGATACCAAGTTTGTCTAGAAACAAAAGAGATATATCAAGTTTTTATTGACCCTTTGAAGGGCTATATCTCAAGACCCGGGTATGGGTCACTTTGTTGGAATCAGCTCACCGAATGACACAACATATATTAATTTTAAACAATTCGGTGAGGGGCCCATAAACTGCAGTTAAGCCGAGAATTTTTCCAAAAATCCATGCAAATCTCACCCACTTACGACCGTATTCATAGGAAAAAGTCCCAAACACCCGCCATCTCATTGGGTTCACGTTAGCCTACTCTCTAGGTCTCTAACTCCGCCGGAGGCTCGCTATTTGAACTTAATATTCGTGATTGGTCAAGGGTTTTTACCTCGCCCTCCCGACACTAATTTACTGCAAATTTTCTCTTAAAAATAAAATGTCCTACTCAACAAGTTGGGGGATTCATCAGCGTGTACAGGACAGTAGTAGGTATTTTGATAGCTAAATAATAAAGTTCCGTGCTTATTTCCTGCTTTAAAATATAGTAAAATAGTATTATTAAAAAGAAATCAAAGATTTGCACAAACCTTCATTCCGAAACTCCATTCGATAGCTTAATAACAAAATCTTTGGCAAATAAACAGAACTACTGTCACGTTTCAATCATTGGTTCGACTGGAGCGCATTTAATTTTATATAGTAAATACCGCCAGGGATGATAATTAGATGTCACCAACAGTACTTTTTACCGTTCAAAAGCTACCATCACTTATTAGTGCATTAAGACACAATTGTTTGAGAACTCTTTGATTTCCAGCCGTCATAATCAACAATTCTTTGTAATTTGATAATTTTTGATAATTATCACAAATTTTTACTAGAAGTCGTTCGTTTACACAATCGGCCTGCAAAAGAGAGCCGGAGAGAGAGTACATTTGACAGTTATAGATAGAGAAATTGAATGTTTTTGCCAGAGATTTTTCCCGAATTAAATCTTGCTAACTATAGCATACTGTTACGAATTTGATAATTATAGATATAAGTTTATTTAAATTAGTTTCCGTTAATTTAAAATTTCAAATTGTAACGATAAAATTTCGCTATCACTTGTTGGAATCATCTATTCATTTTCTAGTATTTTCCTGAATTTCTTTTATGTTCTTTTGTTTGCTTACCGAAATGTTAGTTTTTACTCTCTCATAGAATAACAACCCCTTTGCTTTGTTATTTTGCTTTCTCATTTCATCTCATTGTCTATTGTCATTGTTGTTGTAGTAATGCGAGCATATATCTATGTGAGTGTGTATGTGTTTGGCAGCCACCAGACGAATTACTTAATGGTCGTAGATCCTTCTAGCATTGTCTAAGAATGTTCTGGCGTTGCCAGAATATTGTAGTGCTACCAGAATGTTCTCGTATTGCCACACCGTCATATATAAAAGCGCTCGCATGCTGCTAACGGGTCAGTCTTAATTAAAGCGTCAAACGAATAACTTCAGTGTGAACGAATTGTAAAGTGTGAAGTCATAGTAAATAAATTGTAGATTGTCGTTATTTAAAAGAACTGTGTTTTAATTGTCGGGTAATTAAAAACGCCTAAATATAAAAACGTAACAATTGGTGTCGGAAGTGAAATAACGAAAAAAAATCTACAATGAAGTTTAATGAGCTTCGAGTGGAAGACCTAAAAAAGGAGTTGAGCAAACTGGAGCTGCCGACAACAGGCAATAAGGCCCAGCTTCAAAAGCGTCTACTGGAAGAGTTTGAACGGCGTAATATTGACATTGCGACGCATGAGTTTGATTATAAGGAAGACATTGATGAATCAATACTCGTCAATACCAGCAGTATAGAAACTCCGTCTGTGGCTCCGAGTGTTGTGGACTACACATCAATGCTCAGTGTTTTGAGCAAAATGATGGAGGAAAACTCTAGAAAAATCATGGATGAGAATTCTAGAAAAATGGAAGAAAATTCTAGAAAAATGGAAGAAAATTCTAGAAAAATGGAAGAAACTTCTAGAAAATTGCTGAAAGAAAATGCCCTACAAATGGAAGCAAGTTCAAGAAAATTGGAAGAAAAATTCGACGAAAATTCTAGAATTCTCAATGAAAAACTACAACAAATTTCTGAAGGCATGGAAAAACGTGTGGACCATATAGAAAATCAAATTGTGGAATTGGATAAGAAAGTTCTTTCTGTGGATGAGAAAATTATGGTTCATGATGAGAAGTTTCTGCACATCGAGAAAAAAATGTCAGAGCTGGAAATTAAAGGTGGTCCAGTGCGCGTCATCGAGGGCTCAAAAATCAAAACTCCTGTTTTCGATGGCTCAACGTCATTTGATGTCTTCAAATTCCAATTCGAAATGGTTGCTTGTAGAAATTTGTGGAATGACGATGATAAAGCAATTGAACTTCTATTGGCATTAAAGGGCAATGCTGCTGATGTGATACAAAGCATTCCCGCTGCTTCTAGAAATAACTATAATGAAGTAATAGCGGCACTTCAACGCAAGTATGGTGGAGAGCACAAGCAAGACATCTTTAGAATGGAATTAAGAGGTAGAGTCCAGAAATCAAACGAGACTCTACAAGACTTTGCAACAGAAGTTGAGCGGTTGGTGCTACTGACATACCCAGGAGAGAGTCACCCACTTGTGGACCGCATCAAAATTGAGACCTTTGTGAATGGCATTCGAGACCCAGACATAAAATGTGCAACATATGCGTCACAAAAGGCTACATTCGCAGAAACAGTAACATTTGCACTTGCGCAAGAAACTGCGAGATTGCTGGCACGGCCTCAAATTCACAAAGTACGCAGAGTAGAGACCGAGTGTGAAGAATCGAAATCGGTCATTGAATTGGTAAAAGAGGCTCTAAAGCAGATAATGCAAGAAATGAAGCAGCAGGCAAATAAATCTAGAATAAAATGCTATAACTGTGATAAGGCTGGACATCTTTCCCGGGAATGTAAAGCGTGGCGTAAAACGTCGGGGTCAATCTCGCCATCTCCATTAAACAATAGTCAGAAGAAGGCGACCACAAAGCCAAGCGACTCAAATTCAAATTTTGCGGATAATAGAAAAGGTGGCAAACAAGTTATTCATCAAGCCTTGACACGACGGCATTGCAATGTAGAAAACAGACGCTATTCGAAGGCTGAACCAAAGGAGACAGTTGTAAATGTCAGGCAGTTACACATCGAATCTGGCACAGACTGGTCAACAGAGCAACGTAAAGATCCCATTCTGAGAAAAATTATTTCGGCAAAACAAGAAAATAAGAAACCCAGCAAGAAAGATATCGCAGCCGAAAGTCCACTTATGAAAGCATACTGGGCTCAATGGGATAGTTTAGTTCTAGTCAATGGATCCCTGCAACGTAAATGGGAAAGCGAAGATGGCAAGAGCAGCCGAAATTTGATCATCGTTCCAGATTCCAAAATAAGAGACGTTTTGGCGGAGTTCCATAATGGTCCCAGTGGAGGTCATCTGGGAATAACCAAAACCGCCGAGAAAGTGAAGCAACGATTCTACTGGGTTGGATGCCAGAAATCAATTGCTGAATGGGTAGCCAATTGCGAGAAGTGCATGAAGGCGAAAGGTCCAACAAGGAAAAGTCGAGGTCCTATGCAAGAATATAGACCAGGAGCCCCGTTTGAAAGAATAGCAATGGACGTGGCAGGCCCTTTCCCAGTAAGTGATTCTGGAAACCGTTATGTCCTTGTGGTCATGGATTACTTCAGCAAATGGCCGGAGGTGTATGCAATTCCAAACCAAGAGGCAAAAACGATTGTGGATGTGGTCAACAAAAACTGGATATGTCGCTACGGTGTGCCGTCCGAGATTCACTCAGACCAGGGAAGAAATTTTGAATCGGCCATATTCAAAGAGATGTGTGAATCCCTTGGTATCAAGAAAACGAGGACTACGCCATTACATCCACAATCCGATGGCATGGTAGAAAGGTTTAATCGCACCCTGGAGGAACATCTTCGAAAAGTGGTGGACAACGGCCAGAGGGACTGGGACGAGCATATACCAAAGTTTTTGCTGTCGTATAGATCTGCCATTCATGATTCCACCTCTCGAACACCGGCCAATGTTCTATTCGGAACTGAGTTGAAGTTGCCTGGAGATCTGATATTCGGCGCTAAACCTAATGAGCTCGCCATGGAAGAAAACAGAAACGACATCCCAAACACTTTCGGTGAAGTTCACGAATCAGTGCGCAACAAAATAAAAATGGTCAGCAACAGAATGAAGGCGAGATACGATCGTGCTGTAAATACTGAGGGCTTCCAAGAAGAAGAATTGGTTCTGCTATTTAACCCGCAACGAAAGAAAGGATTGTGTCCTAAACTGCAAACACAGTGGGAAGGCCCATACAAAGTCATCAAGAAGATTAATGATGTTGTATACCGGATTCAGAAAGACGACAGCCCTAGATCAAAGATGAAAGTTGTACATCTGGAACGATTGGCTCCTTACGGAACAGGTTCTGTGCCTGTTCGGGACGAACAGGCTTAAGCGGGAGGCAGTGTTACGAATTTGATAATTATAGATATAAGTTTATTTAAATTAGTTTCCGTTAATTTAAAATTTCAAATTGTAACGATAAAATTTCGCTATCACTTGTTGGAATCATCTATTCATTTTCTAGTATTTTCCTGAATTTCTTTTATGTTCTTTTGTTTGCTTACCGAAATGTTAGTTTTTACTCTCTCATAGAATAACAACCCCTTTGCTTTGTTATTTTGCTTTCTCATTTCATCTCATTGTCTATTGTCATTGTTGTTGTAGTAATGCGAGCATATATCTATGTGAGTGTGTATGTGTTTGGCAGCCACCAGACGAATTACTTAATGGTCGTAGATCCTTCTAGCATTGTCTAAGAATGTTCTGGCGTTGCCAGAATATTGTAGTGCTACCAGAATGTTCTCGTATTGCCACACCGTCATATATAAAAGCGCTCGCATGCTGCTAACGGGTCAGTCTTAATTAAAGCGTCAAACGAATAACTTCAGTGTGAACGAATTGTAAAGTGTGAAGTCATAGTAAATAAATTGTAGATTGTCGTTATTTAAAAGAACTGTGTTTTAATTGTCGGGTAATTAAAAACGCCTAAATATAAAAACGTAACAATACGTTGCTAGCTGGTTGTTGCACCACACATTAACTCCCATATTCATAAAAGTTAACGTATGTTTGCCTCCGGCGGCGGCTAAGCCGATATAAATATATTCGGCGGCGCACGATTATCAATTATAAAATCAATTTGAAGTTATCCGATTGGTGCAGCAATTAATTGTACAACCAATATACAATCAAATTAAATTTTTTTTCAGCAAATTTTTTGCAAAAATTATTATAGCAACTTAATACTGATTGTGGATGAAAGGTTCTAAATTCTGTCAAAAAATATAACAACTTTTAATACATTTTTCTGATTTACAGCCTGTTTCTGTATGTCGAATGAGCTCTGTCGATCGACTAAAATGGAAACAAACAGCTGAATTTATAACCAAAAAGCAGCTGTTTCTATGCATTTCAGTCGATCGATTGAACTCGTTCGACATACAGAAACAGGCTGTTAAATCAATATTTTTGATTAATTGGCGACTAACTTCGAGTCGAGAACAGTCGAAATTATCGGCGGCGGCGTCGACTGGCAAAAAATGGTCGCCTGCGGCTAAAATCGGCGGCGCGACTGGGTGGCTTCATTCTCTGAAACCGACCCCAGATTTGACCTCCGGAGCCTATTGGAGGAGAAAAATGCATCAGATTCGACTAGTATATGGCCGCTAACAATCATGCCAAACTTATTCCATATCGGTCTATAGTTATATATAGCCCCCAGATAAACCAACCCCAATCCCACAAACATTGGTCCATATCGATTCATAATTGTATATTGCCCCCATATAAAGCGACCCGCATATTTCAATTCCTCCTCTCTAATTACCGCAAAAAAGTTCATATAGGTTAATAATTATTTGTAGACCTATTAACTTACAATTTAGAAACAGCGTCTTCTAAAGTTTTAAGATACCTCGCCATCGGCAAGTATTACCACAACCCAAGTAATTCGATTGTGGATGACAGTCTTTAATAGATGTTTCTAAGCAATCCATGTTGGAGAGTACATACGATTCGGCCTGACCGAACTTACGGACCCATGTACTTGTTATTGGATAGTTTTTATACCCTGCTCCACACTGTGGAACAGGGTATTATAAGTTAGTGCATATGTTTGCAACACCCAGAAGGAGACGAGATAGACACATGGTGTCTTTGGCAAAAATGCTCATGGTGGGCTCCTGAGTCGATATAGCCATGTCCGTCTGTCCGTGAACACATTTTTGTAATCAAAGTCTAGGTCGCAGTTTTAGTCCAATCGACTTCAAATTTGGCACAAGTATGTGTTTTGGCTCAGAATAGATCCCTATTGATTTTGGAAGAAATCGGTTCAGATTTAGATATAGCTCCCATATATATATTTCGCCCGATATGGAATTATATGGCCCCAGAAGCCAGAGTTTTTCCCTAATTTGCTTAAAATTTTGCACAAGAAGAACAATTAGTACTATAGTCAAGTGTGCCAAATTTTATTGAAATCGGTTCAGATTTAGATATAGCTCCCATATATATCTTTCGCCCGATATTGACTAATACGGTCCCAGAAACCAGAGTTTTAGCCCAATTTGGTTGAAATTTTGCACAGGGAGTAGAATTAGCATTGTAGCTATGCGTGCCAAATTTGGTTGAAATCGGTTCAGATTTAGATATAGCTCCCATATATAGCTTTCGCCCGATTTACACTCATAGGACCACAGAGGCCAATTTTTTGCTCCGATTTAGTTGAAATTTTGCACAGGGAGTAGAATTAGCATTGTAGCTATGTGTGCCAAATTTGGTTGAAATTGGTTCAGATTTAGATATAGCTCCAATATATAGCTTTCGGCCGATTTACACTCATATGACCACAGAGGGCAATTTTTTGCTCCGATTTAGTTGAAATTTTGCACAGGGCGTAGAAGTAGCATTGTTGCTATGCGTGCCAAATTTGGTTGAAATCGGTTCAGATTTAGATATATCTCCCATATATAGCTTTCGCCCGATTTACACTCATATGACCACAGAGGCCAATTTTTAACTCCGATTTAGTTGAAATTTTGCACAGGGAGTAGAAGTAGCATTGTTGCTATGCGTGCCAAATTTGGTTGAAATCGGTTCAGATTTAGATATAGCTCCCATATATATGTTTTTCTGATTTCGACAAAAATGGTCAAAATACCAACATTTTCCTTGTAAAATCGCCACTGCTTAGTCGAAAAGTTGTAAAAATGACTGTAATTTTCCTAAACTTCTAATACATATATATCGAGCGATAAATCATAAATAAAATTTTTTGAAGTTTCCTTTAAATTGCTTCAGATTTAAACGTTTCCCATATTTTTTTTACTAACATTGTGTTCCACCCTAGTGCATTAGCCGACTTAAATTTTGAGTCTATAGATTTTGTAGAAGTCTATCAAATTCTGTCCAGATCGAGTGATATTTAAATGTATGTATTTGGGACAAATCTTTATATATAGCCCCCAACACATTTGACGGATGTGATATGGTATCGAAAATTTAGATTTACAAAGTGGTGCAGGGTATAATATACTCGGCCCCGCCCGACTTTAGACTTCCTTACTTGTTTTTACTTGAAAAGTACGCGAACAGACCTATTATTATGTAAACGATCTGTATCAAATTGGGATATTTTGGAAACATTTAGGTAGTACTTGGGGAAAGATAAGAATGCGATGCAAAAAACCTATGAGTCCTATGAATCTTCAAACGGTCTCACATACTTCATTACGGATTGCTACTGGAAGGCACCACTCCAAGGTACCAGAACAGCATTCTTAAGATACTCTTGGTGATACAATACAGTGAACTCCTCACATGATAAACTGTAGTGGTGTAAACCACCCAAACAAAGCCACATTCAGGAGAGCACCATCTGAACGAGCCAAGCCCATCCGATTGGCTTTCAGAAAATACCAACAATCAATTAATTAACTGATCGGAGATAACTGTGGTTTGGAAATAAGGGCGGCATTGGAGGCCTTGCGGTTCAGAAAGCAATATCTTCCTACCAGTACAGCATTGTGCTGCGGGGAAGACCACAACCTGTCAGCGAAGACGAGAGAGACCAGGTCGTTGGTATCTCAGCTAAAATGTGACATCCAAGCAGTAGCCTCTCCCTTCTGAGCCCGGATCTTGAAGACCTGGACATTCTCATTCATCACGAGACATATCTTTCCGTGTCCTGCGAAACCAACAGACCTTACAACGACTTCACTCTGGACTTATCCAATAGAGGCAGCTCACTTACTCGAACTGCATGTAGAAGCTTAAATGTCTAATCCATAATCATTCCACCCTCAAAAAAGTTTATTTTTTAGGGATTTATTAATACTTAAACATGTATACTTTATGCTCTTTATTACAAACAATCAAGAAATATATAAACTTTAAAATTCTATTGCGCCAAGGCAAAACCGACTCGTTTATTCTCAAAATCGAAGGTAGTATAGTATTTACCAATAAAAACATCACCCAAAATCCATAGATTTGTTCCAGCATCTTCAAAAGCTGAAGCACATTGATCATCAGAATTGATAACATAGTCGGAGCCAGTCAATGTGAAAGTACCATCACCCAACGAGAAGGTAACCTCGGGTAGACTATCAATAGATGAGCAATCTAACATATATTCATTGATATCCTCATTGAGTGTAGCACCAATAGCTTCTTGAATGGCTTCGTAAACATTCGATGGAATACCAATAAGAGAGGTACCAGTATCGGCAATAGCTTGGCAACTATCGCACAGATTATAACCACTAACATCGACCGATGCCATTTCGAATTGCCAATAACCCTTCACAGAAACAGGAACATAGGTGAAATCTCCAGTATAGTGAGAATCGTCATTACCGCCCAGGACCAGAGCACCACCATCATCTGAGGTACCGTCACGAGCCAAATAAAACGAGAACACTTTGGTGTCAACCAAACTCTGTTGTATCATATTGTACCATGGTGGTATAACATTATCGACAGCAATTGCCTTGAAGCCCATACCCATAATTCCATCAAAGGGCGAATTGACAAAGGTATCTCCAGGTTCACTGGTGGCAACGGCAAATACTTGATTTTCAATTTCCAAACCTTCAACGTTTACGGTATCTTGAACCAAATAACCACTCAAACTGCCAGAGCCATATTGAATGGAGAAGGCTTCTCCATTCTCCACATAGGTGGAAGACTCACTGGGATCATAGGTATTGTGATTTTCACAAGCGGCATTGTCGGAAGAGCACGGATAGCCGGGAACCCACAAATTCGAGGATCCAGTATCGAACAAAATTAAAAATTCTTGAGGTGGAGTACCAATGGTTATCTTGCCATAATATGCATCATCCACATAGTTATAGAGTTTTTCCTCTACCGATGCCCCGCACACAGTATTGAAGGTATCACTATATTTGGCTTTCAATTTCTTCGATTCGTTAGCTTTGGTTTTTTGTTCCTTCACTCTTTGCAAGGGAATTTTCACTAAAGTCGCCTCGACCAAGAGGAGCGCACTTAATAGAATAACCACCGATTTCAACATTTTCAAATTTGCAACTGAATTTCCATAGGTGTGTGGTGGTTATTATATATATTTCAACCATTTTGGAGGCCGGTAGACTCATTTGTTTATCCAAAAAGTGTTTTCAATATCTACAGCGATAACCAGAGTGGTGAATTTATGCAACTCACAACCAAACAGAATGAAATCACTAGTATCGGAAATGCGATATCTTAAGCCCTTAGACGTAGGATAACGAATGTTATTGATTGATGTTGAGTTTATGAGTAATGAGTGGGTCTCCTTAGTCACTGGAAATTGTTTTGTTTGTTCCTATTTATATCATTGTTTAGAGGAAATCAAACAATTATAGTTTAAAATGACCTACAAAAAATTTTATATAAATGAGTTTACCATAGACTTGGATATTTATCATCATAATGTTAGGTTAGGTTAGGTTTTCGTGCCGAAAACTAAAATAATTCTCGTCGAGTATACATTTTCCCATTTAAAATAGAGTTTTGGTGGACAAACCGAATATAGTTCGAATATAGTGTTGCAATCTGCCAATTAACAGCACAATCGTAAAGCTTGACATTTTTGAGGTTATACGTACACACAGCGTTTTAACTTAAAAGATTCATTTCGTCCAAAATATGGAATTAAATCATGGACATTTTCGTGCGATTATTTTCTACAATTTTCGAAGTGGATTAACTCAACACGAGTGCATCGATAAATTTAAGTTTTGGGGATGAGGCTCCGTCAAGGACCAGTGGTTATTGATGGCCTTAGTCCACTCCAAGACAAATTTCGGAAAGGTAGTCAAAAATCAGTTGTTCATTTTAATCTCCATCACTCCACCGCCAACTGTGATGGGAAATGTACAAGGGGCCACGCTAATCTTCTCTGAATCGTTCCATTTTAGTATATGTTCTGCCGAAGCAAGAATATCTGTAATCTGATCTGTAATTGTAGGTCCTTAGGGACTTGGTTATGGGCATTTGAGGGCATAATTTTAGTATAAAAAATTTCAAGTGAATTTGAAGGAACATACCCCTCTGTAAAGATAATCGTTTCAAATGGTACGATTTCAAAAGTTCAATTAGGAATGCGATTTTAGATTTGAAGGAAGTTTTTTTATACCCACCACCATAGAATGGTGACGGGGGTATAATAAGTTTGTCATTCCGTTTGTAACACATCGAAATATCGATTTCCGATTATATAAAGTATATATATTCTTGATCAGGGAGAAATTCTAAGACGATATAACGATGTCCGTCTGTCTTTCTATTGTAATCACGCTTTCTGTTGTAATCAATAATGAAGCAATCGTGCTGAAATTTTGCATAAACTCGTCTTTTGTCTGCAGGCAGGTAAGTTCGAAGATGGGCTATATCGGTCCAGGTTTTGATATAGTCCCCATATAAACCGACCTCCCGATTTGGTGTCTTGGGCTTATAGAAATCGTAGTTTTTATCCAATTTGCCTGAAATTTGAAATCTAGAGGTATTTTATGACCATAAAGAGGTGTGCCAAAAATGGTGAGTATCGGTCCATGTTTTGGTATAGCCCCCATATAGACCGATCTCCCGATTTTACTTCTTGGGCTTATAGAAACCGCAGTTTTTATTCAATTTACCTGAAATTGGAAATCTAGAGGTATTGTAGGACCACAAATACGTGTGCCAAAAATTGTGAGTATCGGTCCATGTTTTGATATGGTCCCCATATAAAACGACCTCCCGATTTGGGGTCTTGGGCTTATAGAAATCGTAGTTTTTATCCAATTTGTCTGAAATTGGAAATCTAGAGGTATTTTAGGACCATAAAGAGGTGTGCCGAAAATGGTGAGTATCGGTCCATATTTTAGTATAGCCCCCATATAGACCGATTTCCCGATTTTACTTCTTGGGCTTATAGAATCCGAAGTTTTTATCCTATTTGCCTGAAATTGGAAATCTAGAGGTATTTTCGGGTCATAAAGAGGTGTGCCGAAAACGGTGAGTATCGGTCCATATTTTAGTATAGCCCCCATAAGAACGATCTCCCGTTTTAACTCCTTGGGTTTCTAGAAACCGTAGTTTTTATCTGATTTGCCTGAAATTGTAAATATTCTGGTATTTTAGGCTCACAAAAACGTGTATCGGATTAAGTTTTTATCGATCCATTTGGTAATGCCTCCATATAGACCGACTTCACTTCTTGAGGGTGTAGAAGGCGCACTGATCATGAAAATTGCTTGAAACTCAATGTAAAATTTCCAGATTTTACTTCTACAGATTTAAGATTTCAAATCAAGACGTTATTTTATAATTTTCTTGCACACTTACAACAGATGTTAATGATTCCTCTAAAACTCAAACAAAAATGGTTCTTATAAATCCAGAATCTGATATAGTCCTCATAGGTGAAATCTTTAAATTTATCTTCGGGAAGTGTCCTCAAGTCCTCAAGCCCTCCTGAAATTTCAAAGGAAACCCTAATATTTGGTTCCTGGAGGTGGGTATTTAAGATTCGGCCCGGCCGAACTTAGTGCTGTATATACTTGTTTTAATTTCAAAAGGGAATCTTAGATTTCTATCTAAGCGTTCAAAAAATAGAATGAAAATAAGACCTTTCATACGATTTCAGATCTAAAATCTCTAGGTTTATAGAGTGAATGGTTATTGTCCGAAATGGATAATTTTAATGGAGGCTATATGAAAACGAGAATTAAAATATTAACGATACGTAGTATCATTTATATGCCGAAAATAAATTAGGTCATGTCAGGTACAAATTGCTGTTTCTATTGGTCCAAGAAGTCGAATCGGGAGATTGACCTATAAAAGAGTTATACCGAAATATTGCGCTGGGACATGTTTGGCATATCACCTTTTCGATCTAAAATACCTCCAGATTAAAAAAAATTGATGCTTTCATGTCCTCAAATTAGAATATTGCTCTATCTTGGAGATATATTATAACACAACCCAATATATACTAAATTTGGTATAGCACTTTACGAATTTAAAATTTCGGTGTATATGGAGACTCTTTACACTATGTAGCTGTGTAAAGAGTCTCTCCTAAAATACTTCAATATTTCAAACGAATCGGAAGAAAATGCGGCTTCCGTGTTCTTAAGAAGTCGAGACATCATTCTATATGGGGACTATATCAAAACATGAAGCGATCTATACGAAATTTAGCAAAGCTCCTGATCCTAAAACACCTAAAGATTTCCAATTTCATGAAAACCATATGAAAATTGCTCCCAAGAACTCAAATCAAACCATGGACGGATATATACCAAAATTAGCACAGCTCCATACGAGCCTAAAATACTTCTAGATTTCAAATTTCAAGCAAATCGGATGACAATTGAGGCTTCCATGCACTCAACAAGACAAATCGGGATATCGGTCTATATGAAGGCTCTATCAAAATTGAAATTGAGCACTGCTCTTTATGGATCTAAAATACCTATAGATTTACAATTTCAGGAAAATAAGATGCAAATTGCGGCTTCCATGCCCACAAGACTTCAAATCGGAAGATCGGTCTCTATGGGAGCTATATCAAAACATACATCGATATTTACCAAATATAGCACAACTCTTTATATACCTAAAATACATTTGGATTTTAAAATTCATGTAAATGGAATGAATACTTCGCCTTCCATGCCCTCAAGAAGTCAACTCGGGATATCGGTTTATACGGGAGCTGTATCAACACATGGACAAATATATACCAAATTTAGCTTTTTTTATGGACCTAAAATACCTTTGGATTGTACATTTCAAGTACACCGGATGAAAATTGCGACTTCCATGCCCACAAAAAGTTAAATCGGCAGATCGGTCTTTATGGTAGTTATATCAAATATTTATTTACCGATATTTACCAAATTTAGTATAGATAATTATGGACTCTGGATCTCAAGCAAATGGAATGAAAACTTCGTCTTCCATGCCCTCAAGAATTCAAATCGGGAGATGGTCTGTATCGAAACAGGGTCCCATATAGCCCATCTGTATAGCCCATCTGTGCTCTTAGCATGCCTGCAGACAGACGAAAAAAGAGCTTGAGGAAAATTTAGGCACGATAGCTTCACTATTGAAGGCTGTAGTGTGATTTCAACAGACATCCAGCCAGAAAGACAGACGGACATCATTAGATCATCTTAGTATATATCCCTGATTAAGAATATATACTTTATGTAGTCGGAAATCGATATTTCGATGTGTTACAAATGATGACCATCCTATGGTGGTATGCTTAATTTTTTGTCGGAATAGACGCAACAATCCTTTAATTTTGTAACAATCCTTTAATTTTGTAACTTGGAATGGCATAACTTCTCAATAGGGACGGGGCTTTTCCGATGAGATCTAGACATCTTATACCCTTTTTTTCGGGGATTCAAATTCCAAAAATTTTGGCTGGTTCCGAAGAATCTAAAATTTGTGGTAAAGCGGATGAAATTTCCATTTCTATATTGTCAAGTAATGAAGACGGGTGAACAGTCTATCGAGAAGCAAGGTTCTCAAGCAGAGAAATCATGAGATTGATTTATCTAGTAGCTAATTTGTCTCTACCTGAGTCCAAAATAGCAAATTACTTCTTGAGCGACCTCCAGGTGCCGCTCCCTCAAATAGAATAATGCTTTCTTTTTATAAATTTAAAACTTTAAGAGTACTTTATTCATAATTCTTGCTAAATAACATCTTAAGCAATTGGAGCAAAACCAACACGGTTATTACCCAAATCGAAGACAGTATAGTAGGGACCAATGAATACATCACCCAAGATCCAGAAATCGGTACCCATATAGGTGAAGGCAGACATACAGTAGGTGGTATCATCATCGGTAACATCAACGATATACATATCAGGTGTCAAGGTGAACACAGTACCACCAATGGTAAGTTCAACATCGGGCAAGCTGGAGATAGTCGAGCAGTCGACAAAGAATTGACCATCATCGTTTTCACTTCCTCCAATAAGTTCATTAAGGGTAACATAGGCATCTTCAGGGGCAACGATCAAAGAGGTACCAGTATCGGCAATAGCTTGGCAGCTAGAACAGACAGAGTTGCCAGAGATGGAGGCGCTATCCATAACGAATTGCCAATAGCCTTGGTCGGAAACATCGACATAGGTAAGATCACCACTGTACAAAGAGGAATCAACACCGCCCAAAATCAATTCACCACCTTGGGTAGCAGTACCAGCACGGGTCAAGTAGAAAGAGAAGACATCGGAATCAACCAAACTTTGGCTGAACATATTGTAGAAAGGAGGAACAACATCATCGACAGCAATGGATTGGTAAGCCATACCCAAAATGCCATCAAAGCTGGAATCAACGAAACTGGTACCGGGTTCGGCCATGGCTTCAGCAAAAGTTTGAGATGTGATAGCCAAACCGTTAACGGTTACGGTATCGGTGGACAAGAAACCAGTCAAGCTACCGGATCCATATTCAATGGAGAAAGATTCACCATTGGCAACATAGGTGGAAGAAGCAGATGAGTTATATTGGTTGTGGTTTTGGCAAGCGGTGTTGTTGGCATAGCAGCTGACTGATGGTACCCACAAGTTGGAGGAACCAGAATCGAACAAAACCTGGAAATCTTGGGGTGGAGTACCAATGGAGATGGTGCCATAGTATTCCATGTTGACAGAGTTGGACAATTGTTCTTCGACAACATCGCGGGGAGTTGGCAACTTGTATTTGCCACGCAATAGCGATAATTCAGCCTTGATGTTGGCATAGGATTTCTTGAAGTTTTCTTGGCGGCTAATTGGTACACGGACCAAATCGGCGCTAGCCAAGGCAACCAAGGTTAAAAATAAAAAGAATTTCATGATGAAGGCTATGAAAAAAGGAAGAACAAAAAGAATCACATTTTAGATTATCCAAAAAGTTAGCTTAAAAATTAGTTTCACTTACCAAGTGTAGATGTGTCTAATATTAGAATATTGGACACAATAACTTTCGTCATCAATTCAACATCTATTTATACTCATGAAAATGAAATGTTTGCTATAATTTTGAAAAGAGCTTTCATTCTTTAGATTTGTTTCAATTTTGTTATCACTGGAGTGGAATAAAGAGATTGTTTTTTGGAATACGATATCATCGAGGTTTGCGATTATATTGTAAGGTATATCAGTTTCAGATTAGAAAGTCATTGTTTTGCCTCAAACACTTGGATGTGTCAAAAACAGTGAAGTGGCGTCAAACCTATTTTATTTTAGGCCCGAACTGTCCGCAATATTTTGTTGTCGATATATTGCTAAATCTTTGCGTAAAAGTTACCCACCACACCAAACGAATATTCTATACGACACCAAAAATGCTCTTGATGTAATGCTATATCTATTGTCCTCACACGAAATGACTATTTTGAATAATACACCAATAGATGTTCTTGATGTAATTTTGTATCTATCGCCTTTATTTTGACTAAAAAATCAAAGTCATCCCTTTAATTGTGCGAATTTTTGGAGAAATGCTCTTTTTTTATAAATATCGGTGCGTAGAACCTACTCAGAGAGAGTCGGAGAATTTTTTTGGTATTCCATGGAATCTGATAGAATCCATGTCACACAAGACAAACATGCTAATTACTTCACAAGAGAAATAAAATATACACAATAAAGCAACTTTCTTTGTAATCTCCGTAAATGGGAACCAGTTAAGGACTGTAATGGCATTTTAAAGGGTTGACCAGGAAGAGAACTTCATGCACAACAATGATATTTCAATTGTTTGGATGTCAGAGAAAAACACCTGCACCAAAAATAATTTTACGAGATCCTCGTAATGCTCTGTACTGTACACACCCAGAGAACGAATATTTCACAGGAAACATTTAACATTTCTGTCACAAAAATATTTTTTGTCGTTAAACATAACATGTTACATCTTCCCCTTGATGGGGAAATGCCACCATGTGCCGTTAATGCCGTGGTTGAGGGGACATTGAAAATGAAAACTCATTATGGGATGCGATGCAAAGGCACCGTGGTGCAATGGTAAGCATGCCCGCCTTGCATACACAAGGTCGTGGGTTCGATTCATGCTTCGACCGAACATCACAAAGTTTTTCAGCGGTGGATTATCCCACCTCAGTAATGCTGGTGACATTTCTGAGGGTTTCAAAGCTTCTCTAGGTGGTTTCACTGCAATGTGGAACACCGTTCGGACTCGGCTATAAAAAGGAGGTCCTTGTCATTGAGCTAACCGTGGAATCGGGCAGCACTCAGTGATAAGAGAGTAGTTCACCAATGTGGTATCACAATGGACAGTATAGTCTAAGTGAGCCTGATACATAGGGCTGCCACCTAACCTAACCAAGTGACATCATAATATATGGGGAAGTAGCGACATTAATACAAGAGGAGAGTCACTCATTTTATATACTAACTTTGTAGTTGGCAATAAGGCACTAAAACCATGCACGAGCTTTTGGACGTCACCTTTGCCTCGCAACACAGAAAAAAATATCACCAAAATATTTCCAATTAAAAAGTTAATTGAAGTTGAAAATGTTTCCAATTAATAAATTAATTGATACAATTAACTTTTTAATCATGATAGAAACATTAAGTTAATTAAGCCAGTGATTGAAAATTTTACAATTTTTAATTAAAAAATTAATTGATACAATTAACTTTTTAATCAAATTCGGAAGACTTATTCAGTTAAAAAAAGTGCTGATTTTTTTTAATTTTTAATTAAAAATGTATTTCAAACAATGATTTGTTAATCCAAATAAAAACTCTAAGTCAATTCAGAAAGTAATTAAAAATAGTTACCTTTTTTAATTAATAAATTAATTGAGTTTTGCAATCAACATCAATTAATTTTTTAATTGAATCAATTAAAAAATTAATTGAAATTTGCTGAAAAAATCAATTAATTCTTTAATCAAGAATTTTTTCTATGCCCAATTAATACTGTGATTGATACTATCATTTTCGTGATTGAAGACATTTCAATTAAAAAATTAATTGGATCAATTAATTTGGTGATTGAATCAGAAAATTTTTTTTTGTGTGAAGATCTGAATAAAAAGATATCATTTTAATTTTTTGTCTTATGATTATATTTGTTAGGGAGCCCACGGGGGCCATCACTCCCCTTATTGATCCTCTCCTACTTGAGCCTCCCCCTTTTCGCCGTTTTTGGTAGGCGGTTTTAGCGACTTATCTGGCCCTAAATCTGGGATCAATAAAATTAAAATTACGATACAGATCTCATTTATCGAATTTCCATTCTCTTTTCGCGGTATATTAATAAGGCTATTTATGTACAAACAAATGACAGTTTAAAAATCCAAATTATGACGGATACTTTTAAAATGTTTTCTTAATTCCAATAAAACTTTAAACCAAAGATGCTAAATCTTCAAAGTAAGTCTCAGCCTATGTTTGAATCCCTTTTATCTTAAATGTAAAGATTCAATATTTCAGCTAATTTCAGGACGATTTTTATACCCTTCACCACTACTGTGGTACAGGGTATAATAAGTTAGTGCATTTGTATGTAACGCCAAGAAATAGTGGTCATAGACCCATTTTTTAGTATACCGATCGGCTTAGAATTAAATTCTGAGTCGATTTAGCGATGTCCGTCTGTCTGTCTGTTGATGTATTTTTGTGTGCAAAGTACAGCTCGCAGTTTTAGTCCGATTGTCCTAAAATTTGGTATAGGGTCCTGTTTCGGCTCAAAGACGATCCCTATTGATTTTGGAAGAAATCGATTCAGATTTAGATATAGCTACCATATATATTTTCCACCGATCTGGTCATAATTGGCGTGTATATCAACCGATCTTCCTCAAATTCCGTACATCCAAATATTTTATGAGTCTCGAAAAACTTGCAAAATATCTGCCAAATCGGTTCAGATTTAGATATAGCTCCCATATATAGCATTCGCCCGATTTACACTCATTTGCCCACAGAGGCCAATTTTTTGCTCCGATTTAGTTGAAATTTTGCATAGGGAGTAGAATTAGCATTGTAGTTATGCGTGCCAAATTTGGTTGAAATCGGTTCAGATTTAGATATGGCTCCCACATATATCTTCCGTCCGATTTGCACTCATATGACCAGGGGGGCAAAGTTATACTCCCATTTACGTGGCTGTCAAGATTTTTACGTGGCTGGGAGTTATACTCCCATTTACAATTTTACTGAAGACCGTAAAAAAAATTCACGGCATTTTTCGAAGTATGGCCATGCGAAGAAGAAGAAGAACATTGCAAAAAGTGCTCAAAATCGAATTTGGCTAAAGAACTATAAAGGCTCGTAAAAAACGAAGGGCAACCAATCTAACAAAATTCAGGAGTAAGTTTTCTCCTCTCCTTCGTCTGGTATAAGTGAGTTTTTGTTTGGAATTTTTGTGTTGAGTAATCAATTGTATGATAAAGATGTACAAGAGTACATGATACATTTAATTATAAATGCATATTTATATCTATTCTCTATTTTAAACTTGAATTAATTTAGTAATTAACTTTAAACATTCTTATCTATTTAGTTGTTCACAGTTGTAAACATAATACGATCCCTTGCTACTGCTATCGGTCACAATAATATGAAATCAAAGGCAATATCAATAATAATTTTTTATTGCTATTTTATTTCACACTTGAATTTTTGGTGATACATTTCAGACAGCACTCGAGATAAGGGACAAACAGAAGTTATTTATGATACGAAAATTAAAAGTAACACACCATTAAGATTTAAGCATAAACAGTAATGTGCTTGTTTGTCTGAAACTATTTATTGAAGTCAAATTAAAAAGCACACAAGACAATAATTATAAAAATTAGTTATTATTATTATTTATTTTTAATTTATTATGATTATATTTAAAAGTGATTCAAATTCAGTGCAATGGCCGTTGAAATGGTGGACATCCGTCCTATGATAAGCCCATTTTTAAATCCATTGCTTCTGCGCCACTTTTGCACCGGATTCAAAAAGGACATTTTCACTACTTTTTTGGCGACGCTTTTTTCCTGGGTAATTAGTACTACAGAGGATTAGAGTAAGCCAAGTTTGATAAATAAGGGTTTTATCGCCAAATTTCCGAAAATCTGGCGATACACATATATGAGAGCTATATCTAAATCTGAACCGATTTCAATTCAATTCAGCGTCTTTCCTTGTGCTTTCTACTTTCTACTCACTTGTGTTGTATCCAGTTTGCTTGCAATTGGAATCCTAAAGGTAGGACCACCGTAGTGCAATGGTTAGCATTCCCTACTTGCCTACAAAAGGTAGTGTGGGTCCACTCCCAGTTTCGAACGAACATCAAAAAGTTTTTCTGCGTTGGTTTATCCACTTCAGTCCACTTCTCTGAAATCGTTGTCATGTTTCTCGCTTATGTGCCAAGAGACATTTGCCTATGCTAGCATCCATATATTGCTGGAGTGCATAAAGAAATATTTATTATTTTGAAATTATTTAATACAAAATTCCTTTCGATTTGAGGTCTATGTGGAATCTAATCAGCTATATATGCACAAGTGCATAGTTCCTATTTTCGAAAATTGATTGGCAAGATTTTTATAAATGCGCTTATCATCGAATGTATGTCAATTAGGTATCAGATTAGTAGATTGATATGATACGTCAAGATAATCCTGGGGTATAAATATGCCTAAACTTTCCGCTTGGAGAATAGTAATTGTGTCGTTTCTCTAAGGAAAACCACAATTAGTTGAAAGGTAATTAAAATTATATCAATAACTCCCTCCCAAGATAAACAAATTAAATAGTGCATTTTTCCAGTTTCAAAATGCTGAAGTACTTCGCCTTATTTGCCTTTGTCGCTGCTTTGGCCAGCGCCGAAATGGTCCGTGTACCAATTCGCAAGCAAGAAAATTTTGTCAAGACCAGCAAAAATATTCGTGCTGAAAAATTACATTTAAGCAACAAGTACAATTTGCCCCAATCTCGTGGCATTGTTGATGAATTGTTGTCCAACACCTTGAACATGGAATACTATGGTGATATCACAATCGGTACTCCTCCACAGAGTTTTGTTGTCTTGTTCGATTCTGGTTCATCGAATTTGTGGGTACCTTCCAGCCACTGCTGGATCTGGGATATTGCTTGCAAGAAACACAATCAATACAATCACGATAAATCGAGCACCTATGTCAAGAATGGCGAACAAATCTCCATTCAATATGGCTCTGGTAGCATGAGTGGTTTCTTGTCCCAAGATGATGTCACCATTGAGGGTTTGACCATTAAGAATCAAGTTTTTGCTGAAGCCATGAATGAACCCGGTAGCAGTTTCACCGACTCCAGCTTCGATGGTATTTTGGGTATGGCCTATCAAAGTTTGGCCAATGATGATGTTGTGCCTCCCTTCTACAATATGTTCTCCCAAGGATTGGTTGATGCCGATATGTTCTCTTTCTACTTGAAACGTGATGGCTCTGCTACCGATGGTGGTGAAATGATCTTGGGTGGTATTGACTCTAGCTATTATACCGGTGATATTACCTATGTCCCTGTCTCCAGCCAAGGCTACTGGCAATTCGAAGTTACCTCTGGCAGTGTCAATGGCACAAGCATTTGCGATAATTGCCAAGCTATTGCCGATACTGGTACCAGTTTGATTGTTTGCCCTGCCGATGCTTGCGATACTGTTAACACTGAAATTGGAGCTACCTATGATGAAGATGAAGGCAGCTATTATGTTGATTGTTCCTCTGTTGATAGCTTACCCGATGTTACCTTCGTGATTGGTGGAACCACTTTCACTTTGCCACCCAGTGCTTATATTGTCACTGTTGATGGCAACTGCATGTCTGCTTTCTCCTCCATGGGTACCGATTTCTGGATTTTGGGTGATGTCTTCATTGGCCAATACTACACCGTCTTCGATTTGGGCAATAACCAAGTTGGTTTCGCCACCGCTGCTTAGGAAACAAAGTGACAAAGTTCTGCAGTGAGATGTAAATAAAGAAAAGTTGTTAATGTAAAAGAGATTTGTTGCTTCAGTTGTTGTTCATAATTTTCATTAACCTAAAACAAAGGAAGAATATGTGCACACAGAGGCTCATAATAATAAAGTCATGTTTAATATTATTTCAAAACTAAGTCTATTCTGTATTTAAAATATTTCTGAGATGGGAAGCTGGGATTAGAGAACAAAAACAAATATTTATCACTGATCATAGATTGATAAATCAATACTTTTTGAATGCAAATCAAATGTTATAATTAACTACAACCCTCACACGCATAAATCCACGATTCTTCATCTGTCACGCTGTCATAGACCATCGATAAACTCTGGTGCTTGACGATGCTTTATAGTAACAGGTTGGCTGATAAGTCCTCGGTCTAAACACATTTTTTGTCAAAATTCGTTTTTATTATTCAACATAGTTCCCTTCAAGAGCGATACAACGATTATAACAACCTTCCAATTTTTTGATACCATTTTGGTAGTACTCCAGTTTCGGCGATCATCGCTCCTCAGTTTCGGCGATCACCGCTTCATTGCAGCCAAATTTTTTTCCTGCGAGCATCCTTTTGAGGTCTGAGAACAAGAAAAAGTCACTGGGGCCAGATCTGGTGAATACGGTGGGTGGGGAAGCAATTCGAAGCCCAATTCATTAATTTTTGCCATCGTTCTTAATGACTTGTGGCACGGTGCGTTGTCTTGGTGGAACAACACTTTTTCTTCTTCAAACGCTCCAATAACGCCATATAATAGTCACTGTTGATGGCTTTTTCCTTCTCAAGATAATCGATAAAAATTATTCCATGCGCATCCCAAAAAACAGAGGCCATTACTTTGCCAGCGGACTTTTGAGTCTTTCCACGCTTCGGAGACGGTTCACCGGTCGCTGTCCACTCAGCCGACGGTCGATTGGACTCAGGAGTGTAGTGATGGATCCATGCTTCATCCATTGACACATATCGACGGAAAAACTCGGTAACCACCTCTTTCGGGCGTCCAGTGCGTTCACCGTCCTCCGTGCTCATTTCACCACGCTTGAATTTTGCATACCAATCAATTATTGTTGATTTCCCTGGGGCAGAGTCCGGAAACTCATTATCAAGCCAAGTTTTTGCTTCCACCGTATTTTTTCCCTTCAGAAAACAGTATTTTATCAAAACACGAAATTCCTTCTTTTCCATTTTTTTCACAATAACAAAAGTTGCTTCAGAAAAGACGCTCTATCTCACAAACTAATTGACTTACAGACGTCAAATTTTGACACGAATCATTTGAAGGTTGGTACTATATATAAATATAATATGCATTTAATACTAGCGACGCCATGTGTCAGACCGGGGACTTATCAGCCAACCTGTTAGTTAAATTTTCGCACGAGGTAGTTCATTCTTCCTATAAAACTGTTTACTTTTTTTCTGTGCACCATCAAAAAAAAAAAAAAAAACGCTTCTGTAACAGATAATCTCAAAAACAGATTCTGCTTCAAGCAAATATATTTTCAGGATTAGTCAAAAAAATATTGTTTGTATTGTTCAAACATATTATGTTTCACCTCAGGCATACACTGATAGAAACCACTTTTAATGAAATTTTCTTTGTGTGTATATATTTTTAAACCACAAGTTGGTTACTTCTATTTTTGTATTTGAAGCATACTCTCATATTACTCATCCACACATATTATTTAAAAAAAGGTTATATCTCAAATATAATATGTACTAACATATTAACATATAACATGTCGCAAACATGTTATGCTAGTTTATGAACATTATATGCTTGCACTTAAAAATAATGTGCTAACAGTTTGAGTTTCAACAAGTATATACGGCCGTAAAATCGGCCAGGCCGAATCTTAAGTACCCTCCACCATGGATTGCGTAGAAACTTCTACGAAAGCCTGTCATCCACAAATTTCAACTCACTCGGATGAAATTTGCTCATCCAAGAGGCTCCAAAACCAAATCTCGGGATCGGTTTATAGGGGCTATAAATGATTACGGACTGATATGGACCACTTTTGGCATGGTTGTTAAATATCATATACTACCACCACGTACCAAACTTCAACCAGATCGGATGAATTTTGCTTCTCCAAAGGCACCGGAGGTCAAATCTGGCGATCGGTTTATATGGGAGCTATATATAATTATGAACTGATAGGAACCAATTCCTGCATGGTTGTTGGATACCATATACTAACATCACGTACCAAATTTCAACCAAATGGGAAGAATTTTGCTCTTCCAAGGTGCTCCGGAGGTCTGGGGATCGGTTTATATGGGGCCTATATATAATTATTGACCGATATCGACCAATTTTTGCATGGGTGTTTGAGGCCATATATTAACATCACGTCCCAAATTTCAACTGAATCAGATGAATTTTGGTCTTCCAAGAGGTTCCGGAGGTCAAATCTGGTGATCGGTTTATATGGGGGCTATATATAATTATGGACCGATATGGACCAATTTTTGCATGGTCATTAGAGACCATAAACTAACATCATGTACCAAATTTCAGCCGGATCGGATGAAATTTGTTTCTCTTAGAGGCTCTGCAAGCCAAATCGGGGGATCGGTTTATATGGGGGCTATATATAATTATGGACCGATATGGACCAGTTTTTGCATGGTCATTAGAGACCATATGCTAACATCATGTACCAAATTTCAGCCGGATCGGATGAAATTGGTTTCTCTTAGAGGCTCTGCAAGCCAAATCGGGGGATCGGTTTATATGGGGGCTATATATAATTATGGACCGATATGGACCAATTTTTGCATGGTTGTTAGAGACCATATACTAACACCATGTACCGAATTTCAGCGGGATCGGATGAAATGGAAAAATGGAATGGAATGGAAAAATACACAAAAAAGGGCTAAAAAAAGAAATCTAATATAAGAATAGAGTGTATAAAAAAAGTATATATAAAGAAGAAATATCATTTTAAAGCTATAAATTGTTCTAAAGCAAAAATCCACCCACTCTAATTTCTAGTTGTGCAAGTGTAGAATAGAAATCATAGATATTCTGGTTACTTTTAAGGTTTGACACTGCTTAATGCAGTGTTAAACTTTAACTGGCTATACGTAAAAGTGGACCGATATGGCTCATTTGCAATACCATACCACCTACATCAATAACAACTACTTGTGCCAAGTTTCAAGTCGATAGCTTGTTTCGTTCGGAAGTTAGCGTGATTTCAACAGACGGACGGACATGCTCAGATCGACTCAGAATTTCACCACGACCCAGATTATATATACTTTATGGGGTCTTAGAGCAATATTTCGATGTGTTACAAACGGAATGACAAAGTTAACATACCCCCCATCCTATAGTGGAGGGTATAAAAATATAATTTTTACACCCAATCATATGAAAAACAGTCTTTTTCGTCCGTGTGTATACTAGGTTAGGTTAGGTTATGTGGCAGCTATTAGCGTAGCTAGACAATTTTCCTAGGGGGGGCTATAGCCCCCCTAGAAAAAAATTAATAGACTGAACTTCAGTTCGATTCATATTTTATTTTATAAAAATTAATAAAAAATCAGACTTCAATATAACTCGACAATTAATTTATAAAAAAGTAACTAAAAGTAGTTCCACACTTTTTCCCAGCAAAAAAAAAATTTGTGTTGTGTTTCTAAAGGCACAACTGTAAAAGCACTTCCAAAAATTTCTTCACAAAGAAGTTAATTATTTTAAATACACAGGAAGTTTTTTTGATTCAATTTTGTTGTTGTAATAGTTTATTGTGGTTTCATCCATGTTTATGTTATACGCTTTGGTATTCAGCTTATGGCCAGATCGAGGAACTCTGCGACGTGTTGTGTTTTTAATGGGTAATTTTTTGTAATGGATTAAAAAAGAGTAAAAGTTTATAAAATGGTACAAATTTTTCAAATTTTGCCGCAAAAATGCTAATCCATTCTAGAAATTTTTAATATTTTAATAATTTTTGAAAATATTCGATAAACAAGCTTTACAATGCATTAAAAATCATAAAAACTTTTATTCGGGAAAATATCACAAAATTCACCTTATAGTAAAGAAACCAACTTACAATTTAGAAGACAATGTTAAGAAATAAAATCGGCAACTGCTACCACAATGCAAAGTCGTAAATAGGTTTTCAAATTCTGGGGGGGGGGCTAAAATTTTTCTGGGGGGGGGTCTAAACCCCCTCCCCAGAGGCCTTCCTACGCTTATGGTGGCAGCCCGATGTATCACGCTCACTTAGACTATTCAGTCATTGTGATACCACACACTGTTAGAAAAATATGTTTTTCATATGTTCCGATATAAACAAAATGTGTTTCGGGCACAATTTTTAAACACAATATATTTAAGTGCAAACATGTAATGTTCCTACACTAACACTAAATGTTTGGGACATCTATATTAATATGTTAGAATATATTATGTTTGGGGCATGAATGTTTCATAAAAATCATATGTGTGAATGCAAACATATATAAATTTACAAATTTCAACTAAACATACATATGTTGTGATATTTTATTCAAAGCGACAGAGAGAGTATAGAGAAAGATATCAACATAACACAGCGAAAGAATCAAAAGAGAACAATTTCTGTGAAACCGCTTGTATGTTGTTTCGGAAAACTGTTTTATGATAAGGCCAAAAATTTCATATGCTTAAGTCTAAATATTATTTAATTTGAATAAAGAGAATAGACATTCGGAACCAAGAGAACAGATATTTGAAAAACAAACAGCATATGTTTTCGCCTTGAGAGCAGCATTTTATGTATGTGTGGACATGTGTTTTGTTTATCATTTTGGCATCATGGGCACAATTTTTTTCTTGGTTCGTTAAAAGAAATCAGGGGTCTTCATAAAAATAACGAAAGGGCACTATACTCTTTTTAGAGTTGGGACATTAAAATGAAATAAGGAGGAAATAGTGAAAAATTACACAGTAAAATGTATAAAAACAAAGTTTAGTTCCTCTTTATTAATAAGTAGTCCACGAGGAGTTGACGGACACCTTCAAATATAAAAAATGGTCCTCGGTTCGATTCTCCGTGCAGGCGAAAGGTAAAATTTAAAAAAATTATAAAAGTGAATAATTTCTTCAACATTATTTGTATTACAGAAAAAGGTGCCAAGAACTAAAATATTTCGTGGAAGTGAAAATTACGAGTATGTTAGGCAATGAGCACAATCGTCTTTGGGAAAAATTCTTCCAAGCATATGATATTTTTGGGCTCAAAATGCTTCCAAACATATAATATGTTCACATAAATCAAACATATTAATGTTTCGGCAGTATCCAATAATATATGTGCTTCCTGCAAAATATGTTTGGAACATATGTTAAAGAAGCGATTTTTTTTGAGGGTGCAGTGGTGAACTTCTCTCTTATCACTGAGTGCTGCCCGATTCCATGTTAAGCTCACCCTGCCAACATTTTTTGAATTTGGGGGCGCTTCTGAGAATCCCCACTACGTCGAAAACAATCATATACGACATCAAAAACTCGTCGGAAAAGCGCCGTCACTATTGAGAAGTTGTACCACGCCAAGTTACTACGAAAAAGTTTCTCATCAGTGCAATTATTAGGTGCCTATTTAGATCAATTTCGAAGGACGCCAATAAGAACCCCTGCAAACTATCAGAAAAAGTGCATTTTAAGGTAATTGTAGAAGAATCATTGTGGTCAAGTAAAACACGATTGTGTAGATGTTTATTGATTTGATTAAACATTTATAATTTCTTATAAATATAACATTTTTCGGTTTATCTCATCACACTTTACATAATTTTTTGCATTAATAAAAGAATGATGTTGAGTTTTAAGTAGCAAGTTACATATTGCAGCGTCTATCAGCCAGTTTGTTTATTTTCGATGGAGACAGCGTGCCTGGAAAAATATTTGAAAAACGATCACTTTATTCTATTTGGAAAGTCGAAAATTGTTCACCATATACCTTTCACAATTTTAAGCGTAATATCTATGTTTTCAGAACTTTATTTTCGTTTTTATTTAAATAAAATATAACAAGCTGGTTGCGCTTGGCGTTTCACAAAAAATAAAATGGCTCTTCTAACAGTAGTGATGGCAAAATGCTTTCATGTACATTTTGTACTTTTTGATATGCTTCCCCATCACAGTTCGCGATGGTTGTGGTGACATTTACGAGTCTGTGGTAGCGATGAGGATGAAATGGAACTTTGAAATGCTGGCAGGGCAGTGACAAGGGACCTCCTTTTTATACCCGAGTCCGAACGGCTTTCCACATTCCAGTGAAACCACTTAGAGAAGATATGAAACCCTCAGAAATGTCACCAGCATTACTGAGGTGGTATAATCCACCGCTGAAAAACTTTTTGGTGTTCGGTCGTAGCAGGAATCGATCCCACGACCTTGTGTATGCAAGGCGGGCATGCTAACCATTGCACCACGGTGGCTCCCGGTGTATACTAACACTTGTACCAAATTTCAAATTTCCCGATCGAATGAAATTTGCTCCCCCGAGAGGCTCCGGAAAAAAATCTGGTTATTGGTTTATATGGTGGCTATATAAAGTAAAGCGCAATATTTTTTTTTTTTTTTGGGCCCATGACCAGTGAATCACCGTCTTGAGATGATCGACTCTTCGGTATTCCCCAGGTGCAAAAGTACAATGCATTAAGACCCGGAAATTTTAGTGAACATTGTGCGGTAGAAATGAAGCGAGGAACATCCTATTTAAGTAATTTTTGGTTCTGAGTGCTATGGTGCTGTATCTTGATGGCCTGCGGCTGAAATGTATACAAATTGAAGTAAACACTAAAGATACAAAGTTATATCACAATATTTTGAGTGCAATTGAAAATCTCTGCGCCCAAATAGACGTTTTCTGAGTGTGGACTTTTACCATCGCCCGACAAATTTGTCAAATTTTAACTTAACGCCTGCATTGTTTCATCAATTTCTTTAAATGCAAAACATTTCTTTAATCTGTATGATAATAAGACTCTATATGTCAAGAACTTAACATTCGATTTGCAAGCGATATGTTATCATAAGCGATGTGAATAAAATGATTACTCTATTTTGGGGGGAGTACAAACTTTCTGCAATTGCATAGCTTATTGTGATTATTGTTCAATATACATTGTCAATTATTTTGTTATTTTCATAGGTTAATTATTAGATAATCAGTAGGTATAAATAAACAATCATCCACCAAAGCGAAAGTAGTGATTGTGTTAATTCTTTGGAGAAAGCACAATTAAGTTTAAAAGGTAATTATTTAAAAGTAATTAAAAAAAAAATTAAAAAACTAATCGAATTAATTCTGCAGTTGCAACATGCTGAAATATTTCGCCATATTTGCCTTTGTCGCTGCTGTGGCCAGCGCTGAAATGGTCCGTGTACCAATTCGCAAACATGAGAATTTCGTTAAGACCAGCCAGGATATTCGTGCCGAGAAATCTGTTTTGCGTTCCAAGTACAATATTCCCCAACCCCGTGGTATTGTTGATGAATTATTATCGAATTCCTTGAATATGGCCTATTATGGTGATATCACCATTGGTACTCCTCCACAGAGCTTTGTTGTTATGTTCGATTCGGGTTCTTCCAATTTGTGGATTCCTTCCAGCCATTGCTGGATCTGGGATATTGCCTGCAAGAAACACAACCAATACAATCACGATAAATCCAGCACCTATGTCAAGAACGGTGAACAAATCTCTATCACATATGGCTCTGGTAGCATGAGTGGTTTCTTGTCTCAGGATGATGTTACCGTTGCCGGATTGACCATTAAGAACCAAGTTTTCGCTGAAGCCATGAATGAACCTGGTAACAGTTTCACCAATGCCAATTTCGATGGTATCTTCGGTATGGCCTATCAAAGTTTGGCCAATGATGATGTTGTGCCTCCCTTCTACAATATGTTCTCCCAAGGATTGGTTGATGCCGATATGTTCTCTTTCTACTTGAAACGTGATGGCTCTGCTACCGATGGTGGTGAAATGATCTTGGGTGGTATTGACTCCAGCTATTATACCGGTGATATTACCTATGTCCCTGTCTCCACCCAAGGCTACTGGCAATTCGAAGTTACTTCTGGTAGTGTCAATGGTAAAAGCATTTGCGATGATTGCCAAGCTATTGCCGATACTGGTACCAGTTTGATTGTTTGCCCTGCTGATGCTTGCGATACTGTTAACACTGAAATCGGAGCTACCTATGATGAAGATGAAGGCAGTTATTATGTTGATTGTTCCTCTGTTGATAGCTTACCCGATGTTACTTTCGTGATTGGTGGTACCACTTTCACTTTGCCACCCAGTGCTTATATAGTCACCGTTGATGGTAGCTGTATGTCTGCTTTCTCCTCCATGGGTACCGATTTCTGGGTTTTGGGTGATGTCTTCATTGGCCAATACTACACCGTCTTTGATTTTGGTAACAACCGTGTTGGCTTTGCAACAGCTGCCTAAATTTAAAGAGATTTTCTTTATCAATTCAAAATAAAAATTGCATATTTGAAAATTGTAATTAGTTTAAACTGCTTCCACCATAGGTTAGTTTGTAGAGGATGACATAAATTCTTCAATTGAATTGATGTCCACTTGGACTTCTATAGGTCCATTGTGTTTCCTCGATGTAATTCTCTCAATTTCTTCCTCCTGTGGTATTCTTCATTAAAGTCGCTCAAAAACTTACATTTGTCCGACTTCTTTAAAATTGCTGGAAATAACCAGCCACAGGCCCTCCACCATAGTAATGTTATTCTGTTTATGCAGATTCAATAATCCATATAGCCATCCTAACATGGTTTTATGGTCAAGTTCAAACGTCCCCAGAGTATCCGTAAGAATCTACAAACTGTTGAATTTGATGATGTGTAATCGAGAAATTGTCAATTTAAGATAAACGGGGCCTCGAATATGCGTCGATTGCACCACACCCCGAGGTAAACTCGAAACTCGAAGCCTCTAGAAAATGTATTTGCTTATTGATACCTCTAAATTTGGGCATTCGTATCGATGTAAAATTGATTATATTTCAGGTTTAGTTCATGTATGTTAACATCGGCTATTTTATTAAATTCGGTTGAAATTTTCTTCGGGAGTATCTCCTGGCCTGGCCAGGGTTATCATTAGGAAATTACGGCTATGTACTGTCATATTAGTGGTTTTTGAACAGCAGACATAAGTCTCAATGTGTGAGCTGTAGGCAGAAGCAGCATTACCGTTGAGAATTTATAATAAAAAGTGCCACAAAAACAAAACAAAAATAAAAATTAAATACTTTTATATCAATATTTGTAAGTAGAACTGTGAAATTGTATTGTTTTCAAATTGCATTTAAGTTTTTCTAACAATCGAAAGTCACCACTTGAAGTTGGCTTCTGTGGAGTAACACGATTCATATATTGCGGGTAATTTTCGTTGCATAGTTTTAGGCGACATATTTGTCCGCTTGAAAACATTGTGGCATGCGAAGAGAAAAGTAATCTCAAAAAGTACAAAAGGAATTATTAAAAAGTGTCACAGAATTTAAAAAAAAATATGGCAATTAGTAGCACAAAATAATGCTTGAAAAAAGTCGCACAGCAGTAACACTGGACAGAATACGATATAAAAAGAATTATTCAAAAATAGAAGCAACGTGAGTAGAGGATTTTCCCAAAAACGGAATTCCCGGGATAATATCTTATTGCTTCTACCGCTTTCCTGGGCATTAATTTCGGAATTCCTCGTGAATTTTTCTTTGCAATAGTTTATATAAAATATTGGGATAGGTACGAGTATTATGGAACAGGGTATTATGAGTTTGCAACATACAGAAGGAGATGAAATATAAACATAGTGCCTTTAGCAATATTGCTCAGGGCCGGCCCCTAAGTCGATACAGTCATGTCTGTGAACACATTTTTAAATTTGAAGTCATCGTCGCAGTTTTAGTCCAACCCAATTTCAAATGTGGCAAATGTATCTACTTTGGTTCAGAATGGAACCCAATTGGAATTATGGAAGATTCAGATTTATATATAGCTTCCATATATATGTTTTTCCGATTTGGGCAAAACTGGCTCAAATAATCACATTTCCTTGTAAAATCACCACTGCTAAATCGAAAACTTGTAAAACTGACTCAAAGTTTCCTATACTTCTAAAACATATCGATCAACCGATAAACCATAAATGCACTTTTGTGAAGTTGCCTAAAAATTGCTTTAGATTTAAATATTTCCAATATTTTTATAACCAAACATTCCGTTTATAACACATCGAAATATCGATTAACGACTATATAAAGTATATATCGATGTCTCCATTCCAAAGCACGCTAAGTCTAAAAAGTGAATTTTGCAGGAAACAAGTTCTAAGTTATTTTTTTTTTTTGGAATTTCTCAAAAACAGTATAAGATATAAATTCACCTTTTTCGGTCTTAAAATCATGTTTATTGTAAAGTTTTTTTGTATGTACGAATTCAAAAAAGTAATAATAGAACATGGTTAAAAATATTTTAGACCACTTTGTCCTTTTTGGATTGGAAATTTTTAAAACTTTACACTGAAAGAAAAGCATGTCCGCGTTTTGTCTTTACTTTAAAAATTTTGGTATTGATTCCGAGCAAAAGAAGCGTAGAATACAAGTAAGGATACTTTTAAGACACAATTCTCTTTTAAATTTGGGTTTTGTGTACTTGCTTCTAGGAAGCAAATTTTAATTTTTCGTTTTTTCAGCTTCTTTTCTTCATATGCTATCACAGTCCTTTAAAAACGAGTTAACGACAACTTTATTTTCCAAATTCAGGCTCGACTTCCAGTAGAAATTATGCTATGTTTCAAATAAAAAACGTCTTTAAAATAAAGTGTTGGAAAACATGTCCTATATTTGAACGATTTTTTGCTTTGTAGTCAAGATGCAAAAAGACAACAAATTTAAAGACAATTTCATTAATTTTAAATAATTTCTCTGAATTATTAAATTCAAGTTGACCTTAGCCCAAAATTGTTTTCTTTCATGTTATGATACCCATTTTTAATTGAAATCACTTAATTATAAGGACAACGCGACTTCATTGAAAAGTTTATCGACTTTTGGACAAGGAAAAACTTTATATTATTCAAATGCGTCTTCTATGCTAAGCAAAATTTGCATTCGTATTTTAAAGACATGACAATATTTTTTTCAGTGTAGTCACAGGCTACGTACAATATTAACCATAACTTTTGATAGAAGTGTCCAATAAATTCGAACTTTTGACAGGATGCAATTCACATCAATCCGAATAAAAAACAACGAACTCCATCAAAAAAATGCTAAGTCGACTTAGCGTACTCTGGAATGAGGGCATCGATGTATTCTTGATCAGGGAGAAATTCTAAGACCATGTCCGTCTGTCTGTCTATTGTAATCATGCTACAGCCTTCTATAATGGTGCTATCGTCCTGAAATTTCGCACAGATAAGTTTTTTGTGTATAGACAGGCCAAGTTCGAATATGGGCTATATCGGTCCAGGTTTTGATATAGTTCCCATATAAACCGATCCCCCGAGTTGGGGTCTTGGGCTTCTAGAAGCCGTATTTTTTATCAGAGTTGGCTGAAATTGAAAATCTATGTTAAAAGTATTTTAGGGCCACAAAAAGGTGTGCTGAATATGGTGTGTATTAGAGGTAATAGTTTACTCAAGCTTACGCACACTCACGACTGAAAAATCATACTCACGCACGATATTTTTTGGTAGGACTCACGCTCAGGCACACTCACGAAAGAAACTTTGTACTCACGCACGAAAACGTCGTGACTCACGAAAAATATCGTGACTCACGAATAATTTTATGATTAATTTACCTTACCGAAGTGTCTGAAAACATGAGCATTATTAAAATCGAGAGTGTTATTAAACTCTTAACATCCCAGGTGTCACTAAAATTGTATTTGAATTTAACTCTGAAGCGTTTTATGTTGGTGAGCAGGAATATTTTTGTGAGTGTAATTCGTTACTCACGCACACTCACGAAGATATTATTTTCGTGACTCACGCTCACGCACGACATTTTGGTTTGTTAAACACGCTCACGCACACTCACGGTGTTGTCATGAGCGTGACTCACGACTCACGCACGAATGACGAACATTTCGTGAGTCACGACAATTTCGTGTCACGTGCACACCTCTACACCCTCACAAAAAATCGCTTCTGTAACATATACTCCCAAACATATTTTGCTTCAAGCATATACATTTTTGGGTATTGCCCAAACATTTATATGTTTGATCTCTTCCAATATATAATATGTTTGAAAGCATATTGGTCTAAGCAATATATGTTTGGGTAGTCAAAGTTCCAAACATTTTGTATTTTTGCATCCAAATTCAATAATGTTGTCTTCCAAAAAACAATATATTATTATGTGAACATATGATATGTTTGGAAGCATTTTGCACCCAAAAATATTATATGCTTAAAAAAAATTCTCCCAAACAATATTGTGCTCAAAATTTTATTTATTTATTTATATATTTACAATCATAATGAATTATGAAAATAAACAGGTAATATAGGTGCTAACAACATAGATTTTCGACCTGAATGCTCAAAATTTTGTTTCTGCCTAATTGTATATTCCCCCACATCTTTCTCACTCCCACGAGATTTTTTAGTTCTTAGCACCTTTTTCTGTAATACAAACATTGTAGAAGAAATTATTCAATTTTATGATTTTTTTATTTTAAATTTACCTTTTGCCGGACGGGGATTCGAACAGCGGACCACACAGTTTGTAAGGATCAAAGAAGTAGCTGATCAATTGCCCAAGGAAAAATAAAATGTTAATTTTGTAATAACAAGCAACAACCACCAACTTAGTTCAATATCGCTCCCTGTTAAATAGCGCTCCAAGCTACTAAACACATATATGTTTATAGGCTATTTCTAAATTAATATATGTTTGCATCCAAGCATATTATATTTACAAACATTTTATGTCCCAAACATAATATGTTCTAACATATTAACATATATGTCCCAAACATGTTATGCTAGTCTATGAACATTATATGCTTGCACTCAAAAATATTGTGTTTAAAAATTTGTGTTCCAAACATATAATGTTTATAGCCAAACATATGAAAAACAGTCTTTTTCATCCGTGTAGTGTGTATCGGTCCATGTTTTGGTATAGCTTCCATATAGATCGGTCTTCCTATTTTGGGTTCTTGGGCTTCTAGAAACCGTAGTTTTTGTCCGATTTGCCTGAAATTGGAAATCTATATATTTTAGCACCACAAATAGACGTGTCGAATAAGACGTGAATTGGTTCAGGTTTTGGTATAGCTTCCATATAAACCGGTCTTCCGATTTTGGGTTCTTGGGCTTCTAGAAACCATAGATTTTATCCGATTTGCCCGAAATTGAATATGTGGAGATATTTTAGAACCAAAAATAGGCTTGTCGAGTATTACGTGAATCGGGGCATCAAAAAATTGGGAGTTTTTCTAAAGGCACAACTTTAAAAGCACTTCCAAAAATGTCTTCACAAGAAGTTAACTATTTTAACTACACAGGAAGTTCTTTTACTTCATTTTTTATATTTTAATGCGTAATTTTTTGTTTTCTTCTTTCAAATAGTTTAAAAAAAAGAGTAAGAATAAATAAAATGGTACAAATTATTCAAATTTTGCCACAAAAATGCTAAATCCATTATAGAAAAATCGATAATATTTGAAAAAACGTTTCAAACAAGCGTTAGAATGCATTAAAAATCATAAAAAAGTATAAAAATTATTTATTTGGGAAAATATCACAAAAGTTTTAATTCACATTCAAAACACTGAATTCGGATCACACCTTAAGAAGTGATGCAAATTCATTGCAACGGTTGTTGAAACGGTGGACATACGTTCTATGAGAAGTTCATATTACATTCATCGCTTCTCCGCCAATTTTGTACAACTTCCAGACCCAAAAAGAACATTTCCACTTCTTTTTTGGCGACGCATAAATCATAAGTTCAACCACAGCTTTATTTCATAAATATCAGACTTCTACCACAACCCAAGTAATTCGATTGTTCATGAAATCTTTAATGGAACTTTGTGTGTTGTACGAGTATATACTTGTTTAATTTTTATAAAAATGTAAAATCGTAAATAGGTTTTCAAATTCTGGGGGGGGGCTAAAATTTTTCTGGGGGGTTCTAAGCCCCCTCCCCAGAGGCCTTCCTACGCTTATGGCTACGACGAAGAGTTTTTTCATGTTGGCGGGTATTTAAGGTATTAAGGCTGAACTTAAGGTCGTATATACTTGTTTATACTAACATTGTGTTCCACCCCAGGACTTAAGCCGACTTAAGCCTTTTAAGTCTATAGATTTTGTAGAAGTATAACAAATTTTGTCCAGATCGATTTAGCTTTAAATTTATGTATATGGGAACATAAACCTTTATATAGATAGAAAAAAGTAAAGCAAGAATGAACTACCTTGTGCCCTAAATGGACTAAATTATACTCCACATTTTGAGATTTTCACAAAGCGTTGTTAAAACCAGGAAAATTTAATGGCCTGATGTACTTTTTAAGTACAACTCACGAAATTACACCCTATCATGGAAGAAAAAATGAACTAAAAGTAAGGAACAAAATCAGTACTTCATTCTTACTATTTTTGGGAATCGTACGAAAATTTTCTTTTGGAAAAATTCGAAAAAAAAAAAATAATTATTTTGCAATAAAAATAAGTTAAATTTAGCTTTAGTCTAACTCAGAGATGGTCGGTATCAAACATTTTTAGGTTTGCGACTGTCGCAAAGTTGTAAACGTCGTAAACGTCACATAGGCGTCGTAAATGTAGAAAAAGTAACAAAAGTCGCAAACTGAAAATACTTTAGTCGCGTCAGCTAGGCAGCGAATTCGATGATATCCAAGACGATGGTACGTGCGAAGTAGTTTCAATTCTTAGGAATGTTCACAATTTTCGGTTTTAGTCCCCACATTTTCCCTATTGCCTTTTGCAGGAGTACAGCATAACCGTGGATTTTCTCGCCCTTTCTTAGCTTTAAGTTCAGTCTCCTGTCCAATATAACCCCAAGGTATTTTGCACACTCACCAACGGAAATTTCGATACCACCTAAGAAAATAGGCTTGACCATGGGAAAACTTTCACAAATTTCAGCAGAAACTCACAGCGAATGGTGTCAAACTAAATTAAAAAATGTTCACGATTTCTTCTATTCAAAATTTGGTTTTCTACAGTAGGTTTACGATTTTTGCGACATACGTATTACACCGTCGCAAATGTATGTCGCAAAAGTCACAGTTTGTGACAGGCCAACCCTGGTCTAACTCCGGATTTTTTTTTTTTAGTGTATAGCACCCAACAAATTTGAAGGATTTGAGATGGTGTCGAAAATGTAGTTCTATAAAATGGTGCAGGGTATATTATAGTCTGCCCCGCCCGACTTTAGACCTTCCTTACACGCACAGAAAAAACATGTTTGAACATGGTTGCCGCATCCATTTAATGCTTATCTAGAGTATGTAATTGTCGCGAAAATCATGTATTTTGTCTTTGTAAAAATAATTTTCGAGCGGAGAAAAATATATGTTGGCAATAAGCATTTAAATGGTTCTCAAATGCCGCAAACATGATCTATTATTTAAATGATAGAATTTGAGACCATTACATGGTCGGGAAAATCATGTACCTAACCATTCAATTTTTTTACTTTTTTGCAGGGAAAAAAGTATTTTTATGGTTTACGTATACACGGATGAAAAAGACTGTTTTTCATATGTTTGGCTATAAACATTATATGTTTGGAACACAAATTTTTAAACACAATATTTTTGAGTGCAAGCATATAATGTTCATAAACTAGCATAACATGTTTGGGACATATATGTTAATATGTTAGAACATATTATGTTTGGGACATAAAATGTTTGTAAATATAATATGCTTGGATGCAAACATATATTAATTTAGAAATAGCCTATAAACATATATGTGTTTAGTAGCTTGGAGCGCTATTTAACAGGGAGCGATATTGAATTAAGTTGGTGGTTGTTGCTTGTTATTACAAAATTAACATTTTATTTTTCCTTGGGCAATTGATCAGCTACTTCTTTGATCCTTACAAACTGTGTGGTCCGTTGTTCGAATCCCCGTCCGGCAAAAGGTAAAATTAAAATAAAAAAATCATAAAGTTGAATAATTTCTTCTACAATGTTTGTATTACAGAAAAAGGTGCTAAGAACTAAAAAATCTCGTGGAAGTGAGAAAGATGTCGGGGAATATACAATTGGGCAGAAACAAAATTTTGAGCATTCAGGTCGAAAACCTATGTTGTTAGCACCTATATTACCTGTTTATTTTCATAATTCATTATGATTGTAAATATATAAATAAATAAATAAAATTTTGAGCACAATATTGTTTGGGAGAATTTTTTTAAGCATATAATATTTTTGGGTGCAAAATGCTTCCAAACATATTATATGGTCACATAATAACATATTGTTTTTTGGAAGACAACATTATTGAATTTGGATGCAAAAATACAAAATGTTTGGAACTTAGACTACCCAATCATATATTGTTTAGACCAATATGCTTTCAAACATATTATATATTGGTAGAGATCAAACATATAAATGTTTGGGCAATACCCAAAAATGTATATGCTTGAAGCAAAATATGTTTGGGAGTATATGTTACAGAAGCGATTTTTTGTGAGGGTGTGGAAATGTCTAGAACCATTACATGGTTTTTTATCAAGTGGACAATTTTATTTTTCTTAGAACCATGTTCATTGAGCCAACATGGTTGCAGGTGAAAATGTTACATGGTCGCCTCAAAAATAGCTCCTATCATATTATTTTGCTCTTCGAATATGATTGTGACAATCTTCTTCTCTGCGTGTAAATTAAATGAGGCTGTTAACCTTGATTAGCGTCTCATTTCGATATAACATAAATGACGTTCTGCCAAGGGCAAATTAATTGCATATATTTTTTGACTTTAATAATGAAATTAAAAAAGTTTTTATCTGGATGCAGTATGTCTTTTAACGTTATACCGTCATGCTTTAAATGAACAACCGTAAATTTGTTTTATCCCCCATATCGAAAATATCTGGGAACGATTTCAAAGTACGCTAATATGGATTTTTTATTCATTTGCACTTCGCTTGTTCTCATATTAGTCATTGTATTCGGACTCAAATATATCGAAAGATGGTTATATTGGAAACGACAAAATATTCAAATGTTGAGTATAACACAATTGATATGGCAAGCTAGACAAAGGCCTTTATATCAAATAGTCGATGAAATCTACGGAGAAATGTTGAAAAACAAAGAGCCCATGAGGGCTGTAGAATTTTTATTATATTCTGGAGTCCTAGTGCAGGATCAAATCGCCATTGGAAATATTCTCGGATCACAATATGAGCAGTTTGCCGATCGAGGTGTTTATATAAATGAGCGAGATCCTCTTCTATGTCATATGGCCCGTTTACCATATCATCAGTGGAAACCTTTAAGAAGAAAAATTGGATCATCGTTCTCACCCACTGTGGCAAAAACTATGTTCCCTTTGGTATCGAAAGGTTGCAAACAATTTGTGAATAGCTTGCGAGAGAAAGCGAATGGTATTCAACCCATAGTGGAAATGTATGATCTTTGCTCAAGATTTTTCATTGACATTATAGGCAATGTGGCCTTTGGTGTAGAGTGTAATAGTTTCCAGGATCCAAACTCGACATTTCGAAAATTTGGTGAGAAAGCAACAAGGGAACATTTTCAAAATATTTTTCAATTTAAAATGAAGCATTTGGATGTTCTTCACTTATTCAATGTAAAATATCATAGTCCAGAGACTGTAGAATTTTTCACTACTTTAGTTAAGGAAACCATAGAGCATAGAGAGAGATTTTCCATAAAGCGAGGAGATTTAATGGACATTTTAATTGAATTGAAGAATAATGCGGACGATAGCTCTGAATATCCTTTAACCCTGGAGAGAATAGTGGCTCAAGCTTTCTTATTTTTTGCTGCTGGATATAATACTTCATCTACTGCCTTATGTGAAGCTCTCTATGAATTGGCTAAAAATCCCAAAATACAAAACAAAGCAAGGCAAGAAGTCCTGGAGGTAATAAGGCATACAGAAAGTAATTCAATTACATTTGATTCTATTAAAGAAATGCCATATCTAAGACAAATTATTCTGGGTAAGTTTTGTGTACATTGCTTCCCTTTACCATTTTAATTTAATAAAATTTTCCTATTACAGAAACTTTACGCCGTTACTCTATGCTATATTTAATACCCCGGATTTGTCGGCAATCCTGTGTTCTTCAAACATCCATGGGTCCATATAATATTGAGAAGGATACATCCATTATGATTCCTGTACACTCTATACACCATAATCCAGAAATTTACCCAGAACCCTTTAAATTTTATCCTGAACGATTCGATGCGCAAGAAATGCATAAGTATCCCAGCTATAGTTTTTTGGCATTTGGTGAAGGTCCCAAATCTTGCATTGCTCAACATTTTAGTCTGACAAATATTATTGGATGTTTGGCTTATCTCCTATCCAATTTTCGCTTTGAATTTTCTGAAAAAACTCCCAAAGAGTTGATATTCGATAAGGAGACATTCAGACTCAGTTTGGATGAAATGTATTTAAGAATTGAGAATATTTAAGATATTAAATTGGATTTCTTTTTTATACCATATGGTCGTTATCATAAGCACGCAAAATATGATCACCTCCTAGAGTAAAATATATTTTTTTTTTGGGATGGGGAACATTGAATAGTTTTGTCGCAAACATATTGTTATCTCGCCAAACATAAAATGGTTGTCGAAATGCCCGAGAAAATGATATGGTTGCGATAAACACCTTACATGTTCACCCTCCGAAAATAATATTTTGCTCTAGAAAGTGATCATATTCCTTCTCTGGGAAAAGGTTATTGGGTGGTGGATGGAGGTCTAACAACGATTTGATACACGTAAAGAAAAAGCAAGTATATACGTCATTAAGTTCGGTCCGATCGAATCTTAAATACCCACCACCATGAATCAAATATAATAGTTTCCTTTGAAAGCTCATCATCGCAGCTGGTTAATTGAACCTATATAGATTTTAAAGTGGATTTGATGACAGATATTCTCCCCAGCAGATGGGTTCAAATGGTAATCTTCCCCAAGTAACATTTAAAGTTTCTAGGTATTCAGATTCTGGATTTATACGAGAACTTTGTTTGAGTTTTGGAGGAATCTTAAATATGTCGGCAAAATGTGCACGAAAATCCGATAGAATAACACCTTTCATACGAGTATAAATTGAAATCAAAACTATATACGAGTAGATCTCCATTACTCGAATGAGCACGAAGAGTAAACTCGGGACTTCAACACGGACGAAAAAGAGTGTTTTTCAGATGTTTAGGTGTAAAAATTATATGTTTGGAACTCAAATTTTAAGCAAATTATTTTTAAGTGCAAGCATATAATATTCATAAACTAGTTTAACATGTTTGGGACATATATGTTAATATATTAGAACATATTATGGTTGGGACGTTACATTTTCTTAAATATAATATCTCTGGATGCAAACATATACTAATTTAAAATTTTCGTATAAACATATATATATGTCTAGACACGTCAGAGAGAAAGAGAGAGAGTACTAAAAAACGATCACAAGAAAAAGATATTTATTTTCTATTTCTTCATACATAATTGAATGATGCTGTTTCAGGAAAAAATTGTCACACGCAAAAAAATAATTCTTTCATCCCAAACGAGATTTTAGACAAAGATCGTTTTTCATTTGCTTTTCGTTGTAAAGAATTTTATTTGGAAGAAAAGTATATACTTTTTGTGATAAACGTTTATTCTTGTCCAGGGTGTAAAACAATTTCATAAAAACTAACTAAAAAAAAACAATCTTTTCTGGCTAATTGCGTGCAGTGATTACATTAGTCCGCCGGATAACCTATTTGTTTATGGAACATTTTTCACTTCCGCTATTCAACAGCTTTAAAGTCTAAAATTTCAGCAACCTACATAATAAAGGTTGTGTATGTTCTTGTAAAGTTTGAATTTTAGCAAATCGGTTGAAAATTGGGGTGTCAAGACAATAAATAAGTCAAATCGGTAAATCGATCTATATGGGGGTTATACCAAAATATTGACGGGCACAACTTTTTGTAGCCCTAAAATAAAGCTAGATTTCCAATTTCAGGAAAATCGCAAGAAAATTGCAGTGTAAAGGTGCTCTAGAACTCAACTCGTGTGATCGGTTTATATGGGAGCTGTATCAAAACCTGGACTGATATGGTATAGCCCATCTTCGAACTTAGCCTGCGTGCAGACAAAAGACAAATTTGTGCCAAATTTAATTACGATAGCGCCATTATCACCATTCTATGCTGGTGGGCATAACAAATTTGAAATATGTGTATCGAAAACGTTGTTTTTTCGTTAGAGATTTTTAAATTTATTCGAAAATTTCAAACTTTTTTCACCAAAACAATTTTATACAAAAAATCACAGTTCACTTCGTTTGTATCAAGCACTATTCTTTTCAGACTGTAAAGTCAAATAATTTCTTCTACATTATTTGTATTACAGAAAAATGTGCTAAGAACTAAATAAACATCGTGATAGTGATAAATATGGGAGGGAAAATGCAATTAGACAAAAAATTGTTTTTACATCCTGTAAAAGAATCAACGTTTATCATAAAAAGTATATCCTTTTCTTCCAAGAAAAAACTTCCTTATAGCGAAAACAAATGGGAAACGATATTTCTTTGTTTGGGAGGAAAGCATTATTTTTTGCGTGTAGGAAGGTGCCGGATTGATGTAATATACTTTTTATTCCCTGCGCCACACTGTGGAACAGGGTATTATAAGTTAGTGCATATGTTTGCAACACCCAGAAGGAGACGAGATAGACACATGGTGTCTTTGGCAAAAATGCTGATATATGAACCAAATGGGCTCCTGAGTCGATATAGCCATGTCCGTCTGTCCGTGAGCACATTTTTGTAATCAAAGTCTAGGTCGCAGTTTTAGTCCAATCGACTTCAAATTTGGCACAATTATGTGTTTTGGCTCAGAATAGAACCCTATTGATTTTGGAAGAAATCGGTTCAGATTTAGATATAGCTCCCATATAACAATATATTTCCCCCGATATGGACTTATATGGCCCCAGAAGCCAGAGTTTTACCCTAATTTGCTTAAAATTTTGCACAAGAAGAACAATGAGTACTATAGTCAAGTGTGCAACATTTTATTGAAATCGGTTCAGATTTAGATATAGCTCCCATATATATCTTTCGCCCGATATGGGCTAATACGGTCCCAGAAGCCAGAGTTTTACCCCAATTTGGTTGAAATTTTGCACTAGGAGTACAATTAGTAGTGTAGTCAAGTGCGCCAAATTTTATTGAAATCGGTTCAGATTTAGATATAGCTCCCATATATATCGATCGCCCGAATTACACTCATATGACCACAGTGGCCAATCTTTTACTCCGATTTACTTGAAATTTTGCAAAGGGAGTAGAATTAGCATTGTAGCTATGCGTGCCAAATTTGGTTGAAATCGGTTCAGATTTAGATATAGCTTCCATATATAGCTTTCGCCCGATTTACACTCATATGACCACAGAGGCCAATTTTTTGCTCCGATTTAGTTGAAATTTTGCACAGGGAGTAGATTAGCATTGTGAAATCGGTTCAGATTTCAGATTTAGATATATCTCCCATATATAGCTTTCGCCCGATTTACACTCATATGACAAGAGAGGCCAATTTTTAACTCCGATTTAGTTGAAATTTTGCAGAAGGATTAGAATTAGCATTGTGGCTATGCGTGCCAAATTTGGTTGAAATCGGTTCAGATTTAGATATAGCTCCCATATATATGTTTTTCTGACTTCGACAAAAATGGTAAAAATACCAACATTTTCCTTGTGAAATCGCCACTGCTTAGTCGAAAGTTGTAAACATTACTCTAATTTTCTTAAACTTCTAATACATATATATCGAGCGATAAGTTCTAATAAACTTTTGCGAAGTTTCCTTAAAATTGCTTCAGATTTAAATGTTTCCGATATTTTATATATAGCCCCCAACACATTTGACGGATGTGATGTGGTATCGAAAATTTAGATCTACAAAGTGGTGCAGTGGTATAATATAGTCGGCCTCGCCCGACTTTAGACTTTCCTTGCTTGTTTATTTTTAATTAAAGGCCAGTATTAAGTTGACATTATGGCGCTAAATAGGACATTTTTCATGGTTACCTTTTCTTCAATGATTCATTTCACCGAAAACAAACATTTTCAATTTTTGCATTGGATTGGATTCCCCATCAAGTTATAATAAAATTAACAACAAGAAGATATATTTTTATTCTGTTTTTGCAGATTTATTTCTGATTTTGGCAGCTAATCTCGAACTTTGTACCCACCTTAACTCTGTTATGAAATAATCAGCACATATTTAATAAATGCATTTACATTTTTTAAGACCGGTTTTAAATGTAATTATCGATTTTATTGAACTCTCAAAGAATTTTTTTTTGAAAAGCAAAATAAATAATAATGTAATATAACAACGGGGGTTCAGTGTACGATTTTGTTTATTAACTAAAAGATATACTAAAAAGAGTGAATCCACTAGGAAAGAAAATGTAGGATAATTTTACAACATTTAAATATTTAACTAAACTATATTGCAAATGCCGATATGACATAAATAAGGCAATATTTTTTAACTCTCATAACACACACATATATATATATATATATATATATATATATATATATATATATATATATATATATATATATATATATATATATATATATATATATATATATATATATATATATATATATATATATATATATATATATATATATATATATATATATATATATATATAATATATATATATATATATATATATATATATATATATATATATATATATATATATATATATATATATATATATATATATATATATATATATATATATATATATATATATATATATATATATATATAATATATATATATATATATATATATATATATATATATATATATATATATATATATATATATATATATATATATATATATATATATATATATCTATATATATATATATATATGCGGAGGAAAAGGAAGGAACACCTCTTGTGTGAGTGTCCTGCATTTTGTGTAAAGCGCAAGCAACTTTTAGGAGCATATAGCTTCAGATTACTGTCGGATCTGCAAAACGTTAACTTAAGCAGTCTGCTAATGTTTTTGGAACAAACTGGTTGGTTCAACAAAGAAAAATAATGAGGAAGGTTCAGCGGTTAAAACTAGAAGTGCCCATATGTAATAGGTACTTTTAGTTAATGTGGTATCACAATGGACTGTATAGTCTAAGTGAGCCTGAATCTTAATCGGGCTGCCACTTTAACCTAACCTAACTGTTCTCCAGATTTGACCGCCGGAGCTTCTTGGAGGAGCAAAATTCATCCGATCCGGTTCAAATTCGGAACGTGGTGTTAGTACATGGCCGCTAACAACCATACCAAAATTGGTCCATATCGGTTCATAATTATGGTTGCCACTCGAGCCAAAAATAATCTACCAAAATTTTATTTCTATAGAAAATTTTGTCAAAATTTTATTTCTATAGAAAATTTTGTTAAAATTTTATTGGGTTCATAATCATGGTTTCCACACGAGCCAAAAATAATCTACCAAAATTTTATTTCTATAGAAAATTTTGTCAAAATTTTATTTCTATAGACAATTTTGATAAAATTTTATTTATATAGAAAATTTTGTCAACATTTTATTTTTATAGAAAATTTTGTTAAAATTTTATTTCTGTAGAAAATTTTGACAAAATTTTATTTCTATAGAAAATTTTGTGAAAATTTTATTTCTATAAAAAATTTTGTCTGTAAAAAATTTTGTCAAACTGCACGTATGGACTTACATCCAATTTAAAAGACGGTGTAAGGAGGTTTTAAGGTACCTTGCCATCGGCAAGCGTTACCGCAACTTAAGTAATTCGATTGTGGATGGCAGTGTTTAGAAGAAGTTTCTACGCAATCCATGGTGGATGGTACATAAGCTTCGGCATGGCCGAACTTACGGCCGTATATACTTGTTTGTTTTTATACCCTTCTCCACACTGTGGAATAGGGTATTATAAGTTAGTGCATATGTTTGCAACACCCAGAAGGAGACGAGATAGACACATGGTGTCTTTGGCAAAAATGCTCAGGGTGGACTCCTGAGTCGATATAGCGATGTCCGTCTGTCCGTCTGTCCGTCTGTCCGTCTGTCCGTGAACACATTTTTGTAATCAAAGTCTAGGTCGCAGTTTTAGTCCAATCGACTTCAAATTTGGCACAAGTATGTGTTTTGGCTCAGAATAGATCCCTATTGATTTTGGAAGAAATCGGTTCAGATTTAGATATAGCTCCCATATATATATTTCGCCTGATATGGACTTATATGGCCCCAGAAGCCAGAGTTTTACCCTAATTTGCTTAAAATTTTGCACAAGAAGAACAATTAGCACTATAGTCAAGTGTGCTAAATTTTATTGAAATCGGTTCAGATTTAGATATAGCTCCCATATATATATTTCGCCCGATATGGACTAATACGGTCCCAGAAGCCAGAGTTTTACTCCAGTTTGGTTGAAATTTTGCACAGGGAGTAGAATTAGCATTGTAGCTGTGCGTGCCAAATTTGGTTGAAATCGGTTCAGATTTAGATATAGCTCCCATATATAGCTTTCGCCCGATTTACACTCATATGACCACAGAGGCCAATTTTTTGCTCCGACTTAGTTGAAATTTTGCACAGGGAGTAGATTTAGCATTGTAGCTATGGGTGCCAAATTTGATTGAAATCGGTTCAGATTTATATATAGCTCCCATATATAGCTTTCGCCCGATTTACACTCATATGACCACAGAGGCCAATTTTTAACTCCGATTTAGTTGAAATTTTGCACAGGGAGTAGAATTAGCATTGTTGCTATGCGTGCCAAATTTGGTTGAAATCGGTTCAGATTTAGATATAGCTCCCATATATATGTTTTTCTGATTTCGACAAAAATGGTCAAAATACCAACATTTTCCTTGTAAAATCGCCACTGCTTAGTCGAAAATTTGTAAAAATGATTATAATTTTCCTAAACTTCTAATACATATATATCGAGCGATAAATCATAAATAAACTTTTTGGAAGTTTCCTTATAATTGCTTCAGATTTAAACGTTTCCCATATTTTTTTACTAACATTGTGTTCCACCCTAGTGCATTAGCCAACTTAAATTTTGAGTCTATAGATTTTGTAGAAGTCTATCAAATTCTGTCCAAATCTAGTGATATTTAAATGTATGTATTTGGGACAAACCTTTATATATAGCCCCCAACACATTTGACGGATGTGATATGGTATCGAAAATTTAGATCTACAAAGTGGTGCAGGGTATAATATAGTCGGCCCCGCCCGACTTTAGACTTTCCTTACTTGTTTTTTTTGCAATTTTTATTTTTGCAATACAAAAAATACTTTTTATTCCAAAATCGTAGTCCGTTTCGTTTATATCAAGCACTATTTTTTCTGACTTATATTTCATGTTTTACATTCACCTTTCGGGGGATTTTATCCCAATTGTCTTGATATTGTAGATAGAAATTTCTCCAAATCGGTTCAGATTCAGGTAAAACTTCAATATATGTGTTCTCCAAAGAAGTGGAGTATAAAAGTAAGGGCACCTTTAAAACACAAATCTCTTTTAAATTTAAGTTTTGCGTACTTGATATTAGGAAACAATTTTCAATTTTCAATTTATCTGCTTTTTTCTTCATGTGCTATAAAAGTCCTTTAAAAACGTGGTAACGGCACCTTCAATATCCAAATACAGACGTGTCTTCAAGTGGAAATTATCTATCGCGAAAGTCCCATTTTGAATAGTAAAATGTATATTGGCCCGACTCATCCTCTAATGTCCTGCCGTTCAGGTATTTGCCCATTTGTATTTAGCGTCTTGTCTTGTGATATTCTCCTCTTCCCGCAGGCATGGCTCCATCCACAATTTCTTTATTTATATCTCTATGTTTTACAATATTAGTTTTGTTTTCCTGATTTTGGAGGATTTTTCTACTGTCCATTCATAACGATACACATAACAAAATTGCTGATTCAATCACAAAACTAATTGATCCAATTATTTGTTTTTTTTAATTTGAATGTCTTCCATCACGAAAATCATAGTATCACTGACAGTTTTAATTGGACATCAAAAAATACTTGATTAAACAATTATATAATTTCATTTGCAAATTTAAATTAATTTTTTAATAGATTCAATTAAGTGTTTAATTGCACACAAAAAATTTTTTCTGATTTAATCACGAAATTAATTGATCCAATTAATTTTTAATTGAAATGTCTTCAATCACAGGAATGATAATATCAATTAAAAAATTAATTGAAGGTCAATTAAACAGTTAATTGATCCAATTAAAAAGTTAATTGATATTATTATTTTTATGATTGATTTTTGTTTCAATTAAAAAAATTGTTGAATCAATTAAATTTTTAATTGAATATTTTTTAAAACTCAATTAAAATTTTAATTGGAAAAAATTTCGTGAATTTTTTTTTGTGTGTGATGTTGATTGCACAATTCATTTAATTTTTTTAAACGAATTTATTTTTGATCTCTATACCATATTTCAATCACTTTCTATAACCTTTTGTAATCCTTTTTAGTTTGATTCAAAAATTTATTTTTTCAAAAAAAAAAAAAAAAAAACAACAACAAAAACAAAATAAAAACAAAAATATCCGTAATTTTTTAACTGACTTACTCTTCCGAGTTTGATTAAAGAGTTAATTGTATCATTTCATTTTTTAGCTGAAATTTTATAAAGTTTCAATCAATGATTTAATGTTTCTAGTTTGATTGAAAGGTTAATAGTACTCATTAATTTTTTAATTGATACAGATCAATAAATTTTTGAGAATATTTTGGTGATATTTTTTCTGCGTACCTCCATAACGTCAGCTTTAGTGTGTTCTTCAATATAGTTGCGCCAAAGTGTTCATTATGTTCTGTTATTTGCATATGTAGCAGATGTTTTAAATAATGTTACGAATTTGATATTTCTAGATTTAAGTTTATTCAAATTAGTTTCCGTCAATTTAAAATTTCAAATTGTAACGGTCAAATTACGTCATCACTTGTCAAAATCATTTCTTTATTTTCTAGTCCTTTCCTAAACATCTTTTGTGTTCTTAGTTTCCCATTCGTTCATTGTAAAGTAACCCCTTTTTGTTATCTTCATTGCTTATTGTTATAGTTGTAGTTATATGACCATAATCATCTATGCCTGTGCGACATCTGCCATAGAGTAGAATGTTCCAGTTGATTGTAGCCAAGACAATGAGCATGGGCCGATAAATATATGCGATGTCGCCCGTGCGACATCTACCAGGTAGTAGAATAGTGTAGAATGTTGTATATATAGGGAGATTTCTCAAGTAATTATCTCCATATACAAGTAATTATCTCCATATTATTTATGGATCTCAAATAACTCTAAATTCAAAATTTCTGACAAATCTTATGAAAATTTTAAAAAAACTTCTTAAAACAAATCGGAAGATGGGTTTATATGTAGGTGCTATGTCACAAAATTGTGCGATATGACCCATCTTCGAACTCAACATGCCTGCACAAAAAAATTTAGAACTTTAGGTTCCACTGCTATATTACCTTACAATTGTACCTTTATCAAGAGTCCATATAAAGGGTGATACGGTCAAAATTTGGTCAAGGGAAAACGCGTGTAAATCGGTGAAATCGTTTATTTAAAAAATCAAATTAAATTTGTTTTTCAAGTTCAATTAGTATAAAATTCAGGAAAAACATTCAGTTAGGCTTTCGCTTTTCCAAATCCGAATTGCCGGGCCTCGCGCTTGACACCTGCCATCAGATTTTGTACAGCCACCTTGTCCACCTTCTTCGCAGCAGAAAGCCAGTTTGCCTTCAACTGCTGCTCGTCCTTAGCAGTTTTTTTGGTCTTCTTTAGGTTCCGCTTGACAATAGCCCAGTATTTCTCAATTGGGCGGAGCTCTGGCGTGTTGGGAGGGTTCTTGTCCTTGGGAACCACCTGCACGATGTTGGCGGCGTACCACTCCATGGCCTTTTTACCGTAATGGCAAGATGCCAAATCCGGCCAAAACAGTACGGAACAACCGTGTTTCTTCAGGAAAGGCAGCAGACGTTCATTCAAACACTCTTACACGTAAATTTCTTGGTTGACAGTCCCGGAAGCTATGAAAATGCTGCTTTTCAAGCCACAGGTACAGATGGCTTGCCAAACCAGATATTTCTTTGCGAACTTTGACAGTTTTATGTGCTTGAAAATATCTGCTACCTTTCCCCTTCCTTTTGCCGTATAAAACTCCTGTCCCGGAAGCTGCTTGTAGTCGGCTTTGACGTAGGTTTCGTCGTCCATTACCACGCAGTCAAACTTCGTCAGCATCGTCGTGTACAGCCTCCGGGATCGCGCTTTGACCGTCGTATTTTGTTTATCAACGCGATTTGGAGTCACTACCTTCTTGTAAGTCGATAGTCCGGCTAGTTTTTTTGCTCGATGCACGGTTGTAGACGATACACCCAGCTTATTTGCGGCATCTCGGAGAGAGAGGTTAGGGTTTCGCTTGAAACTACCGGCAACTCTCTTTGTCGTCTCAGCGGCTTCCGGTTTTCAATTTCCCCCCGATCCAGACTTCCTGGCTGTCGACAAACGTTCCCCAAACACTTTAATTACATTTGTAACGGTTGATTCGGCAACTTTTAGCGATTTTGCCAGCTTTGCGTGCGAGTAGCTCGGATTTTCGCGATGCGCGAGCAAAATTTTGATACGCTGCTCTTCTTGCTTGGACGGCATTTTGACAACTGAAGAGTGAATTCCAAAATCAAAATAGGAGCAACATTCTACACACACACACCTTCAAAATGAGGGGTGTTCAGGTTTTTTAAATGCAAAATTGAAAGAAATACGTCAAGTTTATATTGACCAAATTTTGACCGTATCACCCTTTATGTTAAAAATGGACAATACAATTGATTAATTCAGCCCATATTCTAGTAAAACCTACTTTTTATATCACCGTGAAATTTCACCATATAAATAATGGTCTGAAATCCATTAATTCGTTTTTCGTTGTTCGATAAAAAACCTACTGGAACCCAATTTGTCGAAATATTTCTTCAGTTACAAAGATAGGAAGTGTTTGTTTCGAAAGAACTGTGTTTTATTAACGGGTTATTAAAACGCCTCAATATAAAAACGTAACAATAATTTGCTTTTCCAACTGTGCCAACCATTCTTCGGTTTTGCTTTGCATTTTGTGTTGTGGAATGTGGTATACTTTTAGGCTTGGTGTATACGTGTGTATTTAATAATGAGTATAGTCACCCAGTATTATTACCTTAGTAAAAACTTCTTTGTGTCACCCATTAATATTTGTGTGGATAATAAATTGAAGTATACTTTTAGGTGATAACTTATGTTCTTGTTCTTTCTTGTGGTATTTCTACGCGCGATTAAATTATGCGTATTTTTACGTATAATGACAATCTTTTAGGAAATAAATCAATACTCATATACCATCATCACATGTAACTCATTCTTCTTCAATAGAGCACATTGTAAACAAATCACCTCGCAAGGAATAGAACACATTTATCTTTCACTTTTATATTCTTAATGATAGCGTTGTAGAAAGAAATCTCTGATTCAGGGTTTTTATTTCATGAAAACACCACTTACTTAATTAGTTAATTAATTGCGGGGTTCTTTCTATTAAGTAAAATGTCCTATTCATTAAATACGTACGATTTAGGGTTCATATTTCTTGCGGATAGTCCAAAAAATAACATTTGAAGATTTTGCTGATCTCATTTACAAACTTTTTGAACATTTGCATTATATACGTATGTGTATTTCGATTGCAAGTCAACTGGTTACTTTTTTTCATCCACCTCATCATCATATACTAACATTGTCTCTACGTTTGTAACACATCGAAATATTTGTCCGTCCGTTTGTTGAAATCACGCTAACTTACGAACGAAATAAATTATTGACTTGAAACTTGACACAAGTACCTGTTATTGAGTTAGATCGTATGATGTCGGTTATATCGGTTATATCGGACTACTTTTAGGTACAACCATTATATATTTCGACCCCCTGATATGAATTCAGGCGCCTCTTGGCAGAGCAAATATCCGATTGAAATTCGATCCGATTGAAATATCATATGTTATGTTATGCCAGTATATGATTTCTTCCAACCGCGCTAAATGTTGTCCATATTGGTCTATAATTATATATAGCCCTAATATAAATCGCCCATTCAAGATTTCACTTCCGGAATACCATGGAGGCCTTCATATCTGTTCATGACTCTTCCGTATAAAAGGATTTAGTACTAGACTCAGTAGTAGACTCAACACCATACGATCGTGATGGGGGTATAATAAGTTTGTCATCCATTTCCGGTTATATAAAGTCTAGAAATTCTGAGATGATATAAATATGTCCGTTTGTCTGTCTGTTGTCATCACATCACTGCTATCGTCTTGAAATTCGACACAGATTCGAGTTTTGTCTGCACTCTGATCATGTTCGAAGATTGGCCATATCGCCCAGCAAAAACAGCGTCGCCAAAAAAGTAGTGAAAATGTTCTTTTGAGATCCGGAAGTGGTGCAAAATTGGCGCAGAAGCGTAAATTCATCGCTTCTGCGCCAATTTTGCACCACATGGGGTTGTCATAGGATGGATGTCCACCATTTCAACAGCCGTTGAACTGAAATTGCATCACATCTTAAGGGGTGATCCAAATTCAGTGTTTTGGATGAGAATTAAGAAATTTTGTAATATTTTGACAAATAAATAATTTTTAAAATTTTTTATGATTCTTAACGCGTGTCTGGAATGTTTAACATCAAATGTTTTCAAAAAATCACAATTTTTCTAGAAAGTCTTTTGGATTTTTTTTTTTTGTTTCGGCAAAATTTTAATGATTTGTACCATTATATATGTTTAGTTCGACTTGAGGTCATATGAATAAAAATAGATGTTGTTGTTTTTGTTGAGTTCTATTTTTATTTAAAATTATCCAATATTTCGAAACATCTCCGATGTTCGTCTTCAGGGAAATTTTTTTAGAAGTAAAGAACAATGATCTTATTCGCAAACGAGTAAATTAACCATTTTATTAATTCTTAACTGTTATTAACCCATTTGAAACAAAAAAAAAATAAATTTCCTTTTAAAAATATGAAAATAGCGAGTTATAAAAAAATTGATTAATTGAACTTCCTCTGCAGTTAAAATAAAGAACACCTTTGGGAGAACATTTTTGGAAGTGCTTTTAAAGTTGTGCCTTTAGAATTTTTTTTGTTGGCCGGTCCAAGTTTTGATATAGCCCCCATATAAACCTATCCCATGATTTGACTTTTTGGGCTTATACACACCGCAATTTTTATCCCATTTGCTTGAAATTGCAAATTTAAAGGTATTTTAGTCCCACAAATAGATGTTCCCAATATGGTGTTTAGCGGTCCACATTTTGGTATAACCTCCATATAGAGCGATCTCCGATTTGACTTCTTGAACTTCTATCCGGTTTGTCTGAAATTCGAGGGATTTTAGGTTCAAGAAGACTTGCGGAGTTTATACCGGAAAGAGTTTTATGTAATTCTTATATAAACTGGTCTCTCGATTTAATTCTGGAGGATAGTGGTTGACAGACTTTAGAAAAACTTTGAAGGCAATCCATAGTGGAAAGTACATAGCCGACCTTTCGGTCGAATACACTTGTTATACCCTCCACCATAGGATGGGGGGGTATATTAACTTTGTTATTCCGTTTGTAACACATCGAAATATTGCTCTAAGACCTCATATATATATATTCTGGGTCGTGATGAAATTCTGAGTCGATCTAGCATGTCCGTCCGTTCGTCCGTCTGTTGAAATCACGCTAACTTCCGAATGAAACAATCTATCGACTTGAAACTTGGCACAAGTAGTTGTTATTGATGTAGGTCGGATGGTATGGCAAATGGGCCATATCGGTCCACTTTTACGTATAGCCCCCATATAAACGGACCCTCAGATTTGTCTTGCTGAGCCTCTAAGAAAAGCATATTTCATCCGATCCGGCTGAAATTTGGTACATGGTGTTGGTATATGGTCTCTAACAACCATGCAAAAATTGATCCATATCGGTCCATAATTATATATAGCCCCCATATAAACCGATCCTCAGATTTGGCTTGCGGAGCCTCAAAGAAGAGCAAATTTCATCCGATCTGGCTGAAATCTGGTACATGGTGTTGGTATATGGTCTCTAACAACCATGTAAAACTTGATCCATATCGGTCCATAATTATATATAGCCCCCATATAAACCGATCCCCAGATTTGGCTTGCGGAGCCTCAAAGAGAAGCAAACTTCATTCGATCCGGCTGAAATTTGGTACATGATGTTGGTACATGGTCTCTAACAACCATGCAAAAATTGCTCCACATTGGTCCATAATTATATATAGCCCCCATATAAACCGATCCCCAGATTTGGCTTGCGGGGCCTCAAAGAGAAGCAAACTTCACCCGATCCGGCTGAAATTTGGTACATAGTGTTGGTATATGGTCTCTAACAACCATGTAAAACTTGATCCATATCGGTCCATAATTATATATAGCCCCCATATAAACCGATCCCCAGATTTGGCTTGCGGAGCCTCAAAGAGAAGCAAACTTCATTCGATCCGGCTGAAATTTGGTACATGGTGTTGGTACATGGTCTCTAACAGCCATGCAAAAATTGCTCCACATTGGTCCATAATTATAAATAGCCCCCATATAAACCGATCCCCAGATTTGGCTTGCGGAGCCTCAAAGAGAAGCAAACTTCACCCGATCCGGCTGAAATTTGGTACATAGTGTTGGTATATGGTTTCCACATCGGTCTATAATTATATATAGCCCTCATATAAACCGATCCCCAGATTTAGCTTGCGGAGCCTCAAAGAGAAGCAAACTTCATCCGATCCGGCTGAAATTTGGTACATGGTGTTGGTATATGGTCTCTAACAGCCGTGCCAGAATTGGTCCATATCGGTCCATAATTATATATAGCCTCCATATAAACCATTCTCCAGATTTGACCTCCAGAGCCTCTTGGAGGAGCAAAATTCATCCGATCCGGTTCAAATGTGGAACGTGGTGTTAGTATATGGTCTCTAACAACCATGCAAAAATTGGTCCATATCGGTGCATAATTATATATAGCCCCCAAATAAACAACCATGCCAAAATTGGTCCATATCTGTCTATAGTTATATATAGCCGATCCCCAATAACACAAAAATTGGTCCATATCGGTTCATAATCATGGTTGCCACTCGAGCCAAAAATAATCTACCAAAATTTGAATTCTATAGAAAATTTTGTCAACATTTTATTTCTATAGAAAATTTTGACAAAATTTTATTTCTATAGAAAATTTTGTTAAAATTTTATTTCTATAGAAAATTTTGTCAAAACTTTATTTCTATAGAAAATTTTGTCAAAATTTTATTTCTATAGAAAATTTTGTTAAAATTTTATTTCTATAGAAAATTTTGTCAAACTGAATTATATACATATTTAATCGGTCTGTTTTAATTTAATATATACCACGTATGGACTTATTTACAATTTAGAAGACGGTATTAGGAGGTTTTAAGATACCTTGCCATCGGCAAGCGTTACCGCAACCCAAGTAATTCGATTGTGGATGGCAATGTTTAGAAGAAATTTCTACACAATCCATGGTGGAGGGTACATAAGCTTCGACCTGGCCGAACTTACAGCCGTATATACTTGTTAATGTATTTTATCCATAGATTTAATAACTAAACCATCTGGATTTAGCATGCCTTTTAACATTATACGAACAGTTTGTTTTATCCCTCACATCGACTATAACTTCGAACGATTTCTAAGTAGCCTAATATGAACTTTTTATTCATTTGCATTACCTTTGTTCTCGTATTAGTCATTCTATTCGGACTTAAATATATCGAAAGATGTCTATATTGGAAACGACAAAATATTCAAATGTTGAGTATAGTACAATTGATATGGCAAACTAGACGAAGGCCTTTATATCAAGTTCTCGATGGAATCTATGGTGAAATGCTGAAAAACAAAGAACCTATGAGGGCTATAGAATTCGTTGTATATTCTGGAGTCTTGGTGCAGGATCAAATCGCTATTAGAAATATTCTTGTAACTCAAAATGAGCCCTTCGCAGATCGAGGGGTGTATGTAAATGAGAGAGATCCTCTTCTATGTCATATTGCCCGTTTACCCTATCATCAATGGAAACCTTTAAGAAGAAAAATTGGACCCTCCTTTACACCTAATGTTACCAAACTGGCGTACCCTTTGGTATCGAAAGCTTGCGAAGAATTTATGAATACTTTGCAAGAGAAAGCAAATGGTACTCCAGCCATAGTGGAAATGTATGATCTTTGCTCAAGATTTTTCATTGACGTCATAGGTAATGTGGCTTTTGGTGTAGAATGTAATAGTTTCAAGGATCCAAACTCGGCATTTCGTAAATTTGGTGAGAAAGCAACAAAGGAACATTTTCATTTTCTCCAATTTAAAACGAAATATTTGGATGTTTTCCAATTATTCAATTTAAAATATCATAGTCCAGAGAGTGTAGAATTTTTCACTACCTTGGTTAAGCAAACCATAGAGAATAGAGAGAGATTTTCCATAAAGCGAGGAGATTTAATGGACATTTTAATTGATTTGAAGAATGATAAGGACAATAGTCCCGAATATCCTTTAACCATGGAGAGAATAGTGGCTCAAGCTTTTTTCTTTTTTGCTGCTGGATATAATACTTCATCTACGGGGTTATGTGAAGCTCTCTATGAATTGGCCAAAAATCCCAGAATACAAAACAAAGCAAGGCAAGAAGTCCTGGAGGCAATAAAGCAGACAGAAAATAATGCAATTACATATGATTGTATTAAAGAAATGCATTATGTCAAACAAATTATTTTGGGTAAGTTTCCATATTATTTTTAATTGCCTCCTTTTTTTGGTTAATAAAATTTTCCTCTTGCAGAAACTTTACGCCATTATAGTTTTATATATCTAATACCTCGGATGTGTCGCCAATCTTGTATTCTTCAAACCTCCATGGGTCCATATAATATTGAAAAGGATACTTCTATTATCATTCCTATACATTCTATACACCATAACCCAGAAATTTATCCAGATCCCTATAAATTTTATCCTGAACGATTCGATACACGAGAAAGGCTTAAATATCCCAGCTGTAGTTTTCTGGCATTTGGTGAAGGTCCCAAATCTTGTATTGCTCAACATTTTAGTCTTACTAATATGATAGCATGTTTGGCTTATCTCCTATCTAATTTTCGTTTTGAATTTTGTGAAAAAACTCCCAAAGAGTTAGTGTTCGATAAGGAGACATTTAGAATGAATTTGGATGAAATGTATTTAAGAATTGAAAAGATTTAATTGAATTTCGATTTTATACGATGTAATATGAAATACTAGTATAGAAAATCAAATAATTGAGGAGACTTATTTTAAATTAATTGTGTAATTAAATATCCTGCTACTATTCGAACAACACAACAACATTTTGTTTAGAAAAGGCCGGTATAATGTTCGGTTTCCGCAGCGAAATCATATACAAAACCGAGCAATGCACAAAACTACCGAAATTTTTTCCATTTGTGGTACTTTTTCTATGCAAATAAATTGTTTACAAATTTTCTATTGGAATAAAACTTTGACAAAATTGTCTATAGAAATAAAATTTTAACAAAATTTTCTATAGAAATAAAATTTTGACCAAATTTTGTATAGAAATACATTTTTGACCAAATTTTCTATAGAAATAAAAATTTGACAAAATTTCCAAATTTTCTATAGCAATAAAGTATTGAGAAAATTTTCTATAGAAATAAAATTTGTACAAAATGTTCTATATAATAAAACTTTTGAAAAAAAAATTATGTAGAAATAAAATTATGTTAAATTTTCTATAGAAATAAAACTTTGACCAAATTTTCTATAGAAATAACTTTGTGAAAAATTGAAAAATATAATTTTTACAAAATTTTCTATAGAAATAAAATTTTGATAAAATTTTCTATAGAAATAAAATTTTGACAAAATTTTCTATAGATATAAAATTTTGGCAAATTTTTCTATATAATAAAATTTGTACAAAATGTTCTATATAATAAATTTTGAAAAAAATTCTGTAGAAATAAAATTTTGATAAAATTTTCTATAGAAATAAAAGTTTGACCAAATTTTCTATAGAAATAAATTTTTGAAAAAAATACTTTATAGAAATAAAATTCTTACAAAATTTTCTATAGAAATAAAATTTTGACCAAATTTTCTATAGAAATAAAATTTTGACCAAATTTTCTATAGAAATAAAATTTTGACTAAATTCTCTACAGAAATAAAATTTTGACAAAATTTTCTATAGAAATAAAAATTTAGACACCATTTTCTATAGAAATAAAATTTTGACAAAATTTTCTACAGAAATATATTTTTGAAAAAATACTTTATAGAAATAAAATTTTTATAAAATTTTCAATAGAAATAAAATTTTTACAAAATTTTCTATAGAAATAAAAACTTAGACAAAAATTTCTATAGAAATAAAATTTTGACAAAATTTTCTATAAAAATAAAATTTTGACAAAATTTTCTATAGAAATACATTTTTGACCAAATTTTCTATAGAAATAAAATTTTGACAAAATTTTCTATAAAAATAAAATTTTGACAAAATTTTGTATAGAAATCAAATTTTGACAAAATTTTCTATAGAAATAAAATTTTGACAAAATTTTCTAAAGGAATACAATTTTGACAAAATTTTCTATAGGGGTACAATTTTGACAAAATTTTCTATAGAAATAAAATTTTAACAAAATTTTCTATAGAAATAACATTTTGACAAAATTTTCTCTAGGAGTAAAATTTTGACAAAATTTTCTTTAGAAATAAATTTTTGACAAATTTTCTACAGAAATAAAATGTTGAAAAAAATTTTCTAAACATAGATAAAAACGAGTATATACAGTAGTAAGTTCGGCCGGGCCGAATCTTAAATACCCACCACCATGAATCAAATATAATAGTTTCTTTTGAAATTTCAGAGGGGTTTGATGACAGATATTTTCCCAAGCAGATAGGTTCAACCAGTACAAAATTTTCTATAGATATAAAATTTTGGCAAATTTTTCTATATAATAAAATTTGTACAAAATGTTCTATATAATAAATTTTGAAAAAAAATTCTGTAGAAATAAAATTTTGATAAAATTTTCTATAGAAATAAAAGTTTGACCAAATTTTCTATAGAAATAAATTTTTGAAACAAATACTTTATAGAAATAAAATTCTTACAAAATTTTCTATAGAAATAAAATTTTGACCAAATTTTCTATAGAAATAAAATTTTGACTAAATTCTCTACAGAAATAAAATTTTGACAAAATTTTCTATAGAAATAAAAATTTAGACACCATTTTCTATAGAAATAAAATTTTGACAAAATTTTCTACAGAAATATATTTTTGAAAAAATGCTTTATAGAAATAAAATTTTTACAAAATTTTCAATAGAAATAAAATTTTTACAAAATTTTCTATAGAAATAAAAACTTAGACAAAATTTTCTATAGAAATAAAATTTTGACAAAATTTTCTATAGAAATAAAATTTTGACAAAATTTTCTATAGAAATAAAATTTTGACAAAATTTTCTATAGAAATAAAATTTTGACAAAATTTTCTATAGAAATAAAATTTTGACAAAATCTATATATATAAAATTCAATCTATGTTTGTTTATTTGTTTGTTTGTTTGTTTGTATGTACCGAGTTGGCTCCGAAACGGCTGAACCGATTTACTTGAAACTTTCAGAGATCGTAGGGGGCGTTCATGTGGTGAAAATAGGGTACCTCATTTTTTGACACCTGGTCGCGGAGGGAACCTCCCCTTTGTCGGACTTTTTGAAAATTGGACCAAAGTTGACCGATTTGGTTGAAATTTTCGTTGAAGATTGGGGTTGGCATCTAGACAAAGATCCGCTACTTTTTATTTCGATATTTGGTGGCGGAGGGGGCCCTCTCCTTTGTTCGACTTTTTTTAAAGTACAGTGAAAAAACTAAAATTCTCTAAATTATCTGAGATTTACAGAGAACATGTGGTGAGGTTATGGAATTAATATGGGGTACCCGATGATTTCATATGTGGATGGGGAGGGGGACCTTCCCCTTGCCCTACTTTTTGAAACTTGGAACAAAATTATGCGATTTGCTTGAAATTTTCATTGAATGTTGGGGTTGGCATGTAGACAAAAATCCGCTACATTATTTTTCGATATTTGGTCGGGGAGGGGGACCACCCCTTTGCCCAATTTTTTTTTTTTGAAAGTTCAAACAAAACTAAACTCCGCCGACTGAAATTTTATAGAAAAAATGGGTTACGAAATTTATATCAGGTTCCTGATTTTTTAATAAAAATAAAAGGACATAGGGAGACATCCGCTACTCTTAAGTACATACAGAGAAACAATTAAACTTTACCGAGTTACTTGAAATTTACAGAGGACTGGGGAGAGATCGTAACCTCCGTCAACCGTAATAGTTGATACCTGATTTTGTGATATTTGGACGGAAGAGAGGCCGCCCCTTTAGGCTTATAATTTGCTTGACATTTTCTGGGACGTTTACAAAAGATACGCTAAATCACTTTTCGATATTTGGTCGGGGAGGAGGTCCTCCTCTAAAACTACAAAAAAAAATTAAGTTTTCTGGTTGGGGAAGGGGAAAATTGAAATAAACTTTATCGATTTACTTCGATAGAATTTACAGGGACCATTGAGTAGTTGCGAAATTAATATAGGGTACGTGATAGTCCGATATCAGGTCCGAGTGGAGCGAAGGTGTGGAGAGGGTTCCCTTTTGTCCGTTTTTTTTTTCTTAAATTGAAAGTAGAGGGTTGTCTGTAAATGGGAACTCGGTACATAATTTTATGATTTTTGCACAGGCTTCTGCCAGACTTCTTTTTAGTAAAGGACTTAAATTTACATGAAATTGGCAGCCAACGTAGAGGGTGCATCATTTTCCAACATTTTAGCAAATGTTAATGCGGTAAAATTTTTTACTACTTTTGCTTTTCCCAATTTATTGGATGGGAAACAGTAATTCTTTGTATGTTATTATAATATAGTGCTTAATTTTCAGATATGTTGAGGAGAAGGATACCTTTCCTTGACAAACCCCACTTAAAATTCACAAGAAATATAGAAGATTGTCCAACTACTTGAATACAGAACATTATTAAAAAAATTTGGAGGAAAGGGTTCACCCTCTTCCGCCGTATTTGTACCTATAAACGAAAAATCAAGTAGTCCGATTTGTTTAAAAGAATTGAAATCTTTTCGAATTTGTTTTCAGCACGAAGGATATAGTTGACTAAGTTAATGCAAAATGTTCCTCCAAATACGCTTCGGAAGGCGCAGCGAAGCGGGCCGGGTTACGCTAGTTTTCTATAAAAATAAAATTTTGACAAAATTTTGTATAGAAATAAAATTATTGTATAGAAATCAAATTTTGACAAAATTTTCTATGAAATCAAAATTTGACAAAATTTTCTAAAGGAATACAATTTTGACAAAATTTTCTATAGGGGTACAATTTTGACAAAATTTTCCATAGAAATAAAATTTTGACAAAATTTTCTATAGAAATAAAATGTTGACAAAATTTTCTATAGAAATAAAATTTTGACTAAATTTTCTATAGAAATAAAATTTTGACAAAATTTTCTATAGAAATAAAATTTTGACAAAATTTTCTATAGAAATAAAATTTTGGCAAAATTTTCTATAGAAATATATTTTTGACCAAATTTTCTATAGAAATAAAATGTTGACAAAATTTTCTATAAAAATAAAATTTTGACAAAATTTTGTATAGAAATAAAATTTTGACAAAATTTTGTACAGAAATAAAATTTTGACAAAAACTTCTCTACAAATAAAATTTTGACAAAATTTTCTATAGAAATAAAATTTTGACAAAATTTTCTATAGAAATAAAATTTAACAAAATTTTCTATAGAAATAAAATTTTGACAAATTTTCTATAGAAATAAAATTTTGACAAATTTTCTAAAGGAGTACAATTTTGACAAAATTTTTAATAGAGTACAAGTTTGACAAAATTTTCTATAGAAATAAAATTTTGACAAATGTTCTATAGAAATAAAATTTTGACAAAATTTTCTATAGAAATACATTTTGACAAAGTTTTCTATAGGAGTAATATTTTCTATTAAATAAAATTTTGAAAACTTTCTATAGAAATAAAATTTTGCCAAATTTTCTAAAGGAGTACAATTTTGACAAAATTTTTAATAGAGTACAATTTTGACAAAATTTTCTATAGAAATAAAATTTTGACAAAATTTTCTATAGAAATAAAATTTAACAAAATTTTCTATAGAAATAAAATTTTGACAAATTTTCTATAGAAATAAAATTTTGACAAATTTTCTAAAGGAGTACAATTTTGACAAAATTTTTAATAGAGTACAATTTTGACAAAATTTTCTAAAGAAATAAAATTTTGACAAATTTTCTATAGAAATAAAATTTTGACAAAATTTTCTATAGAAATACATTTTGACAAAGTTTTCTATAGGAAGTAAAATTTTCTATTAAATAAAATTTTGAAAACTTTCTATAGAAATAAAATTTTGCCAAATTTTCTAAAGGAGTACAATTTTGACAAAATTTTTAATAGAGTACAATTTTGACAAAATTTTCTATAGAAATAAAATTTTGACAAATTTTCTATAGAAATAAAATTTTGACAAAATTTTCAATAGAAATACATTTTGACAAAGTTTTCTATAGGAGTAATATTTTCTATTAAATAAAATTTTGACAAAATTTTCTATAGAAATAAAATTTTGACAAAATTTTCTAAAGGAGTACAATTTTGACAAAATTTTCTATAGGGGTACAATTTTGACAAAATTTTCTATTGAAATAAAATTTTGACAAAATTTTTTAGAGAAATAAAATTTTTACAAAATTGTCTATATAAATAACATTTTGACAAAATTTTCTATAGAACTAAAATTTTGCAAAAATTTTCTATAGAAATAAAATTTTACAAAAATTTTCTATAGAAATAAAATTTTGACAAAATTTTCTATAGAAATAAAATTTTGACAAAATTTTCAATAGGAGTAAAATTTTGACCAAATTTTGTATAGAAATACATTTTTGACAAAACTTTCTATAGAAATAAAATTTTGACAAAATTTCAAAAATTTCTATAGAAATAAAATTTTGACAAAATTTTCTATAGAAATAAAATTTTGACAAAATTTTCTATAGAAATAAAATTTTGACAAAATTTTCTATAGAAATAAATTTTTGACAAAATTTTCTATAGAAATAAAATTTTGACAAAATTTTTCTTAGAAATAAAATGTTGACAAAATATTCTATAGAAATAAAATTTTGACAAAAATTCTTATATAAAATAAAATTTTGACAAAATTGTCTATAGAAATAACATTTTGACAAAGTTTTCTATAGGAGTAATATTTTCTATTAAATAAAATTTTGACAAAATTTTCTATAGAAATAAAATTTTGACAAAATTTTCTAAAGGAGTACAATTTTGACAAAATTTTCTATAGAAATAAAATTTTGACAAAATTTTCTAAAGGAGTACAATTTTGACAAAATTTTCTATAGGGGTACAATTTTGACAAAATTTTCTATAGAAATAAAATTTTGACAACATTTTTTAGAGAAATAAAATTTTTACAAAATTGTCTATATAAATAACATTTTAACAAAAATTTCTATAGAAATAAAATTTGAAGAAATTTTCTATAGAAAAAAAATTTTGCAAAAATTTTCTATAGAAATAAAATTTTGACAAAATTTTCTATAGAAATAAAATTTTGACAAAATTTTCAATAGGAGTAAAATTTTGACCAAATTTTGTATAGAAATACATTTTTGACAAAATTTTCTATAGAAATAAAATTTTGACAAAATTTCCAAAATTTCTATAGAAATAAAATTTTGACAAAATTTTCTATAGAAATAAAATTTTGACAAAATTTTCTATAGAAATAAATTTTTGACAAAATTTTCTATAGAAATAAAATTTTGACAAAATTTTCTATAGAAATAAAATTTTGACAAAATTTGCTATAGAAATAAAATTTTGACAAAATTTTCTATAGAAATAAAATTTTAACAAAATTCTTCTTAGAAATAAAATGTTGACAAAATATCCTATAGAAATAAAATTTTGACAAAAAATCTTATATAAAATAAAATTTTGACAAAATTGTGTATAGAAATAACATTATGACAAAATTTTCTATAGAAATAAAATTTTGACAAAATTTTCTATAGAAATAAAATTTTGGTAAAATTTTCTATAGAAATAACATTTTGACAAAAATTTATATAGAAATAAAATTTTGACAAAATTTTCTATAGAAATAAAATTTTAACAAAATTTTCTATAGAAATAAAATTTTGACAAAATTTTCTATAGGAGTAAAATTTTGAGTAACATTTTCTTTAGAAATAAAATTTTGATAAAATTTTCTTTAGAAATAAAATTTTGACAAGCTTTTCTATAGAAAAAAAGTTTTGACAAAATTTTCTCTAGAAAAAATGTTAACAAAATTTTCTATAGAAATAAAATTTTGACAAAATTTTCTTTAGGAGTAAAATTTTGACAAAATTTTCTTTAGAAATAAAACTTTGACAAAATTTTCTATAGAAATAAAATTTTGACAAAATTTTCTATAGGAGTAAAATTTTGACAAAATTTTCTATAGGAGTAAAATTTTGACAAAATTTTCTATAGGAGTAAAATTTTGACAACATTTTCTATAGAAATAACATTTTGACAAAATTTTCTCTAGGAGTAAAATTTTGACAAAATTTTCTTTAGAAATAAATTTTTGACAAATTTTCTACAGAAATAAAATGTTGAAAAAAATTTTCTAAACATAGATAAAAACGAGTATATACAGTAGTAAGTTCGGCCGGGCCGAATCTTAAATACCCACCACCATGAATCAAATATAATAGTTCTCTTTGAAATTTCAGAGGGGTTTGATGACAGATATTTTCCCAAGCAGATAGGTTCAACCAGTACGTTTCCCACAGATAAATGTAAAGATTTTACCTATGAAGGCTAGATCAGATTCTGAATTTATAAGAACCATTTTTTGTTTGAGTTTTAGAGGAATCATAAACATCTCTTGTAAGTGTGCAAGAAAATGATGAAATAACGCCTTGATTTGAAATCTAAAATCTGCGGATTTTCATCCCAATTATTTAAATGACTACGAGAAGTAAAATCTGGACATTTTGCATTCAGTTTCAAGAAATTTTCATGATCAGTGCGCCTTCTATACCCTCAAAAAGTGAAATCGGTCTATATGGAGGCCTTACCAAATGGACCGATAAAACTAAATCATAAACATTTTGTTATGAGTCTAAAATGCCAGTATATTTTCAATTTGAGGTAAATCGGATAAAAACTACAATTTCTAGAAACCCTAGGAGTTAAATCGGGGGTTCGGTGTAATGGGGGCTATACCAAAACATGGAAGGATACACATAGTATTCAGCACATTTAATTGTAGTTCTAAAATCTAGACCACAAATCGGAGGGCCGGTTTATAAGGGGGCTATATAAAAAACTGTACCGATTCTCAATATATTCGGTACACCTCTTTATAGTCCTAGAATACCTCTACATTTCCAATTTCAGGCAAATTGGATAAAAACTACGGATTCTAGAAGCCCAAGAAGTAAATCCGGTCTATATGGGGGCTATATCGAAACATGGTCAGATAATCACCATTTTCGGCACATATCTTTATTTTCCGCGAATACCTCTAGATTTCCAATTTCAGGCAAATCGGTTAGAAAATACACTTTCTAGACGCCCAAGAAGCAAAATCGGGAAATCGGCCCATATGGGGGCTATACCAAAACATGGACCGATAGGCACCCTTTTCGGTACACTTTTTGATGGTCCTGAAATACCTCTAGATTTCCAATTTCAGGCAAATTGGATAAAAACTACAGTTTTTATAAGCCCAAGACCCCAAAATCGGGAGGTCGGTTTATATGGGGACTATATCAAAACTTGGACCGATATAGCCCATATTCGAACTTGACCTGCCTGCAAACAAAAGACGAATCTGTGCCAAATTTCAGGACGATAGCGCCATTATTGAAGGCAGTAGCATGATTACAAAAGACAGACAAACGGACAGACGGACATGCTTATATCGTCTTAGAATTTCTTCCTGTTCAAGAATATATATACTTTATATAGTCGGAAATAGATATTTCGATGTGTTACAAACGGAATGACGAACTTATTATACACCCGTCACCATTCTATGGTAAGTGGGTATAATAAATAAAATAAAAGTTTGAGAAAATTTACTATAGAAATAAAATTTTGTTGTTGTTCTGTGTATTTTAGTTCAACTAGTAGCCAGATCAAGGAACTCTGCGACAAGGATGGGGTGTGTTCAGAGTGATCTGGTGGTGAGACGGGTAGGCTTAGCTGGGCAAGCGAAAAGGTGACGAGTGTCATGTGGCCCTAGATTACAGATGGGACACACGTCAGCTGCGCTGCTAAGTAGGAATTGAGGCGGCAGCACTTGCTCTTAGTTGGGACAAAATTACCCTGGTCTGCCGTGGGAGGTCTCTCTCCTCCGGTGCAATGGGCGGGGTTGGACGCTGAGAAGATTTTCGATAGAAATAAAATTTGAAAAAATTAAATATTGATATTAACAAAATGAAATATTTTTGTTTGGTAATTTTTTGGTAAAATTCGCTCCAAATTTTGATAGATTATTGTTGGCTCAAGCGGCAACCGTGTTTACCAGCCGACGAGTCTTCTGCCTACCTTAAATCTTCGATATGTAATTGTAACAACCCCGGTTTGCAGTTGTATCACTCCGATATCCAGTTGAAAACTTTAAGGAAAGTTGAAGTTCCCATCCCAACTTTTCAAGAGTATTTGAAATTGTTTTAGTTTATTTTTGTATTTTATATTTTTGGTAATAAAACAACATTTTATATACGATTTGAAATGTTTTCCTTTTTATTGCATATGAAAAATAATCGAATTTTAAATAACAATCTTTAATTTAAGCGAACTCTTGCTTTAGCGCAAAATTGTGATTGCAGAGAAAAATGGTTGTGCCAATTCTCCCAGCAACCTGACTGACTACTCCTTTATTTCATTTCATTTAATTTATCAATTCAAAAACATTTTGGCAGTGAACCTGAGCTTTCATGAAGAGTTTTTTTTTAAATCAATATTAATTATATTTTTGGAAATATTTTTAAAATATATGCAATAATATTTTGTAATTTTGTCAGAAAAAGCTTCCAATTTCATAGTTTTGTGTGTTTTTTTTTTGCGATTAAGTTATGATGATTTTACAAAATTCTAATTTGATATATCTCGAAAATAATTCTATTACTAATTGTTTGTTTGTTTTTCTTATCTTGTGTTTTTCTTCAATTCTCTGTAATAATTATTTGTATTTCTATTGAAATTCACTTTTCCAAAAGAAAAAAAAAAGAAAATTTTTTTATGATTAAAAAAAATTATGTCATATATTTAAGCTATAATTCCTTAAATAATTTTTATGATTTGTTTTTTAAATTATATGTATAATCTTATAAAATAAATTTAAAGTTAAATTTTAGAAATAAATTGAAAAACATATTGGTTATCTTTGTATGTATACGAGTGCTGGATGATTGAGGGTTTTTTTGTTTGTTTGTTTGGTTGAACTTAACTAAAAAATTAGAAATTATTCTTTAGTTTTATTTTTTGTTTTCTCTTCTAAAATGTTATATGAGATTAAGAGAGAGATAGAGAATTCTTGTATGAATTTTTATTTCATTTTTTATTCTTTTCCTTAAATTAAAATATTTACTATTTTAATATTGGTAAATTGTAATTATTTTGTTTGTTGTTTTAAAAAATAAAAATTAAAAACAAAAAAAAAAATTATAAATAAATTAACAAACAAATCAAAGAAAAAGTCTAGTTATCTAAATAATTAGAAAATATGATGTAGATTTTCATGAATTAATTTTTTCCTGGATATCATTTGTTGACCAATTTTGGTGATTTTTAGACAAAGATGTTTTCTGAGGAGGTTGAAAAGATGTTTACAGCGTTTTGGCGCGATCCAAAAGATCACTGATGAATTTCTGTAATAAATTAATAATGATTTTAATAAAATTTATTTATCAGTGTATATTTTTTTCTCCTTACCGATATGTCGGATTGCGGGCGTTTGCAGACGGACAATAATCTCTGTAATAAAAAAAATGGGAAAGAGAAAATTAATATTTTGTAAATAACCGAAATCAAACAAGTATATACAGCCGTAAGTTCGGCCAGGCCGAATCTTATGTACCCTCCACCATGGATTGCGTAGGACCTTCTACTAAAGGCTGTCATCCACAATCGAATTACTTGGGTTGCGATAACACTTGCCGATGGCAAGGTATCGTAAAACTTTTTAACACTGTCTTCTAAATTGTAAGTTAGTCCATAAGGGGTATATATTAAACAAAAAAAAAGGCCGATTAAATACGTATTAAATACGCAGTTTGACAAAATTTTCTATAGAAATAAAATTTTGACAAAATTTTCTATAGAAATAAAATTTTGACAAAATTTTCTATAGAAATAAAAACTTGACAAAATTTTCTATAGAAATAAAATGTTGACAAAATTTTCTATGGAAGTAAAATGTTGACAAAATTTTCTATAGCAATAAAATTTTGACAAAATTTTCTATAGAAATAAAATGTTGACAAAATTTTCTATAAAAATAAAATGTTGACAAAATGTTCTATAGAAATAAAATGTTGACAAAATTGTCTATAGAAATAAAATGTTGACAAAATTTTCTACAGAAATAAATTTTTTTACAAAATTTTCTATAGAAATAAAATTTTGACAAAATTTTCTATGGAAATAAAATGTTGACAAACATTGCTATAGAAATAAACTTTTTACAAAACTTTCTATAGAAATGAAATTTTGACAAAACTTTCTATAGTAATAAAATTTGACAATTTTTACATGGGTGTTAGAGGCCATATACTAACGAAATGTACCAAATTTCAACCGCATCGGATGACTTTTGCTCCTCCAAGAGGCTCCGGAGGTCAAATCTGGGGATCGGTTTATTTGGGAGCTATATATAAATATGGACCGATATGGACCAATTTTTGCATGGTTGTTAGAGACCATATACTAACATCACGTACTAAATTTCAATTGGATCGGATGAATTTTGCTCATCCAAGAGGCTCCAGAGTTCAAATCTGGGGATCGGTTTATATGGGAGCTATATATAATTATGGACCGATATGGACCAATTTTTGCATGCTTGTTAGAGACCGTATACTAACATCAGGTACCCAATTTCAAACGGATCGGATGAATTTTGCCCCTCCAAGAGGCTCCGGAGGTCAAATCTGGGGATCGGTTTATATGGGAGCTATATATAATTATGGACCGATATGGACCAGTTTATGCATGGTTGTTAGAGACCATATACTAACACCACGTACCAAATTTCAATCGGGTAGGATGAAGTTTGCTCCTCCAAGAGGCTCCGGAGGTCAAATCTGGGGATCGGTTTATATGGGAGCTATATATATTTATGGACCGATATGGACCAATTTTTGCATGGTTGTTAGAGACCGTATACTAACATCAGGTACCAAATTTCAACCGGATCGGATGAATTTTGCCCCTCCAAGAGGCTCCGGAGGTCAAATCTGCGGATCGGTTTATATGGGGGCTATATATAATTATGGACCGATATGGACCAATTTTTGCATGGTTGTTAGAAACCGTATACTTAGACCACGTACCAAATTTCAACCGGATCGGATGAATTTTGCTCCTCCGGAAGGCTCCGCAAGCCAAATTTGGGGATCGGTTTATATGGGGGCTATACGTAAACGTGGGCCGATATGGCCCATTTTCAATACCATCCGACCTACATCAATAACAACTACTTGTGCCAAGTTTCAAGTCGATAGCTAGTTTCGTTCGGAAGTTAGCGTGATTTCCACAGACGGACGGACAGCCGGATAGACGGACAGACGGACGGACGGACGGACATGCTTAGATCGACTCAGAATTTCACCACGACCCAGAATATATATACTTTATGGGGTCTTAGAGCAATATTTCGATGTGTTACAAACGGAATGACAAAGTTAATATACCCCCATCCTATGGTGGAGGGTATAAAAAAGTAAGGGTAATAAAAGTTTAAAATATCCCCTATGTGAACCCCTCTACTAATTATTAACTGTTTTCTGGTATTAAAAACGAGCGATCCACATCGCCTATCTGGATGAATTGATCTCAAAGCTGAGCTATGACTTATTATTGGGACGGCTTGAAGAATAAAATTTATTCCCCATGGCGAAGATTAAAGTGCGATTTTACCTTGATAAGGCATCGGCTTAAATCTCCTCATAAAATATTGGGTGGCGAGTTGATGCTTCATTCCCCGTATTTGGCCCCTTGAGGCTTGAAGACCTGGGGAAAATATACTTTTCATGCGGGGTAAGAAATTTGTATCGAGTTAAAAGAAGGTTTGATGGAAAAATCAATTGTCACCTTGCTTTGTTTATAGTCGAAGTACTTATACCACCACCCTCGTTTGCCAACTTTACCCTTTTGCAGTTTTGTTTTTTTTGATTATTTCTACGACCAGGAAACCATATTGGGACGACATTGAACTACTCAGCTATGAATTTAAGAGATGGCCGTTTTCGAGTTACATGCACTGCGGCCACAGTTGGTATAATTCTACCAAAAATAGTAGATTTTTTTACTGTTTGGTAGATTGGTGGAATTTTTGATGCTTTGATAGATTTTGCATAATATTCCTCTCCAACTAAGAGGTACCTCACAAATTTTCCATAGAAATATAATTCTGACAAAATCTTCTATAGGAATAAAATTTTGACAAATATTTCTATAAAAATAAAATTTTCTATAGAAATAAAATTTTGACAAAATTTTCTATAGAACTGAAATTTTGACAAAATTTTCGATAGAACTGAAATTTTGACAAAATTTTCTATAGAACTGAAATTTTGACAAAATTTTCTATAGAAATAAAATTTTGATAAAATTTTCTATAGAACTAAAATTTTAACAAAATTTCTATAGAAATACAATTTTGGCAAAATTTTCTATAGAACCATGTTTTGGTATATCCCCCATATAGACCGATTTTGACAAAATTTTCGATAGAACTGAAATTTTGACAAAATTTTCTATAGAACTGAAATTTTGACAAAATTTTCTATAGAAATAAAATTTTGATAAAATTTTCTATAGAACTAAAATTTTAACAAAATTTCTATAGAAATACAATTTTGGCAAAATTTTCTATAGAACCATGTTTTGGTATATCCCCCATATAGACCGATCTCCCGATTTTGCTTCTTGCGCGTCTAGAAACAGTATTTTCTATCCGATTTGTATGAAATTGAAAATCTAGAAGTATTTTGGGACCATAAAGAGGTGAGTCGAAAATGTTCCGTATCGGTCCATGTTTTGATATAGCCCCCATATAGACCGATCTCCCGATTTGGAGTCTTGGGCCTATAAAAACCGTAGTTTTTATCCAATTTGCCTGAAATTGGAAATATAGAGGTATTTGAGGACCATAAAAAAGTGTGCCGAATATAGTGCCCATCGGTCCATGTTTTGGTATAGCCCCCATATAGACCGATATCCCGATTTTGCTTCTAGAAACTATATTTACAATATGATTTGCCTGAAATTGGACATCTAGAGGTATTTGAGGACCATAAAAAGGTGTGCCGAAAATGGTGCTCATCGGTCCATGTTTTGATATAGGCCCCATAGAGACTGATCTCCCGATTTTTCTTCTTGGGCTTCTAGAAACTATATTTTCTATCCGATTTTCCTGAAATTGAAAATCTAGAGTTCTTTTGGGACTATAAAAAGGTGTGCCGAAAATTGTGTCCATCGGTCCATTTTTTGGTATAGCCCCCATATAGACCGATTTTGCTTCTTGGGCTTCTAGAAACTATATTTACCATCCGCTTTGTCTGAAATTCTTGAGCTTCTATAAACTGTATTTATTACCCGATTTGCCTGAAATTCGACATCTAGAGGTATTTTTAGACCAGAAATAAGGGTGCCGTAATTGAGGTTTTTGGTATAACCCTCATATAGACTGATCTCTCGATTTTTACTTCTTGGGCGTCTAGAGACTATGTTTTTTTAGCCGATTTGTTTGAAATTCTGGAGGTATTTTAAGATCACAAATATGTGAGTAGCAAATGGTACCTATCGGTCCATGTTTTGGTATAGCCCCCATATACACCCATCTCCCGGCTTTATTTCTTGGACTTCTAGAATCCGTAGTTTTTATCCGATTTGCTGGAAATTAGTAATTTATAATGAAATTTTAGACAAACGAAATTTCCTTTCCTTTAAAAAATATTTTCGTTTATTCAACTCTAAAATTCTCTAAAATAGCAATAAAATTCTCAATAGATCATGAAAATTGCTTCAAACTGAAAGTAAAATTTCCAGATTTTACTCTACAGATTTAAGATTTCAAATCAAGGCGTAATTTAATCATATACACGATATGTTTATAATTTCTCAAAAACTCAAACAAAATTGGTTCTCATAAATCTAGAATCTTATCTGGTCTTCATAGGTAGAATCTTTAAAGTTTGTCTTCGGGACCTGACTGCCTTGGGAGAAGATTTGTCATCAAACCCCCTACAATTCTAATGTCCGTGAAAATAAAGTTAACTTTAAAATTTATGATAACATTGTCTTAACGTTAACAGAGCGTTAACAGAGCTCTGCTAAGTGCTTGACAGAGAAAAAATAAAGTTAACTTTAAAAAGAATAAATAGTTAAAATAAAAAAACGATCATTGTGCCAAAACTATAGAGGGGGCAGTATACACCCATATACCAAAGGGCCCTACAATTTGGTATATGGGTGTATACTGCCCCCTCTATAGTTTTGGCACAGTGGTCACATTTGTTTTTAACTTTAACTCAATCGCAACTTAAAGTGAAAATATCTCGAATTCTGGCAATGAACTTTATGAAATTATTTCGGATTTAGATTCTACTCATCGTGCCCTACAATTTGGTATATGGGTGTATACTGCCCCCTCTATAGTTTTGGCACAGTGGTCACATTTGTTTTTAACTTTAACTCAATCGCAACTTAAAGTGAAAATATCTCGAATTCTGGCAATGAACTTTATGAAATTATTTCGGATTTAGATTCTACTCATCGTGCCCTACAATTTGGTATATGGGTGTATACTGCCCCCTCTATAGTTTTGGCACAGTGGTCACATTTGTTTTTAACTTTAACTCAATCGCAACTTAAAGTGAAAATATCTCGAATTCTGGCAATGAACTTTATGAAATTATTTCGGATTTAGATTCTACTCATCGTGCCCTACAATTTGGTATATGGGTGTATACTGCCCCCTCTATAGTTTTGGCACAGTGGTCACATTTGTTTTTAACTTTAACTCAATCGCAACTTAAAGTGAAAATATCTCGAATTCTGGCAATGAACTTTATGAAATTATTTCGGATTTAGATTCTACTCATCGTGCCCTACAATTTGGTATATGGGTGTATACTGTCCCCTCTATAGTTTTGGCACAATGATCGTTTTTTTATTTTAACTATTTATTCTTTTTAAAGTTAACTTTATTTTTTCTCTGTTAAGCACTTAGCAGAGCTCTGTTAACGCTCTGTTAACGTTAAGACAATGTTATCATAAATTTTAAAGTTAACTTTATTTTCACGGACATACAATTCTCTATATTATCAAGTAACCCAATACGACGAAGAATTTTCAACTATTATATTTGATTCATGGTGGTGGGTATTTAAAATTCGGCCCGGCCGAATTTACTACTGTATATACTTGTTTTTATTAAATTTAATTTTTAAATTTGTTTTTTTACTTACTATTAAATGAGATCTTCTTATATCGTCGGTGTCCATATCTAAAATCTCATCAATATCTACATCAATGGCTTCAGTCTAGAAAGAAAGGTAAAAACCATCAGTTAATGAAAGCAATAAAAAAATATAAAATTAAAATAAATTTAATTTAATTTAAAAACCAGCATTACAAGGGAGGAAAAATTAAAATATTAATATCAATGGTAATTACAAAAAAAGATCCTTTAAGAAATAACACAATAAAAACAACAATCAATAATGGAATTAATTGATGGAAGAAATTTTTGATTGAATTGCCGAAATGATACTATAAGCTACCAACGAAAATTAATATTTATTATTAAAATTTTAATTGACTCAACTAATTTTTGTGATTGTTTATAAATTTGATTAAAAATCAATTATGTTTTTTTATTGAATATTTTTATACCCTGCGCCACACTGTGGAACAGGGTATTATAAGTTAGTGCATATGTTTGTAACACCCAGAAGGAGACGAGATAGACACAGGGTGTCTTTGGCAACAATGCTCAGCGTGGGTCCCTGAGTCGATATAACAATGTCCGTCTGTCTGTCCGTCCGTCTATACGTCCGTCTGTGAACACATTGTTGTGATCAAAGTCTAGGTCGCAATTTAAGTCCAATCGCCTTCAAATTTGGCACATGTTCCTAATTTGGGTCATAATAGAACCCTATTGAGTTTGGAAGAAATCGGTTCAGATTTAGATATAGCTCCCACATATATCTTTCGACCTATATGCACTAATATGGGCCCAGCAGCCAGAGTTTTATACCGATTTGCTTGAAATTTTGTACAAACATAACACTTAGTCGTATAGTCAAGTGTGCACAATTTGATTGAAATCGGTTCAGATTTAGATATAGCTCCCATATATATCTTTCGCCCGATATGGACTTATTTGGCCCCAGAAGCCAGATTTTTGGGCGAATTTGGTTGAAATTTTGCACTAGGAGTACAATTAGTAGTATAGTCAAGTGTGCAAAATTTGATTGAAATCGGTTGAGATTTAGATATAGCTCCCATATATATATATCTTTCGCCCTATATGGAATAATATGGTCCTAAAAGCCAGAGTTTTGGCCCAATTTGGTTGAAATTTTGCACAGGGAGTAGATTTAACATTGTAGCTATGCGTGCCATATTTGGTTGAAATCGATTCAGATTTAGATATAGCTCCCATATATATCTTTCGCCCGATATGCACTTATATGGACCCAGAAGCCAGAGTTTTATCTCGATTAGCTTGAAATTTTGCACAAGGAGTACAATTGGTAGAATTGTCATGTGTGCCAAATTTGATTGAAATCGGTTGAGATTTAGATATAGCTTCCATATATATTTTTCGCCCGATATGGACTTATATGGCCCCAGAAGCCAGAGTTTTGACCCAATTTGGTTGAAATTTCGCACTAGGAGTATAATTAGTAATATAGTCATGTGTGCCCAATTTGATTGAAATCGGTTCAGATTTAGATATAGCTCCCATACATATGTTTTTTTGATTTCGACAAAAATGGCCAAAACACCAGCATTTTCCTTGTTAAATCCCCACTGCTTAGTCGAAAAGTTTTAAAAATGACTCTAATTTTCCTAAACTTCTAATACATATATATCGCAAATAAACTTTTGCGAAGTTTCCTTAAAATTGCTTCAGATTTAAATGTTTGCCATATTTTTTTATTAAAATTGTGTTCCACCCTAGTGCATTAGCCAACTTAAATTTTGAGTCTATAGATTTTGTAAAAGTCTATAAAATTCTGTCCAAATCGAGTGATATTTAAATGTATGTATTTGGGACAAACCTTTATATATAGCACCCAACATATTTGACGGATGTGATATGGTATCGAAAATTTAGATCTACAAAGTGGTGCAGGGTATAATATAGTCGGCCCCGTCCGACTTTAGACTTTCCTTACTTGTTTTTTTTAATTCCTGATTTCAAATAAAAAAGAAAACAATACTGGTAATATTTTTTATTTACAGAAAAAAACTATTTTTGGTTGAATTACCGAAATGATACTATGAACGACCTACGAAAATCAAAAATTAATTTTTTCTATTAAAAATTCAATTGACTTAATTAATTTTTGTAATTGATTATAAATTTTATTAAAAACCCAATTATGTTACTCGTATTTTTTATTGAATATTTTTGTAAACTCCAGATTTTAAATGAAAAAAAAAAAACAATGCTGGTGAAATTTTTTACTGTGTACTTTATTTTTCTATATATCTATCTATGAATGTTGTTTTGCAACTTACCGGCGGATCAAAAAGTTTCTGCAATTCATCATAAAGCCACATCTCAACGGCCAAACGTTTGCGAATTAAGCTCATTTGATGTGAACCATATTTGGCTGTGAGGAACTTTTCACGACGCTCTTTGACTTCTGAGCCCTTCTCATTGAAATTCACCCGCAAATTTGTCCGATTTGGTGAACGTTCAGTGTCATTCATTTGCTCTAGACCGCACTGCATCTTTGGTATGGTTACGACTGTACTTGGTGGTTGGTTGAGAGTAATCTAAGAACTGCTGGTGACAGCAGCCAAATGAGAGTTCGTGGGAAGTGTTGGTGTTGGCGGGATGAGACGACCGACCGACCAATTGCCGTTTTGAAAATGATTTGGTTTTGGTCTTGTTCTATTTCCAAATACTTTGGATACGATAATGATGATGGTGACTACTGAAGTTGGGGATTGGTGTACTGCTACTGCTACTGCTGTTGATGATGTGGATGTTAAAAATGAAGTCTTCTTTCTTCAGGGTGTGGGTGGATGGGTCGAATGGTAGCTGATTTATTTGTGTTTTCCTTCCGTTTCGTCAGCAGATGTTCCAATGAATTTTTACCACTGAAATAGAAACAAAGTTTAATCGAATTAATTTCTTATGTTACGAAGAAAAAACAATGTTAATTAATTGATTGATTGATGGATGACTGAGAATGGGGGAGATATACTAAGAAATGCATACACGGCCATGAAGGCAATGTAGCATTCCAAGTAAGAAGATCGAAGTGTATTAGCGATTAAGTTTCTATGACTTCTGAGAGATAATGGGACCATTTGGACTCAGTACAATTGATGGACAGATATTCGTAGCGGCATGGAACGAATACCTCACTAGATACAATTTGAATTTAACTGCGGAACTACATCGAAAGAATTCTCTTTGTAAAAGAACGAAGAGTTTCGTTAAAAGAACAAAATCATGATGGCGGAGAGAGGTTCGTAAAATGTACGAATGAATAAACGTTAATGTAGAATATTTCGTATATTCGTAAAATTGAAGCAAATCAATAATGAATTTTCGAAGAATAACTAAGAAAGCGAAACCAAGAGAATTCTATCGTATTGTATTGTATTTTTGGAATAAAATAAAATTAATAGAGAGTAATAGGTACTTAAGAATCTTTAGTATCCCCTCTAAAAGGGTGTCCATATATCCGTTTTATAGAAAATGATTTTAGGTATGACATATGAGAATATTTTTTTTTGACATACGCAGAAAAAATGCTCACCAAAATATTTCCAATTAACTTTTTAATTGAATTTTTAAAAACCTTCATTTAAACATTTAATTGATTCAACAATTTTTTAATTAAAACAAAAATTAAAAGTATCAATTAATTTTTTAATTGATTGCGATAATTGATGCTACCATTTCTGTGATTGAAGACATTTTAATCAAAAAATAATTGGATAAATTAATTTCGTGATTATTCTTTTTTTTATTTTGTTGTGTGTATGATAGTGTTTTGTTTATTGGTGGAAGTGTATTATATCGAGACAGCTGTTAGGTACATATCAAAGTTTGGCGCTCGCCATACACACATGTCAAAGTAGATAGACATTTTATTGAAAAAACAGGATAGTTTAAACAATGTACAAAATACCGGTTTTAGTGATTTACATACAATGATAATTAATCGGTTTTGGAATCCCAGTTTTGAATCCTCTTATCAGATTTGATCCTGTGAACCTATTCCCAGATTTGAATAACGTACATCACTCAGAGATTAATTTTTTCCGACTCGTTATCGTATCGAGTTACAATATATGAGTCGTTAACTCTCAAGTTCACGAGTGATATCAACTAAGAACCTTGGTATCATGTTGGACAGCAGAGAACTGCAACCGGTGGCTTTTTTTCGTATTGCAATCGTACCCACAAAATGTGGGTGGCAGTGAGTAAGACACCAATTACCATGCGATCTTTTACATTGATCAAAATGCGAGAATAAAAACACCAGTAGTATATAACAATGTTCGTATGCAGTGTCTTGCAATCTTAAACCAATCGACATCGTAACAACACTCGGTAAACAAAAACAAGTAAGAAAAGTCTAAAGTCGGGCGGGGTCGACTATATTATACCCTGCACCACTTTGTAGATCTAAATTTTCGATACCATATCACATCCGTCAAATGTGTTGAGGGCTATATATAAAGGTTTGTCCCAAATACAACATTTAAATATCACACGATTTGGACAGAATTTGATAGACTTCTACAAAATCTATAGACTCAAAATTTAAGTCGGCTAATGCACTAGGGTGGAACACAATTTTAGTAAAAAAATATAGGAAACATTTCAATCTGAAGCAATTTTAAGGAAACTTCGCAAACGTTTATTTATGATTTATCGCTCGATATATATGTATTAGAAGTTTAGGAAAATTAGAGTCATTTTTACAACTTTTCGACTAAGTAGTGGCGATTTAACAAGGAAAATGTTGGTATTTTGACAATTTTTGTCGAAATCAGAAAAACATATATATGGGAGCTATATCTAAATCTGAAACGATTTCAATCAAATTTGGCACACATGACTATATTACTAATTTTACTCCTAGTGCAAAATTTCAACCAAATTGGGCCAAAACTCTGGCTTCTGGGGCCATATATGACCACATCGGGCGAAAAATATATATGGAAGCTATATATAAATCTAATCCGATTTCAATCAAATTTGGCACACATGACCATACTACTAATTGTACTCCTTGTGCAAAATTTCAAGCTAATCGGGATAAAACTCTGGCTTCTGGGTCCATATAAGTGCATATCGGGTGAAAGATATATATGGGAGCTATATCTAAATCTGAATCGATTTCAACCAATTTTGCCACGCATAGCTACAATGCTAAATCTACTCCCTGTGCAAATTTTCAACCAAATTCGGCCAAAAATCTGGCTTCTGGGGCCATATAAGTCCATATCGGGCGAAAGATATATATGGGAGCTATATCTACATCTGAACCGATTTCAATCAAATTTTGCACACTTGACTATACGACTAAGTGTTATGTTTGTACAAGATTTCAAGCAAATCGGTATAAAACTCTGGCTGCTGGGTCCATATTAGTACATATCGGGCGAAAGATATATATGGAAGATATAAATGTGTTCACAGACAGACGGACGGACGGACGGAGGGACAGACGGACATGGTTATATCGACTCAGGGACCCACCCTGAGCATTATTGCCAAAGACACCATGTGTCTATCTCGTCTCCTTCTGGGTGTTACAAACATATGCACTAACTTATAATACCCTGTTCCACAGTGTGGCGCAGGGTATAACGAGTGTGGCACTTAAGTGTGATTGCACTCAACAACAACAATTACCAGCAGTTGGCATTAGCTCAAGAGAATTGAGAGAGTGCCAACTAAGAGAATACCAGTGTTGCCAGGTTATTTTGGAATCTTCCCCCCAAATCTTAGGTAAAAAACCCCCAAATTGTACCAAATTTTTTTCAAAAACCCCTAAAAATTTTTTAGTAATGCAAATAGGTAAAAATGGGCTTCCCAAATTTGTAAAAATGAATACTATAGTAATGCACATCAAAAATTCAATTTTACAAAAAAAAAAAAATATCTAAAAATATAATATGTATATCAATTAAAAAATCAGATAGGAGAAAATAATTCAATGAATAAATGTTTCAATTCACACCCAGCAAACAAATTTGGAAGTTCTTCTAAAGGCATAACATTAAAAGCACTTCCAAAAATGATTGTTTGGTGCGGTTTTTTCATATTTTTAATGGGTTATTTTAACTTGTTTTGTTTCAAGTAGATTAAAAAACAGGGTAAAAATTAATAAAATGGAACAAATTATTCAAATTTTGTCGGTAAAAATGATGAATTCAAACGTTTCAGACAAGCTTTAGAATGTATTAGAAATCATAAAAAATAATATAAATTATTTATTTGGCAAAATACCACAAAATTTTGTAATGCACATCCAAAACACTGAATTCAGATCACACCCTAAAAATGCTTCAAATTCAGTGCAAGGGCTGTTGAAATGGTGGACATCTGTCCTATGACAAGCCCGTGTTAAATTTATCGCTTCTGCGCCAATTTTGCTCCACTTCCGGATCCAAAAAGAACATTTTCACTACTTTTTTGGCGACGCTTTTTTTGTTGCTGGGACATTAATTCAAAATCAAATCAACAAAAGTTAAATTCAGTATATGCATTAAAACTGTTTAAATGTGCTCCCTTTGCATTGTATGATTTGTTGGAAGTAAATAATTTAATCGTTTCACTTGTAAGTGTAAGGAATTTAAGGAATAATGTAAGGAATATTTAACTCTTAAAATGCTTTCAGTTGTTAAAGTTAAGATACGGTTTCTTAATTTGTTTTTAACTGTGTCGAATATTAGAAATGCCCTTTCAAAGGAAGCACTTGAAAAGGGTAGCGAAAGCTATCCTAATGCATACTTGCTTATATCGAGGGATTTGTGCTGATCTCCCTCGTATGTTTTCCGAATTTGGTTGAGAATTGTTTCACTTTATTGGATGTTAAATATTTTTTGCCTCTAAAAAAAACCCCAAATAAAAGTTACCCCTAAAATCCCCCCAAACGGTTAAAAACCCCCTAAATTTGGGGAGAAAACCCCCAACCTGGCAACACTGGAGAATACCAAACTGCTGAGATATGGGTAACCAATTTGTGTGATTGCTTTACTACGGTGTTTTCGAGAGACCAACACTCATACTAACAAACACCGACAGTCGTCGGTTGCATTGGATATTGGTGGTTGAAATTTTTTACCAATTGGTATTTTAAGATTGCAAATATTGGTGTTTACTAAATACACTGGTCGGTTGCGGTAGATCGCAGCCTTGTTCTGTTGGACAGTTCACTGAGTTGGACTAACTTTATTAGTGGTCAAATTTATGCCACTCTCAGAATCCTTTTGTTCACACGGACGTTGACATCTTTGCAAATAAGAATCCTTTAGGCAAAGAATGACACAATGATATCTATACTGCATACACGCAAGAAAAAAAAAAAATAAAACGTATGGAAAACGTATACCGAAAACGTTTTTCTTTTGTTAGATTTTTTTAATTTCTTCAAAAATTTTAAACTTTTATCACAAAAAAAAAAAAATTTTGTTACAAAATTTTTATTTCAGCAATAAGGTGGGTACTAAGTTCAACTTTAGATGCTAAAGTGAAAACTAAATCAGTAAAAAAAGGCATAAAATTATACATATTTGTTGAAAATTTTATTATAACTTGATGGGAAATAGCCCAAAGCAAATTTCACAAAGTTTGTATTCCTTAAAATGGATTATTAAAGAAAAGTAATCGTGGAAAAATGACGATTTTAGCGGATAAACACGAACTTAATACCCACCTATAAAAAAAAAATAATTTTTGATCGATAGTCCATTTCGTTTATATCAAGCACTGTCCTTTTCCGAATTTAAGTCTTTAATAAGACACATGTTCGGAATCATCCGAAAATTATTGGAATATATGTAAAAATATGTGTAAAAAACTTTTTGGAGTTCGGTCAAAGCAGGTATTGAACCCACGATCCTTTGTATGTAAGGCGGGCTTGGTAACCATTGCTACACGATGACCAACTAAATGTATGTTTCTGTTAAATAAAGTTTCTTTACATCGGCTTGTGGGCGCCCAAAACTATGATCTATAAATATAACTGCTTAACTGTATGTGTTGTTTGTGCGTTGATGGCTATAACATAATAATTGCCTGTTGATGACAATGACAGCTACATTACTTGTATTACAGAAAAACCAGCTAAGAACTGAAAAAACTTTCTGTCTTTTCTTCCAAATCAACTAGCTTACAGCGAAAAGCAAATTGGAAACGACATTTGTTTGTTTAAAATTTCGTTTGGGAGGAAAGAATTAGTTTTTTGCGTGCCCTTTCTTTCTCTGACTCTGGTCACAATCAATTAATAATACGTTTGAGCGACTTATTTTGTTAATATAAAAATTTTGAAACACACCTCGTTGTTGCCAAAATATTGTCTACTTTATATAAATAAATCATTTTTTTTCTTCCAATTCAAATACACGTTTCCTTTTGGGGTCAATCGAATCTCAAGTTTAATTTACGTTTCAAAAAAAAAAAAAACTTATTAATTCCCCTGCTTATGACTCATCTACCTACACGCTCACAAAAAATCGCTTCTGTAACATATACTCCCAAACATATTTTGCTTCAAGCATATACATTTTTGGGTATTGCCCAAACATTTATATGTTTGATCTCTTCCAATATATAATATGTTTGAAAGCATATTGGTCTAAACAATATATGTTTGGGTAGTCTAAGTTCCAAACATTTTGTATTTTTGCATCCAAATTCAATAATGTTGTCTTCCAAAAAACAATATGTTATTATGTGACCATATAATATGTTTGGAAGCATTTTGCACCCAAAAATATTATATGCTTAAAAAAAGTTCTCCAAAACAATATTGTGCTCAAAATTTTATTTATTTATTTATATATTTACAATCAAAATGAATTATGAAAATAAACAGGTAATATAGGTGCTAACAACATAGGTTTTCAACCTGAATGCTCAAAATTTTGTTTCTGCCCAATTGTATATTCCCCGACATCTTTCTCACTTCCACGAGAGTTTTTAGTTCTTAGCACCTTTTTCTGTAATACAAACATTGTAGAAGAAATTATTCAATTTTTTTTTATTTTATTTTACCTTTTGCCGGACGGGGATTCGAACAGCGGACCACACAGTTTGTAAGGATCAAAGAAGTAGCTGATCAATTGCCCAAGGAAAAATAAAATGTTAATTTTGTAATAACAAGCAACAACCACCAACTTAATTCAATATCGCTCCCTGTTAAATAGCGCTCCAAGCTACTAAACACATATATGTTAATAGGCTATTTCTAAATTAATATATGTTTGCATTCAAGCATATTATATTTACAAACATTTTATGTCCCAAACATAATATGTTCTAACATATTAACATATATGTCCCAAACATGTTATGCTAGTTTATGAACATTATATGCTTGCACTCAAAAATATTGTGTTTAAAAATTTGTTTTCCAAACATATAATGTTTATAGCCAAACATATGAAAAACAGTCTTTTTCAACCGTGTAGCAGCAAAATGTATTCTTTTCCAGCCCAAAAACCTGGTCAAAGAAAGGATTCTTTAAAGCCACAAAAAGATTGTAACTACTGACTGCTGTACTCATATCTTTAGAAAATTTTTATATGGAGTTGTCAATGCAATACCGAATAAAATTGGATGACTCATTTTCGATGCGTTGTTATTGCCCATACCATGGCCAAGCTAAACCCATATGAATGGTAGGCTAAGAAGTAGTCTGTCGTCATTTGTGATGCATGTCTACGAGTATCTGTTTTATGTCCCTTATTAATGTGTTTGGTGTTAACATGTTTTCAACATTTCATGCCAGATATCGGATATAAGTGTTAGTCATTTTATATGACGCCAAGGTTAAGATTTGAATTTTCTACTTCTTCATGTTCTTGGAATTGGTTAATAGATGCTGCTTTACTATAAAGTAGTAATTATAGTTTATGGGATAGGATTCCTTGGCGAGACATTAAATAATAAAAATCCATTTTGTAGTGTGTCATAGAATAGAATTTAAATAAAAATTGCTTCCAAAAGTAAAAGACCATCAAGGGGATTTTTAGTGGTAAACAGATTGAAGGAAGTTACAATCTGGCGAAAAATCGAATCGGTTTGTATCTTTTGTACCCTGATAAAATTATTTTCTCGATTGGATATACACCCAGATGAGGAATATGATCACCTCCAAGACCAAACGGTTATTTTATAATTTTCTCAGACACTACCCAGAAAATGAAGCCGCCTACACAAATCTGGGGATCGGTTTATATGGGGGCTATATATAATTATAGACCGATGTGAACCAATTTTTTCATGATTGTTAGATACCATATACCAACATCATGTACCAAATTTCAGATCGGATCGGATGAAATTTGCTTCTCTTAGAAGACTCGCAAGCCAAATCTGGGGGTCCGTTTATATGGGGGCTATACGTAAAAGTGACCGATATGGCCCATTTGCAATACCATCCGACCTACATCAATAACAACTACTTGTGCCAATTTTCAAGTCGATAGCTTGTTTTGTTCGGAAGTTAGCGTGATTTCAACAGACAGACGGTCGGACGGGCATGCTTAGATCGACTCAGAATTTCACCACGACCCAGAATATACGGGATCTTAGAGCAATATTTCGATGTGTTACAAACGGAATGACAAAGTTAATATATCCCCATCCTATGGTGAAGGGTATAAACGAAGCATAAATATTAACTAAATTCGTGTCTCCCACAAAATGGTTCAGAATTTCTTAAATTTTGTAAATTTTACCAATAATGCGCCCATCTTGAACTTTCCAGCAAAAAAAGAGCTTCCAAAAAAGTAGTTTGGATCCCCAATCTGTGATCCGGAAGTAGTGCAAACTTGGATCATCTCCAATGAATTTTACATGGGCTTGTCATAGGACGGAAGTACTCCCTTTTTGGATCCTTTGCATTGCTTTAGAAGTTGTGCCCTGGAAGTTAATTTGAATGAAGAAATTTAAAAAGCGAAAAAAAAATTTTCAACCAATTTCACTTTTTTCATCCATATGTTTTATTATTACACAATTATTTTCCTATTATCTATTTTTTACAATTTTAAAAACTTTTTCGCTCCGACCAGAGGTTGAACCTGGGTTTGCTGGCACCATAACAGAACGCCTTAGCACACTCAGCCACATTGAACATAAAGCGTCGAAAGGTCAATTCAAATGTTTGTGATATGATCGTAATACGACACCAAGGAATAACATTCTAATTGCTTCTCGAGATGTTCTTTATTAGTATGAACGAAAAAATAAGAAACGCAGGTTCAAATCTCTCAGCGGCAATTTTTTTTATCAAATATTTTTCTAAAAAATTATTTTATGTCATGCATCGTTTTTATTTTTGATTTTCGGCATATATTTTCATATAAATATATATATTTTTTTCCATTAAAAATAACCAAAAAAAAAAATTAAAAATTCTCGTAATTTGCAAAACCTTCTCAAAAGAACTTCCATGGAAGCGAAAAAGTCAAACGGCACATGTTCAAATCCCAGCGGGGATGAAATTTATTTTTTTTAATATTTTTTTTTTTACTTTTTTTATTAATTTCTATTTTTTATTAGTTTTCTATTTTTTTGTAAAATTGAACTGTACAAAATTTGCACTTAAAATAGCCTGATTGAGTTCTTTCTAATACTTGTCCACAAGGACTGCATCGGAAGTAGAAAAAAATCATTGGGGGATCCCAAGATGCGCTTTAGAAGAAATGTTTGTGCACTTGTCCAAAAGGACTGCATCGGAAGTGGAAACAAATTATTGGGGCATCCCACGATGCGCTTTACAAGAAATGCTTGTGGACTTGTCCAAAAGGACTGCATCGGAAGTTGAAAAAACTCGATGGGGGATTCTGGGATGGGCTTTAAAAGAAATGTTTGTGGAACAACTTCCAATTTTTTTTTGCTGGGTTCGTATGGTACTAAAGAAATTTTTGCAAATTTGAACTCCAATTTCTTCCTCCAAACTACGAAATTTTCTTTAATAGGTGGAAAATAATATTTTTTTCAAAAAAATTTTCTTGAATTTGTGGAAAATTATTTATTTATTTAAATTTGTGAAATCCGCGTGACATCTGCGTTTCTAATATAGTTTAGTTACCATTTTCTCAAATTAATCTAATTTTTCTAAGATTAATAAAAATTTTCTTTCCTGGTCGGTTCACTGTTGTGGATTTTCTCACAAACGAATTTTTTTCTGTTTTTGGAATTGCATATTCCCTCACATCTTTCTCACTTGCAAAAGTTTTTTTTTAAGTTCTTAGCACCTTTTCTGTAATACGAACAATGTAGAAGAAATTTTTGGATTATATATTTATTTTAAATTTTGCATTTTTGCCTGGACGGAGAATCGAACCGCGGACCATACAGTTTGTGAGCCAACACAATATCCACTGGGTTACGTAGCTGTTATTGTCATCAACAGACAGTTATCGCTATATCAACGCATAAGCCACGCATACAGTCAAATAGTTCTATTTGTAAAGCATAGTTTTGTGCGCCCACGAGCTGATGAAAAAAAACTTTATTCAACGGAAATATGCCGTGGAGCATGGCATGGGTCGTAGGTTCAATACCTTCTTCGACCGAACACCAAAAAGTTTTTTTATAATTAAAAATTTCAATAATTAAAAAAAAGATTTGAGCACTAGTAACTAAAGTTCTCGGCTAATGAATAATCAATAGGAGGTAATTGATAAAAATGTTACCTTATATTTATCTAGGATCATGACATTTCTTTTGTTTAGGTCTTGAGCAGTACATATAATATTACACAAAATGTACATAAAATATTACACAAAATGTTCACACAAATTCCTCTCTGAGTTTTCTTTATAAGAAAACTAACAATGGCTTTTCCACTTACCCAACAATTTCAGTTATTTACATAACATGTTGAATATTCTTCCCCTTCACATGGTGAATAATGAAAATGTCTATTCATATGTTGTGAATCCCATTCATTTTTTGGTTTCTCAGGCAATCATGTATAGTTTGTATGGAATCTTCTAAAACATTGGATATTTATGTAAATCAAAACATAAGAACACGTCATATTCATATTCAACTTGAGAACCACCAGTATGAAATTTTTCCTCATACAATCGACTGTAATCAAATCATAAAAAAGCTTCCAACGGCAACATGTTGCTGCTGCAGGCTTTTTAACTGCTTGCACTTTTTGCTAATTGTTATGCAGATTTACTGTAAGTCAACATTGTTTTGCACCAAAAACCACAACAACAAGGTGGAAGCTTTGCAATTGTGGCGATGATGAAATTCTGCAAATAAATTGTGTTTTTCTTTTTTTGTACAATAATTATAACGAAGACAATAGATGCGTTGCGTTACGGTTGCTATTAATGCTGGGCGAAATGATGCTCAGGGAACTGAAAATTTATAATTAGATTCGCTTCGCATACCTTATATTGCCAAGTCTGATTGATGGTTGTGATGATAGTGGCTTTGAGAGCACTCCCAACTATGAAAGATGACTTGTAAATTACCTAACTGACATTAGCAGTTAGACACTTAGGCACCTTTTATATTCTCCATGAAAGAGTTAAACAGCGAGGGGCGTAGCTGCAAGGGCACATAGGGCTGAAGGCATTTTTCATTGGCTTCTAAAGGCTGATTTTTTAGCTAGTATCTTTTTGGATGAATTCAATATATGTCAACAATTCATATGCTGACGCAGCAAAAAACAATCGGAAGTTCTTCTAAAGGCACAACATTAAAACAACTCCAAAAATGTTCTCCCAAGGAAGATCTTTAATTCGATTTCTTATAACTTGTTGTTTTCATAATTTTAATGGGTAATTAAGCCTTTTTTGTTTCAAATAGTTGGGGAACAGAGTAAGAATTAATAAAATGGTACAAATTATTTAAACTATGTCGACCACTTCCGTATCGAAAAAGAACATTATCACTACTTTTTTGGAGACGCTTTTTCTTGCTGTGTCTTTGGTTTTATTTAAAGTAAACAAGTAAGGAAAGTCTAAAGTCGGGCGGAGCCGACTATATTATACCCTTCACCACTTTGTAGATTCACATTTTCAATAGCATAGAAAATCCGTCCAATGTGTTGGGTGCTATATATAAAGGTTTATGTTCCCCCATATGTACATATATTTAAATCTGACCCGATTTGGACAAAATTAGTTACAGTTCTACAATATTTATAGACTTTAAATTTAAGTCGGTTAATGCCCTGGGTTGGAGCACAATGTTAGTAAAAAACAAGTAAGGAAAATCTAAAGTCGGGCCGACTATATTATACCCTGCACCACTGTGTAGATCTTCGATACCATATCACATCCGTCAAATATGTTGGGGGCTATATATAAAGGTTTGTCCCAAATACATACATTTAAATATCACTCGATCTGGACAGAATTTGATAGACTTCTACAAAATCTATAGACTCAAACTTTAAGTCGGCTAATGCACTAAGGTGGAACACAATGTTAGTAAAAAATATGGGAAACATTTAAATCTGAAGCAATTTTAAGGAAACTTCGCAAAAGTTTATTTATGATTTATCGCTCGATATATATGTGTTAGAAGTTTAAGAAAATTAGAGTCATTTTTGCAACTTTTTGACTAAGCAGTGGCGATTTTACAAGGAAAATGTTGGTACTTTGACCATTTTTGTCGAAATCAGAAAAACATATATATGGGGCTATATCTAAATCTGAACCGATTTCAACCAAATTTGGCACGCATAGCTACAATGCTAATTCTACTCCCTGTACAAAATTTCAACTAAATCGGAGTTAAAAATTGGCCTCTGTGGTCATATGTGTGTAAATCGGCTGAAAGCTATATATGGGAGCTATATCAGTAATGCTGGTGACATTTCTGAGGGTTTCAAAGCTTCTCTAAGTGGTTTCACTGGAATGTGGAACGCCGTTCGGACTCGGCTATAAAAAGGAGGTCCCTTGTCATTGAGCTTAACATGGAATCGGGCAGCACTCAGTGATAAGAGAGAAGTTCACCAATGTGGTATCACAATGGACTGAATAGTCTAAGTGAGCCTGATACATCGGGCTGCCACCTAACCTAACCTATATCTAAATCTGAATCGATTTCAACCAAATTTGGCACGCATAGCTACAATGCTAAATTTACTCCATGTGCAAAATTTCAACCAAATTGGGCCAAAACTCTGGCTTTTAGGACCATATTAGTCCATATCGGGCGAAAGATATATATGGGAGCCCTATCTAAATCTGAACCGATTTCAATCAAATTTTGCACACTTGACTATACGACTAAGTGTTATGTTTGTACAAAATTTCAAGCAAATCGGTATAAAACTCTGGCTGGGTCCATATTAGTGCATATCGGGCGAAAGATATATATGGGAGCTATATATAAATCTGAACCGATTTGAACCAAATTTAACATGCATAGACTGAAAAAAAGCATTCCCGGTTCCAAAGGTTTTGTCTTTACTTTAACAATTTTGGTATTGATTCCGAGCCAAAGAAGTGGAGAATACAAGTAGGGATACTTTTATGACAAAATTCTCTTTCAAATTTGGGTTTTGTGTACTTGATTCTAGGAAGCTAATTTTATTTTTTCTTTTATTTAAGATTTAATTTTGCTATCAAAGTCCTTTAAAAACGAGTTAACACGAGTAACGAGTAACATCTTTATTTTCCAAATTCAGACTCGAATTCCAGTAGAAATTATGCTATGTTTCAAGTAAAAACGTCTTTAAACTAAAGCGTTGAAAAACATGTCCTATTTTTGCTTTGTAGTCAAGATGCAAAAAGACAACAAATTTAAAGACAATTTCATTAAATTTAAAGAATTTTTCTGAATTATTAAAGTCAAGTTGACCTTACCCCAAAAATTTTTTCTTTCGTGTTATGATACCCATTTTTAAGTCAAATCACTTAATTATAAGGACAATACGACTTCATGGAAAAGTTTATCGACTTTTGGACAAGGAAAATAACATTATTTTAGAGAAATGCGTCTTCTATGCTAAGCAAAATTTGTATTCGTATTTTAAAGACATGAAATCTTTGACCTCACGACAATATTTTTTTCAGTGTAGTTACTATGTTAATTCTACACCCTTTCACGTAAATCGGATTTCAACTTTGACCTCCGTGGTAATATGACGAAAACTCGGGCGAACCGATTTCAACCAAATTTAGCGATCATAGTTAGAATGTTGATTCTACTACCTGTGAAAAATTTCACGTAAATCAGAGTACAACTTTGGCTTCTGTAGTCATATTAGTGTAAAGCGGGCGAAATATATATATGAGAGCTATATTTAAATCTGAACCGACTTCAATAAATTTAAGCACACTTTCTGGGGCCATATACGTGCATATCGGCCAAAAGACATATGTGGGAGCTATATCTAAATCTGAACCGATTTCTTCCAAAATCAATAGGGTTCTATGTTGACCCAAAACAGGAACTTGTGCCAAATTTGAAATCGATTAGATTATAACTGCGACCTGGACTTTGATCACAAAAATGTGTCCACAGACGTCTGGACATGGCTATATCGACTTAGGGACCCGCCCTGAGCAATATTGCCAAAGTCACCATATGTCTATCTCGTCTCCTTCTGGGTGTTGCAAACATATGTCCGTCTGGACATGGCTACACTCAAAAAAAAGTGAACTCTCTATTTTACTAAAGCCCATTTAACTTTATTTTAGTTCATGGAATTATTATGTTTGGAGAAAGTTTTCTTTACTCTACTAATTTTTTGTGTACGTTAGTTAAATTAACTAAACCCGAGGAAAAATATATACTCAACTGAAGCATAAAGATTAACTAAATTCATGTCTTCCACAAAATAGTTCAGAATTTCTTTAAATTTATAAATTTTACCAAAAATGCGTCCATCATGAACTTCGTATGTCACTAAAGACATTCTTGCAATTTTGAACTCCAAGTTTTTCCTTCAAACTACAAAATTTTCTTTAACAAGGGAAAAAGCTTAGTTATTTTTGTCGTTATTTTCTTGAATTTGTCGAAAAATATTTACTTATTTTTATGACATCGGCGTGATGCCAACGTTTATAATACTGTTTAGTTAAAATTTTCTAAAATTAACCGAAAGTTTTCTTCCTGGTGGGTTCACTGTTTTTTTTCAGTGTATATCGACTTAGGGATCCGCCCTGAGCAATATTGCCAAAGTCACCATATGTCTATCTCGTCTCCTTCTGAGTGTTGCAAACATACACTGAAAAAAATATTGACCTAATATGGAAGATTATGCAACTTAAATTTTAGGACTCGAAATTTACGCAATGCTAAGAACAAAATTCTTTAAAATAATGACATTTTAATTAAAAGAAAGTTTATAATCCTTGCTTCAAAAATTTTTTTCATTAAATTTGGGACACAAATCTTGAAATTTTTCGTCCCTCTGTTGAAGTTGTAGATCTTTGAAGTAAGGCAAATGTTCCTTAAAATAAAGAAAAACATTTTTATTTTAAAGAAATCGTCTTTAACTCAACTCAATATTGAATTTTTAAATTTAAGATAAAAATGCTGCAAATGTAGGCTAAGACTTATTTTAAGGATTTGCATCTTTGGTTTAACGTTTTTTTAGCATAAGAAAACAGTTTTTACTTTGAAGTACTTGGCATAATTTGGATTTTGAAACTGCAATTTGTTTGTACATGAATACCTTTATTAATATATCGCAAACAGAGAATAAAAATTCGATGACTGAGATCTGTATCCAATTTTAATTTTATCGATCCTAGATTTAAAGCCAGGGAGGTCCCTAAAAAATGTTTTTATTTTAAAGAAGCCGCATCTTTGGCTCGGAATCAATACCAAAATCCTAAACTTTTTTTTGAGTGTATGGACTAACTTATAATACCATGTTCCTCAGTGTTGCGCAGGGTATAAAAAGTAATTTTAGTATACCTCATATTTAAGGTTTTTATTTCAAATTTCTAAATTTAGTACTTCAAAGTTTCAGTATTCTAATTATGTCTGCGTCAAATTGTCTGCCCTAGCAAACCTTACTGCTACCTTTTCTAAATTCAACGATTTCGTCGTCGATTATGATACATAACACTGTGGCAACTACAACCACCTCAAATTGCAGTTGACTATAGTTGTCACAATTGTTGTACAATTGTTAGGAACATACCACACCTAAACAAGTTGCATGCAACGCAAGGGGATAAATACACGAAGTAAATTCCAAGGACTAGGAATATAATTCTAAGATGGAGCAAATTATCCATCTATGTTTGTATGGAAAAACTTGAATAATCGGGAAATTAAGCATGAAATTTATTTATACATTGGGGTAGGTTAGGTGGCAGTCCGATATTTCAGGCTCACTTAGACTATTCAGTCTATTGTGATACCACATTGGTGAACTTCTCTCTTATCACTAAGTGCTGCCCGATTCCATGTTAAGCTCAATGACAAGGGACCTCCTTTTTATAGCCGAGTCCGAACGGCGTTCCACATTGCAGTGAAACCACTTAGAGAAGCTTTGAAACCTTCAGAAATGTCACCAGCATTACTGAGGTGGGATAATCCAACGCTGAACAACTTTTTGGTGTTCGGTCGAAGCAGGAATCGAACCCACGACCCTGTGTATGGAAGGCGGGCATGGTAACCATTGCACCACGGTGGGGTAAATTAGTGCATTATAATTTATTAATAAACTGTCCAATAAGAGATAATTGTATATTCAAAATTTTATTTCCTATTTACCCTTTATCTACAACTGGATCTGCCTGCAAAGTTACTCCAGCGAATATTATATAATTCTTTGTCAACTTATAATCATATTAACCGCAATTTGTTTATCTATCAAAACTTTTCCTACCATTTGGCCAAAGAAAAAAATCTAAACAATGGTCCGTACAACTCTCACCCTAGATTTCCATGGCATATTGTATTCATTTGAATTTCCATATAAATGTGAAAACCCCTTCACATAATGCTTAAGCAAAATAAACAATAACGATAGTGTAAAAGAACATGAAATGATTAACTTCATGCTCTTGACATGGTATCTATCATTCCCAGAAGTGTCACATGGCAAAGTGTTAAACACCAATACAGTTTTGTTAAATGTCTCATAAATGACACTTTGTTGTAATTTGATTGCAAATGAGATATAGCACTTCGCTATGGTAACTGAATCTAAGCAAAAGCTAAACTTGATATACTTCTCCATGGCTAATATTCATGAAATTCAAATCTCATACGTTGATTGTATAATTAAGAGGCATATAAACAGACAACTATTATATGTAAATAATAATTTCTGCTTACGATTATATTTATTATCTTATGTTTATGTACAAAGAAAGATATGTGCTGATATAGACGCGTTTTCTTTTGTGAGTATTGTTATTTTAGATAAATGAAGTTTTCTTTTGACGCCAGGAAAGTTGCTTTCAAACCAAATAAATAATATTGTAAACAATCGTTGCAACGATTGAATTCCGATATATTTGTTCTTTTTAAGGAAAGTAATAAGTTAGAAAGGAGAATTTCGTTTATCTACAATTTTGATCCGCAGGAAACAATTTTTTTTGATTATGAAATGTAATGCTTTGAATACAATATTTTGGAAAAGTGGCGAATTTATTTACAAACTTGGAAATGACAACATTTCGTCTTTTGCAAATGCCGTCTTTTTCACTATATGGAAAAGACGATTTTCAACTTTTTATACGTTCTACTGTAGGATGATAGAATAACTTTGTCATTCCGCTTGTAAAACATCGAAATATTGGTTTTAGACGCCATAAAGAATATATATTCTGTGTCGTGATAAAATTCTGAGTCGATCTACAAAGAAAAAAATTTTACGAAAATTTTTACAATTAAAATTTTAATTGAGTTTTGAAAAATATTCAATTAAAAATTTAATTGATTCAATTTTTTTAATTGGAACAAAAACTAATCACAAAAATTAATAGTATCAATTTATTTTTAATTGGATCAATTAATTGTTTAATTGACCTTAATTGATATATACTATCATTTCTGTGAGTGAAGACATTTCAATTAAAAAACAAGTAATTACGGCCGTAAGTTCGGCCAGGCCGAATCTTATGTACCCTCCACCATGGATTGCATAGAAACTTGTACTAAAGACTGTCATCCACAATCGAAGTAATTGGGTTGCGGTAACACTTGCTGATGGCAAGGTATCTTAAAACTTCTTAACACTGTCTTCTCAATTGTACGTTAGTCCATACGGACTTGACAAATGTTTAATAGAAATAAAATTTTGACAAAATTTTTTCTATAGAAATAAAATTTTGACAACATTTTCTACAAAAATAAAATCTTGACAAAATTTTGTATTGTAATAAAATTTTGAAAAAATTTTCTATAGAAATAAAATTTTGACAAAATTTTCTATAGTAATAAAATTTTGACAAAATTTTCTATAGTAATAAAATTTTGACAACATTTTCTATAGAAATAAAATTTTGACAAAATTTTCTATGGTAATAAAATTGTTGCAAAATTTTGTATAGTAATAAAATTTTGACAACATTTTCTATAATAATAAAATTTTTACAAAATTTTCTATAGTAATAAAATTTTGACAGCATTTCCTATAGAAATAAAATTTTGTAAAATAATTTTTGGGATCGGCTATATATAACTATAGACCCATACGGACCAATTTTGGCATGGTTGTTAGCGGCCATGTACTAGCCCAATGTACCAAATTTCAACCGGATCGGATGAATTTTGCTACTCCAAAAGCTCCGAAGGTAAAATCTGGGGATTGGTTTAAATGGGGGTTGTATATAATTAAGACCAGTTTGGACCAATTTTTGCATGGTTGTTAGAGGCCATATACTAACACCACGTACCAAATTTCAACCGGATCGGGTGAATTTTGCTCTTCCAAGGGGCTCTGGAGGTCAAATCTGGGGGTCGGTTTACATATAATTCGGCCTACATATAATTATGGGCCGATATGGACCAATTCCTGCATGGTTGTTAGAGATCATTCATCCGAATCGGATGAATTTTGCTGATCCATGAGGCTTCGGAGGTCAAATCTGGGGGTCGGTTTATATGGGGGCTATATATAATTATCGACCGATGTGGACCAATTTTTGCATTGTTGTTAGAGACCACATACTAACACCATGTACCAAATTTTAGCCGGATCGGATGAAATGTGCTTCTCTTAGAGGCTCCGCAAGCCAAATCTGGGGATCGGTTTATATGGGTGCTATATATGTTAAGGGTTAAGGAAATGTCAACATCTATATTAGATCCATACACCATCGTGGCGTTTCTAGACATCGAGGGGGCATTCAATAACGTCAATCCGAGCTCTATATTAAATGGACTGGCAACTCTGAATGTTGACCCAGGTATACTTAGGCTGCTAGATTAACTGCTAATGAGGAGACGTATTTCGGCCACACTAGGACAAGCAAACATACAAAGGTATGTATGTCATGTACTGCAAAGATCGCAAAACCCCAACGGTTAAGCTCATATCCTTAGGGGGTATTGAAATTCCCTTTAGTGAGTGTGCAAAATACCTTGGCGTTATTCTGGACAGGAAGCTGAACTTTAAGCTTAATATTGAAGAAAGAGCGAGAAAAGTCACGGTAGCTTTGTACTCGTGCAAAAAGGCAATAGGAAGAAAGTGAGGACTAAAAATTGTGAAAATTGTGCATTGGCTATATACAGCAGTGGTTAGACCTATAATGCTATATGGCGTTGTAGTCTGGTGGCCGGCACTTCAGCAACCGACAGGTTTAGATAAAGTTCAGCGTATGGCGTGCTTGTGTATCTCAGGCGCATTCAGTAGGACAGGAACAGATTCCCTTATGTCATGCTGCATGTATTGCCTTTAGACATTTTGGCCAAACAGTCAGCTGCAACAACGGCTGTGCGGTTGCGCGAGCTACCGCTGTGGTCGGAAAAAATGTACGGTCACAGTTCGTTCCTCAAAATAATGCCAGATGTGCCTAACGTAGTGAATTACATTCTGGCGAAACCACTTTTCGACAAAAAGTTTGAAACTCTAATTCCCAACAGTGAGGCGTTGTGTACACAGATCCCGCGGAATAAAAGATATATTGATTTCTACTCTTATGGCTCCAAATTGGATGGACAAGTGGGTTTCGGAGTATATTCTAAAGATCTGGAGCTTCGAATAGCGAAAAGATTACCTAATCACTGTAGTGTTTTCAGGCTGAAATATTGGCAATAAGAGAGGTGGCGAATTGGCTGAGAAGTAATGATCCAAAAATTGTTGGCATTAATATATACTTAGACAGTCAACCTGCAATAAAATCCTTGGACTCTGTGTTCCTTAACTCGAAAACGGCCATCGACTGCCGCAAATCTCTCAAGGAGATGGCTGAGCAGTACAATATTCACGTAATATGGGTGCCTGTCCATAGGAACATACCGGGTAACTGTCAAGCAGATGAGTTAGCAAGGCTAGGAACTACCTTACATATTCCAGGGGAACTAGAATCTTTTGGTATGTCTCTGGCAACCTGTAAGCTCTTGCTGCGTGACAAGGCCGTCATGATGGCAAACGTTTGATGGGAGAATTGCAAGGGTTGTAACGATATCAAGCAAATATGGCCCCATTTAAACTTGAACCACACACTAGATATGCTAGTGTTCTCAAGACGTCAGATATCACTTCTGATATCTGCTATAACGGGTCGCTGCCTGATAGGCGAATTTGCAAAAACTATTGGTGCGAAGTATAATGACTATTGTATGAGCTGTCATGATGCGGAGGAAAAGGAATCAATTAAACACCTCTTGTGTGAGTGTCCTGCATTTTGTGTAAGGCGTAAGCGAATTTTAGGGGCATATAGCTTTAAATTACTGGCGGATCAGGAAAACGTTAACTTAAGCAGTCTGTTGATGTTTCTGGAACAATCTGGTTGATTCAACAAAAGAAAATAATAGGGCAGATTCAGTGGTTAAAACTAGAAGTGCCCATATGTAATAGATACTTTTAGTTAAATGTGGTATCACAATGGACTGAATAGTCTAAGTGAGCCTGAAACATAATCGGGCTGCCACTTTAACCTAACCTAACCTATAGATCCAAGTAAACTTTTTTCGAGAGTAGTTTATGAACATTACATGCTTGCACGTAAATATATTGTGGTAAACATTTGAGTTCCAAACATAAAATTTTTACACCGATCTACTTAACATATATGTCCTCAAATCATATCATATATCAAATCATATATGTTCTCACTTCTAAACATGCATTTGGGAGCAGAAAATCTCTCTACGATATGGCTGAGCAGTTATATATTTTTTCAAGCCCGCAAAGTAGACAACTGCAAAGCAGAAGTGTAATAAGAAGTAAGAACCCTCTTTATAAGCCCTTTTCGTGAGAATACCGCTTAGATCTCTTATTATTATTAGATATTTATTATTATTAATTTTAAATGTTGCTGTTAAATTTATTTCCCGGACTCAGATAAGTGTAGATGATATACCGTGAAATCTCTCAAAAGTGGAAATTTGGAAGATGTTCACTTATGAGAGGTAAATTTTAATGTTATAATATAGCAAAAGTCTCAAGAAAATTGTCCATTTGCGAAAGGTGTCCACTTTTCAGAGTGTCAAAGTTTTAAAGATTTCACTGTAGACACAAGTAATATTACAACAATTGAATCTTATTAAAGCTTTGATGTACTAGTTTCCTTAAATCATAATGCTCGCTTACGATATGCTCCCATATTGTAAAGTTGTAACAGCAGAAGCAAGCCATGATGACTATACCATAGAGACCCATAAAGTCACTTAAATTTTAATCACACATAATGGCTTATGGTGTTGTTCATATTGTCATGTAGTTGCCACAGACTGGGATAATTGTTTCCAACAACAGACATTTGGAACCTGTGACGTTATTATTGCTATTACAATGTCTTCCTGTCCGTCCGTCTGTTTTGCCTTACATTTACCATGTTTATTATTTTTAATCAATTGTAAAGAATATGAAATTAAAATAAAATACTGATGATCAGAGTAAAAAAAACGACGACACAATGACTCCACTTTACATAAAAATGCTGTTTTGGAAAAAGCAACCCAAGAAAAAGAATGCCAGCTAGTTGTTACCCATCCAGGGCACTTTACCATAGCGTAATCGAGCGATAATCATACACCTTCTCATCATAATGCATTGAAGCGATGAGGATAGTTGGAGGTAGTGTAGTGCAACTAATAACGATCATTGCAATGTAGCACAATGTTGTAGGTAACATGCAACATGTTGCATGCCAATAAACATTCTTCTTTATAGCAAAGCATATCGCCATGCACTTGCCAAGCCAATGTTGGAGAATGAAATAAATTCAATGAAATGCAATTACAATGTACGAGTATATGTAGTTGTGGTTTCGGGCATAAGAGACTTTCATAATAGATATTTAAGTAAAATCAACGAGGGCTATGTGTTCAGCATAGTACACAGAAAAAAAGGAATCTATTTTATGAGAAATATAAAATACTTCGCGGGAAACATGAACTATATTGTAATCCATTTTTTGAGACTTCTATAATGCGTTTTTAAATTAAAGAAAATTTATTGATATTTTGAATTTTTAATTACCATTTACGAAAATTTTTACTTCTCATAAAAGCAAAAAAGAACTAAAAGGTGCCAAATCACTACCATATAAACCATTTTTTTCTAAATCCAATAGCAATCTTCCTTCCTATACAAAATTTCATCAAATATAGGAAATTTTGTCAAATATTTATTTCTATAGAAAATTTTTGCAAAATATTATTTATATGGAAAATTTTGTAAAAATGTGTTTCTATAGAAAATTTTGTCAAAATTTTATTTCTAAAGAAAATTTTGTCAACATTTTATTTCTTTAAAAATTTTGTCAACATTTTATTTCTTTAAAAATTTTATTTCTGTAGAAATTGTTGTCAAAATTTTATTTCTATGGAAAATTTTGTCAAAATTTTATTTCTATGGAAAATTTTGTCAAAATTTTATTTCTATAGCAAATTTTGTTAAAATCTTATTTATAGAAAATTTTGTCAAAATTTGACTTCTATAGAAATTTTTGTCATCATTTTATTCCCATAGAAAATGGTGTCTAACATATATTTTTATAGAAAATGTTGTCAAAATTGTATTTCTGTAGGTTAGGTTGGGTTAGGTTATGTGGCAACCCGATGTATCAGGCTCACTTAGACTATTCAATCCATTGTGACACCACAGTGGTGAACTTCTCTCTTATCACTGAGTGCTGCCCGATTCCATGTTAAGCTCAATGACAAGGAACCTCCTTTTTATAGCCGAGTCCGAACGGCGTTCCACATTCCAGTGAAACCACTTAGAGAAGCTTTGAAACCCTCAGAAATGTCACCAGCATTACTGAGGGGGGATAATCCACCGCTGAAAAATTTCTTGGTGTTCGGTCGTAGCAGGAATCGAACCCACGACCTTGTGTATGCAAGGCGGGCATGCTAACCATTGCACCACGGTGGAAATTGTTGTCAAAATTTTGTTTTACAAAAAATTTTTGTCAGAATTTTATTTCTATAGAAATTGTTGCCAAAATGTTATTTCTATGGAAAATTTTGTCAAAATTTTATTTCTATAGAAAATTTTGTCAAAATTTTACTTCTATAGAAAATTTTGTCATAATTTTATTCCCATAAAAAATTTTGTCAAAATTTTATTTCTGTAGAAATTGTTGTCAAAATTTTATTTTTCGGAAATTTTATCAAAATTTTATTTCTATAGAAATTTTGTTTCAAAACTTTTTTCTATAGAAATTGTTGTCAAAATTTTATTTCTATAGAAATATTTGTTTCTATAAAAAATGTTGTCAAAAGTTTGTTTCAATAGAAAATTTTCTCAAAACTGTATGTTTATAGAAAATTTTATTTCTATAGAAAATTTTGTCAACATTTTAATTCTTTAGAAAATATTGTCAAAACTTTATTTGTATACAAAACTGTGGTTTGTCAAGGAAAGGTATCCTTCTCCTCAACATATCTGAAAATTAAGCACTATATTATAATAACATACAAAAAATTACTGTTTCCCATCCAATAAATCGGAAAAAGCAAAAGTAGTAAAAAATTTTACCACATTAACATTTGCTAAAATGTTGGAAAATGATGCACCCTCTACGTTGGCTACCACTTTCATGTAAATTTAAGTTCTTTACTAAAAAAAAGTCTGGAAGAAGCCTGTGCAAAAATCATAAAATTATGTACCGAGTTCCCATTTACGGACAACCCTCTACTTTCAATTTAAGAAAAAAAAACGGATAAAAGGGAACCCTCCCCCACCTTCGCTCCACTCCGATCTGATATCGGACTATCACGTACCCTATATTAATTTCGCAACTACTCAATGGTCCCTATAAATTCTATCGAAGTAAATCGACAAAGTTTATTTCAATTTTCCCCTTCCCCAACCAGATATCGAAAAATCATATACTAATTTAAAAATCATGTATAAATTTAATCACCTCCCCCACGTTCCCTGTAAATTTCAAGTAGATCGGCGATGTTTAAATTTTGCTCTATTGTTTTAAAGGGACGTCACTTTCCCCGATACAATATCGACAAACACCGCAGTGAATAGCACCCCTAACCTTCCCTGAAAATTCTTGAAACTTTCCTTCAAGTGTGGGGCAAGGAAGGTTGCCTCTTCGTTCATAACCCTCCCCCACTGCCTATGTAAATTTCAAGAAAACTTAAGAATTGTTGTTTTTTTTGCAGTTTTAGAGGAGGACCTCCTCCCCGACTAAATATCGAAAAGTGATGTAGAGTATCTTTTGTAAACGACCCAGAAAATGTCAAGAAAATTATAAGCCTAAAAGGGCGGCCTCTCTTCCGTCCAAATATCACAAAATCAGGTATCAACTATTAATATCGTAACCTCTCCCCAGTCCTCTGTAAATTTCAAGTAACTCGGTAAAAGTTTAATTGTTTCTCTGTATGTACTTAAGAGAAGCGGATGTCTCCCTATGCCATTTTATTTTTATTAAAAAATCAGGAACCTGATATAAATTTCATAACCCATTTTTTCCGTAAAATTTCAGTCGGGGGAGTTTAGTTTTGTTTGTCCTTTGAAACAAAAAATTCGGGCAAAGGGGTGGTCCCCCTCCCCGACCAAATATCGAAAAATAATGTAGCAGATTTTTGTCTAGATGCCAACCCCAACATTCTATGAAAATTTCAAGCAAATCGCATAATTTTGTTCCAAGTTTCAAAAAGTAGGGCAAGGGGGGGGGACCTCCCCCGACCACATATGAAATCATCAGGTACCCCATATTAATTCTATAACCTCACCGCATGTTCTCTGTAAATCTCAGATAATTTAGAGAATTTTAGTTTTTTCACTGTACTTTAAAAAAAGTCTAACAAAGGGGAGGTCCCCCTCCGCCACCAAATATCGAAATATAAAGTAGCGGATCTTTGCCTAGATGCCAACCCCAACCTTCAATGAAAATTTCAAGCAAATCGGTCAACTTTGGTCCAATTTTCAAAAAGTCCGCCAAAGGGGAGGTCCCCCTCCGCGACCAGGTGTCAAAAAATGAGGTACCCTATTTTCACCACATGAACACCCCCTACGATCTCTGAAAGTTTCAAGTAAATCGGATCAGCCGTTTCGGAGCCAACTCGGTACATACACACAAACAATCAAACAAACAAACAAACAAATAAACAAACATAGATTGAATTTTATATATATAGATTTTGTCAAAATTTAATTTTTTTAGAAAATTTTGCCAGAATGTTATTTCTATAGAAATTGTTGTCAAAATTTTATTTATATAGAAAATTTTGTCAAAATTTTATTTCTATAGAAAATTTTGACAACATTTTATTTCTAAAGAAAATTTTGTCAAAATTTTATTTCTATAGAAAATTTTGTCAAAATTTTATTTCTATAGAAAATTTTGTCAAAATGTTATTTCTATAGAAAATTTTGTCAAAATGTTATTTCTATAGAAAATTATGTCAACATTTTATTTCTATTGAAAATTTTGTCAAAATTTTATTTTTATAGAAAATTTTGTCTAAGTATTATTTCTATAGATAATTTTGTGTAAATTTTATTTCTATAGAAATTGTTGTAAAAAAATTATTTTTATAGAAAATTGTGTCAAAATTTTATTCCCATTTTTTTATTCCCATTTTGTGAAAATTTTATTTCTATAGAAAATTTTGTCAAAATTTTATTTCTATAGAAAATTTTATTATATTTGTCTTCGGTATTGTAACAAGGTTGTATTTTCTCGCCGACTTCTCATATTACATCTTCCTTTCATGGAAAATCCAATTATATTTGCCTTAAGGCCATAATACCAGTGTAAGCTTGAGCAAGTTCACAACATCGAACCATATTCGTTACATTTGTCGAACGATCGAAGAAAATGAAAACAATTCGCTCCATTTCGAATTGAGGAAAGTCTAGCAAGCATAGATCACTAGTTCAAATCTTTTAAAAATTTTATAGCATTGGGACATTATATATGGATATGAATCCATACCATGCGACGACGACAAATAAAAGCTAAGAGGCAAGGTGGTTGACAATAAAAAAGTATTTGCACTGATGGAGGTGGTTGTTGCTTGGGTGACTATCAGCGTAAATAAAGGCTATTACGATTTGCGCAAGCAAACTAAAATTTCCGGGAAATATTTATGTGAGCAACAACCAACTATTTGAAATCAAATAACTTTTTTTTGATGTCTTCATTAATTTTTGTTGTCCACGATATGTTTTCTCTCCAGTCTGGGAAATATAAGTTATGACATAACATACTGACACTGTTTTCTCACATTTCATTGAACAACAAAAAGTTTATGCTGATAAAATATTGCAATTAATCATCAAATACAATTGTGCCAAAAATAATAGATTTCTTCATGCATTTCTTACCATTTAGCTTTCCAAAAGATCCATGTGAGAAAGTTTTGTCCTAAAAAACAAGCGTAAAAATAAAAAAAAAAAATTAAAAAATTTTATAAAAATATGTATTCGTATGTCTTGATTATGAATAAGTTTTTGTTTTATACTGGCGAAATATGTAGTATGTAGTAGAATAAAATGAATAACCATTTTTCATAAACAATGACATTTGTTTTGCAAAACTACCTTGATATTCTTTTGTTAGAAAGAGATTTATGCTTGCAATTTTATGAACAATTTTCCATAGCAAAAAACAAGTATATACGGCCGTAAGTTCGGCCAGGCCGAAGCTTATGTACCCTCCACCATGGATTGCGTAGAAACTTCTACTGAAGACTGTCATCCACAATCGAATTTCTTGGGTTGCGGTATCACTTGCCGATGGCAAGGTATCTTAAAACTTCCTAACACCGTCTTCTAAATTGCAAGGTAGTCCATATGTGGTATATATTAAACTAAAAAAGGCGGATTAAATACGTATATAATTAAGTTTGACAAAATTTTCTATAGAAATAAATTTTAACAAAAATATAGAAATAAAATTTTGACAAAATTTTCTATAGAAATAAAATTTTATTAACATTTTGTATAGAAGTAACATTTTGACAAAATTTTCTATAGAAGTAACATTTTGACAAAATTTTCCATAAAACTAAAATTTTGACAAAATTTTCTATAGAAATAAAATTTTGACAAAATTTTCAATAGAATTAAAATTTTGACAACATTCTCTATAGAATTAAAATTTTGACAACATTTTCTATACAAATATAATTTGCCAAAATTTTCTATAGGAATAAAATTTTGACAAAATTTCCCATTAAATTAAAATTTTGACAAAATCTTCCATAAAACTACAATGTTGAGAAAATTTTCTATAGAAATAAAATTTTGGTAGATTATTTTTGGCTCGAGTGGCAACCATGATTATGATCCGCTATGGGCCAATATTTGTGTGATTGGGGATCGGCTATATATAATTATAGACCTATATGGGCCAATTTTGGCATGGTTATTAGCGGCCATATACTAACACCACGTTGGAAATTTCAACCGGATCGGATGAATTTTGCTCCTCCTAGAGGCTCCGGAGGACAAATCTGGGGATCGGTTTATATGAAGGCTATATAGAATTATGGACCGATATGGACCAATTCGAGCATGGTTGTTAGAGACCATATACTAACACCATGTACCAAATTTCAACCGGATCGGGTAAATTTTGCTACTGCAAGAGTCTCCGCAAGCCAAATCGGGGGATCGGTTTATATGGGGGCTATATATAATTATGGACCGATGTTGACCAATTCTTGCATGGTTGTTAGAGACCATGTACTAACACCATGTACCAAATTTCAGCCGGATCGGATGAAATTTGCTTCTCTTAGAGGCTCCGCAAGCCAAATCGGGGGATCGGTTTATATGGGGGCTATATATAATTATGAACCGATGTGGACTAATTTTACAGACCATATACTAACACCATGTACCAAATTTCAGCCGGATCGGATGAAATTTGCTTCTCTTAGAGGCTCCGCAAGCGAAACCGGGGATCGGTTTATATGGGGGCTATATATAATTATGGACCGATGTAGACCAATTTTTGCCTGGTAGTTAGAGACCATATACTAACACCATGTACCAAATTTCAGCCGGATCGGATGAAATTTGCTTCTCTTAGAGGATCTGCAAGCCAAATTTGGGGGTCCGTTTATATAGGGGGCTATATATAATTATGGACCGATGTAGACCAATTTTTGCCTGGTAGTTAGAGACCATATACTTACACCATGTACCAAATTTCAGCCGGATCGGATGAAATTTGCTTCTCTTAGAGGATCTGCAAGCCAAATTTGGGGGTCCGTTTATATGGGGGCTATACGTAAAAGTGGACCGATATGGCCCATTTGCAATACCACCCGACCTACGTCAATAACAACTACTTGTACCAAGTTTCAAGTCCATAGCTTGTTTCGTTCGGAAGTTAGCTGATTTCAACAGACGGACGGACGGACATGCTCAGATCGACTCAGAATTTCACCACGACCCAGAATATATATACTTTATGGGGTCTTAAAGCAATATTTCGATGTGTTACAAACGGAATGACAAAGTTAATATACCCCCATCCTATGGTGGAGAGTACAAAAAATGAATGGTCGAACAATACAATATAATACCCTACATCAAGATAACTTAGAAAAGTATACTAAATGTTATTATTATTAAGTCAATATTGTCTCAATGTAAAATCATGGAAATTTCCAATAAATATTCCAAAAGTACGCCAATCAATGTTTCGGATGACGTGGTCATAAAATATTACCCCAAAATTGTTCGAAACGTCTTTATATATTGAAAATATATTAACGTGATATTAAAGATTAAGCAGTCTAAGTTCTAGGACGCGAAATTTACAAAATATTGAAGATTTTTTTAATAATGAAATTTTAATTAAAATAAAGTTTACAACCTTCGCTTAAATTTTGTTTGTCCCTCCGTTAAAGCCGTATGTCTTTTAATTAAGGCAAATTTTCTTTAAAGTAAAGGAGCGCATTTTTTATTTAAAAAATCGTCCTTAAATTATCTGAAATATTGAATCTTTAGATTTATGATAAAAACGTTTAAAATGTAGGCTTTGGGATTCTGTATTTTTGATTTAAAGTTTTATATGGAATTAAGAAAATATTTTTTACTTTGAAGTAGCCGTATAATTTAAATTGATAAAAAATGTATAAAATTAAATTGACATTTGTTTGTACGCGAATAGCTTTATTAATATACCCAAAAAGGAGAATACAGAACTAAATAAACCTGGTGTTAGTTTTTATGAGATTGTTTTATATCCTATAAAAAGCAACGTTTATTACAATACCTTTTTTTACGAATAAACTTCCTTACCGCGAAAAGCAAATGGGAAACGATATTTGTTTGTCTAAATTTTTTGTTTGCGTGTAGAAGTCAATAAAGCATAAAAGGCAGATACACATAGAGTGGCCAGTATTAGGGATTTTACCCTAAATCAGGAATATTTTTTCGTGGTTGGGGACGAAATTTTTGAGTTTGGGACTTGGGCAGTTGGGATTTTTCGAAATCTGTTCAGTATAATAAATCAAACTTAGAGTAATGGTTTATATGAATTTTTTTCTACATTAAAAAAAAAAAAAACTTTCTACTGAAATTATTTCGCGAGGACTCGGATCGAAATGTTGCTCCATCATCTGCATACATCACTGACATGGACTCAACAATGCCTTTATATTAATCAGATCACTCAATTTTCTTGATTATTTAGAATTAACCCTTAAATGCGCATCTTTTAAGCTACAAACAGAAAAAATTTCTTACGTTTAAAAATTTTGACCGAATTCTACACAATCAGGTATTTTGCATTTAAACCATCATAACGCAGTTTTAAAAAATATGTTTTTCCGGATAATGTATAGTACTTCTGTATAAACATAAACCAAAATTTAAAGAAAATTTAAACGAAACTTTTCTTTTGAATACCAATTCTCATGGTTTTTTGTTGTGAAATCTTGATCCTATTGTAACTCGCAAATTGGCATAACAAAAAATTCATATTTTTTTTAAATGTTAATATAATATACTAACTTAGTCGTCATATACTTTGTGTCGTGGTCTGAGTCTATCCAGCGTAGCCCGTCCGTCCGTCTATGGAAATCACGCTAACTTCCGAACGTAACAAGCTATCGACTTGAAACTTGATACAAGTGGTTGTTATGTTATTTATGTAGATCGGATGGTATTGCAGATGTGCCATATAGTACCACTGTTAGGTATGTCCCCCATATAAACCAACCCCCAGATTTGTCTTGCGATTCCCCTTGCAAGAAAAAATTTCATACGATTCAGTTGAAATTGTGTCGTGATGTTAGTATATGCCCTCTAACAATAGTTCAAAAAATTGTCTTTGCCATACGGAGCCTAATTTCGGAAGCCTCATGAAGGAAGAAAATTCATCAGATCCGGTTGAAATTTTGCCCTCTAATTATCAAGCTAAAACTGGTTCATATCTAATATAGGCATAGACTTTGTGGTATATGGGCTAACATACAATTTACACGGACGAAAAAGACTGTTTTTGATATGTTTGGGTGTAAAAATTATATATTTGGAACTCAAATTTTTTAACACAATATTTTTAAGTGCAAGCATATAATGTTCATAAACTAGCATAACATGGTTGGGACATATATATGTTAATATGTTAGAACATATTATGTTTGTAAATATAGTATGCGTAGATGCAAACATATATATTAATTTGGACATAGCCTATAAACATATATGTGTTTAGAAAGAGAGACCTAGAGAGGATGCTGCAAGTAAAATAATGGAAGTAACCAATTGGCACCCTAAAAATATATCCACACAAAGAAAATTTCATTAAAATTTTTTACTAAGGGGAAACATAATACGTTTGAACAAAACAAACAAAATTTTGTTTGGACCAATCTGAAAATATATATGCTTGAAGCGAAATGTGTTTGGGGTATATGTTACAGAAGCGATTTTTTTTTTGAGGGTGTAGAACACAAAGTCAATACAATGCTATCGGCAACTTTTACCACCGTGGTGCAATGGTTAGCATGTCCGCCTTGCACACACAATATTGGAAAAATAATGAATTTCTTATTATTAAATTTAAATTTAGATTAACTTCCCATATCCTATAGTAACCACTTTAGATTTGTATATGTATGAAGAAGATCTTGACCTCTCCACGTTTGTTAGTTACATAATAACTTTCTAAAATATATTAAATTGTTGACAAATAAACTAGTACCATATTTGTCTCTATTTGCATTTATCACTAACTGAGAAGGCAAAAATTCCCACGCTTCTCAAAACACTTTTAGCAATTAACATATTTAATTTTATTATTTATAGCATTTAATAATTAAAAGCCAAAAAACGAAACCACTTTTTGTCTTTGCACAGTCGCTTCGATTGTTTAAAGTTGGATGACTGTTATTGACGTTAAACTAAAAGCTATGACGGCGGGTGGCTAATATGGTCAACTATGACGACGATGGTTTCGTTTAATGAGCTTTTTCAATGTCATGCTAATTTAGTATTGAAACAAATTGCAGTTCATTAATCTAGAAGTAAAGTTAAATAAACAATAAATAAAAATAAAAATAACATTTAACGACTTATTTTTTAATCTGTATTATTAGTCAAACAAAAAAAAAGTAATAAAAATAATTGCAGATTTATCTATAATAAAATGTAAGCATATTTAAAAAATTCCGTAATTTTGCTTTAATTTACTGAAAAATCATCATTAAGACTGAATGTTTCAAAATTAAAGATCTGTGTTTTGCATAAAATAAAAAAATATAAATATACTCTGAATTTGTTCTTTATTTATGTTTTTTATTAAAACTCAATTTTTATATTCAAGATGTCTAGAAGTATTATAGAGGAAGTTACCAATAAGAATAAGTATAAATACATAAGATAAAATTCTTGGCAATTGTTTATAAACAAATTATGAATAAATTATTATTGATGAAATTTATGTGTAATTTTGTATCTAATTTCCATTTTTACAACTTTTGTCTTATAACCTCCTTTCACTCAAAAAAAAAGTTTTAATTGGATCCACAGATTTTGACATTCCCTTAAGGATTTTGGTATTGATTCCGAGCCAAAGATACGGCTTCTTTAAAATAAAGAAATTTTTTAGCGACTTATCTGGCTTTAAATCTAGGACCAATAACATTAAAAGTAGGATACATATCTCATTTATCAAATTTTCATTCTCTTTTCGCGATTTATTTATAAAGGTACGTACAAACAAATGCCAGTTTAAAAATCCAAATTACAACGGATACTTAAAAGTAAACAATTTTTTCTTAATTCCAAAAAAACGTTAAACCAGAGACGCTAAATCCTGAAAATAAGTCTTAGCCTATATTTGAAGCGTTTTTACTTAAATCTAAAGTTTCAATATTTCAGTTAATTTAAGGACAATTTCTTTAAATCAAAAATGTGTTTCTTTACTTTAAGGAAAATTAGCCTTAGTTCAAAGGCATTGGACTTTAACGGAGGGACGCAAATTTGCAAAATATGTGTCCTAAATTTAATGAAAAAAATTTTTGAAGCAAAGATTATAAACTTTATTTTAATTAAAATTTCATTATTTTAACAAAATTTGTCCTTAATATTTTGTGAATTTCGCATCCTAAAATTAAGGTTGCGTAATCTTTAATCATGTAAATATTTTTTCAGTGTACAAGCCAATTTATATCCTGCATATATTATTTCTATAGATAATATTGCCAAACTCTTATTTTTATCAAAATTTTATTTCTATAGAATATTTTGACAAAATTTTATTTGTATAGAAAATTTTGTCAACATTTTGTTTCTATAGAAAATTTTGTCAAAATTTTATTTCTATAGAAAATGTTGTCAAAATTTTATTTCTATAGAAAATTTTGTCAAAATTTTACTTCTATAGAAAATGTTGTCAAAATTTTATTTTGTCAAAATTTTATTTCTATAGAAACTTTAAACTTAATTATATACACCCTCAAAAAAAATCACTTCTCTAACATATGTTCCAAACATATTTTGCAGGAAGCATATGTATTATTGTATACTGCCAAAACATTAATATGTTTGTTTTATGTGAACATATAATATGTTTGGAAGCATTTTGAGCCCAAAAATAGTATATGCTTGGAAGAATTTTCCCCAAAGAAGATTGTGCTCATTCCCTCACATAATTTTCATTTCCACGAAATTTTTTAGTTCTTGACACCTTTTTCTGTAATACAAATAATGTTGAAGAAATTATTCAGAATCGAACCGAGGACCATACAGTTTGTAAGCCATCACACTATCTACTGAGCTACTTAGCTGTTATGGCCATCAATAGACAATTATCGTTATAAGTTATATTTATGTAGCATAGTCTGCAGCGCCCACGAGCCGATGCAAACAAAACATTATTTAACAGAAACATACATTTGTTGGCCACGTGGAGCAGTAGTTAGCATATCTGCCTTGTTCAATCCCTGCTCCGACTAAACACCATTTTTTTTTTAATTTACGTTACACATTTATATTTATACTATATTAAATTGTTTAATAAAACTTCGAAATGTGGGTTATTAAAGATTTACAGTCAGAAACAGTGCTTGATATAAACGAAATGGACTGAGCTTTTGGATAAAATATCATTATTTTTTTTTTTTGGAAAAATAACAATTTTATAATAAAAAATTGTTTTTGGTATAAAAGTTTGAAATTTTGGAAGGAATTTAAAAACTCTAACAAAAGAAGAACGTGGAGTAATTTTATAATATACACATAAATTTATTTAGGCGTGTGCAGTTTTTACTAGCATTTAACACCATTTTAAATGCATTTAAAACTTATCGTGTTTTGTACTTAATTTCATTTTTACCTTTAAGGCCGGTATTAAGTTGGCATTATTGCTCTAAAATGACCCTGTTTTGCCTTTTACTTTTCTTTAATAATTCATTTTAAAGAAAATAAACTTTTTCAATTGTTGTAGCTGCAAAACACGAACTTAATGCCCGCTTTTATATTTGAAGGTGTCCGTCAAGTCCTCTTGGGCTACTTATTAATAAAGGGGAACTAAACTTTGTTTTTATACATTTTACTGTTTAATTTTTCACTGTTTCCTCCTTTTTTCATTTTACTGTCCCAACTCTAGAAAGAGTATAGTGCCCTTTCGTTATTTTTATGAAGATCCCTTTGTAATTTTTGTATATTTTCCACCGATTCTTTTTAATTTCCTTTGTCTGAATATTTTGACTTACTCCTCGTACGTTCCGATTTCTTTTAACAAACCGAGAAAAAAATTGTGCCCATAATGCCAAAATGATAAACAAAGCACATGTCCACACATACAAAAAATGCTGCTCTCAAGACGAAAACACATGCTGTTTTTTTTTTTAAATGTCTATTCTCTTTACTCCGAATACTCTAATATTCAAATTAAATAATATTTAGACTTAAGCATATCAAATTTTTGGCCTTATCATAAAACAGTTTTCCGAAACAACATACAAGCGGTTTCACAGAAGTTGCTCTCTTTTGATTCTGTGTTATGTTGATATCTTTCGATTTCCATCTCTATTTCTTTCTCTACTCTCTCTCTGTCACTCTCTGAATAAAATATCACAACATATATATGTTTACTCGAAATTTGTAAATGTATATATATTTACATTCACACATATTATTTTTATGTAACATTCATGCCCCAAACATAATATATTCTAACATACTAACATATGTGTCCCAAACATTTAGAGTTAGTTTAGGAACATTACATGTTTGCACTTAAAATATATTGTGTTTAAAAATTGTGCCCGAAACACATTTTGTTTATATCGGAGCATATGAAAAACATATTTTTATAACAGTGTACGTAAAGAAGAAAAATTCATGCGATCTGGTTGAAATTTGGTACGTGGTGGTAGTATATGATATTTAACAACCATGCCAAAAGTGGTCCATATCAGTCCATAATCATTTATAGCCCCCATATAAACCGATCCCGAGATTTGGTTTTGGAGCCTCTTGGAGGAGCAAATACCATCCGAGTGAGTTGATATTTGTGGATGACAGTCTTTCGTAGAAGTTTCTACGCAATCCATGGTGGAGGGTACATAAGATTCGGCCTGGCCGAACTTACGGCCGTATATACTTGTTGTTTTTTATTTTGTATTTTCAAATAATTTATGATTCCCATTTAGACCCTTAAACAGACCTACGTATTTTCTTTTGTAAAGTTTCTTTAGATCAATGTAAATATTTTCTACTACTACTTCCAATTTTTTTGACATAAGTGACATGTAGTATATCTCGGAAACATCTGCATATTAAACGCAGTGGTTTTTTATTAAATTGGAAATTAATTGATATCGTGCAACACGTTTTCTTTTCAAAATTCTGAAAAACAACCATCTTCTTTTTAGTATTTTTCAATAAATTCATATTCGATGAAGGCTTAAAACCCCAACATGCAATATGCCATTCATTCACGCACGCTATAACTAAAGGAAACTAAAACTTGAAAATCCTTTAGCAACACGAATCAAAACAGGACAGTACAAGGATAATCTATTTTTAAACATGCAGGATATATTGAAACACACACATTCACATATTCCGACATATACTCGTATAATACATATACAAGGTCAAAGCATAAATAGGAGCATAAATAGGAGTCCCCACAAATGTACAAGAGAAATTTTCAAAACAAACCTAAAAAACAATCAAAACATCCACAAAATACGTTTATAATGGCCACCACATATGTTATGCTTCCATGCTTCCATAATAATGAGGTTGTGTTTTAACAGTAGCCCGATTATCTTTAAAGGCCATCAGGCTTTGATTTTTAAATACTGCCTGTGCTTATGGGGTTTCCCCAAAATTCAAGGTATCCTTATCTTTCAGATTCAGACTCTCTCTTTTCTCTTATTTTAATGAAAATTTTATGGAAAATTATTCAAAGGATATCTGCAAACTGCAGTAATAAACCCAATTTCAGGCCAATCATTTTTGGTTTCTTTTAGGTAATTCCGGCAATGTGTCCCTATTTTATTATGCTCAGCCAAAAAAAAAAAGAGATTATGATGTGAATATTTTGTTTTGTATAAGGATACCCATTTGGAATATGAAAAAAATTGCCTGCCTCATAAATTAAGGGTAAACAATAGATTTTTCTTTTGTGTGTACATAAAGTATACATTTATTGGCTTTGTAGAATAAATAAGAAATTAAATTTTTGGTGCAGAATATTATGATTTCTTAATAGGGGTATATCTCATATGAAAAACAAAAGAGTTTGGAGCTTCAATCGTAGGATGAATGAATTTTTAAATTAAATTGCTGTATATAACCAACGTCAATTAATTTTAAATATATGATTTAAATAAATTATGTAATTCAGTTTTGTTTTATTATTATAATTTTTATACCCTCCACCATAGGATGGGGGTATATTAACTTTGTTATTCCGTTTGTAACACATCGAAATATTGCTCTAAGACCCCATAAAGTATATATATTCTGGGTCGTGGTGAAATTCTGAGTCGATCTGAGCATGTCCGTCCGTCCGTCGTCTGTTGAAATCACGCTAACTTCCGAACGAAACAAGCTATCGACTTGAAACTTGGCACAAGTAGTTGTTATTGATGTAGGTCGGATGGTATTGCAAATGGGCCATATCGGTCCACTTTTACGTATAGCCCCCATATAAACGGACCCCCAAATTTGGCTTGCGATTGCTCTAAAAGAAGCAAATTTCATCCGATCAGGCTGAAATTTGGTACATGATGTTAGTATATGGTCTCTAACAACCATGCAAAAATTGGTCCATATCGGTCCACTTTAACGTATAGCCCCCATATAAACGGACCCCCAAATTTGGCTTGCGATTGCTCTAAGAGAAGCAAATTGTATCCGACCCGGCTGAAATTTGGTACATGGTGTTAGTATATGGTCTCTAACAACCATGCAAAAATTGGTCCATATCGGTCCACTTTTACGTATAGCCCCCATATAAACCGATCCCCCGATTTGGCTTGCGGAGCCTCTAAGAGAAGCAAATTTCATCAGATCCGGCTGAAATTTGGTACATGGTGTTGGTATATGTTCTCTAATGACCATGCAAAAATTGGTCCACATCGACCGATAATTATATATAGCCCCCATATAAGCCTATCCCCAGATTTGACCTCCGGAGCCTCTTAGAGGAGCAAAATTCATCCGATACGGTTGAAATTTGGTACTTGGTGTTAGTATATGGTCTCTAACAACCATGCAAGAATTGGTTCATATCGGTCCATAATTATATATAGCCCTCATATAAATCGATCCCCAGATTTGTCCTCCGGAGCCTCTTGGAAGAGCAAAATTCATCCGATCCGGTTGAAATTTGGAACATGGTGTTAGAATGTGGTCTCTAACAAACACGCAAGAAGTGGTCCATATCGGTCCATAATTATATATAGCCCCCATATAAACCGTTCTCCAGATTTGATCTTCGGAGCCTCTTGGAGGAGCAAAATTCATCCGATCCGGTTGAAATTTGCAACGTGGTGTTAGTATAAGGCCGCTAATAACCATGCCAAAATTGGTCCACATCGGTCTATAGTTATATATAGCCGATCCCCAATCACACAAAAATTGGTCCATATCGGTTCATAATCATGGTAGCCACTCGAGCCAAAAATAATCTACCAAAATTTTATTTTTATAGAAAACATTGTCAAAATGTTATTTCTATAGAAAATTTTGTCAAAATTTTATTTCTATAGAAATTTTTTTGCAAATTATATTTCTATAGAAAATTTTGTCGCAATTTTATTTCTATAGAAAATTGTGACAAATTTGAGATGCTCTGTTTAGATACTATACGCGTACATTCCAAAAAGGGGACACTAAAATCATTTTATCTCTAGTTTAGTTTGTGGAAATTATTATGTTTTACCTAAAATGCATCCAATGAAATTAGAAAGTTTCCATCTATACTGATGTGTACAACCACACCCAGAAAAAAGTGCCTTCGAAACTAAAGGAAAAAATGTTTATCAATTTAGTTTAGCCATTTTATTTCCATTAGGTCAAATTTTTGTGCGAAATAATAAAATTTACTCGTTTCAGTAAAAAAATCCTAAATTGTAAGCAGTTAGGAATAGTTCATTAACTAGAATAAGGCATGGAATTTTACTCATACTATTTTCTTCGCTGGGTATAAGAATTTACTACTGAAAAAGAAAATTTTATTCACCGATAACAAAGCATTCGTAAAAATAAACAAAAACCGAACTACAACCAAGTTTCCTCAAAATTAGTAAAATTTCTTATAAAATGATAATTGCGACTTCCTTTATAATAGAAAGTTTTTCATACATACGAACAACACTTGGCATAGAAAAATATTTTAGTTCATTCGTACTAAGAAGTATGCAATCCTTTCAAAACTTAAGGAAACACACTTGTTAGAATATAGGAAATTTTCCTAAATTTCTATTGTCTACCTGTAATCGATACCTGTCATCGCAATCGATGTGTTTGCGCGTGGGTGTAATCGATATATTTGCGCGTCGGTTGTTTTTTTAGTTGGAATCGCGTTGTTTCGGAGAGATTGTTAAAAATAATATGGTAAAATAATATAATAAATAACAAATAAAATATATAAAATATTTGTTATTTTAAATTAGTGAGAAAAATTTTCGTTTTTTTAAATAAATCTATGTTCGTGATAGTGTATAAAGAAATAAAACACCAGCAGAATAACAACCCTTTCATTTGTCTTCATTTTGGAATTTTCAATTATCAGGTAATATTCAGTGACGCTAACCTTTTGCAACAAAAATGTTTTATGATGTTTTATATTTGTAGGTATTGAAATTGTAAAAGGAGGGCAAAATCGTTAGGCAGCAACTTATTAAAAGTGAAAAGTACAAGAAGAAGAAAAAGTGCGTTTTACAGTTGATAATATCACACGGAAATTGGAAATAGTGGAATAATAAACTAATATTTCAAAGAGATTCGATGCTGTTGATTCTTAATAAATATATTCAATATATTAATAAAACATGTCTTTTATTGAAGATAAAATTGCTTATAGAAATAAATAAAATTGTATTTAAAAACGAAGGTAAGCAGTTCTAATTATGAAGTAAAAGTTTTACCACAAATGTGTAAGATTTGTCGAAATGAATGAAAAAATTTCAATAAAATCATTCCATATATGAATTCAAATTAGTTAAATTTTTTCATTCTGTAGTATAGTAGTATATAAATATAGGAAAATGTTAACTAATATATGGAATGCATTATTCCTAATTTCTACGAAAATCACATCGTTCAAACAAATAAAAATGTCTTTGGCGCTATACGAAGTTCAACTTTCTTCACAATGAGTTCATTTTAACTTAAAGAAGGGGTCACTTTTTTCTGGGTGCAGTTTTGTCAGTGTGTTTCTGGCGTTTGTGTCCAAGAGATTTCAAGATTTCGAAACAGAAACCCAGAAGACCGGTGCGTCTTCCAAAAGTTCGAGGAATTAAAATGGGAGTTTATTTCTATATTTCAAAATTTTGTTCTATAGACAATTTTGCCAATTTTTTTTTTCTATAGAAAATTTTGTCACGATTTTATTTCTATAGAAAATTTTGTCAAAATTTTACTTCTATAGAAAATTTTGTCACGATTTTATTTCTATAGAAAATTTTGTCAAAATTTTATTTCTATAGAAAATTTTGTCAAAATTTTATTTCTATAGAAAATTTTCAAAATTTTATTTCTAAGAAAATTTTCAAAATTTTATTTCTATAGAAAATTTTGTCAAAATTTTATTTCTAAATAAAATTTTGTCAAAATTTTATTTCTATAGAAAATTTTGTCAAAATTTTATTTTTAAAGAAAATTTCGTCAAAATTTTAGTTCTAAAGAAAATTTCGTCAAAATTTTAGTTCTAAAGAAAATTTCGTCAACATTTTAGTTCTAAAGAAAATTTCGTCGAAAACTGCTGTTAAGTCCGCAAATGAACACTCAAGATTTGTAAAGAGATTTTGGTGAAAAAAATTGAGATTTTGTGCCTAGAGTGAACGTAGTATAACGTTTAGGTTTTGTTGTGCGATATTCCCATACTTTTGTGGTATTTTCAGCAGTCATAAAAAAATTCCATTCTTACTCTTACTCTTGATGTACTCCACTTTATTTGCAAGAAAAGTAAATGAATAGGCCTAATATTTTCACACAAAAAAACTAAAAAACTTTGTATCAGTTATCCTACAAATATCGCCTATTATAATTTCTCATATATTTGTTTATATTATGATATTTTTCAATTTGATCATAGTCTATGTCTACTTTCGACCCACCTTAATATACTACGTTTGTATGCGCCCCCATATATATATTAGTGGGCAAACAGTTTTGCAAATGCTATTAAATTTAACTTGACCACACCGGGTGTTTGTCATTGTGTAGAAGTGGCTAATAGTATGAGAAATATTCCAACGAATATTGGCAAAAAAAAAACCCAAGGACATTCTCTTAACCTCCCAAATATAAGCATGGATGTGTGTATATTCGTGAGAGTATTCATGTGTGTTTATATTGATGCTATGATGATATCCTGCAATATTTGAGGAGGGGTAAATCGACAATAAACATCATCGCCATCATCATTTGATGTCCGTCCCCCAACGTTGTCCTCTATTTGGGTCATGATGGAAATTTCCGCTTTTATTTACCACTTGAGTGTAGTTTGAAGCTTTATTTGATTTATTTCAAGAGTTTATTTGATTTAGTTAGAATGTTGTTGAACTTAAAATTGTGCTGTTGTTGCTACTGCTATCGTTGCCAATTAGGGATGTCATTTGAGAATTGTTTCAACATGGGTAATTTAAAGATTTCTGTTTTTTTTTTTTTTTTTTTTAATTATTATTACAATATTGAATTTTGTAATTATTATATTTGATGATTTAAAAAAATATATCTTATTTATAGATAAGTTTTAATACCACATTGTTGTTACCATACGAATTATTTGTAGTCCCCAATATTGCTATATGAATTATTGTTTCATAATTCATAACACATATATAACTTACCCGGCATACCTATTGACCATACTTATCATATGATTATAATTTTTGGCAAGTCCTTCATGGAATAAAAACCAACCACATTCATATCATAATGAGAAAACCACTTGACCCCACTGGCCAAGAGTAGAAATGATGACACTAAGGCATTTTCGTAAACCAACAAACGACTGGATGAGTTTCGATTATTGCTGATGTTTAATGTAAACTGTAGGCCGTGTAAATAAAACTGTGTTTGCTTGTGAATAAGAAATGTTTGCTGTGACATCTTAATTATGTGTAAACAAATTTGTCATGAATAGGAAATGACTGCATGCCGACAAAGGGTCCAGCTGGATTGATTGCAAATTAAAAAGTTTGCTTGCTTAAAATTGATGTGGGAAATCGCAAAAAGAGAATTCATGAATATTGTCTCAACCTAAATATGGTTTATTTTGTATGCTGAGTAAAAAATAAATTTCACTGAAAATTGGTCCATTCGATTAAAGAAAATTAATTCTTTTGAAATTAAATATAATTTGGATCTGTTTATTAATTACCCAGCAAAAAAAAGCGTCGCCAAAAAAGTAATGAAAATGTTCGGAAGTGGTGCAAAATTGACGCAGAAGCGATGAATTTAACATGGGCTTGTCATAGGGCGGAAATCCTCCATTTCAACAGCCGTTGCACTGAATTTGCATCACTTCTTTAGGTTTAAAATAAAGAACATAATTGGGAGTACATCTTCTGGAAGTGCTTTTAAAGTTGTGCCTTTGGAAGAACTTCCAAATTTTTTTGCTGGTTAATTAAATCACTAACTAGTTAGTGGTAGTGCAACTTTAGTGGTAATTTCTTCACCTTTTTAATGCGATGCCATTTTTGAGCCTCATGAGTTTAGAATAAAATTTGAGCATATACAGGTTCTGGCTGATATGTATTGCAAAATCATATTACTATCATTTCTAAATCGCTCGTCTAAAAGATGTCAGATTTATTACAGTAACTGTTCATTTTTTTCATTTACAAGCTAACAAAAGCATTTTGTTCTATTGCATTCTGAAATAAAGTTATTCGTGATGAAACTCAAGCATGGTAGTGCGATTGCTTCATATTTGGTTGGAAAACCCAAGTGGCCAGCGCTAGAGACCTCCGGCATTTAAATGTAAAGAAATCTTATTTCTCCTATTATTTCTTGTTTCCGTGGTAGTAGATACCGATGCAAAAAAAGGCTGAAGGAGTTGCTTCGCTTGCACGAAAGTGGCTGGTGTCGAACTTGGTTTTCTCCGATGAGAAACTATTTCAAATTGAACAGTTTGTGAACAAGTAAAACAAGTATGTACGGCCGTAAGTTCGGCCTGGCCGAAGCTTATGTACCCTCCACCATGGATTGCGTAGAAACTTCTTCTAAACACTGCCATCCACAATCGAATTACTTAAGTTGCGGTAACGCTTGCCGATGGTAAGGTATCTTAAACCATCCTAACACCGTCTTCTAAATTGTATGTAAGTCCATACGTGGTTATATTAAATCAAAAAAGATCGATCAAATACGTATATAATTCAGTTTGACAAAATTTTCTATAGACATAAAAAAATTTAACAAAATTTTCTATAGAAACAAAATTTTCACAAAATTTTCTATAGAAAGAAAATTTTGATAAAATTTTCTACAGAAATAAAATTTTAACGAACTTTTCTATAGAAATAAAATTTTAAAAAAATTTTTTATAGAAATAAAATTTTGACTAAATTTTCTATAGAAATAAAATTTTAACAAAAATTTTCTATAGAAATAAAATTTTGACAACATTTTCTATAAAAGTAAAATTTGGAACAAAAAAATCTATAGAAATAAACTTTGGAAAAAATTTTCTATAGAAATAAAATTTTGACAAGATTTTCTAAAGAAATAAAATTTTAACAAATATTTTCTATAGAAATAAAATTTTAACAAAATTTTCTATAGAAATAAAATTTTGGTAAATTATTTTTGGCTTGAGTGGCAACCATGATTATGAACCGATATCATATGCTGACACCACGTACCAAATTTCAACCGGATCGGATGAAATTTGCTTCTCTTAGAGGCTCCGCAAGCCAAATCTGGTGATCGATTTATATGGGGGCTATATATAATTATGGACCGATATGGACCAATTCCTGCGTGGTTATTGGATACCATATACTAACACCACGTACCAAATTTCCACCGGATCGGATGAATTTTGCTCCTCTAAGAGGCCCCGGAGGTCAAATCTGGGGATCGGCTTATATGGGGGCTATATATAATTATGGATCGATATGGACCAATTTTGGCATGGTTGTTAGAGACAATATACTAACACCACGTACCAAATTTCAATCGGATCGGATGACTTTTGCTCCTCTAAGAGGCTCCGGAGGTCAAATCTGGGGATCGGTTTATATGGGGGCTACATATAATTATGGGCCGATGTGGATCAATTTTTGCATGGTCATTAGAGAACATATACCAACACCATGTACCAAATTTCAGCCGGATCGGATGAAATTTGCTTCTCTTAGAGGCTCCGCAAGCCAAATTGGGGGATCGGTTTATATGGAGGCTATACATAATTATGGACCGATGTTGACCAATTTTTGCATGGTTGTTAGATACCATATACTAACACCATGTACCAAATTTCAGCCGGATCGGATGAAATTTGCTTCTCTTAGAGCAATCGCAAGCCAAATTTGGGGGGTCCGTTTATATGGGGGCTATACGTAAAAGTGGACTGATATGGCCCATTTGCAATACCATTTGACCTACATCAATAACAACTACTTGTGCCAAGTTTCAAGTCGATAGCTTGTTTCGTTCGGAAGTTAGCGTGATTTCAACAGACGGACGGACGGACGGTCATGCTCAGATCGACTCAGAACTTCACCACGACCCAGAATATATATACTTTATGGGGTCTTAGAGCAATATTTCGATGTGTTACAAACGGAATGACAAAGTTAATATACCCCCATCCTATGGTGAAGGGTATAATAATCAAGTTCACCTGCCAAAGAGATCAGCTAAAAATTTAAACCTTCGATTGGCCATCTGAACGCAGGCGCCGCCCATGGTAATGGTGTGGGCCGATGAACGCTCCCCGCTCGTATTCATCACAAAACAATTTTTTCTCATTCAATCACGAAATTAATTGATCCAATTAATTTTTTAATTGAAGTGTCTTCAATCACGAAAATGATAGTACCAATCATAGTTTTAATTGGACATTAAAAAATACTTGATTAATATATTAATTGATTTCATTAGCAAATTTTAATTGATGTTGATTGCAAAACTCAATATATAATAAATTTTTAGTTACAAATTTCCATCACTTATGTTTATTTAACTTAGTCTTCCGAGTTTGATTAAAAGTTAATTGTATCAAATAATTTTTTAATTAAAAATTTAAACATTTTCAATCAGTGACTTAATTAACTTAATGTTTCTATCTTGACTAAAAAGTTAATTGCATCAAATAATTTATTAATTGAAAAAATTTTCAACTTCAATCATTTTTTTAATTGGAAATATTTTGGTGATATTTTTTCGGTGTAGGGTCAAAATTAATGCCGAATGTTATGGGGTAAATGTCCTAAAGACGGTATTGTAGACTTGTGGCACATACATATTTCAGGCTCTATTAAACTATTCAGTCCATTGTAATGTCACAGTGGTAAACATCTCTCTCTCTGAGTGATTCTATGTTTAGCTCAATGACAAGAGATTTGGCCGAGTCCGAACGGCGTTCCACATTGAAACAATTGAAACCAGTTCCACGGCGAAAGCAGTTAGAGAAGTTCAGAGACACTCAGAAATGTCACCAGCATTACTGAGAGAGGATAATACACCGACTTTTTAGTGTTTGGTCGAATATGGGATTGAATCCATGACCCTTTGTATACAAGGCGGGTATGCTAACAATTGCACTATGGTGACTCCCGAAGACCGTGGACACTCCTACAGGACTCAGCTCCATCGCACACAAACCAACTATAGTTTCAATTAATAAAAAGGGAGTTTCCACACTTCATTTCTACTGCAAAATTGCCACCAAAATCTCCGCATCTCAATCCGTTGGACTTTTGCGCCCGGGGCATTATGGAGGCACTAAAAAATAACAAAGTGTCGATCATCTCAAGATGGCGTTTTGCCGGGAATGGGCCACAATACCACAGCGAGTGATGGCTTTTCTAAAATTTGATATTATTCCAATACTTTTTGTCTTTGAACAATAAAACTAAAGGAGAAAATTTAAACATTTTAGCGCTTTACTTTGTTGCAATACATGTTATCCATCCTGTATATTAAAAAAAAAAACGATGTCAAGTTATAGTGTTAGAAGTGATGAGTTTCTAAACATCCTGTTTAGTGGCGAGGAAAAATTCCAAATTGAGTAATTTGTAAACTCCCAGAATGTTTCTGAGTTTACTTTACTCGACACATGCAGGAGAATTTAAGCGGATTACCAGTGTTACTGTTGTGACATATCTGCCACTGGTCCTTTTGTCCCACTATACCTCTTAAAGTTCAGTTTCTTTGAGAGTTACAAATTTACATAAATAATTTTAAAGGAATCGCTTTTCTAACATACAAAAGTTAAAAACTACACAACCTTATATACTATGCTTCAGTAAACTCGAATGTCGCTGATTATTGCGCCTATAGAAGTAACTCTTTTCCGATCATCATATTCTCTAGTTAAACATATCGTCTGTATCATTTAAAAAAAATCCTCTAATTAAATTTTATTATCAACGTTTAACACAAATAACAGACACGAATTACTAATACTCTTCTCTTTTAATGTTTGGCTGATTATTATGGAATGAAAATCTTTCAATCTTCTAACAATTAATTATGTGCAAACATAATAAACGAATCGCAGTTAAAGTATGGTGAAGATTGTAAACAGATGCCAAAACATAAATAAATTATGCAATTATAAGCAAAAGCCATTAAGAATAACCTCCCAACCTCCTTTGCAAAAACCAATGGAAATATCTATACGCATAGCAAGTTTGGGGAAATGGGGGAAGAGGATGGGAGTCTAAGAAGCTACGATTGAAGACTAAGTTTTACTCACAACATGAGTCAAAAATGGCAATTTGTCAGAGCTAAGAAAAATTATTGTACGCTGTGAGTATTCTATTATGTGGAAGATCTTCAATGTAACAAAACTAACATAAGTTCGTTTATTGAACACCGGAAAAAATTTTGTTGGAAAATTTGGAATATTTTCGAGACAAGTGAACGATTACATGACGATACCTACATGGTTTTCCTTATTTTTCGAAAAGTTATACTCTGTAAAGAAGAAATAGAAGTACATGAAAACTGGGACCTATGGCGGATAAATCACCCAACATAAACTAGATAAATACAGTGAGATTGATATAAATTCCAACCAACTTCAGGTTACTATCATCTCTAAACCACTCATCTCACAGCAGATAGATTTATTCCAGTGACAGTTCACTTTAATGCGCATAAGCTTACGACAGTATTTTGATATATTGCATACAGAAATAAAATTATTCGCGATGGAATTCAAATTTCATTTTGTCAAAATTCTCTTTCTATACAAAATTTTCACAAAATTTTATTTCTATAGAAAATTTTCTCAAAATTTTATTTCTATATAAAATTTTGTCCAAATTTTATTTCTATAGAAAATTTTCGTAAAATTTTCTTTCTATACAAAATTTTCACAAAATTTTATTTGTATAGAAAATTTTCTCAAAATTTTATTTCTATATAAAATTTTGTCAAAATTTGATTTCTATAGAAAATTTTGTCAAAATTTTATTTCTATAGAAAATTTTGTCAAAATTTTATTTCTATAGTAAATTTTGTCAACAATTTATTTCTATAGAAAATTTTGTCAAAATTTTATTTCTATAGAAAATTTTGTCAAAATTTAATTTCTATAGAAAATTTTGTCAAAATTTTATTTCTATAGAAAATTTCCTCAATGTTTTTTTTTCTATAGAAATTTTTCTCGAAATTTTAAATTTATAGAAAATTTTGTCAAAATTTTATTTCATTCGTTTTGTTTTGTTATTGTTGGTTTCTTTCTTTAATAATTGTTGTTGTTTTTGATTTCAGCTTAAAACCATGCATTGACTAAACTACAAGTGTAGCTTAACCAACAGAGGAAAAGAATGTTTGTCAAATTTATTTGGGCAAAGCCCTATAGACTGCAAGATGGTTGGATGTATAGCTGTTTCGGAATTACCACATTCCTCATCAGCATCATCTACTTGCAGCAAAGCTATCAACCAATTATCAGAATAAATTCAGCAGTTCAATAAACGCAAGGTGAACCACACTTGAACCTTCCGAAAAAAGGTTTATGATAGCCGGCTTATGCCGAAATAAATCCATACAAGGTTAGGTTATGTTAGGTTAGGTGGCAGCCCGATGTATCAGGCTCACTTAGACTATTCAGTCCATTGTGATACCACATTGGTGAACTTCTCTCTTATCACTGAGTGCTGACCGATTCCATGTTAAGCTCAATGACAAGGGACCTCCTTCTTATAGCCGAGTCCGAACGGCGTTCCACATTGCAGTGAAACCACTTAGAGAGGCTTTGAAACCCTCAGAAATGTCGCCAGCATTACTGAGGTGGGATAATCCACCGCTGAAAAACTTTTTGGTGTTCGGTCGAAGCAGGAATCGAACCCACGACCTTGTGTATGCAAGGCGGGCATGCTAACCATTGCACCACGGTGGCTCCCAAATTCATACAAACATTTCTTTTTTCCTTTGCCACCATCAAATCATCGATTTGAGTGCAGTTGGCTGGGTTTATTTTGAGCGTGCTTCCTCTTTGTTTCATTCGTTTTGTTTTGTTATTGTTGGTTTCTATCTTTAATCATTGTTGTTGTTTTTGATTTCAGCTTTAAGCAATGAAAATTTTGTCAAAATTTGTAATTTTACAGAAAATTTTGACAACATTTTATTTCTATAAAAAAATTTTGACAAAATTTTATTTCTAGAGAAAAATTTGTCAAAATTTTATTTCTATAGATAATTTTTGTTAAAATTTTATGTCTACAGAAAATTTTATCAAAATTTTATTTCTACAGAAAATTTTGTCAAAATTTTATTTCTACAGAAAATTTTCTCAAAATTTTATTTCTACAGAAAATTTTCTCAAAATTTTATTTCTATAGAAAATTTTCTCAAAATTTGATTTCTATAGAAAATTTTGCCAACATTTTATTTCTATAGAAAATTTTGCCAAAATTTTATTTCTATAGAAAAGTTTGTCAAATTTTATTTCGATAGCGAATTTTCTCTAAATTTTATTTATATAGAAAATTTTGACAAAATTTTATTTCTATAGAAAATGTTGACAAAATTTTATTTCTATAGAAAAGTTTCTAAAAATTTTATGCGTAAAGAAAATTTTCTCAAAATTTTATTTCTATAGAAAATGTTCTCAAAATTTTATTTCTAAAGAAAATTTTGTCAAAATTTTATTTCTATAGAAATTTTTGTAAAAATTTTATTTCTAAAGAAAACATTCTCAAAATTTTATTTCTATAGAAAATGTTGTCAAAATTTTACTTCTAAAGAAAATTTTGTCAAAATTTTATTGCTAGAGAAAATTTTGTCCAAATTTCATTTATATCGAAAATTTTGTCAAAATTTCATTTCATAGAAAAATTTCTTAAAATTTTATTTCTATATAAAATTTTCTCAAAATTTTATTTCTATAGAAAATTTTCTCAAAATTTTAGTTCTGTAGAAAATTTTGTCAAAATTTTATTTCTATAGAGTTGTCAAAATTTTTATTGCTATAGAAAATTTTGTCCAAATTTTATTTCTATAGAAAATTTTGTCAACATTTTATTTGAATCGAAAATTTTCTCAAAATTCTATTTCTGTCGAAATTTTTGTTAAAATTTTATTTCATAGATTTTCATGAGTATTACTCCGTAGCAAATATACATTTTTTTTTTTTTTGGAAAACTGTATTGTTTGTTCATATCTCTCCATGCTTACTTATTTAACTCTTGGCAATTCTCCAGAGAAGTGGTTAAAATTTCAAGGGCCGATGTTGATTTTGAATAAAACACAAACTATTTAGGAAATTATTGTAATTTTATTTTATTATGATATACTGGTATTACTCAATTATGTATGGAACAAAATATCGGTCAAATGGGCGCCGCGACCTCGGTGGCACGCCTTCATCCAATGGTCCAAATTTTCGATGACGCTGAGGCATAATGGAGGTTCTATGCCGTTAATGTGCCGAATTATCTCATCTTTTAGCTCTTGAATTGTTGCTGGCTTATCGACGTATACCTTTTCTTTCAAATAACCCCAAAGAAAAAAGTCTAACGGTGTCAAATCACATGATCTTGGCGGCCAATTGACATCGCAATTACGTGAGATAACACGGCCATTGAATTTGTTGCGCAAAAGAACCATTGTTTCGTTAGCTGTGTGGCAAGTGGCACCGTCCTTCAAAAACCACATATCGTCCACATCCATATCTTCCAATCCGGGCCATAAAGAGTTCGTTATCATCTCACGATAGCGAACACCATTCACAGTAACTGCCTGACCGGCCTCATTTTGGAAAAAAATACGGCCCGATGATGCCGCCAGCCCATAAACCGCACCAAACAGTCACTCTTTGTGGGTGCATTGGTTTTTCGACAATCACTCTTGGATTCTCATTCGCCCAAATGCGGCAATTCTGTTTATTATTCTATTTATTAATGAAAGGTTTTGGTGTGAAAATCTGAAAGGTTTTGTAGTCTTGATCCGTGATAATGGCAGACAAATTCCATTCTTGCTTCCCCATAATATTTGATTATTAGTTTTTTTTTCTCTGTGTAAATTGTATTTATATTCACATCACTCCATTGCTCCTGCAATCTATGGTAAAGTTGAAGCAAGCATCCATACATTATTGCTGATGTACGAGCACCATGCCACACATAATTTAATCGCATGCCAAAAGTGAATTTTTCCTTTTGACTGCACATACAAAATATTTGCCAAATGGGAGATGAAAGGAAGCACTAAACACACACTCAAATACACACACTTAGGTGTGGACACATACAGTCACACCGAAACTATTTGAAAGGAACAAAGTGAACATGTAAACAGGTAACCTTTTGTGAAGCTTCTATGAAATCAGTTTTATGAGAGACCATTTTTTAAAGAAATTGTACCACTTAAAAGCTGACAAAAGGATAATGGTATTCGCCAATGCGGATATAGGACAACGGAAACGGAAAATGTCACTGTATAAGGGGAGTTCCTAGCTCTATATATACAGGGTAGAGAAAGAGAACGGAAAGTATAGAAATGTTTGATGGAAAAAGTCTACAATTTCTATGGCAACTTCCTGTTTCTAATGGTCTCAATTTTATTCGCATGTCATGAATATTGAAAATGCCAAAATATCATGTACTTTGACATGTCGGAATTGTCTATGACATATTTTCTTTGTCCATGTTTTATGACATATGAAAAGAAAAATAGTTTTGAAAAATGGGATAGCTTTGTTGATACATCGCAAAAAGAGCATGAAAAATCGATTAATGAGAACTGTATCCTAATATTAATTTTTATAGCTACATACACTGAAAAAAATATATTTACGTGATATTAAAGAATACGCAACCTAAATTTTAGGATGTCCAATTTACAAAATATTAAGGGCAAATTTCTTAAAAAAAAACGAAATTTTAATGAAAATAAAGTTTATAATCTTTACTTAAAAAAAAAAAAAAAATATATATATATATATATATATATATATATATATATATATATATATATATATATATATATATATATATATATATATATATATATATATATATATATATATATATATATATATATATATATATATATATATATATATATATATATATATATATATATATATATATATATATATTAAATTTGGGACACAAATTTTGGAAATTTGTGACCCTCCGTTAAAGTCATGTGTCTTTGAATTAAGAAAAATTTTCCTTAAAGTAAAGAAACACATTTACATTATTTACTCTGTGATGATTTGCAGTTTTAATCTGGCATTTGTTTGTACGTTAATAGCTTTATTAATATACCGCGAAAAGAGAATGAAAATTCGATATATGAGATTTGTATCCTAATTTTAATTTTATTGGTTCTAGATCTAATGCCAGATAGGTCGCTAAAAATGTCTTTATTTTAAAGAAACCGCATCTTTGGTTCGGAATCAATACCAAAATCGTTAAGGAAAGATCAAAATCTTCGGATCCAAGTAAACTTTTTGAGTGTACATTTCCATGTAAGTCGAATTTATAATATCTTGACCAGTGCTACGAATTTATAAAATGCGGCACTTGTAATAAAAGGTGGCACAAAATGTCGCTCAGTTTTTCCAGAAGGAAAAAGTCACAATTAAAGACACTTATACCAGTGTTGTATATACACTCAGAGAAGGAATATGATCGCCTCAAACATGTTTCAAGAGCACCATATAACTTTTTCACAGCGACCATGTAGCATTTTTGTCGTAAATATCAGATACATAATCTCCGAGAAAAGAACATGGTTTCGACAAACATGCTACATGTTTTCCGTGAAAAAGTAACATTTTGCTCTTGGTTTGGGTGATCATATTCCTTCTCTGCGTGTAGGCCTATGAAATATTTCGCCATTAAAATAGAGAATTATTTTAACCTAACAATCATTTAATCTCCATTTCATTTAAAATCATTCTTTTAAATTTAATATTCAGGTTTATATGGTATTATATGAATAAAAGACAAGTATATACGGCCGTAAGTTCAGCCAGGCCGAAGCTTATGTCCCTCCACCATGGATTGCGTAGCAACTTCTACTGAAGGTATCTTAAAACTTCCTAACACCGTAATATATACCACATAGTCCATACGTGGTATATATTAAACTAAAAAAGGCCGAATAAATACTTATATAATTAAGTTTAAAGTTTCAATAGAAATACAATTTTGACAACATTTTCTATAGAAGTAAAATTTTGACAAAATTTTCTATAGATATACAATTTGGAAAAAATTTTCTATAGAAATAAAATTTTGACAAAATTTTCTATAGAAATAACATTTTGGCAATGTTTTCTATAAAAATAAAATTTTGGTAGATTATTTTTAGATCGAGTGGCAACCATGATTATGAACCGATATGGACCAATTTTTGTGTGAAAGGTTATCGGCTACATATAACTATATACCAATATGGACCAATTTTGGTATGGTTATTAGCGGCCTTATACTAACACCACGTTGCAAAAACGGTTTATATGGGGGCTATATATAATTATGGGCCGATATGGACCAATTCTTGCGTGTTTGTTAAAGACCACATTCTAACACCATGTTCCAAATTTCAACCGGATCGGATGAATGTTGCTCCTCCAAGAGGCTCCGGAGGACAAATCTGGGGATCGATTTATATGGGTCGATTTATAATTATGGACCGATATGGACCAATTCTTGCATGGTTGTTAGAGACCATATACTAACACCACGTACCAAATTTCAACCGGATCGGATGAATTTTGCTCCTCTAAGAGGATCCGGAGGTCAAATCTGGGGAACGGTTTATATGGGGGCTATATATAATTATGGGTCGATGTGGGCCAATTTTTGCATGGTCATTAGAGAACATATCCCAACACCATTCACCAAATTTCAGCCGGATCGGATGAAATTTGCTTCTCTTAGAGGCTCCGCAAGCCAAATCGGGGGATCGGTTTATATGGGGGCTTTATATAGTTATGGACCGATGTACTAACACCATGTACCAAATTTCAGCCGGATCGGATGAAATTTGCTTCTTTTAGAGCAATCGCAAGCCAAATTTGGGGGTCCGTTTATATGGGGGCTATACGTAAAAGTGGGCCGATATGGCCCATTTGCAATACCATCCGACCTACATCAATAACAACTACTTGTGCCAAGATTCAAGTCGATAGCTTGTTTCGTTCGGAAGTTAGCGTGATTTCAACAGACCGACAGACGGACGGACGGACGGACAGGCTCAGATCGACTCAGAATTTCACCACGACCCAGAATATATATACTTTATGGGGTCTTAGAGCAATATTTCGATGTGTTACAAACGGAATGACAAAGTTAATATACCCCCATCCTATGGTGTAGGTTATAAAAATTTCGTAAACACGTTTTTGAAAACATTTTTTCTTTGCGTATATGTTAGAGAATATAAAAATATAAATAAATTGTTGATTGCCTCAATTGAATTTTGTAACCAAAATCAATTAATTTTTTTATTTATTTATATTATTAATCAATTAATTTGTGAATAAGAAAAACAAATTCTGTATATTTTCCTATTTGCTTTTAATTTTTACCCACTCATTTTTTCCTTCTAATTTTCTGCACAAAATGAAAAATAAAATGTCTAAAAATAAAAAGTTCCATCTCTGATACCAAAAATTCACAAAAGTGCATACAAAAAATTTAACAAATTCATTGAGACTAACAAATTTGTATATAAGTGAATTTTCTTGCTATGGTTGCATGTGTCAGAAAAATATTGTGTGGCATTTCACTTTGATTGCATTCTTTATCGTATCTCACAGATGCTGTGTTGTTGGTGGTGGTGGCCAGTGGTTGCTCTACTGGTGGCAGGTGATTAAAGATGAGGACATACTCAACTTTAGTAGCCAACTCAAATGGAAGAGATCAGATATGAAATATTTGCTTGGATAAAAATACCTTATAGTTGGCCATAATATAGCAGAAGAAGTTACATATATATAGTTGATGGATTTTGTGATGTTTTTGATTAAATTTGTTTGTTAAGATACAAAGCTCATTTATGTTTGATAATAATCCAGAGAATTTTCCACTCAAAGAAGAACATAAAATATTAAAAACTATTTACTTGTCAATGTCTAAAAATTGTAAAAGTTTATATTATTTATTTGAATTTATATTTGATTTTTACTAAATGCTTTATATGGTCGAGTGGTTCGTCGTATATTATCAAATATTTCTGTGCTAAAAGAATTTTTGTGATTTATGTAGACAACTAGAAAATTCTTTCAAGCATATCTGTCAACAAAATAGTTCGTAGGAGGAATCCTATTTTTAATTTGTCTATATTTTATTACATACATGCTAGATATTTCAAAATAGTTTCAAGTTGCTCTATTTTATTTTAATGAGTTTATGAAGATTTTAATGTATACATCTAAGGTGTGTGTGTAGAATGTTGCTCCTATTTTGATTTTGGAATTCACTCTTCAGTTGTCAAAATGCCGTCCAAGCAAGAAGAGCAGCGTATCAAAATTTTGCTCGCGCATCGCGAAAATCCGAGCTACTCGCACGCAAAGCTGGCAAAATCGCTAAAAGTTGCCAAATCAACCGTTACAAATGTAATTAAAGTGTTTGGGGAACGTTTGTCGACAGCCAGGAAGTCTGGATCGGGGGGAAATCGAAAACCGGAAGCCGCTGAGACGACAAAGAGAGTTGCCGGTAGTTTCAAGCGAAACCCTAACCTCTCTCTCCGAGATATATCTGGTTTGGCAAGCCATGTGTACCTGTGGCTTGAAAAGCAGCATTTTCATAGCTTCCGGGACTGTCAACCAAGAAATTTACGTGAAAGAGTGTTTGAATAAACGTCTGCTGCCTATCCTGAAGAAACACGGTTGTTCCGTACTGTTTTGGCCGGATTTGGCATCTTGCCATTACGGTAAAAAGGCCATGGAGTGGTACGCCGCCAACAACGTGCAGGTGGTTCCCAAGGACAAGAACCCTCCCAACACGCCAGAGCTCCGCCCAATTGAGAAATACTGGGCTATTGTCAAGCGGAACCTAAAGAAGGCCAAAAAAAACTGCTAAGGACGAGCAGCAGTTCAAGGCAAACTGACTTTCTGCGGCGAAGAAGGTGGACAAGGTGGCTGTACAAAATCTGATGGCAGGTGTCAAGCGTGAGGCCCGGCAATTCGGATTTGGAAAAGCGAAAGCCTAACTGAATATTTTTCCTGAATTTTATACTAATTGTACTTGAAAAAGAAATTTAATTTGATTTTTTTAATATACGATTTAACCGATTTACACGCGTTTTCCCTTGACCAAATTTTGACCGTATCACCCTTTAGGTGGTAGCCGACTCCGAGCGGCGCTCCCTATTGAAGTGAAACCACTTAGAGAAGCTTTGAAACACTAAGAAATGTCACCAGCATTACTGAGGTGGGATAATGCACCGATGAAAAACTTTTTGGTATTAGGTCGAAGCAGGAATCGAACCCACGACCTTGTGTATAAAGGCAGCATGCCCGCCATTGCACCACTGTGGCTCCATTTTATTTCTATAGGAAATTTGGACAACGTTTAATATCTTTAGGATAGGGGTTTTACTCTTCGCTACTTGAAAATATGTAGATTTTCAGGTGGATTAGGTGACAGATACTCTGCCAAGAAAGCAGACATACCAAATCATGGTCCTTCAAATCGGGAAAACGGTCTATATGGGGTCTATCCAAATAAATATCAAAATCTGGACCGATATAGTCCATCTTCGAACTTGATCTGCCAGCAGACAAAAAACGAGCTTGTGCAAAATTTCAGCACGGTGGCTTCATTATTGAAGACTGTAGCGTGATTACAACAGGAAGACACACGGACATCGGTTTATTGTCTTAGAATTTCTCTCTGATCAAGTATATACTATATGTAGTCGAATATCGATATTTCGATATGTTACATATGGAATGAAAATTTTATCATAACCCTATCACTATGGTGGGTATAAAAATTTTATAAATTAATTTCGTGATTTAATCCGAAAAAATATTTTCTGTGTGAGTTTAATTGTTTGTAAAAAGTTTTAAATATATGTATACCTAAAAGAAAATTGAAAATTTTAAAATTGAGATGTTAACCGTAATTCAAAGTGACGACAAAAATTTGATGTATCAACAAAATCAATGATTTTTTTTTTTTGTTTCAAAAATGTTGGTTAATTAATTTTTTACATAAAATCAAAATGCCATTTAAATTGGTAACACTTCAAGGATGTTCCCGAAATATTTCCAATAATTTAATTTTTGAATTGGATCAATTAATGTTTTAATTTAAGTTGGTGATGGAAACTATAATTTCTGTGATTGAGAAATAAATAAATATAAAATTTGATTGCATCAATTAATTTCGTGATTGAAGACAAAAATTATCTCTGTCTCTATTCATGTCAGTTGTACTGTAATTTCATCACATACCCAATTACACTGCCACTGTTTGCCAAAGCATTTAGTATGAACAACAAAAATCACATACATCTCCATCATTTAGCACTTGAACAAGATTTCAATGAAATTCACAAAGAAAAATAACAACATTTACAAAATAATAAACAAATTCATGAGAAATATTTTTAGAATAAAAAATGAAAATTCAATGTTAACACATTTAGCCGAGAACATTAGCAGGCAATATTAACTTAAATATGTTACATTTTCACTTTTATTTAAGCAATGGGGAAATTAAATAAAACAAAAAAACCTACAAGATTTCTTATACAACAGGAAATGTTGTCTGGCTTAAGACATGTTTTCTTGGCTATCTAAATGGTCATTCACAGTTAAAGAAAACCGAAAGAAAACAAAGATGTTAATTAGATTGCTGGTAAGCTGGAAGAAGGCTTTTAAGACCATATATTAAAAATTCTCAAAACTAATGGATAGGTCAACATAAAGTCTAAAATGTTTGTGACACAGATAAAAAAACAACAAACTGACTGAAAACTAAGTTATAAGAAACACGAAAATCCCCCTCCCCAGACTGAAACTGGATTTGGTCATCTAATGCCTGAAGACAAAACAAAGAAAAGAAAAAATCCTATTTAAACGTTTCTGGGAGGGTTAATCACATCATCTCCATACATTTATGTGGATGGCATTCGACTTCTCTTGGCCGTTGGGAGTTGATTTTTTTATGATTCTTTGGTCTTTTTCTAAAAGCCGCTTTATAAATGGTTGGGTATTTGTCAGCACTTGGTTTAAAGTTTAGCATCATTCTCTAGAAAATGATGCTAAGCAAAGACAAAACTATTCATTAAATCTTTGAGAAGAAAAAAATAAGCGTTGAAAATAGTTTTCATATTCTTCTTCATTCACAATGCCACCGATTACAATAAAGAAATGAAAGCTATCAGTATTTCATAATATATTATCATCTTAAATAAAATTATAAATGGTAATTTTTCTGAAGTTTTTTTGTTATACGAAATTTTCGGAAAATGTAATTTCAATAGAAGATATTTCGGAAAATTAAAACAAAAATACGAAATTTTCCTTCCCACAGGAAATTTTCTGAAATTTTCATTTTTTAGGAAATTTTTGAAGAATTTTATTTCTATAGGAAATTTTCGGAATGTTTCATTTCGATAGGAAATGTTCGGAAAATTTATTTCTATAGGAAATTTTGTCAAAATTTCACGGATATATGAAATTTCGTCTACATTTCATTTCTATAAGACATTTTAGGAAAATTTCCTTTTTAAAGGAAATTCTAGAAAAATTTAATTTCTATAAAAAATTTGCAGAAATTTTAATTTTTATGACGATTTTTTTGGAAAAATTCAGATAATACAAAAATTTCGAAAAATTTTCGAAAATTTCTTCCCTATATGAAATTTTCTAAAAAAATTATTTATTTATTTATTTTATTAAAGAATTTAAAACCATAATAAATTATGATATTAAATGAGATAGGTCTAACAACAAAGGTTTTCGACCTAACTAAAAAATTCATTCATATAACAAATTTTCTAATAATGTCGTTCCTACAGGATTTTTTTTCAAAATGTCATTCCTACAAGAAATTTTCTTAAAAATTTTATTCTTGTTGACAATTTTCCGCAAATAGTTTCTACGAATAATATTTTTAAGTTTATATTTTTAAGGGAAATTTTCAGAAATATTTTCGAAAATTTAATTTAATTGACCTATACAAATGCGAAAAGTTTGATTTCTATAGCAAATTTTCAGAATAATTCCTATAGGAGATGTTAAATGTTAATTTAATTCGTATCAAAAATTTTCGGAAACTTTAATGTGTAACAAAAATTTTCGGGAAATTTCATTTGTATAAGAAATCCAGCCTGTATTGATATCACGCTAACATAAAAATAGTAAGTTTTGGGAAAATTTCATTTTGTGGGAAAGTTTAATTTGTATATAAAATTTTCGGAAAATTTAATATCGGTAAGAAACTTTTGGAAAATTTAATATCTATAGGAATTTTTGGGAAATTTTGCAGAATATTAATTTTGGAAAATCTCATGTCTATAGGTAATTTTCTGAACATTTTATTCGATTTCATTTCCATAGGAAATTTTCAAAAAGTGATCATTCTTATAGAAAATTTTCAGAAAATTCCATATGTATAGAAGATTTTTTTATCATTTCTGTAGGAAATTTTTGGAAATATTTACTTCTAGAGAAAATTTTCGGAAATTTTCAGTTTTATACGAACATTTCATTTCTATAAGAAGTTTTCAGAAAATTTCATTTCTATAGTCAATTTTCCGAAAATTTCATTTCTATAGGAAATTTTCCGAAAATTCCATTTCTATAGTGAATTTTCGAAAAATTAAATTTCTATGGGACATTATGTGAAAATTTAATTTCTATAAGAAAATTTCCGAAAATTTAATTTTTATTTTCATATCATTCTTATAGGAAAATTTTTTAAAAGTTAGTTGATATAGGAAATTTTACGAAAATCTCATTTCTATAGGAAATTATGCGGAAATTTATTTCTATATGAAATATTTCGAAAATTTCATTTCTATAAAAAAATTTTCCGAAAATGTCGTTTATATAGGAGAAAACTTCATTTCTATATGAAATTTTCGGAAATTTTAATTTCTAAAGGAAATTTTCCGAAAATTTCATTGCTATGGTCGTTTCTATAGGAAATTTTCCAAAAATTTTATTTCTATAGGAAATTCCGAAAACGTCATTTCTATAGGCAATTTGCGAAAATTTCATTTCTATAGGAATTTTTTTTCATTTACATAGGAAAATTTCCGAAAATTTCATTAATATGGGAAATTATCCGGAATTTTTTCGAAAATTTCGTTTCGAAATTTTCCGAAAATGTCGTTTCTGTAGGAAATTTTCCAAAAATTTCATTTCTAAAGGAAATTGTCCGAAAATTTCATTTCTAAAGGAAATATTCCGAAAACTTTATTTCTAAAGGAAATTTTCCGACAATTTAATTTCTAAAGGAAATTTTCCGAAAATTTCATTGCTATGGTCGTTTCTATAGGAAATTTTCCAAAAATTTTATTTCTATAGGAAATTCCGAAAACGTCATTTCTATAGGCAATTTGCGAAAATTTCATTTCTATAGTAAATTTTCCGAAAATTTCATTAATATAGAAATTTCATTTCTATAAGAAATTTTGACAATTTTCTCAAAGTTTTCTATAGAAATTAAACTTTCTGAAAATTTCCAGTAGAAATTAATTTTCCCGAAAATTTCCTATAGAAAACAAACTTGATATAAAATGTCAGGAAATTTTAATAGATAATTTCATTTCTTGCAAAATTTTGCGAAAATGTAATTTCGATGGCAAAGATTAATTTCTATATAAAATTTGCTAAACATTAAATTTCTATAGGAGTTTTTCGGAAAATTTTATTTATGTAGAAAATTTTCAAACAGTTTAATTTTTAGCGGAAATATTTAGAAAATTTATTTCTATATGCAACTTGCCGAAAATTTAATTTGAATTGGAGATTTTCGGAAAATTTCATTTGCATAGGAGATATAAGGATCATTGAATTTTTAAAGGATATTTGCAAAAGATTTTTTTTTTTTATAAACAAATATTCTGGAAATTTCATCTCCATTTCATTCCTACGGAAAATATTCTAAAAATTTCATTCTATAGGAAATTTTCTAAAGATATCATTCCATAGGATTCTAAAAATTTCATTCATGCAGCAAATTCCTGTAAGAAATTTTCTAAAAATGTCTTTCTTAAAGAAAATTTTCTAAAAATGCCATTCCTACAGAAATATTTCTAAAAATTTCATTCTTAAGGTGGATACTATAAATCTGTGAAAGCTGAATAAAATTATAATTTTTTAGCAAATTTCTGTAACTTGATGAGGAATGATCTACAGCAACCATTGAAAAAGTTTATTTTCTTTGAAATGAATTATTAAAAAAAAAGTAACCGTGAAAGTGGCTACTGGCCTTTACAGGATTTATTTTTTTTTTGTAATTTTCTATACTAAAGACAATTTTCTGCAAATAATTCTATATAAAGTTTTTAAATAAAAAAAATATTTTTAATTTTACCTTTTTCGTCATTGACCCTAGACATGTCAGCGATAAAAACTCATTTGTCAGAAAATATTCCGTTCGGAATATTTAACAAAATATTAAATAAATAAATATTCCCATTGCTTACATTTTACTAGTGGTATGACGATGATAAGATGTGCAAACATAATTTATACAAAACTCATGGCGATGTAATTTTAATTGTTTTGTGGGTCATATTGTGGCAAAGATCTTAAAATATATGGTGATGAGAAGAAGAATCACATCAAAAGAATTGTTGTTTTCGGGAGGGGGTAGAGAGAGAGAGAGAGAGAGAGGGTAGTGTAAATAAACATTAAAAATTGTATTCTTTGGCTTATTTAAATTTACGCTGTTTGTTCTATAAGATTCATTTCAAAATTTATTTTTGTTTTGTTTCCGTTTGTCTTAGTTTGTTTTTTGTTTATTTTCTCTTTGTGGGTATTTGGATTTTGCGTTACATTTTTGCATGTATTTTGCTGGATATTTGGTTATAACAGATTTTTTTTGTTTGTTTTATTTAACACTTCATTGTTTTTTTTTTTTTGCTATTTGGCTATGACGATGATCTTTTTGCTGTGGTCAGTGCACGGAAAGAAATTGTGTCGGTTTTTGAGGGACAAAAGAGCGGAATAGTGCTATTCGAATAATCGATTTTAAAAATTGACTAAACGATGTTGAACATTAATATTTTTATATTAGCCTGATATCAATGTTGGTTTAATGTCAAAATTGTTTGTACTACAAATTATTACAATATTTATTCGAGCTATTGGACAAGATTAATGCGCTTTGCAGACTATCAGTTATTCCGGACGACAGTGCTCGTGTCGAACATATCCCATATATTGTGCTCATTATAAGTTAAGTCCGAAGGCATAATCGATACTGCTGCATGTTTATGGGATCGATAACACATTTACCCATTATTTAATCATCGCCGACAAGTCGTATCGATCCGACACACTGTAAGATTCTTTACAAACACCGACATTCCGTCCGGAATAACTGATAGTCTGTAAAGCGCATAAGGGAATTGATACTGTTAAGTTATTGAAAATGCCAGATACAGATCTACTCAAGCCTGTTTATACACATGTTTCATCGCTGGCTAATTGCAACTTCCATTGTCTTTAGTGTAGATCTTGTGGTGGGATATGATCCATTTTGGGACTTATATGCTAATTATTTGAAAATTGAGTTAAATCGACTTTTGATGTTGGTCAAAATAGGTTAATCGATTTTTATGGTGAAAATTTATACAAAAAATTCGAAAGCCGCGATTTCAAGTATCCACTTTTCAATAATTGTCAAAATTTGAAAAAGTCAAACTGCACCTTTCCAAATTTTCAATTGCCTGAAAAGTCTGTTGTTTACTGCTCCTTACAATACCTTGTCAGTTTTTTATTACATAGAAAAATTCTATGTAATAGCTTTATTGAGGTAAGAAGGTTTTAGTAAAGGTTATCGTGATATATGCAAATTACAAAAAAAAAAAAACAAGTATACGGCTGTAAGTTCGGCCAGGCAGAATCTTATGTGCCTTCCACCATGGATTGCGTAGAACCTTCTACTAAAGACCGTCATCCACAATCGAATTACTTGGGTTGTGGTAATACTTACCGATGGCAAGGTATCTTAAAACTTCTTAACATCGTAGGTAAGTCTACAAATAATTACGAACCGATATGGACTTTTACTAGAGGTGTGCACGTGAGTAATATTTTACTCACGCTCACGCACACTCACGACGGAAAAATCTTACTCACGCACACTCACGCACGATATTGTTTGGTAGGACTCACGCTCACGCACACTCACGAAAAGAAAATTTGTATTCACGCACACTCACTCACGAAAATGTCGTGACTCACGAAAAATATCGTGACTCACGAAAAATGTCGTGACTCACGAACAATTTTTTGAGTAATTTACCTTAGCGACGCGTCTGAAAACATGAGCATTATTAAAATCGAGAGCGTTATTACACTCTTAACATCCCAGGTGTCACTAAAATTGTAAATGAATTTAACTCTTAAGCGTTTTATGTTGGTGAGCAGGATTATTTTCGTGAGCGTAAATCTTTACTCACGCACACTCACGAAGATAATATTTTCGTGACTCACGCTCACGCACGACATTTTGGTTTGTTAATCACGCTCACGCACACTCACGCCGTTGCCATGAGCGTGACTCACGACTCACGCGTGAGTCACGAAAATTTTCGTGAGTCACGACAATTTCGTGTCACGTGCACACCTCTAACTTTTACGCGGTAATTAGAGAGCCAGAATTGAAATATGGGGGTCGCTTTATATGGGGGCTATGTACAATTATGAACCGATATGGACCAGTTTTTGTGTGATTGGGGATCGATTTATCTGAAAGCTATATATGTTATATGGTTGTTAGCGGCCATATACTAGCATAATGTACCAAATTTTAACAGAATCGGATGATATTTGCTGCTCCAAAAGGCTCCAAAACCAAATCAGGGGATCAGTTTATATCGGGGCTATATATGATTATGGATCGATATGTACCAATTTTGGCATGGTTGTTAAAGATCATATACTAACACCACATACTAAATTTCAACCGGATCGGATGAATTTTGCTTCTCCAAAAAGGCTCCGGAGGTCACATTTGGAAACTAGTTTATATGGGGGCTATATAAAATTATGGACCGTTATGAACTAATTTTTTGCATGGTTGTTAGTGTCCATATAATTACACAAAACACAAAAATTCAACTGAATCGGACGAAATTTGCTCCTCCAAGAGGCTCCAAAATTAAATCTTGGGATAGGTTTATATGGGAGCTATATATGATCATGGACCTATATGGACCAATTTTGGCATGGTTGTTAAAGACCATATACAAACACCACGTACCAAATTTCATCGGATGAATTTTGCTTCCCCAATAGGCTCCGGAGGTCAAATCTGGTGACCGGCTTATATCGGGGCTATAATTATGGACCGATATGGACCAATTTTGGCATGGTTATTAGAGACTATATATTTACACCACGTACCAAATTTCAACCGGATCAGATGAATTTTGCTCCTCCAAGAGGTAGCCTCCACATCTTGGGGTCGGTTTATATGGGGCCTATACGTAAAAGTTGTTCGATATGGCCCATTTGCAATACCATCCGACCTACATCAATAATAACTAACGTACTTATGTCAAATTTCAAGTCGATAGCTTGTTTCGTTCGGAAGTTGGCGTGATTTCAACAGACGGACGGACATGCTTAGCTCGACTCAGAATTTCACCACGACCCAGAATATATATACTTTATGGGGTCTTAGAGCAATATTTCGATGTGTTACAAACGGAATGAAAAAGTTAATATACACCCCATCCTATGGTGGAGGGTATAAAAATCATTATTGTCCTAGTACTTCATCTTGGTTGAGCGAATCAATTACCTTCAAGCTTTGGAAAGATACGTTATATATTGTTTTCCTCTAAGCAAAAATTCTTATATACATTTTGAAGTACCAGAGATAGATAGAATACTTCATTCAATACAAACAAGAAGATGTGTACGAAGACCCCAAGTCCGTTTCGATCAAGTTCATTTTATGACTGCCTAGATCAAGGCGTTGCCACCATCTTTCTGGAGGTTTGTTTTATAGGTAATTATCTAAAAAATTAAAAAATTCGGCTTTAGATATAGTAGAGAATATCATTGTCGCCCGACTGCCAGTGCCAACATGGAAGAGGGAGATATTTTCTTAATGACAAAAGTATATTTTTATAAGCAAAGGTTATATTAAGTAAGCTTATGGAATGCTGTAACCTCAAAAAAAAATTATCAGCTATCACAGTTTTGTTAATTATTAAGTAAACAAATAAAATGATCAAGTATCTAATGAAGTATGCGGCAGCTTTATCGCTATGCACTTTTACAAAAATGTTTCAGTTCTAATAAGTAGAAGAGTTTGAAAAAAATTAACTATATCTTAATTATTCTCATATTCGCCACATTTTTTTATCATTCTGATAAAAATTTGAGCGTTTGGTATCTAAAGAGGAAACATTGACTTACTAAATTTTTATCAGAATGGTTAAGAAATCAATTTTATTGTTAAAATATGGGGGTACTAAAGAAAACGGGTGAAAAATCTACTATTTTGTCAAAAAAAAAAGCATAAAGTCAATGTCGACTTTTTGTACTGATCCAGATCGATTAATCGACTTTTGAATTTGTTGAAAATCCATACAATTCGACTACTCGATATTTAGTGAATTTAAATCGACTAATGGAATTTGTTTTAGTGACCAAAATAAACCAATAGAAATTTAACGAAAAACTTCAAAAATTCGTTGTGAAACTAAACTTAAATTTATTGCAAAAAATTATTTTAGTTTAGTAATTTTTAAAGTAATTTTAAGAAATTTTCCCCAGACGCATGAAATTGTCTTTATTTCAAATATTTGTCAAAAATGTTATAAACTAAACTTGAGGTATTAATTTCAATAACCGTACGATTAATGCTACACGGACGAAAAATGCTGTTTTTCATATGCTTGGGTGTAAAAATTATATGTGTGGAACTCAAATTTTTTAACACAATATTTTTAAGTGCAAGCATATTATGTTCATAAACTAACATAACATGTTTGGGACATATATGTTAATATTTTAGAGCATATTATGTTTGGGACATAAAATGTTTGTAAATATAATATGCTTAGATGCAGACATATATTAATTTAGAAATAGCCTATAGACATGTGTTTAGAAAGAGAGACCTAGAGAGTAAGCTGCAAGTAAAATAATGGAAGTAGTCAATTGGCGCCTTAAAAATATATCCACACAATGAAAATTTCATTAATTTTTTTCTACCAGTGTATGCCCTAAGGTGAAACATAATATGTTTGAACAATACAAACAATATTTTGTTTGGACCAATCCTGAAAATATATATGCTTGAAGCAAAATATGTTTGGAGTATATGTTAGAGAAGAGATTTTTTTGAGGGTGTATAAATTTCATTTATTTTATATTAATTTACTATTTAACTTAATCTAGTTACACTAAAAATTCCCTATTAAATATAAAAAAAATATTAATAATTGAAAACTTTTTACTTTGCTAAAAAATAATATTATTTTAAATATTTTTAAATTTATTTGAGCTATTTTTAATATTTTCTTAATGTAGTTCCACTAAAAGTTTTATATTTTATTCAAAAGAATTAAAAAAAAATTATAATTTTTTTTTGGCTTAAATAATTAATCCAAAATATTTTAAAATATAATGATCTTTTCACCAAGTTTGTTTTTTTCAGTGCATTTTATGGTTTTCTTCAAAAACCTTAACCCAAAAATATAACCATTACAAATGATTAATAAATTACTTAATTGTTATCTGGTCAATTTTTAGTTTTCTTTTTCAACGCCATTCGTCAAGCACCTCCCTCTCAGATTTTCAGTGTCAAAAGAACACAGTTGCCAAAAAACGATCATCGCACTCAGACTTCATCATAACCATAAGTCAATGGACTTTGTGGCAGTGGGGGTACAAACAAATAAAAAAACCGCCATATGGCATAGCCTCAACTTCATGCCCGAGAAAAAAAAGAAGTTTCACAAGTCAAGGTAAGTGCTGAGTAATGAAATTAAAATGTATTCAAATGGAAGAAGAACAAAAAACAACCAACACTTTTATATTATTTCATCATTAGGTCGATAGTAATTGTTACCCTAATTGCGAAAATGAGATAAATTTGAAAAATGAGAAAAAAATGTAAACAATTATAAGTAATGATGTTAGTTTCTTTAAAATCGGAATACCAGAAGTTATGGTCTTATTTATACACCCCTTGGCGGAATATTAACGAGAGCCTCTGGTCAACTAGTCGCTATACAAACAATATTTCTATTTGATATTCACGAACCTGCTGTGGCGGACATGTTTTAGACAAAAACGCCTTTAATGACAATAAATAAGTTTTGCCTGTATACTAATGTGGTCAGGGTATAAGAAATTTGATTAACTTCTAAATTTCCTAACAAAAAGTATTACCTCCATATTCATAAAATTTAACGTAAACTTTAAATCTACTATTACCATATAAATTCCTTCGAGAAACTGCCAGTAACATATTATTAATATGGTCAACAGTTGTAGGCCCTACATTATATAAATTGATTCATTCAGAATCACCTCCTGAGCACGGTTGTAACCGTTGGTAGATTTTCCCTATATTTGACAAAATTTTCTATAGAAATAAAATTTTAACCAACATTTTCTATAGAAACAAAATTTTGACAAAATTTTCTATAGAAATAAAATTCTGACAAAATTTTCTATAAAAAAATATTTGACAAAATTTTATATAGAAATAAAATTGTGACAAAATTTTTTTTTTAGAAATAAAAATAAAATTTCGACAAAATTGTCTGCAGAAATAAAATTTAGACAAAATTGTCTATAGAAATAAAATTTTGACAAAATGTTCTATAGAAATAAAACTTTGACAAAATTTTCTATAGAAATAAAATTTTGGCAAAATTTTCTAGAAATTAAATTTGGACAAAATTTCCTATACAAATAAAATGTTGACAAAATTTTCTATAGACATAAAATTTTTAAGAAAATTTCCTATACAAATAATATTTTGACAAAATTTTTACAAAATTTTCTATAGAAGTAAAATTTTTACAAAATTTTTTTTAGAAATAAAATTTTTACAAAATTTTTTTTAGAAATAAAATTTTTACAAAATTTTTTTTAGAAATAAAATTTTTACAAAATTTCTTATAGTAATAAAAGTTTGATAAAATTTTGTATAGAAATAAAATTTGACAAAATTTTCTATAGAAATAAAATTTTGACAAAATTTTATATAGAAATGAAACTTTGACAAAATTTTCTATATAAATAAAATTTGGACATTTTATATAGAAATAAAATTTCGACAAAATTTTCTATAGAAATTAAATTTTTACAAAATTTTCTATAGAAATATAATTTTGACAAAATTTCCTATAGAAATAAAATTTTGATAAAATTTTCTATAGAAATAAAATTTGGCAAAATTTTCTATAGAAATAAAATTTTGACAAAATTTCCTGTAGAAATAAAATTTTGACAAAATTTTCTATAGAAATAAACTTTTGACAAAATTTCCTATAGAAATAAAATTTTGACAAAATTTTCAATAGAAATTAAATTTGGACAAAATTTCTCATACAAATAAAATTTTGACAAAATTTTCTATAGAAATAAAATTTTTAAGAAAATTTCCTATACAAGTAAAATTTTGACAAAATTTTTTATAGAAATAAAATTTTTACAAAATTGTCTATAGAAATAAAATTGTGACAGAATTTTCTATAGAAGAAAATTTTGACAAAATTTTGTATAGAAATTAAATTTGAACAAAATTTCCTATACAAATAAAATTTTGACAACATTTTCTATAGAAATGAAATTTTTACAAAATTTTCTATAGAAATAAAATTTTTACAAAATTTTCTATAGAAATAAAATTTTTACAAAATTTCCTATAGAAATAAAATTGTGATAAAATTTTCTATAGAAATAAAATTTGGCAAAATTTTCTATAGAAATAAACTTTTGACAAAATTTCCTATAGAAATAAAATTTTGACACAATTTTCAAAAAAAAACAAAGTTTTGACAAAATTTTCCATAGAAATAAAATTGTGACAAAATTTTCTATAGAAAAAAAAATGTTGACAAAATTTTCTATGGAAATGAAATGTTGACAAAATTTTCTATAGAAATAAAATTTTGACAAAATTTCCTATAGAAATAAAATTCTGACAAAATTTTCTTTAAAAAAAAATGTTTGACAAAATTTTATATAGAAATAAAATTGTGACAAATTTTTTTTAAATAAAATAAAATTTCGATAAAATTGTCTATAGAAATAAAATTTCGAAAAATATTTTCTATAGAAAGAAAATTTTGACAAAATGTTCTATAGAAATAAAATTTGGACATTTTATATAAAAATAAAATTTCCACAAAATTTTCTATAGAAAACAAATTTTCCATAGAAATAAAATTTTGACAGAATTTTCTATAGAAATAAAATTTTTACAAAATTTTCTGTAGAAATAAAATGTTTACAAAATTTTTTATAGAAATAAAATTGTGACAGAATTTTCTATAGAAATAAAATTGTGACAGAATTTTCTATAGAAATAAAATTGTGACAGAATTTTCTATAGAAATAAAATTTTGACAAAATTTTCTATAGAAATTAAATTTGAACAAAATTTCCTATACAAAAAAAATTTTGACAAAATTTTATATAGAAATAAAATTTTTGAGAAAATTTCCTATACAAATAAAATTTTGACAAAATTTTCTATAGAAATGAAATTTTTACAAAATTTTCTATAGAAATAAGATTTTTACAAAATTTTCTATAGAAATAAAATTTTTACAAAATTTCCTATAGAAATAAACTTTTGATAAAATTGTCTATAGAAATAAAATTTGGCAAAATTTTCTATAGAAATAAACTTTTGACAAAATTTCCTATAGAAATAAAATTTTGACAAAATTTTCTATAGAAAACAAAGTTTTGACAAAATTTTCCATAGAAATAAAATGTTGACAAAATTTTCTATAGAAAAAAAAAATGTTGACAAAATTTTCTATGGAAATAAAATGTTGACAAAATTTTCTATAGAAATAAAATTTTGACAAAATTTCCTATAGAAATAAAATTCTGACAAAATTTTCTAGAAAAAAAATGTTTGACAAAACTTTATATAGAAATAAAATTGTGACAAAATTTTTTTTAAATAAAATAAAATTTCGATAAAATTGTCTATAGAAATAAAATTTCGAAAGAAATTTTCTATAGAAATAAAATTTTGACAAAATGTTCTATAGAAATAAAATTTTGACAAAATTTTCTATAGAAATAAAATTTTGACAAAATTTTCTATAGAAATAAAATTTTGGCAAAATTTTCTATAGAAATTAAATTTGGACAAAATGTCCTATACAAATAAAATTTTAACAAAATTTTCTATACAAATAAAATTTTTAAGAAAATTTCCTATACAAGTAAAATTTTGACAAAATTTTCTATAGAAATAAAATGTTGGCAAAATTTTCTATAGAAATTAAATTTGGACAGAATTTCCTATACATATAAAATTTTGACAAAATTTTTTATAGAAATAACATTTTTACAAAATTTTCTATAGAAATAAAATTTTTACAAAATTTTTTATAGAAATTAAATTTTTACAAAATTTCCTATAGTAATAAAATTTTGTATAGAAATAAAATTTTGACAACATTTTCTATAGAAATAAAATTTTGAAAAAATTTCCTATAGAAATAAAATTTTGAAAAAATGTTTCTATATAAATAAAATTATAATAAAATTTTCTATAGAAATAAAACTTTGACAAAAATTTTCTATAGAAATAAAATTTTGACAAACTTTCCTATAGAAATAAAATTTTGTAGAAATAAATAGAAATAGAATTTTGACAAAATTTTCAATAGAAATTGACACAGTGTCCTATAATAATAAAATTTTGCAAACATTTTCTATGGAAATTATTTTTTTCAAAATGTGCTATAAATTCAATATCTTTAAAAATTTTTATGTTGGTGTTATTTCATACTAACAAATTCCATTATGAGTAAAATGTTCCATTTTGTAGAAGTAGCAACTTTCCCTTGTTGGTTCAAGCTAAAATCGTTAAAATATTTAAAATTGGACACATTTACAATTCAAAGGTTATTTAATCATCCAAAAAAAATTCACTACTTTGTCATACAAGAAATTCGATCAGAGACTTTAAAATTTAACAATTTATTTGGCTACTTAATATTTAATTAATATCTTATAATTTAGATTGATTTTTTAACCGGGTCTATTGGTTTTTGAAAAGGAATGATTCTTTCTTGTTAAAAACAAAATACGATATCCGTTTTAGCATACCATAACAAGTAACATATCACTTTTAAAAAATTCTATTGTCATTTAACGTATTTATTAAAAAATTTTCCCAGAGTCATCAACAAAAATTCGAAAGTTATTTCCAAGCAATTTATTTTTATTGATGTTCCCATCACGTTCTTCTTTTGTAAACCCCAAGGAACCAACAAAACAAAGCAATCATTTCAAAATGAATTCTCATTAGGAATGCAAGGAGATGGAAGATTGTTAGCCTTGCAACGTATTCGAAATTTTGTCAGCAAAATTTCATAATGTGAAATGTTTCACCAAATTATAATTTATTCTCAAGGTTTGGAGACATTCGAATGTGATATGAAATTATGTGGCATACATAAGAGTTCATAATATTATTAAGCGAAATATGGTTAATTAGAAAGAAACACATGTAGGCAATAAATTAGAGAACATTATGGGAATATTATATTCCATTTGGAAAATATCTAATAGAGAATAAATGTAGTATAATGGATGGTATTCGATTTTTGTAAATTGATTGCATTATTTTTTTATTTTGCCAATCTTTGAAGGAGAATGAGATAAGCTTTAAAATGTTAACAATTGTCCAACATCTTTCTTTGGCAAAATCGATTCCAGCTGATCTAAGAAACTCATTGAGCTTCAAAATAATAATAGCAATACTAATAAATAAATAAAAGGCATTTCATAAAGATATGCGTCAGCAAATATACAGAAATTTTATCGGAGAACATTTGTAGGTATAGCTGTTTGGATATACCCAGAAAAGAAAAGAGCTTTCAAAAAAGTAGTTTGAATGTGAATCCCCGATATGTGATCCGGAAGTAGTGTAAATTTGGATCATCTACAATTAGTTTTAAATGGGCTTGTCATAGGGCGGAAGTACTCCTTTTTTGGATCCTTTGCATTGCTTTAGGAGTTATGCCTTGGAAGTTCATTTGAGTGAAGAAATTAAAAAAAAAACTAAAAAACAAATTTTTTTTCACCAATTTCCCTATTTATTTTTATCAATATTTTTTTTATAAATGAAAAATAAAGCATAGTTTCAAATCTCAAAAGCGGTGAATTTTTCTAAAATATTATTTATTTATGTTATAACATACATCGTTTTTATTTTGTTATTTTTGGCATTTATATTTATATAAATTCATTTTTTCCACATAAACCCAACAAAACATTTAAAATTCTCTTAATTTGCAAAACTTTCTAAAAATAACTTCCTTGGATGTAAAAAAGTTAACTGACACAGAATCAACTCTCCCGAGGGTTACATTTTTAATTTTATTGTCATTGTTTTTTTTACTATTTTATTAATTTTGTATTCTTTTTGCGACATTTAATTGTCCAAAATTAAAATTTTGTTTTAAAACGATCAAAATATTTGCTAAGACTGGTCCAAAAGAATTTCATCCGAAGTGGAAAAAATTGATGGAGGATCCCGGTATTTTTATTATTTTTTTTTTTAAATCGCCGCTGAGTTGACATTTTTAATTATATTTTAAATGTGACATTTCTTATTTTGTTTTCGTTAAAATTAAATTTTTCATCTAAAACGGCCAAATAGAGTATTTTCTAACATTTGTTCCACAGAACTTCTTTGAAGTGGAAAAATTGGATAAGGAATCCCTGCACTGAAAAAATTATTTACGCGATATTAAAGATTACGCAACATAAATTTTAGGATGCGCAATTTACAAAAAAAAAGGGCAAAGGACACATTTTTTAAAATAATGAAATTTTAATTAACACATTTTCTAATCTTAGCATCGATTTTTTTATACCATGCGCCACACTGTGGAACAGGGTATTATAAGTTAGTGCATATGTTTGGAAGACCCAGATGGAGACAAGATAGACACATGGTGTCTTTGGCAAAAATGCTCAGGGTGGGCTCCTGAGTCGATATAGCCATGTCCGTCTGTCCGTGAACACATTTTTGTAATAAAAGTCTAGGTCGCAGTTTTAGTCCAATCGACTTCAAATTTGGCACAAGTATGTGTTTTGGCTCAGAATAGAACCCTATTGATTTTGGAAGAAATAGGTTCAGATTTAGATATAGCTCCCATATATATATTACGCCCGATATGGACTTATATGTCCTCAGAAGCCAGAGTTTTACCCTAATTTGCTTAAAATTTTGCACAAGAGGAACAATTAGTACTGTGCCAAATTTTATTGAAATCGGTTCAGATTTAGATATAGCTCCCATATATATCTTTCGCCCGATATGGACTAATACGTTCCCAGAACCAGAGTTTTACCCCAATTTGGTTGAAATTTTACACTAGGAGTACAATTAGTAGTGTAGTCAAGTGTGCCAAATTTGATTGAAATCGGTTCAGATTTAGATATATCTCCCATATATAGCTTTCGCCCGATTTGCACTCATATGACCACAGAGGCCAATCTTTTACTCCGATTTAATTGAAATTTTTCACAGGGAGTAGAATTAGCATTGTAGCTATGCGTGCCAAATTTGGTTAAAATCGGTTCAGATTTAAATATAGCTCCCATACATAGCTTTCGCCCGATTTACACTCATAAGACCACAGAGGCCAATTTTTTGCTCCGATTTAGTTGAAATTTTGCACAGGGAGTAGAATTAGCATTATACCTATGCGTGCCAAATTTGGTTGAAATCGGTTCAGATTTAGATATATCTCCCATATATAGCTTTCGCCCGATTTGCACTCATATGACCACAGAGGCCAATTTTTAACTCCGATTTAGTTGATTTGAATTTTGCACAGGGAGTAGAATTGGCATTGTAGCTATGCGTGCTAAATTTGGTTGAAATCGGTTCAGATTTAAATATAGCTCCCATATATATGTTTTTCTGATTTCGACAAAAATGGTCAAAATACCAACATTTTCCTTGTAAAATCGCCACTGCTTAGTCAAAAAGTTGTAAAAATGACTCTAATTTTCCTAAACTTCTAATACTTATATATCGAGCGATAAATCATAAATAAACTTTTGCGAAGTTTCCTTAAAATTGCTTCAGATTTAAATGTTTCCCATATTTTTTTACTAACATTGTGTTCCACTCTAGTGCATTAGCCGACTTAAATTTTGAGTCTATAGATTTTGTAGAAGTCTATCAAATTCTGTCCAGATCGAGTGATATTTAAATGTATGTATTTGGGACAAACCTTTATATATAGCCCCCAAACACATTTGACGGATGTGATATGGTATCGAAAATTTAGATCTACATAGTGGTGCAGGGTAATATAGCCGGCCCCTCCCGACTTTAGATTTTCCTTACTTGTTTTGTATTAAATTTAGGACACAAATTTTGGAATTTTGCGTCCCACCATTAAAACCGTATTTCTAATTCAAAGAAATTGTCCTTAAATTAACTGAAATATTGAATATTTAGATTTAAGATAAGAACAGTTCAAAATTAGGCTAAGAATTATTTTGAGGATTTAGCTTCTTTCGGTTAAGTTTTTTTTTTTAATTAAGAAAACATTTTTTTACTTTGAAGTATCCGTTAAAATTCGGATTTTTAACTGGTAACTGTTTGTACGTGAAACGAGAATGAAAATTCGATAAATGAGATCTTTATCCTAAATGTCTTAATTTTAATGAAACCGCATCTTTGGCTCGGAATCAATACCAAAATCCTTAAAGTAAGGTCAATATCTTTGGATCCAAGTAAATTTTTATTGATTGTGGATGCTCCTAAATAGAAATGTTTGTGGATCAACTTTAAATTTTGGGAAGTAATAGATAAATATACCCACAAAAACATACGACAAGATTTTTAACTTTTTCTACAATATTTACTTACAATTCTATTGGGCAACCCTGTAGGTTTCAATAAAGCTTACCTGTAAAAAGTAAAAAGAAAAATTATATTATTTATTTATATCACATAAAGCAAACAAAGATAAAATAAACTGGAATGGATATGAATATGACACACAGAAAAAAAATTTATTCAATGACGAATTTAATTGATCCAATGCGAAATTGGTTGATTGCAAGAATACAGCCAAAGACCGACAGACAGACGGACAAACAAATGGATGTCGATAAATCGAATCAGTGAACGATTAAGAGTGGATTAAAAGGAAACGGGCAACAAATGTGATCTACACTTTTATTTGAAGAATACTTCTACAGACCAACATTGTAAATTTGACGGTATGAAAATATCGGTTGCGGTACATTCGTTACCACAAATTTTCACTTTTTTTGTAAAACTTGTATTGAGAAAGCGTATAACATATATCTCCCAGATATGCAAATATATACAAAAGTTACTTACACAATCAGGACACTTCAGGACACTTTGCCTCTGGCTACTTAAATGAGATTAGAGTGATCTCGTTGATTCAAAAAAGTTGCAGTGCAATAAAATTTCACTTATGTTTTAATTTCCATCAAAACAAGAAACCTTCTTTTTTATAAGAATTAGAAAAAATAATAATTAGAAGAATAATTTAATACAACTTTTTTTCTATCATTAAAAAATGTAATGTAGTTATATCTACTTCACTAAGAAAGTTATGACGTTTACAATTTCAGTGGCGTTGAAAAGTCCATAGTCTGACAAATAATGACCATTAGAAATATCGTTTTGCAAATGCTTTTAAGTCATAAATACGTAATATTTCGACATTTTATCTTCAGATACAAGGTATGTGGAATGTCTTCTATTATTTGAAAAAACGTGGTCATAAAATTTCAAAAAAAAAATTTTGTCCTGTCCGATTGGTCGTATAGCACACTGTGCTGCGGTCCGACAACATCACATATTTTGTTTGTAACAACTGCATTTTTATATCTATTGGAAAACAGGACTTCTAACTTTAAAAACTGGCAGATAATTCCACACAACAAAAATTCTGAAATTTAATATAACAACTTGAAAATTATATAAAACTAACAACACTCCTCCTACAAAAAATCCGCACTTACAAACTCAACGTTAATAAATGTTACAGTTAAGAGTTGGTCATAAAGTTTCACTAAATTCTAGTAATCAACTTAGATTGTGTAGATATAATTAATAATAAAAGCAAAACAACATCTGTCTCATGCAAAGACTATAACAATGGCTATAAAAATAATAGAACCTCTAATAAGGTGTGGTCGTCCCCCGCCTTGTATCACATGATGACCAACCAACAACAACAGATAGACAAATATTCAAATGCAAAAAAATACGTTACAATTTCGACCAAAATACAAAACAAAAAAAAATAATAATATATAATATTACGTCTAGAAAATATCTGTCCCAGATGTTGTGGGAAATGTTAGTCATGAGCCATAATTCTGTGATTCTCATTTTTAATGACAATCACGTACATAGCCAATATTTTTAGAACTAAGCATTTCGATCAACATCACCATCATATTTATATGGAAATTGAACATATTGCGAACAAAAGCAATCATTATTATTATGGCAGCAAATTAATTAAGAGGACAAAGGTGTGAGATGTCGAATAATAATGCATATAGACAAAATTGTGTTAAATTTTGTAATCAAATGTTCATGACTATATTTGAATTTAATAGTGTGCTAATAATACGTTATTGAATTCCATAAATAAATTGAGTTTACGTCATATGTGGATGAATAGAAAATTCAATAAATCAATAAAGAATTAATTCGTTTAATTCAAGCTAACTAAATTAAATTATAATCGAGTTAAATCAAATGACAAAAAATATTTAAATTAAATTATGTTAAGATAAATTAAATTAAACCTAACAAAAGCTCATTAAATTATCGGGAACGCAAATTAGTTTAGATTAGGTAAACTAGAAAAAAATTGGTTTAGAAAAATTTTGGTCAATTTTAGAAAATTTAGATTATTTTTAAAAAATATTAACTAAACGGTATTACAAACGCTGGCATCACGCCGACATCACCAAACTAAGTTGAACAATTCAAGAAAATTTAATTTAATTTAACCGACATTTTGTAGTTTGCAAGAAAAAATTTGTAGTAAAAATTACAAATTTAAAGAACTAATGACCTATTCTTTCTCCAAACATTATAATTCCATGAACTAAAATAAAGTTCAATCTTGTTTGGTAGAAATAACATTTTGACAGAAATAAAATCTTAACAAAATTTTCTATAGAACTGAAATTTTTTCAAAATTTTCTATAAAAATAAAATTTTGACAAAATTTTCTGTAGAAATAAAATTTTGACAAAATTCTCTATAGAAATAATTTTTTTATCAAAATCTTCCATAGAAATAAAATCTTGATCAAATATTTTATAGAAATAAATTTTGACAAAATTTTCTATAGAAATAACATTTTGACAAAATTTTCTATGGAAATAAAATTCTGATAAAATTCTCTATAGAAAAAAATTTTGACAAAATTTTGTATAGAAATAAAAGGTTGACAAATTTTTCGACAGAAATAAAATTTTGAAAAAAATTTCGATAGAAATAAAATTGTGATAAAATTTTTTTAAAGAAATAAAATTTTGAAAAAATTTTCTTTAGAAATAAAATTTTTATAAACTTTCATATGGAAATAAAGCTTTGTCCAAATTTCCTTTCAGAAGTAAAATTTTGACAAAATTTCCTATAGAATTAAAATTTGACAAATTTTCTATAGAAACAAAATTTTGACAAAGCTTTCTATAGAAATAAAATTTTGACAACATTCTCTATAAAACTAAAGTTGTGACAAAATTTTCTATAGAAATAAAATTTTAACACAATTTTCTGTATAGAAATAAAATTTTGAAACATTTTCGTTAAAAATGAAATTTTGGTAAAATATTCTATAGAAATGAAATTTTGATAAAATATACTATAGAAATAAAATTTTGATAAAAAATTTCTATAGAAATAAAATTTTTCTAAATTTTTCGATAAAAATAAAACTCTGACAAAATTTTCTATAGAAATAAAACTTTGACAAAATTTTCTATAGAAATAAAATTTTGATAAAATTTTCTATAGAAATAAAGCTTTATCAAAATTTTCTTTTAGAAGTAAAATTTTTACAAAATTTTCTATAGAAAAAAAATATTGACAACATTTTCTATAGAAATAAAATTTTGACAAAATTTTGTATAGAAATATATATAGAACTGAAATTTTATCAAAATTTTCTATAAAAATAAATTTTTGACAAAATTTTCTGTAGAAATAAAATTTTGACAAAGTTTTCTATAGAAATAAATTTTTATCAAAATCTCCCATAGAAATAAAATCTTGATAAAAAATTCTATAGAAATAAATTTTGACAAAATTTTCTATAGAAATAATATTTTGACAAAATTTTCTATGGAAATAAAATCTGACAAAATTCTCTAACGAAATAAAATTTTAACAAAATTTTGTATACAAATAAAATGTTGACAACATTTTCTATAGAAATAAATTTTTAACCAAATCTTCCATAGAAATAAAATTTTGATAAAATTTTTTTAAAGAAATAAAATTTTGACAAAATTTTCTATAGCAATAAAATTTTGACAAAATTTTTTATAGCAATAAAACTTTGCCTAAATTTCCTTTTAGAAGTAAAATTTTGACAAAATTTCCTATAGATTTAAAATTTTGACAAAATTTTCTATAGAAATAAAATTTTTACAAAGCTTTCTATAGAAATAAAATTTTGACAAAATTTTCTATAGAAATAAAATTTTAACACAATTTTCTTTATAGAAATATTGAAATATTTTCGTTAAAAATTAAATTTTGGTAAAATATTCTATAGAAATGAAATTTTGATAAAATATTCCATAGAAATAAAATAAAAATTTTCTATAGAAATAAGATGTTTATAAATTTTTCGATAAAAATAAAACTCTGACAAAATTTTCTATAGAAGAATACAATTTTGACAAAGTTTTCTATAGAAATAAAATTTTTATAAATTTTTCGATAAAAATAAAACTCTGACAAAATTTTCTATAGAAATAAAATTTTGACAAAATTTTCTGTAGAAATAAGTTTTTATCAAAATCTTCCATAGAAATTAAATTTTTGACAAAATTTTCTTTAGATATAAAATTTTGACAATTTCCTATAAAAAACAAATTTTGACAAAATTTTCTATAGAAATAAAATTTTGACAAAATTTTCTGTAGAAATAAAATGTTGGCAAAATTTTCTATAGAAATAAAATTTTGACAAAATTTTGTATAGAAATAAAATGTTGACAAAATTTTCTATAGAAATAAAATTTTGACAAAATTTTCTTAGAAATAAAATTTTGACAACATTTTCTTAGAAAGGAAATTTTGACAAAATTTTCTATAGAAATGAAATTTTGACAAAATTTTCTACAGAAATAAAATTTTGATAAAATTTTCTATAGAAATAAAATTTTGACAAAATTTTCTTTAGAAATAAAATGTTGGCAAAATTTTCTATAGAAATAAAATTTCGACAGAATTTTCTTAGAAATAAAATTTTGACATTTTCTTAGAAATGAAATTTTGACAAAATTTTCTATAGAAATAAAATTTTGACAAAATTTTCGATAGAAATAAAGTTTTGACAAATTTTTCTGTAGAAATAAATTTTTAACAAAATCTTCCATAGAAATAAAATTGTGACAAAATTTTCTATAGAAATAAAATTTTGATAAAATTTTCTGTGGAAATAAAATTTTGACAAAATTTTCTATGGAAATAGCATTTTGGCAAAATTCTCTATAGAAGTAAAATTTTGACAAATATTTCTATAGAAATAATTTTTTTTTAAATCTTCCATAGAAATAACATTTTGACAAAATTTTCTTAAGAAATGAAATTTGGATAAGATATTCTATAGAAATAAAATTTGACAAAATTTTCTATAGAAGTTAGAAATAAAATTTTGACAAAAATTTCTTAGAAATAAAATTTTGACAACATTTTCTTAGAAATAAAATTGTGACAAAATTTTCTATAGAAATAAAATTTTGATAAAAAATTTTTATAGAAATAAAATTTTGATAAAAGTTTCTTATAGGAATAGAATTTTGACAAAATTTTCTATAAAAAATAAAATTTTGACAAAATTTTCTATAGAACCAAAATTTTGACAAAATCTTCTTTAGAAATAAAATTTTGACAAAAACTTTCTACAGAAATAAAATTTTGACAAAAATTGTCAATTGAAATAAAATTTTGACACAAATTGTCAATTGAAATAAAATTTTGACAAAAACTTTCTACAGAAATAAAATTTTGAAAAAAATTTCTATAGAAATAAAACTCTGACAAAATTTCCTACAGAAATAAAATTTTGGCAAAATTTTTAATCAAATAAAATTATATGGACTAGGAAGTTTCTTCAAAACATTAACATTCAAAATTCATTTAATTAGTATAAATCACACTAGCTTACTGTCTCGTAATCCTTTCTTCTGCCTGTGCGCATTTCAAACGTTTTGAAACACTGTAACCATGACCTCTTGACACAAGCCTCGACACGAATAAGAAAAAAGAACATGGAAAATTTCCAGCATACACTACAACACTTTATTGAACATTGAACATTTATTTCAATGATGATTAACTCAAATAAATGGAACATTCCAACAGAATACAAAAGAAATCGTAATAAAATGAAATCGAATGCAAATTCTATGAGAGTCTCAATAGTCAATGTTCTCGGTCTACGAACAACAATGTTGGACGAGAATATATAGCAGGAAAAACGAATGCATAGAACTTGTAAAGGCTTTTGGATGAGGTTAAAGGCAATTATTTTTAAGATTTAATTGAAGCACAAGTTGGAAAAAACGAGAAATGAAAATATGATTCAATAGAATATAAAAGTAAAAATATATACTTCCGTTGATGACGCAATGTGTACATGGATGACAAAGGAGTAGTTTAATTAAAAGTTTAAATAAAAATATATAGGGCAACTATTCATGAAATCAAGGGTTTTTGTATTATTAGATTCGATAGAACAGAAGGTTTGTGGCGCTAAACACTCGAGACATTATACAAATGCTCATTGAAGAACTTCAAGTACCTCTTCGAAGCGGATAAGCTCTTGTCGAAAAGTGTTAATGGAGTCCTGTCATCGCTTTTGCCCGGTTTCGAGAAGCCTTTCAGAGTGTTTATTGACTTTAATCTCAAGATTTTATTCACTAACTCTGAGGAATTCCATATCACCCATATGCTAGCATCGTTGCTTTCGATGAAAAGTCGGACCTATCTTGAGAAATTCTCCGCGCTGATATGAATCGAGGAGCTGCTAAGTGAAGGATGTTTCAGAAACTCCACGTGGCTACATTAACATGAGAAAGTGTGATAGTTCTCGGAAATCCATTGGTATTATTGGTCTTCTGATTGACTGCTAGTTTGCATCATTCTATCTACCTTCCAGACGATTGCTCATTGAAGAACTTCCATTACCTTTTCGAAGCGTCAAAGTTCGTAAAGTGTTAAGAAGTCTTTTAAAGTGTTCCTCAGCTCTCTCTGACTTGAAGAATAAAGAGAAAAAATGGCGGTTGTCAGATTGCTTCATTTAACAGACCTATCGATGCTAATGAAAAATCTGGAGAGGTGCTGCACACCCTGTATAACACTCTACCTTAATTCCGTTTTGTCGATGGTCTTAAGATTAACAGGTTGGCTGATAAGTCCCCGGTCTAACAAAGAAAAACACATTTCTTTGTCAAAATTCGTTTTTATTATTCAACATAGTTCCCTTCAAGAGCCATACAACGATTATAACGACCTTCCAATTTTTTGATACCATTTTGGTAGTACTCCTACGGCTTTGCCTCAAAACAGGCCTCAGTTTCGGCGATCACCTCTTCATTGCAGCCAAATTTTTTCCCTGCGAGCATCCTTTTGAGGTCTGAGAACAAGAAAAAGTCGCTGGGGGCCATATCTGGAGAATGCGGTGGGTGGGGAAGCAATTCGAAGCCCAATTCATGAATTTTTGCCATCGTTCTCAATGACTTGTGGCACGGTGCGTTGTCTTGGTGGAACAACACTTTTCTCTTCTTCATATGGGGCCGTTTTGCCGCGATTTCGACCTTCAAACGCTCCAATAACGCCATATAATAGTCACTGTTGATGGTTTTTCCCATCTCAAGATAATCGATAAAAATTATTCCATGCGCATCCCAAAAAACAGAGGCCATTACTTTGCCAGCGGACTTTTGAGTCTTTCCACGCTTCGGAGACGGTTCACCGGTCGCTCAGCCACACAGCCGACTGTCGATTGGACTCAGGAGTGTAGTGATGGAGCTATGTTTCATCCATTGTCACATATCGACGGGAAAACTCGGGTGTATTACGAGTTAACAGCTGCAAACACCGCTCAGAGTCATCAACACGTTGTTGTTTTTGGTCAAATGTGAGCTCGCGCGGCACCCATTTTGCACAGAGCTTCCGCATACCCAAATATTGATGAATGATATGACCAACACGTTCCTTTGATATCTTTAAGGCCTCTGCTATCTCGATCGACTTCATTTTAGGGCCATTCAAAATCATTTTGTGGATTTTTTTTGATGTTTTCGTCGGTAACCACCTCTTTCGGGCGTCCACTGCGTTCACCGTACTCCGTGCTCATTTCACCTCACTTGAATTTTGCATACCAATAAATTATTGTTGATTCCCCTGGGGCAGAGTCCGGAAACTCATTATCAAGCCAAGTTTTTGCTTCCACTGTATTTTTTCCCTTCAGAAAACAGTATTTTATCAAAACACGAAATGCCTTTTTTCCATTTTTTTTCACAATAACAAAAGTTGCTTCTAAAAACTAATTGACTTACAGACGTCATATTTTGACACGAATCAGTTGAAGGTTGGTACTATATAAAAATAATATGCATTTAATACTAGGCCGGGGACTTATCAGACCGGGGACTTATCAGCCAATCTGTTAATTCGCCTAATTCTTGTATCAGCACGGTTAATCCGAACCATCTTAACTCGACACCGTGGTCGAATGGTTAGCATGCCCGCCCTGTGTTCAATCCCAATTTCGACCGAAGACCAAACAATTTTTCAGCGGTGGATTATCCCCTCTCAGCAATGCTGGTGTTATTTCTGAGAGTTTCAAAGCTTCCCTAAGTGGTTCCACCGTAATGTGTAACGCCATTCGGACTTGGCTATAAAACGAAGATACTCGCCAGTGGGTCCCGCAGTATCTGATGAGAAGTTGGGTCTCGAATGTAGAATACGATCAGCAGATATAAAGCGAATGGCTGTTGCATTGATGCTTTCACTGAAATTCCTGAACTACAGGTATTGGTAGTTCAACGAAGGGGGCGATTGCAGCTGTTCCGATTCACTTTCTCTTTGTTGATATACTTCCAGCATTCCGCGTTCATAAAATCGGCAGTTATCGTTTGTGAGGATTATAGGGAGGTGCTACGAATACAGTCACCCCTCCTCCCAGTCAAAAAAATCTACCAAAATTTGGAGAACATTTTACCAAAAAACTATCAATCTCAAAATCTTATTTTGTCAAAATTTTATTTCTATAGAAAATTATATCAACATATTATTTCTATAAAAAAAATGTTGTCAACATTTTATTTCTACAGAAAATTGTGTCAAAATTTTATTTCTATAGAAAATTGTATCAACATTTTATTTCTATGGAAAATTAGTGAATTTCCTCTTAGTTGGAGAGAAATATTTGGCAAAATCTACCAAAACATCAAGAATTCTACCAATCTACCAAACAGTAAAAAAATCTACCATTTTTGGTAGAATTCTACCAACTGTGGCAACCGTGGCTGCGAACCCAAGAAAAATAACTGTTTGCCATGTTACGTATAAAAACTGAATGCCTAGAAACATGCACCCGGAACAGCTAGAGACGTGCACCTGGAACTTTTCTCTATTCGAACTTGGACCAACTGAATAGATACTTTGCAGAATTAATTGTTACTCCGATGGATCGAAGATGACTGAGAAGTCTCAACCGCTCAGCCATATTGGATCCATGCAGGATTCTGCGTTGACCCAAGCGCCATATTCTTCGTATTCCAATTGCCGGACAACTGGCCAATTCATGAGACATAAGTACGGATAATAAGCGCATGACTGCAATAACACAAGAGGAGGGCAATGCAGAGCACGTAGAGTTCAGGGCACATTAATGTCTCCGATGGATCGAAGATGACTGAGAAGTCTCAACCGCTCAGCCATATTGGATCCATGCAGGATTCTGGGTTGACCCAAGCACCAAATTCTTCGTATTCCAATTGCCGGACAACTAGCCAATTCATGAGACATAAGTACGGATAAGCGCATGACTGCAATAACACAAGAGGAAGGCAATGCAGAGCACGTAGAGTTCAGGGCACAATGTCGAACCGACGGATTATAAGCGAGTAAATTTTGTCGCATTGCCTATGTCACTACCAAATAGTCAGGAGATATAGATTCCATCATAGAATCACAGAGATTCAATGGTAAGATCGCAGATATTTTGTCATTAGGATTCCACGTCATTTATGGTTCCATAGGCCACTATTACTTCATGGGAAGCAATTTTTGTGGCCGCAGAAATATAATTCTCGTTTAACCATTTCCACTGATATTGAGAAGAAGGCAACTATAGTTACCACAGTAGAGCAGGGCGCAATCATATACAGGGTTCATCATGAAGGATCGTTCAAATCATCAAATATGTCGTCACAGAATCAACTCGAATACATAAATCCAAATGTCCGACTACACACCGACCATATCTCTCTTCGAAAGGCTTCCATAGCAGAACGACTCTAAAGCAATACGATCATATTTTTTTGTTCTGTAATATTATATATTGAATGTTTTATATATCTAGAAGAAACACTGGAACCTATTGTTTATTTTTCTAGAGGCTATCAAATCATCTTCTATCTATACATCGTAAGCAGCTGTTCTCAATACAGCAGCTGGAAATTATTATACGAACGAATGATATATGAAACTCTAGTCCATCTATGTATTCACAGTTCTCCACACTTTTATAGAACCTAGATATGCTGAGGCATACCCATTTGGACCATTTTTTTATGTCTCTACTTTTTATAGACATTGTTTACTAAGTTTTGTCTACAATTAGCTGTTCCATACTGTGGCTGAGTGTGTTGGTGCTCGTGAAGTATTGCGGCATTGTCTATAAGCATCTCTGTTTGCAATGAAAGAAAGTCCAATGACTTCTACTTTCGGTTCATGTGATTTGCTGCTCCACTATGTCTACAATTGATGCATTTGATGAAGTCCATGAATGTGCAAATGACTGCAGAGTATTGCTGCATTAATGGTCGCCATGGAGTGTATTCCAGTCATCAACAATAACAAAGGACAGACGCATGAGCGTTGCTGAAGTTTATAAATAAAAATTCGTAATACAAATATTCCGACAATGTCGGATCGAATTGTTTGAATCGAATTGTATGATGTATTCATTAGAGTATGGGAATACAAAAAATCGACAGCAAAGACGGGAACGATGATGTCGATTAGGGTGGCGATGATATGATGAACTCCACCTCAACATGATGAGTGAGAAATTCACAAAAGAATCCATTTGCTCTATGCTTGATTTCATACTGATGCATTCATGTAGTCAACTATAGATAAGGGTTGAGGAGTTGCTTGGAAGAATGCAAATATGCAAAGTCTATCGATATGATGAGACAGTGTAAACAAATTGAAATTGATTCATCTGTTACAATTGGTGTTCATATGGGAAATGACATGGGGTCTCGTTGGTAGAGAATTGGGACTGTAGAGTGTGACATATTAATACGAGAGTTCAAAGGATTCAATTTCTCAATGATAAAGATATATATGACTCATTAGTCAGTGATTCTACCTAGATAACTTATAGACATCTATCTATACCAGCTCGTCGAATTCCCTAAGATATGCCTAAATTTCCCGTAAATATTCTGCTTTTATTTTGAAAGATCAGTAACAGAGTCAAATAATATAAAGTAGGTCCCGTTATGAGTAAATTGTTGTCAAGTGTAAGAATCCTCTCGGGTTGATGTAAGAGAAATGACAGGACCAGACAGTTGGACATATTTTTACGACGGTATAATCACGGTTGCCACTCGAGCCAAATATAATTTACCAAAATTTGGAGAAAATTGTACCAAAAAACTACCACGCCGATGTCATAAAAATAACTAAATATTTTTCGACAAATTCAAGAAAATTTATTAGACATATCTAAGTTTTTTCACTTGTTAAAAAAAATTGTAGTTTGAAGGAACAACTTGGAGTTCAAAATTGCAAGAATGCCTTTAGTGACATACGAAGTTCATGATGGACGCATTTTTAGTAAAATTTACAAATTTAAAGAAATTCTGAACTATTTTGTGGAAGATACGAATTTAGTTAACCTTTATGCTTCATTTTAGTATATATTTTCCTCGGTTTTAGTTAATTTAACTAACGTAAACAAAAAATTATTAGAGTAAAGGAAACTTTCTTCAAACATAATAATTCCATGAACTAAAATTAAGTTAAATTGGCTTTAGTGAAATAGAGAGTTCACTTCTTTTAGTGTATAAAAAATTTTGTAAAAAATGTATTTCTATAAAAATTTTGTCAAAATTTTATTTCTACATAAAAATTTGTCAAGAATTTATTTCTATAGAGAAAGTTTGTAAAATTTTATTTCTATAAATTTTTTTATACAAAATTTTGTCAAAATTTTATTTCTACAGAAGATTTTGTCAAAATTTTATTTCTACAGAAAATTTTGTCAAAATTTTATTTCTATAGAAAATTTTGTCAAAATTTTACTTCTACAGAAAAATTTGTCAAAATTTTGAACAAATTTTATTTCTATAAAAATTTTGTAAAAAATTTATTTCTATAGAAATTTTGTAAACATTTTATTTCTATAGAAAATTTTGCCAAATTTTTATTATTATAGATTGGTATCTGGCGTTTTCTTTTCAATGGCTCTATTAACCATGTTCCTTAATCTATATCTGTCCATAATGCATTTGGACGTCAATTGCCTGTTTCATTATCAGGCTAACATGAAATATAATAAGCAACGATGAGCCCGTCGTAAGACTAGGAAAAACACGACTAATGTAAGCGTTAGAATTGTTGTTGTATCCTGGAAACCAGTTTCTGTTAATTGTCATATGTTGTAGTTGACTGTAGAAACAATAAGCATTGTTCGACTGTTCACCACTTAGGTGAATTCTAACAAATTAGCTTTCTAAAAATAAATTTCGTGTTGTTGCATTACTATGTAACAAAACGAAATAAAAATAAGATTAAGGGACTTATAAGTTATATGAAAAGATGATGTACAGTGGGAGAAAAGATGATTCAATTTGTAAGAGGAAATTTCCCAAATGTTTTCTCCATAAGGAGTTAGCATAAAGGGCCCAAAATTGAGTTATCTCTCCCAGCCAGATCTATACAAAAGGCTGCGGAAAGGTTCATTCGCCCGAACCGAAACATGTACAGTCCAGGCGTGTATAGATTGGTATCTGGCGTTTTCTTTTCAATGGCTCTATTAACCATGTTCCTTAATCTATATCTGTCCATAAAGCTCGAAAAATAATTGTATAATTAGATATAATGCATTTGGACGTCAATTGCCTGTTTCATTATCAGGCTAACATGAAATATGAAAAGTTTGTCAAAATTTAATTCTATAGAAAAGTTTGTCAAAATTTAATTCTATAGAAAATTTTTTCAAAATGTTAATTCTTTAGAAATTTTGTCAAAATTTTATTTCTATAGAAAATTTTGTCAACAATTTAGTTCTATAGAAAATTTCGTCAACATTTTATTTTTATAGAAAAATTTATCAAAAATTTATTTCTAAAGAAAATTTTGTCAACATTTTATTTCTATAGAAAATTTCGTCAACATTTTATTTCTATAGAAAAATTTGTAAAAATTTTATTTCTATAGAAAATTTTGTAAAAAGTTTATTTCTACAGAAAATTTTGTCAAAATTTTATTTCTATAGAAAATTTTGTCAAAATTTTATTTCTATAGAAAATTTTGTAAAAATTTTATTTCTATAGAAAATTTTGTCAAAATTGTATTTCTATAGAAAATTTTGTTAAAATTTTATTGCTGTAGAAAATGCTGTCATCGTTTTATTTCTATCGAACATTTTGTTAAAATTTTTTTCGATAGAACATTTTGTCAACATTTTATTTCTATAGAAAATTTTGTCAAAATTTTATTTCTATAGAAAATTTTGTCAAAATTTTATTTCTATAGAAAATTTTGTAAATTTTTTTGCTATAGAAAATTTTGTCAAAATTTTATTTCTATAGAAAATTTTGCCAAAATTTTATTTCTTTAGAAAAGTTTGTCAAAATTGAATTCTATAGAAAAGTTTGTCAAAATGTAATTCTATAGAAAATTTTGTCAAAATTTTATTTCTATAGAAAATTTTGTAAAATTTTTTTTGCTATAGAAAATTTTGTCAAAATTTTATTTCTATAGAAAATTTTGCCAAAATTTTATTTCTTTAGAAAAGTTTGTCAAAATTGAATTCTATAGAAAAGTTTGTCAAAATTTTATTTCTATAGAAAATTTTGTTAAAATTTTATTTCTATAGAAAATTTTGTCAAAATTGTATTTCTATAGAAAATTTTGTTAAAATTTTATTGCTGTAGAAAATGCTGTCATCGTTTTATTTCTATCGAACATTTTGTTAAAATTTTTTTCGATAGAATATTTTGTCAACATTTTATTTCTATAGAAAATTTTGTCAAAATTTTATTTTTATAGAAAATTTTGTAAAATTTTTTTTGCTATAGAAAATTTTGTCAAAATTTTATTTCTATAGAAAATTTTGCCAAAATTTTATTTCTTTAGAAAAGTTTGTCAAAATTGAATTCTATAGAAAAGTTTGTCAAAATTTTATTTCTATAGAAAATTTTGTCAAAATTTTATTTCTATAGAAAATTTTGTCAAAATTGTATTTCTATAGAAAATTTTGTTAAAATTTTATTGCTGTAGAAAATGCTGTCATCGTTTTATTTCTATCGAACATTTTGTTAAAATTTTTTTCGATAGAATATTTTGTCAACATTTTATTTCTATAGAAAATTTTGTCAAAATTTTATTTCTATAGAAAATTTTGTCAAAATTTTATTTCTATAGAAAATTTTGTAAATTTTTTTGCTATAGAAAATTTTGTCAAAATTTTATTTCTATAGAAAATTTTGCCAAAATTTCATTTCTTTAGAAAAGTTTGTCAAAATTGAATTCTATAGAAAAGTTTGTCAACATTTTTTTTCGATAGAATATTTTGTCAAAATGTTATTTCTATAGAAAATTTTGTAAAATTTTTTTTGCTATAGAAAATTTTGTCAAAATTTTATTTCTATAGAAAATTTTGCCAAAATTTTATTTCTTTAGAAAAGTTTGTCAAAATTGAATTCTATAGAAAAGTTTGTCAAAATTTAATTCTATACAAAATTTTGTCAAAATTTTAATTTTCAGAAAATTTTGCCAAAATTTTATTTCTATAGAAAATTTTGTCAAAATTTTATTTCTATAGAAAATTTTGTGAAAATTTTATTTCTATAGAAAATTTTATCAAAATTTTATTTCTATAGAAAATTTTGTCAAAATTTTTTTCTATAGAAAATTTCGTCAACATTTTATTTTTATAGAAAAATTTATCAAAAATTTATTTCTAAAGAACATTTTGTCAACATTTTATTTCTATAGAAAATTTCGTCAACATTTTATTTTTATAGAAAAATTTATTTCTAAAGAAAATTTTATCAAAATTTTATTTCTATAGAAAATTTTGTCAACATTTTATTTCTATAGAAAATTTTGCCAAAATTTCATTTCTTTAGAAAAGTTTGTCAAAATTGAATTCTATAGAAAAGTTTGTCAACATTTTTTTTCGATAGAATATTTTGTCAAAATGTTATTTCTATAGAAAATTTTGTAAAATTTTTTTTGCTATAGAAAATTTTGTCAAAATTTTATTTCTATAGAAAATTTTGCCAAAATTTTATTTCTTTAGAAAAGTTTGTCAAAATTGAATTCTATAGAAAAGTTTGTCAAAATTTAATTCTATACAAAATTTTGTCAAAATTTTAATTTTCAGAAAATTTTGTCAAAATTTTATTTCTATAGAAAATTTTGTCAAAATTTTATTTCTATAGAAAATTTTGTGAAAATTTTATTTCTATAGAAAATTTTATCAAAATTTTATTTCTATAGAAAATTTTGTCAAAATTTTTTTCTATAGAAAATTTCGTCAACATTTTATTTTTATAGAAAAATTTATTAAAAATTTATTTCTAAAGAACATTTTGTCAACATTTTATTTCTATAGAAAATTTCGTCAACATTTTATTTTTATAGAAAAATTTATTTCTAAAGAAAATTTTATCAAAATTTTATTTCTATAGAAAATGTTGTCAACATTTTATTTCTATAGAAAATATTGTCAACATTTTATTTCTATAGAAAGTACTGTCATCGTTTTATTTCTATCGAAAATTTTGTTAAAATTTTTTCTATAGAATATTTTGTCAAAATTTTATTTCTATAGAAAATTTTGTCAAAATTTTATTTTTAGAGAAATTTTGTAATTTTTTTTCTGTTAGAAATTTTGTTAAAATTTTATTTCTATAGAAAATTTTGTCAACATTTTATTTCTATAGAAAATGTTGTCAACATTTTATTTCTATAGAAATTTTGTAATTTATTTTTTTCTATAAGAAATTTGGTTAACATTTTATTTCTATAGAAAATGTTTTCAACATTTTATTTCTATAGAAAATGTTTTCAACATTTTATTTCTATAGAAAATGTTTTCAACATTTTATTTCTATAGAAAATTTTGACAAATTTGTATTTCTATAGAAAATTGTGTTAAAATTGTATTTGTTTTTGTTTTTATTCAGTCTGTTTGTTTTAAAATGCAGTGATCAGCAATGATGCCCGCATTCGAGACTGTTGTTGTACGAAGTACATTATTGTACTCTTGTACAATGTTTCTTAAACTAGGAGTAGTGAAAAAATTATGAGGGGTCGCAATAAACAGGTTTTTATTACTTTTAGACATTGCATGATTCATCGCGAAGCATTGGTGGCCAAGAGGGTATCTTTGGATCTAGACTCGGTTTTACAAGATGCAGTTAGGATCATCAACTTTATTATTTGTCAGATATATCCGAGAAACTGAACGAACTAAATTTGTCTCTTCAGGGGACGTATACAAATATTTTTAATTTGGGTAATAAAATCCAAGCATTTGTGGAAAAAATAAATGATTTTATTACTGAAAATGATTTGGATTGCAATTTTATCAAGACGATTATAATTGATCATTTGGAATCTTTGGAAGAACAATTCAAAAAAATATTTTCAGCCAGATTTTGATTGGGTGCAAAAACCACTCAATGAATCAATTCAAAACATCACACATATTCCATTAAAAGCTCGAGAAGAATTCGCGAAACTTTCGAGCGATACAAATTTAAAGCTAGAATTTGCTCAAACAAACTTAAATACTTTTTGGATCAAGGTTAAAGGTGAATTTCCAATACTCTCCGACTTAGCGATCAAAATGCTCCTGCATTTTGCTATCACATACTTGTGCGAATCAACGTTTTCAACGCTTGTTGCAATTAAATAAAAAAAATCGTTCTTGCCTTACTAATGTTGAAACAGTCCTGAGACCTGCGCTATCTGAAATAATCCCGAGATTGGATTTACTCTGTAAATTAATGCAAGCACACCCATCTCATTAATTATATACTTTTTTTGTTTTTGCTTCTGAATTTTGAATTAATTTTAATTTTTAAATGGACAATTATACGCATTTTTCGTTTGGTTTCTGTATTTTGATATTAATTTTAATTTTTTGTAATAAGAAATTTATAGTAAATATGTTAATCTGTATTCATTCTTATTATTTTAAATACATTCTATATAAAATCATTAGAACCTGCATTTTCAAAATTAAATTATACTTTCACGTAGCAAAAAGTTTAAGAAGCCCTTCTCTAGTACATGCAATGATATTATGGTTCATATATACGGCAATATACTGGAGTGGTGTTAATTGGAAGGCAAAAATGTTTGTACTATTTTTCTTTTTTTGGACATTTTGGGTTTTTTAAAGCTAATTCTATGCAATATTAGAAAGTTTTACCAATATTGTCTAATAATTGAAATGAGTAGATCGTCCAATAACTGATGAACTGAACTGATGAGGATGAGGAAATCCGAAGCAGCTGTCTTCCCAACCATTTTGGACAACATTTTTGCTTTTCATACAACAATAGTCTCGAATGCGCGCATCGTAGCTGATCGAAATTTTATTTCTATAGAATATTTTGTCAACATTTTATTTCTGTCGAAAATTTTGTCAAAATTTTATTTCTATCGAAAATTTTGTCAAAATTTTATTTGTATAGAAATTTTACAAAAATTTTATTTTATTATTATGACAGAAAATTATGTCAAAATTTTATTTTTATAGAGAATTAAAAAAGTTTATATCTTTAGTATATTTATGAAGTACCTCTTAGTTAGAGAGGAATATTTTGCAAAATATACCAAAACATCAAGAATTATACCAATCTACCAAACAATAAACAATCTATCATTTTTTTGTAGAATTCTACCAATTGTGGCAACCGTGGGTATAATACGTATATTTATAACCCCTATACATATAAATCCCATCGTCATTAAAATTGGCATTCTATTACTCAACGTTCCCTCAATAACTTCACCAAAATATGCCGATGAAATAATGACACATAAACCGCCGCAAAAAAAGATTAATTAATTTGTATTGTTTTCACCTACTTTTTGGTTTTATTTTTCGAATGGTAATTTTGAAGTAAACCTCTTATATTTCAAATTTTGCCTTTGGCTATTTGCTAGCTTTGATTCTCTGCTCACTTTAATAATAAAAAAATCGATAATATGTAAAAACAATTGATTATACATACACATTTTTACTAAGCTACATATACAATCAATCATGTCTCCTAACTAATACAACACCAATAACAAAACTTGGCAACCAGAAAAAGAAGTCTACCACATGTTTTTTTTCATTTTATTTAAAACTATGTCATCAATACTCATGGAGACGGATTATGATGGTTCGATTGCATTTTCTATTGATTTGTGTTTATAAATTCCCTCAGTCTCCCTAACAACCATACCATTTAGTCAATCATTTATTTAAGTCAATTTATTGGTATACCATTTAACGAAACTAAACTTAATAATAAGCAACATGAAAAATAAAATGCCATCGATGAATAAGAATAGCATAGAAATTTATATATTAAAGAATTTAATATTTTTGGTTGATAGCCTTAAGAGGAAAGAATATTTTTGTTATTTTACGTTTTTGTTATTTTATTTAAATAATTAAACTATTCGTGTAAAATTAAATAAATAAATATACAATAAATTTTTAAATACCGGATTTATTTTAACGTTTAATTTAAGATTTAAATTAAATTTGATATTTATTTACCTAATTATAATTTAATTTAAAAATTATAATTATTTTACTATCAACGCTATTGGAGGTAAATATACAATCATTATGGTGGTTGTATTTATTATGTTTTTTATACCCTTCACTATAGGATAGGGGTATATTGACTTTGTCATTCCGTTTGTAACACATCGAAATATTGCTCTAAGACCCCATAAAGTATATATATTCTGGGTCGTGGTGAAATTCTGAGTCGATCTGAGCATGTCCGTCCGTTCATCTGTTGAAATGACTCTACCTTCCGAACGAAACAAGCTATCGACTTGAAACTTGGCACAAGTAGTTGTTATTGATGTAAGTCGGATGGTATTGCAAATGGGCAATATCGGTCCACTTTTACGTATAGCCCCCAAATTTGGCTTGCGTGGACTCTAAGAGAAGCAAATTTCATCCGATCCGGCTGAAATTTAGTACATGGTGTCAGCATATGATCTCTAACAACCATGCAAAAATTGGTCCACATCGGACCATAATTATATATAGCCCCCATATAAACCGATCACCAGATTTGACCTCCGGAGCCTCTTGGAAGACCAAAATTCATCTGATTCAGTTGAAATTTGGTACGTGGTGTTAATATATGGCCTCAAACACCCATGCAAAATGCAAAAAGTCGAAATCGGTCCATAATTATATATAGCCCCCATATAAACCGATCCCCAGATTTGACCTCCGGAGCCCCTTGGAAGAGCAAAATTCATCCAATGGTTTGAAATTTGGTACGTGATCTTAGTATATGGTATCCAACAACCATACAGGAATTGGTTCATATCAGTCCATAATTATATATAGCCCCCATATTAACCGATCCCCAGATTTGACCTGCGGTGCCTTTTGGAGAAGCAAAATTCATCCGATCTGGTTGAAATTTGGTACGTGGTGGTAGTATATGATATTTAACAGCCATGCCAAAAGTGGTCCATATCAGTCCATAATCATATATAGCCCCCATATAAACCGATCCCGAGATTTGGTTTTGGACCCTCTTGGAGGAGCAAATTTCATCCGATTTAAATTTGGTACATTTTGCTAGTATATGGCCGTTAACAACCAAGTCTAACTAGGTCCATATCGGTCTATAGTTGTATATAGCCCTCAGATAAATCGATCCCCAATCACACAAAAATTGGTCCATATCAAGTTCATAATTGTATATAGCCCCCTTATAAGCGACCCCCATATTTCAATTCTGGCTCTCTACCACGTATGGACTAACTCACAATTTAGAAAACGATGTTAAGAAGTTTTAAGATACCACAACCCAAGTAATTATCTGGGCCCCATCCGTATAGAAGGTATATGGCAAAATGTTACTTTCGCACGGGGACGATGGAACATTATTTTTTTTTTTTTGTTTTACATAATGTCCGAGAAACATATTACAAGTTCACCGTCCAAAAGTATTATTGTGCTCTGGGAGGTGATCATATTCCTTCTCTGGGTGTGTGCTTGGTGATTTTGATGTGGAAGACAAATAAAGTCCAGGACAACCCAGATGTCCTGCTGAATTGTAGGCATTACTCGATGAGGACTTGTATAAAATACAAGGTGAATTTGCCAAATGAAACTATTGGAAATGATTCAAAAGCAATGAAATTAGGTACCGTATGGGTTAAAGCCGAGAGACGTCGAAAGTCACTTAGGAACAGCTGCTACAAAGGCAACAAGGGAAAGGATTTTTGCATCGCCTATTTACTGGTGACGAAAGGTGGATCCACTACGGCAATCCCTAGCAAAAACAACCGTATGATAACTCTGGACATGCCTCATCATTGACATTGATTATCCATCACAGGAGCTTTGTATCGAATCCAATGAATGCGTTAGAGTCAAACATTGCTTGATAAGCGTCCACAAAATTTTGAAAGATGATTTTGCAGTACACTAGCTCTGGGCCCCATCCGCCGAACAGCTCCTTCTAATGCCCAATTGCTCCGGTCGATATTGCATGAGCTGGCTGTTGATTATTTTTGTTCTTATGAGAAAGTCAAAAATTGGATCATCTCGGGGATTGAGTCAAGATACGAATCGTGTTTTCGAGTTGCCGTAAAGATGGACAATATTTCGATTTGTCAGCAAGCCACAAAATTTTTCGGGATAAATTTTCAATCATTTGAAAAAATCCCTCATTTTTAATTTTCGCTTCCAATACATTTACCTCCTACGCTATATTGTGTTACGGTCTGGTGGACAGCTGTCGAAGATTTCGTGTCAAGTTAAGCGAATGACATCTTTGTGTGTCTCATAAGCTTTTAGCTAAACAAATGCAGATTCTCTTAATGCCCTGTTGCATACATTGGCATATTCGCCCAACAGACGGCTACAACAACGGCTACATGATCGTAAAAGCATAACGCGCTTCTCAAAAGGCCATAGGCTACCGCAAATTTCAACGAGATGACTGAGCTGTCCAATATTCATGAAATATGCCAGGTCACAGGAAAGCATACCAGCGACACAGGCACAGAAAAAAGTATCACCACAATTTTTCCAATTAAAATTTTAATTGAATCCTAAAACATATTCAATTAAAAATTTAATTGGTTCAACAAATTTTCTTGATTGAAGAAAAAATATATTTTTTTCTGTGAACCCCTATTAAAAATGAATGGAATGGAATGGTGGTCACCGTAATGCGATCGTTAGCACGGGTCATTGGTTCAATCCCAATTTCGACCAAACACAAAAGAGTTTTTCAGCGGTAGATTATCCCTGTAATGCAGGTTTTTCGAAGCTTTTCTAAGTGGTTCACTTTTATTTTTCCTAGGAAATTAACCAGGTATGATATATCTATGTACTGAATAGTCTACGTGAGCCTAAAATAATTGGTTGCCACCATACCAAACCTAACCTACTGGAAATGAATCAACCCCAGCAGGACTAGCCGAAATGAAAAAACTAAGATTAAAGGGATTGAAGTTATACGAAGAGATTATTCACAGTGAAAATATGGTTCGATTTGGGAAGAATAATTCTCGTATGTAATTTTCATAAGGAATTAATATAATGTTTAGTGACAAACACTGAAACAAATGTATACTCAGGCTTGCGATTTTCTTTTCACTAACTTAATCGTATCAATTCCCATAATCTTCTTGTCCAATAAGATCGAATAGATATTGTAAAGGGTGATACGGTCAAAATTTGGTCAATATAAACTTGACAACCGTGCATCGAGCCAAAAAACGAGCCGGACTATCGACTTACAAGAAGGTAGTGACTCCAAATCGCGATGATAAACAAAATACGACGGCCAAAGCGCGATCCCGGAGGCTGTACACGACGATGCTGACAAAGTTTGACTGCGTGGTAATGGACGACGAAACCTACGTCAAAGCCGACTACAAGCAGCTTCCGGGACAGGAGTTTTATACGGGAAAGGTAGCAGATATTTTCAAGCACATAAAACTGTCAAAGTTCGCAAAGAAATATCTGGTTTGGCAAGCCATCTGTACCTGTGGCTTGAAAAGCAGCATTTTCATAGCTTCCGGGACTGTCAACCAAGAAATTTAAGTGAAAGAGTGTTTGAATAAACGCCTGCTGCCTTTCCTGAAGAAACACGGTTGTTCCGTACTGTTTTGGCCGGATTTGGCATCTTGCCATTACGGTAAAAAGGCCATGGAGTGGTACGCCGCCAACAACGTGCAGGTGGTTCCCAAGGACAAGAACCCTCCCAACACGCCAGAGCTCCGCCCAATTGAGAAATACTGGGCTATTGTCAAGCGGAACCTAAAGAAGACCAAAAAAACTGCTAAGGACGAGCAGCAGTTCAAGGCAAACTGGCTTTCTGAGGCGAAGAAGGTGGACAAGGTGGCTGTACAAAATCTGATGGCAGGTGTCAAGCGTGAGGCCCGGCAATTCGGATTTGGAAAAGCGAAAGCCTAACTGAATATTTTTCCTGAATTTTATACTAATTGAACTTGAAAAAGAAATTTAATTAGATTTTTTAAATAAACGATTTCACCGATTTACACGCGTTTTCCCTTGATTTTGACCAAATTTTGACCGTATCACCCTTTAATAATAGGTACTTTAAATGATTTGGACATTAAGCGAGCCTGCATTGATATCAGGCTGACATAAAAAAAGTTCGTTGATGGTTCATGATATTTGCTAAGTGTAAAAAAATAACAATTAAAAATTATTTGGAAAAATATTTTTTTGTTAGTGTACAAATATTTTATTTTAAATTCTACTTTTATTCTATTTTAAATTCATAATTTATGTTTTGTATATGATTTATTTTAATTGATATTTTCATGCCACAATGCTTCAACCAGCAACTTAGCAATATTATCCGTAGATTCAACAATGAAGCTATTTGCACATACAACCCACAGCGAATGTGGTATTATCGGCTTGCAGTTAAAAGCCAACATAATGGCTTTTTGAAAGACAACTTCATTTTTCTATGGGTTTTCATCGATATTAACAACTGCATCGATTTAATTGTACAGATATACTCATAAAACTCGATGTAATAATAGACAGACTAACGTATAATTCATTTGATCCAACTTCAGAGTTTAGCAAAACAATGAAGAAGTAATGCCTGCAGAATATTGGCAAAATGTTGACACAACAGAAGATGAAGAAATACCATCCAATATGCAATTGATGGCGAAAATAAACAATTGAATAAATTGGGTTGCAGCCAGTGTTGCCATATATATATATACAAAATAAGATCATTAATATGAGATGGAATTAATAAATGAAATATCATACGATATAAGGTGTATAAGATTGATATTTTAGTTTGATATAAGAATAATAACCGACAACTTTAATGAAGATTTTTATTGAAACAATCTTTAAAAATAATGGCATCCCTTTTCTCATTACTTCGAATATTCCTAACTCACTAAGCCTTGATAAATATTTACAATGGATGCCTCTCTCAATGTAAACCCGTTCATTTTCTTAATTCATCATCAATGTGATAGATTAAACTATAGAGAAAAGGTAAAAAGTTAAAATGATGACAATAGAAGTCAAACCAGATACAACAAAAATGCAAAAGGGTAACAGAAAAGTATTGACAGAAAAACACCCTTCTCAATTACCACGGTTGTCGCACTTGGTAGAATTCTACCAAAACTGGTCGATTTTGTTTTGTTAGATAGATTGCTCTAATTCTTGAAGTTTTGGTAGATTTTGACAAAATATACTTCTCCAACTAAGAGTTACTCCACAAATTTTCTTTAAAAATAAAAATTTTCAATAGAAATAAAATTTTGACAAAATTTTCTATAGAAATAAAATTTTGACAAAATTTTCTATAAAAATAAAATTTTGAAAAAATGTTCTATAGAAATAAAATTTTAACAAAATTGTCTATAGAAATAAAATTTTGAAAAAATTACCCATTGAAATGAAATTTTGATAAAATTTCCTATAGAAATAAAATTTTAACAAAATTTTCTATACAAATAAAATTTTGACAAACATTTCTATACAAATAAAATTTTGACAAACATTTCTATACAAATAAAATTTGACAAAATTTTCTATACAAATAAAATTTTTACAAAATTTTCCATAGAAATAAAATTTTGACAAAATTTTCTATAAAAATAAAATTTTGACAAAATTTTCTATAGTAATAAAATTTTGACAAAATTTTCTATAGAAATAAAATTTTGACAAAACTATCTATAGGAATAAAATTATAAGAAAATTTCTTATAGAAATGAAATTTTAAGAGAAATATTTATAGAAATGAAATTTTAAGAAAATTTCTTATAGCAATGAAATTTTGAGAACATTTTCTATAGAAATGAAATTTTAAGAAAATGTTTGTACAGAAATACTATTTTGAGGAAATTTACTATGGAAATAAAATTTTGACAAAATTTTCCATTGAAATGAAATTTTGATAAAATAGAATAGAAATGACATTTTGAGAAAATTTCGTATATAAAATTTTTTTTTGCGAAAATTACTTATAGAAATAAAAATTTGAGAAAATTTCCTATAGAAATAAAAATTTGAGAAAATTTCCTATAGAAGTAAAATTTTGGTATAGTAATAAAGTGTTGACAAAATTTTCTATAGAAAAAAAATCTTATCAAAATTTTTTATTTCACAATTTTGACAAAATTTTCTATAGAAATAAAATTTTGACAAAATTAGCTATAGAAATAAAATGTTGACAAAATTTTCTATAGAAATAAAATTTTGACAACATTTTTTTTCTATAGAAATAAAATGTTGACAAACTTACCCATTGAAATTAAATTTTGACAAAATAGAATAGAAAAAACATTTGGAGAACATTTCTTATAGAAACAAAATTTTGAGAAAATTTTTATTGAAATAAAATTTTGAGAAAATTTTCTATTGAACTAAAATTTTGACAGAAATAAAATTAAAAAATTTTCTATATAAATTAAATTAAACAAATTTTCTATAGAAATACAATTTTGACAACATTTTCTATAAAAATAAAATGATGACAAAATTTTCAGTAGAGATAAAATTTTGACAAAATTTTCTACAGAAATAAGATTTTGGCAAAATTTTCTATAGAAATAAGATTTTGACTCAGTTAGTTAAACTCAGAATTTTACTATGCCCGTGAATATATCCGACACAAATTTCAATGAATAATTAAAAAGTTAATAACACTATGGTGGAGTATCTTTTAAACAACTCCTAAAAGTATGCAACACAAACGGTTGTATACACCAATGTAAACCATCCCAAAAGTATGCTTCACAATTACACCAATGTTTTGTGATGTTCTCATTTATAAAACGTATTGTTTGAAAACCCTTTCCATCCAAATGCATTACACTTTTAATCAAAGCACTTTGTTCATTCAATCGTATGACTACAACGTCATTGCACATCGTCCAACATCATTATGCCATGGTGACATCGTCAACCACGGTAACCAATCAGGATGACGTTAAAATCACCTTTCAATGAAACAAAGAAAATTTTCGTTTGTTTTGTAGCAGAAATGACAATAAAACCATCAACCATCGTCGTCATCAAACCACGTTTGAATTTCTTGTAGTACGAGAAGCCAGTAAAACCTCTAGTGCATGGTTGGAGGCTAGATGTAGTGTAGAGTATTATTAATAATACCTAGTGAATGGAATACTACAACAATGGCCATAAAAAAAAACTATATAGCCGGGAAAATCGCATATCTTTTTTATGTGATACAAACAAATCATCCTCGTACAATCACCTCCTCTCTTTCAACTACCACCAATCCCGTCTATCTAACCTACCCTACAAGTTTTGCAGAGACTTCATTGAGTTTACATTGCTCTGCCATCCATCAAATTGTTTTAGCCAGGTTGCGTTTATAGACATGTCCGTATGTCATTTTATGTATTTGAAATATTGCACAGTGACTTCAATATAAGTAGTATTATGTGATGGAGGCAAAATAATAGCACATCTTGTCAAAATTTTATTTCTTTTGTCAAAAATATTTTGCCAAAATTTTATTTCTATAGAAAAATTTGTCAAAATTTTATTTCTATAGAAAATTTGGTCAAAATGTATTTTTAAAGAAATTTTTGTCAAAATTTTATTTCTATATTTATTTCTATATTTCTATTATTTATTTCTATAGAAAATTTGGTCAAATTTATTTTTAAAGAAAATTTTATCAATTTTTTTTCTATAGAAAATTTTATCAAAATTTTATTTCTATAGAAAATTTTGTCAAAATTTTATTTCTATAGAAAATTTTATCAAAATTTTATTTCTATAGAAAATTTTATTTTTGTAGAAAATCTTCTAAAAAATTTATATCTACAGAAAATTTTCTAAAAATTTTATTTCTATAGAAAATTTCGTCAAAATTTATTTTTAAAGAAAATTTTGTCGAAATTTTATTTCTATAGAAAATTTTCTAAAAACTTTATTTCTATGGAAAATTTTGGCAAAATTTTATTTTTATAGAAAATTGGGTCAAAATTTATTTTTAAAGAAAATTTTGTCAAAATTTTATTTCTATAGAAAATTTTGTCAAAATTTTATTTTTATAGAAAATTTTGTCAAAATTTTATTTTTATAGAAAATTTTCTAAAAAATTTATTTCTATAGAAAATTTTCTAAAAATTTTATTTCTATAGAAAATGTTGTCCAAATGTTATTTCTACAGAAAATTTTGTCAAATTTTTATATCTATAGAAAGTTTTGCAAAATTTTATTTCTATTGAAAATTTTGGCAAAAATTTACTTCTATAGAAAATTTTGTCAAAATTTTATTTCTATAGAAAATTTTGTCAAAATTTTATTTCTATGGAAAATTTTGGCAAAATTTTATTTCTATAGAAAATTTTGTCAAAATTTTATTTCTATTGAAAATTTTGGCAAAATTTTATTTCTATAGAAAACTTTGTCAAAATTTTATTTCTGTAGAAAATCTTGTCAAAATTTTATATATATAGAAAGTTTTGTCAAAATTTTATTTCTATTGAAAATTTTGGCAAAATTTTACTTCTATAGAAAATTTTGTCAAAATTTATTATTAAAGAAAATTTTGTCAAAACTATATCTCTATAGAAAATTTTGTCAAAATTTTATTTGTCAAAATTTTATTTCTATAGAAATGTTATTTCTCTGAGATCCGGAGGGAGTACCTGATTGACCCTAGATCGATAAGCTTATAACCATGCACAAGTGGCGTTACTAAGAAACATTCTAAAAAGTTGAAAAAGTAGAAATAATGAAATTTGCACTGAACGGTGGCACAATTAGTGGTTCAGTTTTATAACGAAAATAGGAGATACGGTCGTAAAATCAGTCAGGTCGAATTTTATGTAGCCTCCACCATGGATTGCGTAGAAACTTCTACTACAAACTGCCAATTACAATAGAATTACTTGTTGAGGTAACACTTGACTTAGTCCATTTAGAGACAGAATAAAAGTCCAAGCGCGGGAAATGAAATCTGGGGAACTAAGAAATAAATGAATTTTATTGTTTTCCTATGGAGTTATAAAGTAGCGATTTTAAATAATAGAACTAAATAAACCCAATAATCATTCAATCTCCATTTACCACGCTTACCTAGTAAAGAAACATTTTTCTTTGCATATTTTCAGGGGCCACAATTGTCCATTATGGAGCCTTACATAGGCCGCGATAAAATTCATAAAGGACAACATCAAAGAATATCGTCTGCCACAAGGGAGTCATACGGTTTATATAATTCGGAATAACAAGAATTATTCTATACTCCTGGAATCAATAGAAAGTCTTCCGATTGTAAAATTATTAATTGACTGATTACTTGAAGTCCTTCTAATACCTAACTCTGACAATTTTTCCAAAAAATCCACATTACCCTCTACATCTACCCACTGTACAGTATTCTTTGGTCGTTCGTACCGTACAGTTCATTCTATATATCATCATCATCAGCAGCAGCGTAATATAGTGGCGCGAAACGGCACCAAATGACGTTTCAGCAAAAAAAAACAGCAACGAATAAAATAAATGAAAACAAAAAGCTACGCTACAACGGCACACCAAAGTGCCGCGTTTTTTATTTGAACAATAAAAAGCTGCACAAAAATGTGGGTAAAACTTATTAAAAATGGAAAACCATTGAACCTACCAATATGTTACCATTCATTATATCGTATAACGTGTGTGCTGCAGTGCATGCCACCACAACTCATGCCACCCAACATTGGACATTTTAGTCATACCGAATGCGAAGAGGATAAGGTACCTGGCCGGCTGATGGGCTTTTGTTTCAATTTCAACGTAATGCCTTGGTATTTGGTAGTACGAAAACCACCACAACCACATCCCCACCATAAACATTGCGTTGGTGGTGCTCGTATGGAAATAAAAAATCAGGTAATTGTACTACTAAGGGGCTGTTGCTCTTATCCACCTTGTTGATAGACATTCACTTGCTCAATAGTGGGGATGTTTGATGATTTACACCGAAAGTAATGAATATAAGCATGGCTTATGGGGATGATTTGGTCGTCGCCGACAATGTTGCCAGTATTGGGGGTTTTTCCGGAAATTAAGGATTTACCCCAATTGGGAGTTGGGGACTTGTGGATTGAATGGGGAAACTTCAAGAAATTTCGGTATATTGTTGGGAATTTTCCAAAAGTTTTGCATTACATACACGGTTGCCACTCGCGCCAAAATAATCTAACAAAGTTTGAAGAGTATTTTACCACAATTTACCATATTTAAAAAAATCTATTTTAAAGCTTTTGAGCAAATTTATGTGGTTAATATAAAAAAAATTTCCCCGAATGAATGATCCTCCCATTAGCGACAGTGTTTTGTGTATCTCTGGAATTGCAAATGTGTCGAATTTTAAATGTTCTAACAATTGTAGCTTGTGCGGACAAGAGAATGTTACTACTTCTACAAAAAGAGAGAACTTACACACAATGGACTTTGATAGTATAAAATAGCACGAAAATTCTTAAATATAGTGAAAATTTTATTCCTATAGAAAATTTGGCCAAAATTTGTTCCTATAGAAAATTTGGCCAAAATTTGTTTCTGCAAAAAATTTGGTCAACATTTTATTTGTATACATATTTTTATTCAAAATTTTATTTCTATAGAAAAATTGGCCAAAATTTAATTGTATAAAAAATTTGATCAAAATTTTATTTCTATAGAAAATTTTCACAAAATTATATTTTTATAGATAATTTATTAAAAATTTTATTTCTATAGCAAATTTGGCCAAAATTTAATTGTATAGAAAGTTTGGTCACATTTTATTTCAATATTTATATAAAAAAGTTGGTCAACATTTTATTTTTATAGAAAATTTGGTCAAATATTCACAACATTTTCTTTTTATAGATTTTTTTTTTAGAATTTAGTTCTATAGAAAATTAGGTCAAATTTTATATCTATAGAAAATTTGGTTAACCTTTTATTTCTACAGATTTTTTTTTAAATTTTATTTCTATAGAAAATTTGTTCAAATTGTTATTTGTATAGAAAATTTGTTATTTTTTCTGTAGAAAATTTGGTCAAGATTTTATTTCTATAGAAAATTTTGTCAACATTTGATTTCTGTAGAAAATTTGGTCAAAATGTAATTGTATTGAAAATTTGGTTAAAATTTTATTTGAATAGAAAAATTCTACAACATTTTATTGCTATAGAGAAAATTTTAAAAATTTTATTCCTATAGAAAATTTGGCCAAGATTCTGTTTATACAGAAAATTTGGTCAACATTTTATTTCTATTTTTATTTGTATAGAAAATTTGGTTAAATTTGATTTCTATAGAAAATTTGGTGAACATTTTATTTCTATAGAAAATTTTGTCAAGGTTTGTTTCTGCAAAAAATTTGGTCAAAATGTTATTTATATAGATAATTTATTCAAAATTTTATTTCTATAGAAAATTTGGCCAAAATTTAAATGTATTTAAAAAAAATTTGGTCAAAATTTTATTTCTATCGAAAATTTTCTTAAAATTTTGTTTCTATAGATAATTTATTCAAAATTTTATTTCTACACAAAATTTGGCCAAAATTTAATTGTATAGAAAATTTGGTCAATATTTTATTTCTATGAAATTTTTGTTCAAATTTTATTTGTATAGAAAACGTTCATAACATTTTATTTATATAGAATATTTGGTGAACATTTTATTTGTATAGGAAATTTGGTCAAAATTTTATTTTTTATAGATTTTGTTTTTAATTTTATTTTTATAGAAAATTTTGTCAAAATGTTATTTTTATAGAAAATTTGGTAAAAATGTTTTTTCTGTACAAAATTTAGTCAAAATTTTATTTCGATAGAAAAATTTTATTTCTATAGAAAATTTTGTCCCAATTTTACTTCTATAGAAAATTTTGTCAATATTTGATTTCTATAGAAAATTTTGTCAATATTTGATTTCTAAAGAAAATTTTGTCAATATTTGATTTCTATAGAAAATTTGGTCAAAATTTTATTTGAATAGAAAATTTTCACAACATTTTGTTGCTATAGAAAAAATTTTAAAAATTTTATTCCTATAGAAAATTTGGTTAAATTTTATTTCTACAGTTTTTTTTAATTTTTATGACTTATGACAAGCGTTAGGTCGCATGAAGAACCATCCTAAAAAAATATAAAAATTATTTATTTGGAAAAGTGGCATAAAATTGTTTAATTCACATCCAAAACACTGAATTCGGATCACAGAAGTGATGCAAATTCAGTGCAATGGCTGTTGATATGATGGACATCCGTCCTATGTTAAATGTTACTTTTTTAGCAGGGCGTTTTTTTAGATTACTTTTATTTTTTAGCAGAGCTTTTTTTAGATCGGTATCCTAATTTTAACTTTATAGAGTCTAGATTCAAAGCTAGGTAGCTACCTAAAAATATGTATTTATTTTATAGAAGCAGTATCTTCGGCTCGAAATCAATACCACATTCTGGGGATTTTAATTTAGTTTCAATTTTATAATCTTTATAATTTCTTATTACAAAAAATTATGCATATGATAAAACCACATGTAGTACTCGTACCCAGCAAAAAAAGCGTCGCCAAAAAAGCAGTGAAAATGTTCTTTTTGGATCCGGAAGTGGTGCAAAATTGGCGCAGAAGCAATGAATTTAACATGGGCTTATCATAGGACGGATGTCCGCCATTTCAATAGCCAGTGAACTGAATTTGCACCACTTCTTAAGGTGTGGTCCAAATTCAGTGTTTTGGATGAGAATTAAGAAATTTTGTGATAGTTTCACAAATAAATATGTTTTAAAATTTTTTTATGATTTTTAATGCATTATAACGTATGTCTTCAATGTTTAAAATCAAATATTTTCAAAAATTCGCAATTTTTCTGCAAAGTATTTAGCATTTTTTTCGGCAAAATTTTAATAATTTGTACCATTTTATTAATTCCTAATTTGTTTTTAATGCATTTGAAACAAAACAATTTTAAATTTTCTATTAAAAATATGAAAAAAGCGAGTTATAAAAAATTGACTAAATTGAACTTCCTCCACAGTTAAAACAAAGAACATCTTTGGTAGAACATTATTGGAAGTGCTTTTAAAGTTGTGGCTTTAGAAGAATTTCCAAATTTTTTTTGCTGCACAGAAGAAAATATTGATATAATATGGGAGATTATGCAACTTAAATTTTAGGACTCGCAATTTACGCAATTACGCAAAATTCTTTAAAATAATGAAATTTTAATTAAAAGAAAGTTTATAATCTTTGCTTCAAAATTTTTTTCATTAAATTTAGGACACAAATCTTGAAATTTTGCGTCCCCCTGTTGAAGTTGAAGATCTTTGAAATAAGACAAATGTTCCTTAAAATGAAGAAAAACATTTTTAATTTAAAGAATTAACTCAACTGACATATTGAATTTTCAAAATTTAAGATTTTCATCTTTATATATAGGCTAAGAATTATTTTAAGGATTTGCATCTTTTGTTTAAAGTTTTTTTAGCATTAAGAAAACAGTTTTTACTTAAGTACTTGGCATAATTTGGATTTCGAAACTGGAACTTGTTTGTACATGAATTCCATTATTACTATATCGCAAACAGAGAATAAAAATTCGATGAATGAGATCTGTATATAATTTTAATTTTATCGATCCTAGCTTTAAAGCCATGGAGGTCCCTAAAAAATGTCTTTATTTTAAAGAAGCCGCATCTTTGGCTCGGAATCAATACCAAAATCCTTAAAAGTAGGTCAAAATCTTTGGATCCAAGTAAACTTTTTTTTGAGTGTGGGTACTTAATGTCTTAATTTTTTTTTAGTTTTCTCTCTGTGTACATTTAGTATACAACAAATCGGCATAAAGTAACAATGAATTTTAAAGAAAAACCTAAATACTTTTCCGCGGTATTACTATTCCATTCAATGAGGTCGATGGTGAGGATGAGGGTGTTAATGATGGTGATGGAATGAGATGGTTACTGGGCTTTTGTTTGCTTTTCTTGAATGGTGGAGGCTTTTGTTTTGTTGGGACATTAGTAATACTGTTGCTTTGGTGGCGTGGTAAATGTAATGATTGTGGCGTGCGTTATATTTAAAAAGCGCGAAATGAGCCTCTAAATAACCAACTATGCTGATGAAATATTTATTATACACAAAAAAAAAAATTCTGATTCAATCACGAAATTAATTGATCCAATTAATTTTTAATACAAATGTCTTCAATCACAGAAATGATAGTATCAATTAAAAAATGAATTGAAGGTCAATTAAAAAGTTAATTGATCCAATTAAAAAATTAATTCATACTATTATTTTTGTGATTGATTTTTGTTTCAATTAAAAAATTTGTTGAATCAATTAAATTTTTAATTGAATATTTTTTAAAACTCAATTAAAATTTTAATTGGAAAAATGTTCGTGAAATTTTTTTGTGTGTAGGTTTTCCATACATATATGTACACTTTTTCAAAGGCGGTGCATTTGCAAATTGTGTTGTATTATAGTTGTTGTTGTTGTTTTTATTGTGGATATGCACTACATCTTCTGCTTGTTTAATTATTACCAACATCACCCTCACTTCTGTTCGTTAATCAAATACCTCAAATATCATGCCTATAGTGTTGCAATATCTTCACATTTTAAAGTATTCACGAGTTTCGCCATAGTAAACGAAGTTGTTTCTCTTATTGAAATTATCATAAACATTGATAAATGCAATATTTGGTTATACAAATTTATTGGGAAATTCAAACATAGTTTAACGGATCGATGAATGAGTGACTTGAGTCATTTAATATTTTATGTCCTCCTTGTGAAGAAGCCAATTGATATCAAAGATGATTTAAGCTAATTGCATTTGCGTGATAGGTGATAAATCAAATATTACAATTGGTGGAATTTTGGGGAGGAGTTGTTTTGGAGTCAATCGAAATGAAGAATATACAAAAAAAAAAAACACTGAACTCTCTTCTCCAGAACGAAATTTTAAGCCAGGTTAGACAAAGTTTGGCATTGATTCCGATCCAATGATGCTGCTTCTTTGAAATAATAACATCCCAGCAAAACTGATTTCAGATTCCTATTCTACTCGTGGAGAGCTGTCTCCACCAGTGCTTGGTATATTCCACCCATGCCGATTTTTGGCACAGTGGCTCAAATACTAAAATCTTACTTTCAGTTTTATAACGCAATTTTTGCCCAAATCTGTGTGATATTCAGTAAATCTTTAAATTTTTTTCAATTCATCATACATATTTCTATTATATTGTTTTACCTTCGTCTGCTGACAATAGTTTTTGTATTAAAAAATCATAATTTTATTTAATATTATTTTTTTCTACGTACGTGACTGAACATACATTTGCCTTACTTCAAAAACAAGCATTCATTCGTATTATAAAGTTAACGAAAAATAAGATAATAAATTTTCTTTTAATTAAATGTAATTATTTTAGAGAAATATTTTTCATTAATATTGTGTAAATTGAGTGTTCTAAAATTTAGGTTGCATTAATTTATATATCATGTCAATATTTTTTTTTTGTCAGTATAGCGAACATGAAAATAAACAATAAAAATATTTTTAATGGACAAATGAAAACTTAGTATCGAATGATCTGCATTGATTTTTAGAGCAGCTAAAGTAAATGCCTCATCTGATGCCCAATCTTAGATTTCCAATCACCAACAATCACTTGTAAACATAGGAAGCTATGTACCGAACAAACATAGTTTTCATTTTGTCATGATGGTGAAACCAGTAGCAATCTGTTTACTATTGGTAAATAACAAATACAGGTCTTGAGTACAGTGTTGCCAGTATTTTTCGGGCTCTTGTCCTCAAAATAAGACGTTTTCATCCCCAAAAATCCCCAATTTAATTTAAAATTCCCCACAAAAATCCCCAATAAAATTTTTGGCAAGTTTTTTGAAAATAGGCTCTGCTGTAAAAAATCCGTCATAAACCAAAAATTGTAAAAATATGCAATTTTTGTTATACCAGTTTGCGAGTTACAATAAGATTAAGATTTCAAAATCCAAAAATTAAGACGGGTGCTCAAAATATTTTCTAATACAATCCCTCATCAGAATTAATTATTGATATAAAGAGTTATCGAATTTGTGTCTTATGCAAATCATCTTCTAAATGCTCGAGAAATAAAAATAGAAGTTGGGTCAACATGTGTAGTTATGAATCAAAACTTAGTTCTGAATAGCTAAGACATAAAATTGGGTGATCGATCAAAAGGCGTTGTTGCCCCGATATGAAGTCTATTATATATGTTTGATATATATATATATATATATATATATATATATATTTTCCAAATCAGTGATGTATTCAGATGAGGGGCCATCACTGCGACCCAAATCCTTATGAAATAATTTCACAATAGTAAACAAATTCTTAGAAACAAAGTAAATTGTAAAGTAGCTCTTGGAATAGTTTTTTTTTCATATTTTGAAGATTCTCTGTACTTCTTTAAGCCCCTTTTTAGGCATGTAGAAGTAAAAAATGTCATATAAACCATAACTCAAAACCTGATTTGTTATACTGATCAGAATTCCCCATAAAAATCCCCAAATTTGTGGAAATTCCCCACCAAATCCCCAAATCCCCAACTCAAAAATTTTGTGCCCATTCACGAAAAAATATCCCCGATTTGGGGAAAAATCCCCAATACAGGCAACACTGCTTGAGTAAATTGAAGTAAAAGTGTTAATATTGTTTTCATGGTACCATCTTCATCATAATCGCCTCAGGGTAGGGAAGAATCTAGTAGACTAGCTATTATTGGCATTTTGCTCCGGCCATGGAAGATATTTAACTCATGTTTAAACCACTTTGCGTGTTGCTAATGAAGTCTTCTTTATTTAGGTAAGCGATAAATTTACTATGTCTTCATATTATTGCCACAGTATAACTTCAATAGAAGAGATGCTGAACATATACTCAAAGACAAATAAAGAATTGGACCACACCGAATCTTACACTGAAAGAAGAGTTTTCATTTATGAGGAACGAAATATGATAACTTCCTAGAGAAAAATGTTTGTTTTGAATGGGGAGCATGGAATATTTTTTTCGCAAAAACGTTGTTTGTTTGGCGTGAAACATATATAATGTCCGAGAAAATAACATGGTTGCGACAAACAAGCAACACGTTCAAAAAACGCAGCTTTGCTTTAGGAGGTAATCATAATCCTTCTCTGGGTTGCCCCCGGAGGGCTCTAACGATAGCCACTTGGGGGTTTTCGCTCAAATATAAAGCAACCACACAATTACGCTTGAATTCCTTAACGAATACTTTTATTTATGAATTCAATAGAACAAATTGCTTTTGTAATCTTGTAAGCAATAAAATGAACTGTCGGAATAAATCTGTTAGCCGTCAGACGAGCGGTTTAGAAATGATAGAAAATAATAGAAAACATTACGTTCCAAAATCGTGAATTCATAAGTAAGTTCGGCCGGACCGAATCTTAAATACCCACCACCAAGAATCGAATATTATAGTTTCTTTTGAAATGCCCCCTGACATTTGATGACAGATATTCTCCCAAACAGAGCAGTTCAACTAGTACATTTCTCGAAGATAAATTTAAAGATTTTACCTATAAAGAATATATCAGATTCTGAATTTATAAGAACCATTTTTATTTGAGTTTTAGAGGAATCATAAACATCTCTTGTACCGCCTTGATGAAATCTAAAATCTGTAGATTTTTACCCCAATGACTTAAATGATTATGAGACGTAAAATGTGGACATTTTTCATTCAGTTTCAAGCACTTTTCATGATCAGTGCACCTTCTGTACCCTCAAGATCTGAAATCGGTCTATATGGAGGCTATACACCTTGGGGGCTATACCTAATGGGGGCTAGGCCAAAAACATGGAGGGATACACAAATCGGAGGGCCGGTTTATAAGGGGGACTATATCAAAAACTAAACCGATACACAATATATTCGGCACACCTCTTTATGGTCCTAGAATACCTCTAGATTTTCAATTTCAGGCAAATTAGATAAAAACTTCGGATTATAGAAGCCCAAGAAGTAAAATCGGGAGATCGGTCTATATGGCGGCTATACCAAAATATGGTCCGATACACAATATATTCGGCATACCTCTTTATGGTCCTAGAATACCTCTAGATTTCCAATTTCAGGCAAATTGGACAAAAACTACGGTTTATAGAAGCCCAAGAAGTAAAATCGGGAGATCGGTCTATATGGGGGTTATGCCAAACATAGACTGGTACTCACCATTTTCGGCACACATCTTTATGGTCCTAGAATACCTCTAGATTTCCAATTTCAGGCAAATTGAATGAAAACTACGGATTCTAGAAGCCCAAGAAGTAAAATCGGGGCTATATCAAAAAAGGGTCCGATAATCACAATTTTCGGCACACCTCTTTATGGTCCTAGAATACCTCTATATTTCCAATTTCAGGCAAATTCGGTAAACACTACAGATTCTAGAAGCCCAAGAAGTAAAATCGGGAGATCGGTCTATATGAGGGCTCTACCAACACATGATCCGGTACTCACCATTTTCGGCACACATTTTTATGGTCCTAGAATACCTCTAGATTTCCAATTTCAGGCAAATTGAATAAAAACTACGGTTTCTAGAAGCCCAAGAAGTAAAATCGAGAGATCGGTCTATATGGGGCCCCTACCAAAACATAATCCGCTACCCAGCATTTTCGGCCCTCCTCTTTATGGTCCTATAATACCGCTAGATTTCCAATTTCAAGCAAATTAGATAAGAAATACGGATTCTAGAAGCCCAAAACCCCAAATCGGGCGATCGGTTTATATGGGAGCTATATCAAATCCTGGACCGATATAGCCCATCTTCGAACTTGGCCTGCGAGCAAACAAAAGACGATAGCTCCATAATTGAAGACTGTAGCGTGATTACAATAGACAGACAGACGGACATGCTTATATCGTCTTAGAATTTCTCCCTGATCAAGAATATATATATACTTTATATAGTCGGAAATCGATTTCTATGTGTTACAAACGGCATGAAAAACTTATTAAACCCCGTCACCATTCTACGGTGGTGGGTATAATGAAGCGTAAACGTTCACGAAAAATCAAAGCGAAATGTTCAAAATTTGGAAATAATTTTACCAAGCAAAAAAATCGTATTTTGTCAAAATTTTATTTCTAAAGAACACTTTCTTAAAATGTTATATCTATAGAAAATTTTCTCAAAATTTTATTTCTATAGAAAATATAGAAAATAGAAAATTTTCTCAAAATATTATTTCTATAGAAAATTTGTCAAAATTTTATTTGTATAGAAAATTTTGTCAAAATTTTATTTGTATAGAAAATTTTTTCAAAATTTTATTTCCATAGCAAATTTTGTCAAAATCGTATTTTGTCAAAATTTTATTTCTAAAGAACACTTTCTTAAAATGTTATATCTATAGAAAATTTTCTCAAAATTTTATTTCTATAGAAAATATAGAAAATAGAAAATTTTCTCAAAATTTTATTTCTATAGAAAATTTGTCAAAATTTTATTTGTATAGAAAATTTTGTCAAAATTTTATTTGTATAGAAAATTTTTTCAAAATTTTATTTCAATAGCAAATTTTGTCAAAATTTTATTTCTAAAGAAAATTTTGTCAACATTTTATTTCTATAGAAAATTTTGTCAAAATTTTATTTCTATAGAAAATTTTGTCAAAATTTTATTTATATAGAAATTTTTTTTATATCGAAAATTTTCTCAAATTTTTTTTTTCTATAGAAATTTTTCTCAAAATTTAAATTCAATAGAAAATCTTGTCAACATTTTATTTCTATAGAAAATTTGGTCAAATTTTTATTTTTTAGAAAATTTTGTAAAAATTGTATTTCTAGGGAAAATTTAGTCATATTTTTTTGTCAAATTTGTATGTCTATAGAAAATTTTGTCAAATTTGTATTTCCATAGAAAATTTTGTCAAATTTGTGTCAAAATTTTATATCTATAGAAAATTTTGTCAAACTTTTATTTCTATAAAAATTTTGTCAAATATGTATTTCTATAGAAAATTTTGTCAAAATTGTATTTCTACAGAAAATTTTGTCTAAAGTTTATTTCTATATAAATTTTGTCAAAATTTTACTTCTGTAGAAAATTTTGTTAAAATTTTATTTCTGTAGAAAATTTTGTCAAAATTTTATTTCTATAGAAAATTTTTCTATAGAAATTTTTTTTTATATCGAAAATTTTCTCAAAATTTTTTTTCTATAGGAATTTTTCTCAAAATTTTATTTCTATAGAAAATCTTGTCAACATTTTATTTCTACAGAAAATTTGGTCAAATTTGTATTTCTTTAGAAAATTTTGTAAAAATTTTATTCCTAAGGAAAATTTTGTCATATTTTTATTTCTGTGGAAAATTTTGTCAAATTGTTATTTCTATAGAAAATTGTTTCAAAATTCTATTTCTGTAGATAATTTTGTCAAATTTCGTCAAATTTGTATATCTATAGAAAATTTTGTCAAATTTGTATTTCTATAGAAAATTATGTCAACATTTTATTTCTATAGAAAATGTTGTCAAAATTTTATTCTTATAGAAGGTTTTGTCAAAATTGTGTTTCTTATATCAGCAGAAATGTTATGTTCATCCAAATTTGTAATCAATTTCCGTTTCATTGCCAAAGATTTGTTTTCTCTCAAACAAAAATTTATTCTATTCCTCGCGAAAATCTTCATCCATGTCCAAGAAATTTTCTTTTTTTATTTGCATATCGGTTTTACCTTGGCCTCCCGCCTAAATCGCATTATTAATGATTTAAACATTTTCTTATAGGGAATTTACTTAGATAATTCCATTGCTCTTTCCACAGCTGTATATTTCTACGAGAATGGCCTAATCCAAAGAATCATTAGAAAAACCTTCTCAAAAATAGAAATGTCACTAAAACTGAAAAAAAAAATATTTGAAAAATGGCACATTCTAATCTCGTTTCCTTCAGACAACCAAACACATTAAGTTCAAAGGCGCAAACACAAAGGGGAGATAATCACAAGTGCGATGAGTCAAGAATATTAAAATCATTATTCCGGCAACCACATAATAGTGACTACTAAAACGTCCGGCAGGTCTGTGTGTATCTATTTCTCCTTTGGATTTTGGGGTAGCTTCTGGAAACTAGAGGTGTGCGAGCGACACGAAATTTTCGTGACATGCGTGGTTCACGTTTGAATCACGTGAGTCATGAGCAAAATCCAAAGCAACTCTGGTGAATGTGCGTGAATGGGACTAAGTGAAATATGTCGTGTGTGAGCGTGCGTGAGAAATAAAATCGGTTCGTGAATGTGCGTGAATGAAATTTCTGCAAAATCACGCTCACGAAAAAATCAAGATTTAATTCTTACTCGTATGTTAACTGAAATTAATTTAGCTGACGAACTATATTATACTCATGAATTTTGTTACCTTTGCTCATTCCCGGTTGGAAAATGTCGTGAGTCTCGTGAATTTGAATCGTGGGTGAGTACTGGTTTTCATTTCGTGAATGTGCGTGAGCGTGCGTGAATAAACATTTTACTTCGTGAATGTGTGTGAGTGTGAGTGAAATTTCACTCGCGCGCACATCTCTACTGGAAACCATGGAGATATGGTCGGAAGAAAGCATCTCTCATTGGATTTGCAATTCATTTCAATTTCTTTGCCGCCCAGACAAATCTCTTACGAGTAGCTAAATATTCATGTCTGATGAAGCCCCCAATTGCCTGTGCATATTGGGCTAACCGCCGACTGGCTATTATCGGCTCTTGGACTTGTCTCGCTAGCAGCGTTGCTTATTCTTGTCTTCCTTTTGGGCAAATCTAATAAATGAAAATGACCACAGAGCACGTCATTCTAACACTTCAAGCGTAGCGATTTTTTTCCGTTCTCAAGTGAATGTAGATGTTCATTTTCTTGTACCAGGATTTTCGTGTTCCATTAAAAAATATAGTATGGCCAAAGTAGTACACATACACAGACAAAATAACTGAAAATAGAGCCGGGTGTTATGCTTCAATGACGGCGGCAATGGTAATAGAGGCTGCAGCAAACAAAAGCCATAGCCACATTTGTGGCAAAAAGCGAAATGGTAGCTGCTGTAATGCCACAACCCACATTAGCTCTGTTTTTTTTAGTACTGGAAGCAACATCTGTATGAGCTATCCAACTTGATGTCTATAGAAAATTTTGTCAAAATTTTATTTCTATAGAAAATTGTGTCAAAACTTGATTTCTATAGAAAATTTTGTAATTTTTTTTTTTAATTTTGGAGTGAAGTGGAATATTTTGAAAAATCTACCAAAACATCAAGAATTCTACCAACCGAGTTGGATGATTGGTCACGGGAGACATAAAGCGATGTGGACCAATACAACAGTCGGAAGAGCGACGAAAATATTATGGGGTGACCCACATCCAGAAGAAAAAGACTGTAGAACTACTCAAGGAGAGTAGGACGACTGTCAAGACGGCCGTAAGAATAATGACCGGACACTTAGAATTGAGAGCACATCTGTACAAAAAAAAAAGCAACAGAGAATTGCGCATATGGGGCGTGTTTGTCATATAGGTGAAGAGGTGATTCGGGACCTGGCCTAGATGGTGATGATGAGACCTTGGAACACTATCTTTGTCACTGTCCTGCCTTTTCTAGGTAAAATGTTAAAGTGATTCGAACCGACATGAGACAGGACAACCTGAATCCTAACCAACCTAACCTAGCCTAGGCTAGGCCATGAGTGACTCCATATTGATAAAGGCGGTTTCTTACACTTTTACAATTGACGACATACCCAGAAAAAAAAACTTGGAAAATTTTCCTAAGACATTACTTTAAAGCTCTTCTAGAGATTGACTAAGTGTTCACTTCGGAAGCAGTTCTTTTGAGGTGATATATAAAAATCCTTTGGCAATAAATTTAATTTTTTTAATTTTTTTAATTTTATTTTATTTATTAATTTTATTGTGTATAGAACATATAGATGTTTACCTGCTTTCGGTAGCATTAAAGTCCCAAAAACATTCCCTTTGAAATTTACTATCAATCTAAGCCATATTTCAAGCTGAACAGCTTTTGCCACCAGAAATGTCTCCCTCTTTTACGAGTTCAAGTACGGGTATCTACCATGACCTTTGGAACATTATGTATCCCCATATGACGGTTTTTGTTTGTCTCATTTTAATTCTAGTGTATCTACCAAAATTATGTGTTTTATAATTTAATTTGCTCTTGTTTTTTCGTTTTTGTTATCTTCACTGGAATTCGTTCACATGTGTCTACCCGCTTCATTTTTATTATTTTTTGTTTTGGTCAATGTAAGCTTGCAACCATTAATTTTAATTTCTTCTACCAGGGACAGGTGTAAGCAAGTAAGCAACAAAGCGAAAACGCCTTCCTATCAAAAGCAATGAGGTTGTTATTAGCAGGTTGGTCAGCCGGTCAGTTGGATGATGTGGATGAAATGTGGACATTGAAAAACATGTTATACAAAGTCAAGATGAATATTTCAAAGGAATTTTAGTTTTTTTGTGCGCAAAATATCTTCAAAGAAAATTTTACAATCATTTTTTAGTTTTTACATAAAACAATTAAAATATTGTCTAGTTGAAATTTTCATCAAAAATATTTACAACTTATACGGCTATTCATGACGATAGAAAGGTGACCTTTTAAGCTTCATTTGACCAAAAGAGATACGGAGAATTTAATAAAATTACAGCTGTTTAAAATTGGGTAAAATAAAATAGTTTGCATTTTTAAAATAAAATCAAATACATTGAATTTTTATAAAAAATAAAATAAAATATTTTAAATTTTTATAAAAAATGATTTTTTTCTTTTTTAATCGCAAAAAAAATGTTTCCAATATTATGGTTGGAAATAATGAATTTTATATAGACATTGGTTGATTAAATTTTAACTCAATTAAAAAAACGTCCGCTACAATTAGGAGAATCTTCAGAAAACACATAAGAGAGTGCGATGAACAGTTGTAATCATCTACCAAATTTAAAAAAATTAATTTTGAAGGTTTTGATAAAATGTTTGTAGTTATTTCTTTGAAAGAAATGTTTTATTACTAATATACTTTGAATTGTAAATGTTTCGAATTTTAAATGTATTAACGATTTTAGCATGCAACAACAAAGGAAAGTTACTACTTCTTACTAACAATGGACTTTGATAGTTTAATCTAATATTAAATTTTTTCGAGATTTTGAATTTATAGAAAATTTTGTCAAAATTTTAGTTCTATAGAAAATTTTGTCAAAATTTCATTTTTATAGAAATTTTTGACAATTTTTTTTCTATGGAACATTTTGTTTCTATAGAAAATTTTGTCAAAATTTTATTTCTATAGAAAATTTTGTCAAAATTTTATTTCTATAAAAAATGTTGTCAAAATTTTATTTCTATAGAAAAGTTTGTATATCTATAGAAAATTTTGTCAAATTTGTATTTCTATAGAAAATTATGTCAAAATTTTATTTCTATAGAAAATTTTGTCAAAATTTTATTTCTATAGAAAATTTTGTCAAAATTTTATTTCTATAGAAAATTTTGTCAAAATTTTATTTCTATAGAAAATTTTGTCAAAATTGTATTTCTATAGAAAATTTTGTAATTTTTTTTTTGTAGAAAATTTTACCAACATTTTATTTTATTTTATTTCTATAGAAAATGTTGTCAAAATTTTATTTCTATAGAACATTTTGTCAAAATTGTACTTCCATAGAAAATTTCGTCAAAATTTTATTTTTATAGGAAATTTCGTCAAAATTTTATTTCTAGAGAAAATTTTGTCGAAATTTATTTCATAGGACAGTAAAAAATAATAATAGAAACAGTAAAAAATAATTTTTGGTAGAATTCTACCAACTGCGTGATTATAGCTAACCATTTCCATTGAGTGGTGGTACTAAACAGAGTAAAAAACTAGTACACCGGATGGTACCGGTATACCAGGCCTATACTCTGGTACTTGTAAGTCGTATCTGAAAGTTTGTTGGAGTGAAACGGGAACAAGAATTGTATCTATGACCCTTTGCAATAGCAAATTTGTGAAATATTTGATAGAATATTTCAAAAATTGTCTATGAGAATTTGTATTCTCATAGACAATATGTTTTTTTTATTTCGCTCCAACTATATCTAAGAAATCATATCATTTGCCCCCATATTCTATGCTTTAACAAATCACATACACTAATAAATATTAATTAGGGTTTCTTAATAAAAAAAAATTGGAATATGCGATAATATTGATTGTGGCTTTATTCTAAATGAGTCTCTTGCGTATCACCATATAAGCCGGTTATAAATCGAACCAGCATCTTAAAAGTAGGTCAAATGTGCCGTAAAACATTTCGTAATAGCCGAATAGAAATTCTTTTGTTCTGAACGCACATTAAAAGACATGCTTATTTATTCAGAAAAAAAATGTAGACATGACAACTTCTTCGTATATAAGCGTTAATCGAACACAAGTTTCAATAAATATGTGAAAGCTGGAGGTGAACTAAGGGGGTTTGGGTTAAAACTGAGCATATAGTTGTAAAGTAATAAAAATATAATCCCTAATGTTCTATATATATTAGCAAACAGCAAGAACGAATCTTGATGTTAATTTTGAAATATTGGTGAGATTATTTTTAAATAGAAAAAATAATTAATAACGTTTAATTTTTTCAAATTGCACTATAGTTGAAATTATTTTTAAATTAAAAAATATATTAATATGTTTTGCTTCAAATTTAAAACCAATCGCAATAATACTGCAATTCTTTTTTGATGTGCAAATGAACATTTTTCAAAAAAATTAAACATTTTCAAAACAAACAAATGCTTTTTCACATCAATTGAAACCTTTTTCAAATCAAATTAAACTTTTTACAATTAAAATGCAACTTTTTTTAAATTGCAATTAAGCCGAATGGATTCTAGTTTCTCATTAAGAGTTTTTTATTATTTTATCTGCTAAAGCTACCACGTTGTGAACTATTTGCACAGTTTTGTGATTATATGAGTGCAATGTTTTTGTTCTTAATTCTTTTAGTTTTGTAATTAAGCTTGAGGTCTGATTTAATTTAATTTTTAGTTAAAGAGAAAATTCCACATAACATGTGCTCAGAGCAGAGTAATTTCCATTGTCATGAAAATAGGACTATCGGAAATTCTTGCCTAGGCCTTTGTTGCAATGGTAGCTTTATCATATACGATATAAAATCTGGCGCAATGAAAATGGGTCCCAGGAAAATGGGGCAAAGCTTTATGATGGATATGAGTCCCAACTTACTGTAACTGCACCATGAAAATCTACCCCAATCAGCCCCAAATTTAGGGCTGATTTTCACTTTTTATTTAAGCGACTATCACTTTGCCACTTATTGCACTTTGGTATCAGTCCATAGGAGAAAGTCTCAAAAACCCGGCCAAAAACCGACCACTTATATCTCTTTAGGACAAAACCTTGAAGTTCGCGTTCGCCCATTTTGGATATATCTATAGGATAAAGTCTTGAACCTCGCCATCCATATTCGTGGCAACAAAAAGATGTCAGTTCTCAAGTCCCAGAAAGCGAAAATAGACCCTACTTAAAAACGAAGCACAATCCCAAAAAGGAAATTGAGGTTAATTTTCATTTGAAATAATAAGGTTTATTTTTATAATACAAACTGCACCCATAAATAAAATACAGTTACACCCCAAAAACATAAAAATTTGGTGATGTTTAGGTTATGAGGCTTATTTTCATGGGGCTCATATTCACAGCTCCGTAAAATGTAACAAAACGGAAATTCGGAGTCCAATGTTAATATAATCTACACGGTTTCACTCAGGGATCCGGAGCGGAGCGTGGAGCGGAGCGGAGCAAGACCTTTTTTTGCCGGAGCGGGAGCGGAGCGAGAGCGGTATTTTTAAAATCCGGAGCGGAGCGGTGAGAAAAATGTTCGTTTTTTGAAAATTGGTTTCTAAAAAAAGAAAACACCAGTACAGGGATCCGGAGCGGAGCAAGACCTTTTTTTGCCGGAGCGGGAGCGGAGCGGGAGCGGTATTTTTAAAATCCGGAGCGGAGCGGGAGCGGAGCGGTTTCCAAATGAAAAACCGCTCCGCTCCGAATAAAATATTACTTGAATGAAATGTGTAACTTTGAAATTCCACTGGTTTCACTTGGTTTGCAAAAAGTTTCAATTTCAATGAAAAAAGTTTCTTTTGATTTTGAAAAAGCTACATTTGATGTGTAATGCATCAAATTCAGTCATCATTTTAGATTTGTTCGAATTGACTACCTTTAGCAAAAAATATGGCCTTCAATTGGCCGACAAAGCTGTCACACCCAGCACAATAGTGGCTCTGTGGTATTTGGGCCCATTCCGGGCGAGCGACGTCTTGAGATGATAGGTACTTTGGAAACCTTTAGGTTAGGTTAGGTATAGTGGCAGCCCGATGCATCAGGTTCACTTAGACTATTCAGTCCATTGTGGTACCACATTGGTGAACTTCTCTCTTATCACTGAGTGTTGCCCGATTCCATGTTAAGCTCAATGACAAGGGACCTCCTTTTTATAGCCGAGTCCGAACGGCGTTCCACATTGCAGTGAAACCACTTAGAGAAGCTTTGAAACCCTCAGAAATGTCACCACCATTACTGAGGTGAGATAATCCACCACTGAAAAACTTTTTGGTGTTCAGTCGAAGCAGGAATCGAACCCACGACCTTGTGTATGCAAGGCGGGCATGCTAAACATTGCACCACGGTGTCTCCTTGCTCTCCAAAATGCTCTAAGAGTAATAGTCCAATCCGACCGTTGGTGCCCATTGGGCGGTAAAAATGAAGCAAGGAACCTTTATTTTAAGCCATTCTTGGTTGAGGCGTGCTGATTAAAATGGTGCTAAAACCTGTCCATGGACTGCGACCGAAATTTTTGTCTGGGCCGTTAACATCCCCAGGAGCCACCGTGGTGCAATAGTTAGCATGCCCGCCTTCCATACACATGGTCATGGGTTCAATCCCATTCAATACCAAAAAAGTTCTCAGCGGTGGAGTATCCCTTCTCAGTAATGCTGGTGACATCTCTTGATATTTCAAAGCTTCTCTAAATGATTTCATCGTAATGTGAAAATCCGTTCGGACTTGGCTATATAGAGGAGGTTATTGAGCTAAACATGTACACAAAAAAATATTTTTTGTCTTCAATCAGGAAATTAATTGATCAAATTAATTTTTAATTGAAATTTCCTCAATCACAGAAATGGTACACACAAAAAATTGTTTTCTGATTCAATCACGAAATTAATTGATCCAATTAATTTTTAATTGAAATGTCTTCAATCACAGAAATGAAGGTCAATTAAAAAGTTAATTGATCCAATTAAAACATTAATTGATACTATTATTTTTGTGATTGATTTTTGTTTCAATTAAAAAATTTGTTGAATCAATTAAATGTTTAATTGAATATTTTTTAAAACTCAATTAAAATTTTAATTGGAAAAATTTTTGTGAAATTTTTTTGTGTGTAGTGTCAATTAAAAAATTAAATGAAAGTCAATTAATTAATCCAATCAATAAATTAATTGATATTATTAATTTTTGTTTCAATTTAAAAAAATTGTTGAATTAATAAATTTTTTAATAGAATACTTTTTAAAACCCAATTATTACTTTGATTGGAAAAATTTTATTCTGTGTAGAATCGGTCAGCTCTCAGTAATAAGAGGGAATATCACCAAAGAATTTTAATTGAAATTTCTTCAATCACAGAAATGGTAGTATTAATTGAAAGTCAATTAAAAAATTAATTGATCCAAACAATAAATTATTTATTTATTTATTAAATTTAACTTAGCTTATATAAATATAAGGCAAGTATAAAGAAAAAAAGAAATAGCATTAGCTACAAAGGCTATCAGCTAAACATTTTGATAAAATATAAAGGGAAACAGTGAAAATTTGATTTTACATATTATATAATTGTGTTGGTACGAGAAATGAAATTATATACTCTATTTATGTTATCTAAAGAAGGTATTTTTAAAATGTTAATTCCTTTATGTTGGAGCACCATTTTGTCTTGATATGTAAGAAAGCAGCACGTTTCAAGAAGATGTTTAATGGAGGTTGTATTTTTACATCTGCAGCATTCATTCTTTGTATTTTCGTTGAGTAGGTGCTGATGGGTGCTAATTGTGTGACCCATTCGTAGGCGAGAGAATATACGGATTTTCTTTTTGTCTGCATTTGTTGGATATTGAGGCGCGGCATAAGCCGGGTTAATATATGTATAGTGCTCGTGGTGGTAGTTTCTGAGATTAGACAATGTATTTTGTTTATGTGTTGTGATGATACATTTTTTAATGTCTTCTTTTTCGATCAATGTGTCAGTTAATATTGGTGAGGAACAATAATTAATAGTGTCAATAAATTAATTGACACTATTAATTTTTATTTCAACTAAAAATTGAAAATTTGGATTAATTAATTTTTTAATAGAATATTTTTTAAAACTCAATTATGATTTTATTTGGAAAAATTTTCGTGAATTTTTTTTTTTTGTATAGAATCGGGCAGCTCTCAGTAATAAGAGGGAATTCACCAAATGATTTTAATTGAAATTTCTTCAATCACAGAAATGTTAGTATTAATTAAAAAATTAATTGAAAGTCAATTAAAAAATTAATTGATCCAATCAATAAATTAATTGACACTATTAATTTTCGTTTCAATTAAAAAATTTTTTGAATTAATTAATTTTTTATAGAATATTTTTTAAAAATAAATTATGATTTTATTTGGAAAAATTTTCGTGAAATTTTTTTCTGTGTAGAATTGGGCAGCTCTCACTAAGAAGTGGGAATATCATTAAAGGACTGAATAGTCCAAGTGAGCCTAAAATATCAGACGGTTACAATACCTAACCTAACATTATTTCAGAATCCAATAAATCGAAATACTTGATAAGCTTGTAAACAATAAAATGAATTCTCACTGAAATAAATGTGCGGTTTAGAAATGAAAGCAACCTGAAGTTGCTTGCAATACACATCGGCCGAACTGAGAAATAAAATTGTGTTCTCTATAACATACATTTCAATCAAATCGATCTATCTATCTATCTATAGGGGACTATATAAACTATATTTCCTTCACGGCATGCAATATTGATTTCATCACATCGTATTTATTACACAGCTCCTTCCCACTTTAATCATCCCACGGTTCACTGTTAATTAGCATGTTTACTTTCTTTGTTTAATCAGTCGACACAAAGATAATTTCCATTAAAAATTTAAATATTTAAGTCGCTTTTAAATAACCAAGATTATCAAAATCTTTACCACTATCAACGAAAAGCTTAAAAGAAAAATTATATATTTTTTAATAATGTTGTTATTGTTAAATTGTCTGCGTTTCGTTTTATTGGTTTTTAAATATGCATCATTGATAAGTAGTGCATTTTCAAAAAACCCACAGAAAGAAAAAATAAACCGACCGAACGACCATTAAGTGCTATACCCAACATACGCATAGGTGAGGGGAAACATCAAATGAGATATAATGACTGACTTTGGGATTGAAGAAATGCCGGATGGATGGACGGACAGATACATTCAGTTACGGAAGACATGCTGCAAGGGCCCTTGTTAACAAAATCAAGCACTTAGTGAATAACCACACACAGTCACTGGCAAGACCAATTGGCCTGTGGTCATTACTATTATAAGGTGGGAGGGGTCACTTTTTCGGAATAAATTGTATGAGTTTTACAGCATTAGCTTAAAGATAATATTAAATAGATTAGATTTAAAATTTATGGGGACTGAATATAAAATAACATAAAATAGTTTATTTGTTCATAGATACCCGAACCAGATTTTATTGTAATCGGTAGTAATGGCGGTCATCTGTTCATCCTTCAATAAATTCCGAAAACGATGTTAATGTTAAGCCCTTGTCATTAAAAAATTCCCAAAAAAAATGTACAAATATTTTAAACCCTTGATCACTTTCCTATAAATACTGTTTTACATTGTGTGGCATTTAGACTTGGGTGCAAATAGTCGTAAAAATGTCATGGAACTGCCCGTTCTTTCTTTTCTATACCCTACTCCATAGGATAGAAATTTAATTAGCATGAAATTCTTAGACGATCAAGCGATGTCTGTCTTAATTTTTTTATTTTATATGACAATAAATTTTTTTCCCATAACAACCATTAAAATTTGATCAAAAAATTAAAATGAGATTTTTTTGATACACACAAACGAAAATTTCATTAAAATTAGCCAACGACAAAGGAATACATAGTTGCCGAAAGGAGATACACAATTTCCTAGAAAATAACATGGTTGTGACAAACCTTGCACAACTCTCTTTCTGACGTGTCCAGGTTGCATCATCGAGTTTTTGTACCCTAAACCACATAGTGATCAGGGTATAATAACTTCGATCTGCCAAAAATGTGCCTACCAGAAATATGGATTTTAGACCCCATAAAATATATACCGATCTACTCAGAATCACCTCCTGAGTCGATCTAGCGCTTGGTGTCCGTCCGTCTGTCCATATTTGTATTTGTTGTTCACAGGATTCCGGTCGCAATTATTAACCGATTTCGATGAAATTTAGTACAGGGTGTTTGTTGGGCCCGAGGAAGAATGCTATTGAATTTGGAAAGAATCGGATCAAATTTAGATATAGCGCCCATATATATGTATCGCCTGATATTCCCAAATTTGGCAATAAACCTCTTCTTTATCAACCGATCTTACTCAAAGTTGGTGTACTTTAATTTTCTATAGTACTAACTACCCAGCAAAAAAATTTGGAAATTCTTCCAAAGGTACAACTTTAAAAGCACTTCCAGAAGATGCACTCCCAATGATGTTCTTTATTTTAACTACCCAGGAAGTTCTTTTAATTCAATTTTTTATAACATACTTTTTTCATATTTTTAATGGGTAATTTCAACTTTCTTTGTTTCAAATAGGTTAAAAATCGGAATAAGAAGTGATAAAATGGTACAAATTATTTAAATGTTGTCGAAAAAAAATGCTAAATCCAATCTGAACAAGTATATACGGCCGTAAGTTCGGCCGGGCCGAACCTTATGTACCCTCCACCATGGATTGCGTAGAAACTTCTACTGAAGACTATCATCCACAATCGAATTACTTGGGTTGCGGTAACACTTGCCGATGGCAAGGTATCTTAAAACTTCCTAACACCGTAATATATACCACATAGTCCATACGTGGTATATATTAAACTAAAAGGGCCGATTAAATACGTATATAATTAAGTCTAAAGTTTCTATAGAAATAAGATTTTGACAAAATAAAATTTTGACATTTTCTATAGAAATAAAATTTGGAAAAAATTTTCAATAGAATAAAATTTTGGCAAAATTTTCTATAGAAATAACATTTTGACAATGTTTTCTATAAAAATAAAATTTTGGTAGATTATTTTTGGCTCCAGTGGCAACCATGATTATGAACCGATATGGACCAATTTTTATGTGATTGGGGATCGGCTATATATAACTATAGACCGATACGGACCAATTTTGGCATGGTTATTAGCGGCCTTAAACTAACACCACGTTGCAAATTTCAACCAGATCGGATGAATTTTGCTCCTCCAAGAGGCTCCGGAGGACAAATCTGGGGATCGATTTATATGGGCGTTATATATAATTATGGACCGATATGGACCAATTCTTGCATGGTTGTTAGAGACCATATACTAACACCACGTACCAAATTTCAACCGGATCGGATGAATTTTGCTCCTCTAAGAGGCTCCGGAGGTCAAATCTGGGGATCGGTTTATATGGGGGCTATATATAATTACGGGCCGATGTGGACCAATTTTTGCATGGTCATTAGAGAACATATACCAACACCATGTACCAAATTTCAGCCGGATCGGATGAAATTTGTTTCTCTTAGAGGCTCCGCAAGCCAAATCGGGGGATCAGTTTATATGGGGGCTATATGTAATTATAGACCGATATGGACCAATTTTTGCATGGTTGTTAGAGACCATATACTAACACCATGTACCAAATTTCAGCCGGATCGGATGAAATTTGCTTCTCTTAGGGGGTCTGCAAGCCAAATTTGGGGGTCCGTTTGTATGGGGGCTATACGTAAAAGTGGACCGATATGGCCCATTTTCAATACCATCCGACCTACATCAATAACAACTACTTGTGCCAAGTTTCAAGTCGATAGCTTGTTTCGTTCGGAAGTTAGCGTGATTTCAACAGACGGACGGACATGCTCAGATCGACTCAGAATTTCACCACGACCCAGAATATATATATTTAGGGGGTCTTAGAGCAATATTTCGATGTGTTACAAACGGAATGACAAAGTTAATATACCCCCATCCTATGGTGGAGGTTATAAAAATTGTGAATTTTTTTAAAATATTTGAAGTCAAACGTTTCCGAGAAGCGTTAGAATCCATTAAAAATTATAAAAAAATTATAAAAATTATTTATTTGACAAAATATCACAGAATTTTTTAATTTACATCCAAAACATTGAATTCGGATCACACCTAAATAGTGATGCAAATTCAGTGCAACGGCTGTTGAAATGGAGGACTTCTGTCCTATGACAAGCCCATGTTAAATTCATCGCTTCTGCGTCAATTTTGCACCACTTCCGGATCCAAAAAGGACATTTTCATTACTTTTTTAGCGACGCTGTTTTTGCTGGGGAGCCACAGTGGTGCAATAGTTAGCATGCCCGCCTTGCATACACAAGGTAGTGGGTTCGATTCCTGCTTCCACCGAACACCAAAACGGTGTGGGAGCCACCGTGGTGCAATGGTTAGCATGCCCGCCTTGCATACACAAGGTCGTGGGTTAGATTCCTGCTTCGACCGAACACCAACAAGTTTTTCAGCGGTGGATTATCCCACCTCAGTAATGCTGATGACATTTCTGAGGGTTTCAAAGCTTCTCTAATTGGTTTCACTGCAATGTGGAACGCCGTTCGGACTCGGCTATAAAAAGGAGGCCCCTTGTCATTAAGTTTAGCATGGAATCGGGCAGCACTCAGTGATAAGAGAGAAGTTCACCACTGTGGTATCAAAAGCCCGCCTTGAATACACAAGGTCGTGGGCTCGATTCCTGCTTCGACCGAACACCAACAAATTTTTCAGCGGTGGATTATCGCACCTCAGTAATGATGGTGACATTTCTGAGTGTTTCAAAGCTTCTCTAATTGGTTTCACTGCAATGTGGAACGCCGTTCGGACTCGGCTATAAAAAGGAGGCCCCTTGTCATTGAGCTTAACATGGAATCGGGCAGCACATTAATATACCGAGCAAAAAGAAAAAAATCGATAAATGAGATCTTTATCCTAATTTTAATTTTATTGATCGTAGATTTAAAGCCAAATAGGTAGCTAAAAAATGTCTTTAAAGCTTTAAGGGAAGGTGAAAATCTCTGAAGTAAACTTTTTTGGAGTGAAGGGTTCATTAGGGATACATTCGGGTTTTTTGTAATGAACTACAATGTTACAGTACACACAAAAAATATTTTTTTTCTTAAATCACGAATTTAATTGATCCAATCAATTTTTAATTGAAATGTTTTCAACCACAGAAATGATATTATCAATTAAAAAAATATTAATTGATTTTATTAATTTTTGTGATTGATTTTTGTTTCAATTAAAAAATTTGTTAAATCAATTAAATTTTTTATTGAAAATTTTTTAAAACTCAATTAAGACTTTAATTGGAAAAATGTTCGTGAAATTTTTTTCTGTGTAGGTAACGGATATGATTAGGTTAGGTGGCAGCCCGATGTATCAGGCTCACATAGCCTATTCAGTCCATTGTGTTACCACAGTGGTGAACTTCTCTCTTATCACTGAGCGCTGCCCGATTCCATGTTAAGCTCAATGACAAGGGGCCTGCTTTTTATAGCCGAGTCCGAACGGCGTTCCACATTGCAGTGAAACCAATTAGAGAAGCTTTGAAACACTCAGAAGTGTCACCAGCATTACTGAGGTGCGATAATCCACCGCTAAAAAACTTTTTGGTGTTCGGTCGAAGCAGGAATCGAGCCCACGACCTTGTGTATTCAAGGCGGGCCTGCTACCATTGCACAACGGTGGCTCCCGTCTTAGCCTATATTTCATGCGTTTTTATCTTAAATCTAAAGTTTCAATATTTCAGTTAACTTAAGAACAATTTCTTTAAATCAAAAATGGGTTCTTTACTTTAAAGAAAATTTGCCTTAGTTCAAAGACATGCGACTTTAGCGGAGGGACGCAAATTTGTGTCCTAAATTTAATGAAAAAAAATGTTTACAAACTTTATTGTAATGAAAATTTCATTATTTGTAAGAAATTTGTCCTTAATATTTTGTAAACTGCACATCCTAAAATTTAGGATGTGTAATCTTTAATATCACGTAAATATTTTTTCAGTGTAGATTCAGAAATATAAAGCTAACATTTTTATATCACAAAAAAATCTACAACATTATGTTATGTTTAATTAAAATCGAAAAACCAAATGTATGCCTAGTTACCAATAATTAATATGTTTCAAAAAAAAAACATTTACCTTTTTTCAACACCTTGTGATGCTATCGTAAATGATAATAAGATCTCCAAACTCAGAGCATAAATATATCCAGAAATTTTAGAAATCCTTTGGCTGCACCTTTTGTTGGGTATTAAAAAATTTATTAATTTCTTTTTGTGTAGTTATAATTTTTTATTATTATTATAAATTATTATTGATTGAAAGCACCATTAATTTTTGCACAATTATCCACATATACACATAAATATTTTCATGAATTTCATAAAATTCATGCAATCGTTTTAACTACTTTTTATTTTTATTATTATTATTAAAAGATATTTTAATTATATTCTCTAGACCATATACAAAATGCAGTCGACGACTTCTCTCGATTTAGATTCAATAGAAAATTTGTAAACACACAGACGTTTCAGTGAGTAAGTTTCGTTTGGTTGGGTATCTTTACAATTGAGATGGTAAAATTTCATTTAATTTCCACACTTCTTATATGGAAGAAAGAAAAAAAAAAACAATTTTTTCTATCTATACACGAATCTGTAAGTTTCTTTTTGTTTAGATTTATTTCCACAATTTTCCACTTTTTACATATATTTGTTGTTGTTGTTGTATATAACTTTAGAAGAATACAAATGATTGAATGAAAGAAAAAAAACTAATGGTCAGCGTACCGCAATATTCCGTTCGTTGATTGAATGAACAATGTTTTCAACAATCTTCGTTGAGCACCATAAACAGACTGTCGCTTGGTTTTCTGCTCTTGCCTAAAGATTCCTGTTTAACCAGCATAATATTCTGTTCGGCGTTTTTGTTTTTTTTTTTGCTGTGTGTATGCGCGCATGGTGTTTACATCTATCTGTATAGTGGCAGAGCTCTGCTTTTCTTTTTCTCATTCCAAACAAGAAAAAATGCTTTGTGTTTCTGTTAACGTTAACGTCAATCATTAATTTTTTTAGTTTTGTTAACATCTCACTTGGGCTATGGGGGCTCCATTTACATGAATTATTATACCTGACTGTAAAGTATTAATTGTATACATTTTTTATTGAGAATAGAAGTTGATGTACTAGAGAGAGGGAGAGTGAGTAAACGTATGCTCCAATGTTAAGTTTGTTCTGTTAATTCTCTGATGAGAATATGTTGTAAGAATAATAGTGTTAAATTTATTGGTATATATTTCTCTCTGGGTACATAACAGAGACTATGGGGCATTAATGTTAAATGTGGAATAACAGAGTTATTTATATATCAATTGCAAGCTATTTAAATGAATGATATCTTCTCTATGAACAGGAACACTAGAGAGAACTACCACAAATCATATGGAGCCAACTATAGGAAAAACTAAAAAATGCATATTGTGTGGTCAAAAGCAACATTCCCATTAATGTTATATGTGGAATAACAGAGTTATTTATATATCAACTGCAAGCTATTTAAATGAATGATATCTTCTCCATGAAGTTTGTGGACACTTTCAAACAGGAACACTAGGGAGAACTACCACAAATCATATGGAGCCAACTATATGAAAAACTAAAAAATGCATATTGTGTGGTCGAAAGCAACATTCCCATGCAAAGTGTCTTGTTTTCAATGCGATGATGATGATGATTGGCATATTTTTACAGTTTTCGACCACTTCGTCATTATATGTGCACTCTACCGTCAAGCTGAACAGGCGCGTTTTCGAAATCGGATTCCAACAATTTAATGCAGGCGTAATAGGTACGTATTACGAATTTCAAGAGTAGTTGTAAAACAAGCTACCATAGAAGGAAATTCAACGTCATTCACTGGGCTGCCAATATTAGGGTTTTCCAAGGGACGGGTTCCTATTGAAGATAATTACTTGGGCAATAGCCAAGAATTAAGGCCTATTAGTCGACCTGTTGCCGGGTCAACGGCCTGCGACTGGGTTTCCCAAGGAACGGGTTTCTACTCTCATTAAACGTCAATCTGAACGGGCGTGTTTCCTAAATCGGATTCTTTAAATTTAGTACCGGGGAGCCACCGTGGTGCAATGGTTAACATGCCCGCCTTGCATACACAAGGTCGTGGGTTCGATTCCTGCTTCGACCGAACACCAAAAGTTTTTCAGCGGTGGATTATCCCACCTCAGTAATGCTGGTGACATTTCTGAGGATTTCAAAGCTTCTCTAAGTGGTTTCACTGGAATGTGGAACGCCGTTCGGACTCGGCTATAAAAAGGAGGTCCCTTGTCATTGAGCTTAACATGGAATCGGGCAGCACTCAGTGATAAGAGAGAAGTTCACCACTGTGGTATCACAATGGACTGAATAGTCTAAGTGAGCCTGATACATCGGGCCACATAACCTAACCTAACCTAAATTTAGTACCGGCGTAATGGGTAGTTATTGCGAATCAAGTGTGGTGATGAAACAAGTTACCATACAAAGAAATTCAACGTCATCCACTGGGCTCCGAACTTTACGCCCCAACGGGCGGTTTCATACTGAAGATAATAATTTGGGAAATTACCAAGGGTTAGGCCCTATGAGTCGACCTGTAGACGAGTCGATATACTGCGACTGTTTCCCAAGGAACGGGTTTCTATCATCATTATACATTAAACGTCAAGTTAAACGGACTTGGTTTCTAAATCGGATTCCTTCATTTTACTCAAGTAGGGAGCCAATGATTAGCATGCCCGCCTTGTATACACAGGGTTATGGGTTCAAACCCAGTTTCGACCAATCAGCGGTGGATTATCCCACCTCAGTAATGTTGGTTACATTTCTGAGTGTTTCAATGTGGAACGTCGTTTGAACTAGGCTATAAAAAGGAGCTTAACATATAATCGGGTTGCACTCAGTGATAAGAGAGAAGTTCACCACTGTGGTATCACAATGGACTGAATAATCTAAGTGCGCCTGAAATATCGAGCTGCCACTATACATAACCTTCAATTTAGTACCGGCGTAATAGGTAAAGGGTGGTTAAAATTTCAAGGGCCGATGTTGATTTTGAATAAAACACAAACTATTTAGGAACTTATTGAAATTTTATTTTAATCTGATATATTGGTATTACTCAATTATGTATGGAACAAAATATCGGCCAAATGGGCGCCGCGACCTCGGTGGCACAACTTCATCCGATGGTCCAAATTTTCGATGACGCTGAGGCATAATGGAGGTTCTATGCCGTTAATGTGTCGAATTATCTCATCCTTTAGCTCTTGAATTGTTGCTGGCTTATCGACGTACACCTTTTCTTTCAAATAACCCCAAAGAAAAAAGTCCAACGGTGTCAAATCACATGATCTTGGCGGCAAATTGACATCGCCATTACGTGTGATAACACGGCCATTGAATTTGTTGCGCAAAAGAGCCATTGTTTCGTTAGCTGTGTGGCAAGTGGCACCGTCTTGCTGAAACCACATATCGTCCACATCCATATCTTCCAATTCGGGCCATAAAAAGTTCGTTATCATCTCACGATAGCGAACACCATTCACAGTAACTGCCTGACCGGCCTCATTTTGGAAAAAATACGGCCCGATGATGCCGCCAGCCCATAAACCGCACCAAACAGTCACTCTTTGTGGGTGCATTGGTTTTTCGACAATCACTCTTGGATTCTCATTCGCCCAAATGCGGCAATTCTGTTTATTGACGAATCCACTGAGGTGAAAATATGCCTCATCACTGAAGATGATTTTCTTCGAAAATTGATCATCCATTGTTGCCATTTCTTGGAACCATTTAACACATTGTTGGATTGTGTATCTCTCCATGGTTCAAATTGAGTAAGTCTGAAATAGAGAAATGTCAAATAAAATTCGGAAAAAAACTTGGCGTTTAGGTGTGGTTCACATTCAATATCGGCCCTTACAATTTAACCACCCTTTAGTTATTGCGAATTTCAAGTGTGGTGATAAAACAAGTTACCATACAAAGAAATTCAACGTCATCCACTGGGCTCCCAACTTTAGGCCCCAATGGTTAGGGTTAGGCCCTATTAGTCGACAGACTGTGACACCTCTTTGGCAAGTCCACCCTTTTCTAAACCAATGACATCAAAATGTGGTAATCCCTCAAATTTCATCCTATCCGGCTGAAATTTGGTACATGGTGTTAGTATATGGTCTCTAACAACCATGCAAAAATTGGTCCACATCGGTCCATAATTATATATAGCCACCATATAAACCGATCACCAGATTTAACATCCGGAGCCTCTTGGAAGACCAAAAATCATCTGATTCAGTTGAAATTCGGTACATGGTGTTAATATATGGCCTCAAACTCCCATGCAAAAATTGGTCGATATCGGTCCATAATTATATATAACCCCCATATAAACCGATCACCAGATTTGACCTCCGGAGCCCCTTGGAAGACCAAAATTCATCTGATTCTGTTAATATTTGGTACGTGGTGTTAATATATGGCCTCAAACACCCATGCAAAAATTGGTCGAAATCGGTCCATAATTATATATAGCCCCCATATAAACCGATCCCCAGATTTGACCTCCGGAGCCCCTTGGAAGAGCAAAATTCATCTGATTCGGTTCAAATTTGGTACGTGATGTTAGTATATGGTATCCAACAACCATGCAGGAATTGGTTCATATCAGGCCATAATTATATATAACCCCCATATTAACCGATCCCCAGATTTGACCTCCGGTGCCTTTTGGAGAAGCAAAATTCATCCGATCTGGTTGAAATTTGGTACGTGGTGGTAGTACTCGTATATGATATTTAACAACCATGTCAAAAGTGGTCCATATCAGTCCATAATTATATATAGCCCCCATATAAACCGATCACGAGATTTGGTTTTGGAGCCTCTTGGTACATTGTGCTAATATATGGCCGTTAACAACAATGCTTAACTAGGTCCATATCGGTCCTCAGATAAATCGATCCCCAATCGCACAAAAATTGGTCGATATCAAGTTCATAATTGTATATAGCCCCCATAAAAGCTACCCCCATATTTCAATTCTGGCTCCCTACGTACCGTGCAAAAGTCCATATCGATTCGTAATTATTTGTAGATTTACCTACACATACCTTTTTTGTCTAATATATACCACGTATAGACTAAATCACAATTTAGAAAACGATTTAAGATACCACAACCCAAGTAATTCGATTCTGGATGACAGTCTTTCGTAGAAGTTTCTACGCTATCCATGGTGGAGGGTACACAAGACTCGGCCTGGCCGAACTTACGACCATATATACTTGTTTACTTTGAACATCCGTTACAAATTTGTTTTTTATTAAACTGGAATTTCCATAAATGAGATCTCTAACCTATTTAAATTTTTTTTTATTGATCCTAGATTGAAAGCCAGCTAGGTCGCTAAAAATGTCATTATTTTAAAGAAGACGCAGCATTGGCTGGAAATCAATACTAAAAATTGTGGATCCAAGTTAGGGTTGCCAGATAATGATTGCCCAAAACCGGGACGTTGCACCGTAAAAAACCGCAGACTTTGAAATTTCAAAATATGTTGGAGCCTCTGAAACTTTCTCCCAAGATGGCTGTCATGATTTTATATCAAACGTAAACATTTTTGGGAATTTTTTTTTTAACGGAAACCTAAACCCATATTTACTGGCATATTCCTTTCGGTTTTGGCAAACAAACTTAAGGTCTGAGATGACAATCGCTGCTTGTTTTGTAGTGCCTTTCGATACTGAGAATTTGGATATCGCCGTGGACATGATTTTGGTATATTTCCTATCAGAGTTGGGGATTGTTATAGTGTCACTAAAGAGTCTATGGTAGTGATAGGGATAAAATCGAATCTTGAAATGTTGGCAGGAGTATAGACTTGACTTATAATTTGTAAAAATTCATTTCGCAGAAAAACGTGAATTTGAAATAAAATTGTATTTTTTTTACAGTTACTGCTCAAGTGACAGCTGATGATTCGAAAGACAGTGATTTGATTGTTTCTCATAGTGATGAGATTGAATGAAATGGTTCTAATAGACAAATGTACATTTAAAAAAGTATGAAAATCCAAAACCAGAAATATTTTTGAAAGCGATTTAATTTCAAATCGTTTTCTTTTCGAAGAAATGAAAAAAAAATTAAAACATATACCTGAGTAATTGAAATTCCGGGATTTTTGGCAAATTTTGTGAAAGATTCGGAACACTTCCTGTAGAAGAAATTCCCGGACAATCCAGGCGAATCCCGGCCCTCTGGCAAGCCTAATCCAAGTAAACTTTTTTGAGTTCAGGAATCATGTATCTCTATTTTTTTCAGTTTGGCCAGGTTCCGAATCGCTTTTTCTTCGATATGGGTAACTCTTTGCATAATAAAGGCAGGGTAGTGAACCTAAGGTAGTGTTCGAAGGACTCAACATCTTCAGAACACGCCCTACATGCACTATCCTCTGCTGCTCCTCATCGACACAAAAGGACTCCCAATTCTAGAAGTTCATTCATTATTTTCTCCACATCTGACATTATCTAAGAAGCTTTACCAAATGCGATTTAAATAAGAAAGCCTTGACACTTCGGTTATATTGCAAAACCTTCATACAGATGAAGATGTTTTCACTTCAATAGCTTCCTGTAATGCTACCAACCCAGTCCCTCTGATGTCCATTCCATATTATCTCTATGGAAAAATCTTAAATTCGAAGAAAATTCACGGAATGAATGTTTAAACCCCTTCAATTCTAATTCAACCTTCAGCTTTAAATTTTCATTTGAATTTTTATATGGGGATTTATCTATGTAGTGACATTTGTTCTCTTTCTCCTGGTTTTGTTGTTGGTCCCATTCAACCTTCTCAGCATTGTTTTGGAATGGCCCAGAGGCTGGTTCTTTGTTAAAATGGTTTGAGTAGTCGCGTTTTAACTAAAACTCACCGAACAAACAGCAACGAGAGCCGACAAAAAGCCTGCACGCAAATATACTAACATACTAATAGACTGGGAAAATGCACAGTGGTTTTGTTCATTTAGGTGTGGAATAAATATAAAATAAAATAAATAAATTTCTTAAAATTAAAGGTAGTTCACCAACAAAAAAATCGATATTTGTCTATAAATAATGCTAGATTTCTTGCTGTTGGTAGATCGATAGAATTTGGGTTGATTTTGCAATAGATTTTCTATATAAATAAAATTTTGACAACATTTTCTATAGAATTAAAATTTTGATTACATTTTCTATAAAAATAAAATTTCGGCAAAATTTTCTATAGTAATAAAATTTTGACTAAATTTTCTATAGAAATAAAAGTATGACAAAATTTTCTATAGAGATAAAAATTTTACAAAATTTTCTATAGAAATAAAATTTTGACAAAATTTTCTAAAGAAATAAAATTTTGACAAAATTTTCTATAGAAATAAAATTTTGACAAAATTTTCTATAGAAATAAAAGTATGACAAAATTTTCTATAGAGATAAAATTTTGACAAAATTTTCTACGAAAATAAAATTTTCTATAGAAATAAAAATTTTGACAAAATTTTCTATAGAATTAAAATTTTGACTACATTTTCTATAAAAATAAAATTTCGGCAAAATTTTAGAAATAATATTTTGACAAAATTTTGACAACATTTTCTATAGAATTAAAATTTTGATTACATTTTCTATAAAAATAAAATTTCGGCAAAATTTTCTATAGTAATAAAATTTTGACTAAATTTTCTATAGAAATAAAAGTATGACAAAATTTTCTATAGAGATAAAAATTTTACAAAATTTTCTATAGAAATAAAATTTTGACAAAATTTTCTATAGAAATAAAATTTTGACAAAATTTTCTATAGAAATAAAATTTTGACAAAATTTTCTATAGAAATAAAATTTTGACAAAATTTTCTAAAGAAATAAAATTTTGACAAAATTTTCTATAGAAATAAAATTTTGACAAAATTTTCTATAGAAATAAAAGTATGACAAAATTTTCTATAGAGATAAAATTTTGACAAAATTTTCTATGAAAATAAAATTTTCTATAGAAATAAAAATTTGACAAAATTTTCTATAGAATTAAAATTTTGACTACATTTTCTATAAAAATAAAATTTCGGCAAAATTTTCTATAGAAATAATATTTTGACAAAATTTTCTATAGAAATAAAATTTTGACAAAATTTTCTATAGAAATAAAATGTTGACAAAATTATTTATAGAAATAAAATTTTTGACAAAATTTTCTATAGAAATAAAATTTTGACAAAATTTTCTATAGAAATCAAATTTTGACAAAATTTTCTATAGAGATAAAATTTTGACAAAATTTTCTATAGAAATAAAATTTTGACAAAATTTTCTATAGAAATAAAATTTTGACAAAATTTTCTATAGAAATAAAATTTTGACAAAATTTTCTATAGAAATAAAATTTTTACAAAATTTTCTATAGAAATAAAAGTATGAAAAAAATTTTCTATAGAGATAAAATTTTGACACAATTTTCTATAGAAATAAAAGTATGACAAAATTTTCTATAGAAATAAAAATTTTGACAAAATTTTCTATAGAATTGAAATTTTGACAAAATTTTCTATAGAAATAAAAGTATGACAAAATTTTCTATAGAGATAAAATTTTGACAAAATTTTCTATACAAATAAAATTTTGACAAAATGTTCTATAGAAATAAAAATTTTGACAAAATTTTCTATAGAATTAAAAATTTGACTACATTTTCTATAAAAATAAAATTTCGGCAAAATTTTGTATAGAAATAATATTTTGACAAAATTTTCTATAGAAATAAAATTTTGACAAAATTTTCTATAGAAATAAAATGTTGACAAAATTATTTATAGAAATAAAATTTTGAAAAAAAATTCTATAGAAATAAAATTTTGACAAAATTTTCTATATAAATAAAATTTTGACAAAATTTTCTATAGAAATAAAAATTTTGATAAAATTTTCTATAGAAATAAAATTTTGACTACATTTTCTATAGAAATAAAATTTTGACAAAATTTTCTAAAGAAAAAAAATTTTGACAAAATTTTCTATAGAAATAAAATTTTGACAAAATTTTCTATAAAAATAGAATTTTGACAAAATTATAGAAAATAGAAATAAAATTTTTACAAAATTTTCTATAGAACTAAATTTTGACAAAATTGTCTATAGAAATAAAATTTTGACTTATTTGTTTATATAGAAAATTTTCTATAGAAATAAAAATTTGACAGAAGTTTCTATCGAATAGAAATATTCGATAAATTTTTGACAAAATTTTCTATTGAAATAAAATATTGAAAAAATTCTCTATAGAAATAAAATTTTGACAAAATTTTTTTATAGAAATAAAATTTTGAAAAATTTTTCTATAGAAATAAAATGCTGACAAAATTTTCTTATACAAATAAAACTTTGACAAAATTTTCTATAAAAATAGAATTTGGACAAAATTATAAATAGAAATAAAATTTTGACGAAATTTTCTATAGAAATAAAATTTTTACAAAATTTTCTATAGAAATAACATTTTGACAAAATTTTCTAAAGAAATAAAATTTTGAAAAAATTTTCTATAGAAATAAAATGTTGACAAAATTTTCTGTAGTAATAAAATTTTGACAAAATGTTCTATAGAAATAAAATTTTGACAAAGTTTTCTATAAAAATAAAATTTTGACAAAATTATAGAAAATAGAAATAAAATTTTGACGAAATTTTCTATAGAAATAAATTTTGACAAAATTTTCTATAGAAATAAAAGTATGACAAAATTTTCAATAGAAATAAAATTTTGACAAAATTTTAATATAGAAATAAAATTTTGACAAAATTTTCTATAGAAATAAAATTTTGACAAAATTTTCTATAGAAATAAAATGTTGACAAAATTTTCTTATACAAATAAAATTTTGACAAAATTTTCTATAAAAATAGAATTTTGACAAAATTATAGAAAATAGAAATAAAATTTTGACGAAATTTTCTATAGAAATAAATATTTGACAAAAGTTTCTATAGAAATAAAAGTTTGACAAAAATTTCTATAGAAATAAAATTTTGATTATTTTTGGTATGTGTGGCAACCGTGGTAGAGGACTCTCGATTATTTTATGTATACGTAAAAAAAAAGTTCAACTTCACAGTGTAGCGTGCCTCGGCCTTAGGTGGTAATGTCATGGATGACTGTCATAGACCACTGTTCTAGCTAGTATGTCGGGGAAATATGCATTCTATGGTGGTTTTGCTGCATGCGAACACATAGTAGAAACAAACAAGAAATAACCATGACAACAGCAAAAGCAACAATAATAGTAGGGACCAGAAGCTATAATAACAACAATACTCTAATGGTAAAATCATAAAGGCGTTCATTCTTTCCTCATATAACATCCGTACCCAAACAAGCTTGCAAATGTTCAGTTATTTGAAATACACGCTCTAACCCTCTGTTCTTGGGCTATCTCCAAGTGTGTCTGACAGATATGTACAAATTCCATAAAAACAAACCGAAATATAACCGCATATACATATTTACATAACTCTGCTATTTAAATGTGAGAAGAGCTGTAAACAACGATAACAACAAACACGAGTCGATTGAATGCAAAGCATGAAACTCTGCTCAAAGCATCTTGCCAACAAACGATTGACTTGTCTATGCTGTCATTGGTGTCGGCTTCAGGGGTGAGGTGAGAACATACATAAGCTCCAATGTGTGTAAAAAGTTGCATTTGATGTTGTTGGTATGTTCATGCTGATAATTCTCAAAATTTGGCCAAGAGCGCGTCCATGACAGTGAAACTTAGTCCATGAGCGCTTTGATAGAAGGAGGAGGAGGGTTAACTACTATAGGCAAAGCTAAGGATTGAGAGTGAATTGTTTAGTCTCTACTCAAGAATGTCTCTGACAAATACTCTATCCATTCTGGTTGTTGCTGGTCTAGTGTAGCTACAGAGATGTAGCAGCGTTACCATTTGCTGCCGTTAGTTGGCAACTTTTCTTTGTTGTGATGCCAGTTTTTTTCTGGAGTTTTTGTATAATGCCGCCGCAATATACAAAAACATAAAAATGAAAACAGAATCATTACGAAAAAAAACCATAAAAATAGAATTTTAATTATGAAGTGGAGGTAGATTTAATCAACAACAAAAACGAAATAATATACGTAGATAAAAATTAATCGTGAGAGAACATTGGAATAGAGGCAACAATTTTCGTTTAAGTTAAAAATTGCCTAAAGCCATTTAATATCCGTTTTTTTTTTTTTCATTTTCGCGTTTCCTTCTTTATCCATTTCCTTTAAAAAACATCCTTTCATTTAATCTGGAAATTGTATAACGGAAGCTGTGGTTTTTGTTTTTCATTAAAAATACAAAAAAATCCTTAACGGTACACAAGTTGATATTCTCCAAAGAGATTATATAGCGTATAATGTTGTGTGTGTGTGTGAGAGAGAGAGAGAAGCTTACTGTTATTATTACAGTCCAAGAGCACCAGTTACAATAAAAGTTTATGTTTAACACATGCTCTGTTACTAGGTTTTTGCTCTCTCACTCTCTACTTAGACTTGTTAATATTTAACATAAGTCGTTATTGTAAGTGATTGGGATTTATTATGATAAAACTGTTATTGTAATCATTGACCTAAATGATACGAGGTACCTGTTAGAAAGTCAGGACAGTATAAATTAAAAAAAAAAAAAACTACCCAGAAAAGGTCAGGGAAAACTCCAATAGGTGCAAATTACTCCCTCTGGATGTCGAATTATAAGACAGCTGTTCCACAATGCAAACACCACAGTATTATAACAAGTAAATACAGCCGAAAGTACAGTCTGTTCTTTAGTTGCACTAAAGACTGTCAACCACAATCAATTTACTCAGGTTGTGGTAACAATTTCCGTTGACCATGTAGATTTTTATTTCTTGTCATTGTCATCTAAACCACACGTTAGTCCATATGGAGTTGAGGCAAATCTGGGGATCGGTTTATATGTGAGGTATATATAATTAGGGACCGATATGGACCAATTTTTACATGGTTGTTAGATGCCATATACTAACATCAAGATCAAAATCTCAAGCGTATCTGATGAAATTTTCTCCTCCTCCAAGAGGCTCCGTAAACCAAATCTGGGGGTTAGTTTTGTATGGGGGCTATACCTAAAAGTGGTCCGATATGGCCCATTTGGCCATACCATCCAAACTACAGCAATAACGACTACCTATTCCAAGTATCAAGTTTCGTTAGGATGTTAAAGTGATTTCAACAGGCGGGCGGACGGACATCGCTAGATCGACTCAGAATTTTACTTTATGAGACCAATATTTCGATGTGTTACAAATGGAATGACAAAGTTGGGTATGGAGGGTATCATGCTACGATGGAGGGTGTAAAAATTGATCTCCATCGAAATATTTCCCCTTTAACTCTATTTTAATTTACTTTATCATTAAAAAATTGCTCATAAAATCGAAGTCTTAAAATTTTGCAAATCTCAAGGCAGAAAAATCACTATTCCATTAAATGTTCATACTTTAGCAAAAATCTGACATCGTATAATTATATTACAAATTATATACCAGGCAATCACTTTTAACTATTCAATTTCCACAAAACATCCTTCCCCCAATTGGTTATGAATTTCTTGAGCAGTGGTAGGGATCCCATCAACCTACCTATCTGGCTAGACATAAAATTATGTGTTGTTGTTTCATGCTTTTGAAAAGTTTTCAAAAGAACAAAGTCTGTTTTTTTTTGTTTCTATGATGACATGAACTTGACTCAATAGAGGCGAATGGTAGAGAAATCAATAAAAGATCTTAGTAATTTTCCATTTCACAATTTTTCAATTTTATTTAATGGCAAATAGAATTCTATGTGTTTCCTATTGAATTTAGTTAATTGAGAATTGACTGAAAATGGTGGGATGATAGACACAATTTCAGTGGTAATGGAATATCTTAACATAAAGATTTCAGAAAGGGGGAAATGCTAAAATAAACATTAGCGAAGAAGGAGTATTATATTGAAGTGAATTGAAGTTTTATTTTGGATTCTAGTAAACAAAGTAAGTTTCTAAATTAAATTTATCATACGTCAAGTGGTACATCAATTAATATCACTTATCCGTAAGACTAAAGTAAGTTTCTAACTTAAATTTATATTACGTATACAACATAAGGGTTTCAATTAATACAACTCACACATCACGTGGTACATCAATTAATATTACTTATACGTAAGACTCATAAAGCAATCTGTTATTTTTTTTCAGTTTCTTTGACTATTTGGTGTGTCAAAGTATGTGCTACACAGGAAATATTTGAGTCCCCCTTAATTAACACTAAATTATTCTTGAGCTATTCTTGGATCTAAAATAAACAACAAATATTTAGCCTTACCGTCAAACACAATTGTATCACAAAAAGAATTTACTCTCGTGTATATTATATTTTCATAAATGGCCACTATCGATGTTTTAGTATATAGGAGTGGTGTTTTCATATTTACCGCATTTCTCTGCGTATTCTAGAAATAACAATAGGTCAGTGATCACGGTTGCTTCTCGTGCCTAAAATAATCTACCGCAATTTAAAGAAAACTTTACCAAAAATCTACCAAATTAAAAAAAACAGTTTTTTATCACATTTTTGTGGTTATTATAAAAAATATTATTTTTTCGAAAGAAATGTTTTATTATTTTATTTTAGAAGTTTATTTCATTATTTTTAATATTATGATATCTCCTATAAGCACAATGTTTTGGGTGCATAAACATCCCTGAAATTGTTTGACAATTTAGTTTGCACTAACAAGGGAAAGTTACTACTTCTTTAAAAAGGGAGATCTTACTCACAATGGACTTTAATAGTGTGATATTGAATTTATAGAATTGTTTTTTATCAAAATTTTATTTCTATAGACAATTTTGTCAAGATTTTTTTCCATAGAACATTTTCTAAAAATTTTGTCTCTATGGCAAACTTTGTCAATATTTTTTCTATAGTAAATTTTGTCAAAATTGTATTTCTATGAAAAAATTTTTTTTTTCAAAACTTTATTTCTATTGAAAATTTGGTCAAAATGTTTTTTTTGTAAAATAAAATTTTATGTCTATAGAAAATTTTGTCAAAATTTTGTTTCAATAGAAAATTTCGTCAAAAATGTACTTCTACAGAAAACTTTGTCAAAACTTTAATTCAATAGAAAATTTCGTCAAAAATTTATCGAATATTTCTATTCGATAGAAAATTTTGTCAAAATTTTTTTCCATAGAAAATTTTCTCAAAATTTTATGTCTATAAAAAAAATTGTCAAAATTTTATTTTTATAGAAACTTTTGTCAAATTTCTATTTCTATAGAAAATTTTGTCAAATTTTTATTTCTATAGAAAATTTTGTCAAAACGTTTTTCTATAAAAATTTTATTTTTATTGAAAATTTTTTCAAAATTTTATTTCAATAGAAAATTTTGTCAAAACTTTAATTCTATAAAATATTTTTCAAAATTTTATTTATATAAAAAATTTTGTCAAATTTCTATTTCTATAGAAAATGTTGTCAAATTTATATTTCTATAGAAAATTTTGTTAATTTTTATTTCCATAGAAAATTTTTTCCAAATTTTTTTTTCTATAGAAAATTTTGTCAAAATTTTTTTTCTATAGAAAATTTTTTCAAAATATTATTTCTATAGAAAATTTTGTCAAAATTTTATGTCTATAGAAAAATTTGTCAAAATTTTATTTCAATAGACAATTTCATCAAAAATTTATCTAATATCTCTATTCGATAGAAAATTCTGTCAAAATTTTATTTCTATAGAAAATTTTGTAAAACTTTAATTCTATAAAAAAATTTTCAAAATTTTATTTCTATAGAATATTTTGTCAAATCTATATTTCTATAGAAAATTTTGTAAAATTTCTATTTCTATAGAAAATTTTGTAAAAATTTTATTTCAATAGAAAATTTCGTCAAAAATTTATCTAATATGTCTATTCGATAGAAAATTCTGTCAAAATTTTATTTCTATAGAAAATTTTGTCAAAGCTTTAATTCTATAAAAAAATTTCAAAATTTTATTTGTATAGAAAATTTTGTCAAATTTTATGTCTATAGAAAATTTTGTTAACATTTTATTTCAATAAAAAATTTCGTCAAAAATTTATCTAATATGTCTATTCGATTGAAAAATCTGTCAAAATTTTATTTCTATAGAAAATTTTGTCAAAACTTTAGTTTAAAAAAAAAAACATTTCAAAATTTTATTTGTATAGAAAATTTTGTCAAATTTTATGTCTATAAAAAATTTTGTCAAAATTTTATTTCAATAGAAAATTTCGTCAAAAATTTATCTAATATGATAGAAAATTCTGTAAAAATTGTATTTCTATAGAAAATTTTGTCAAAACTTTAATTCTATAAAAAAAATTTCAAAATTTTATTTGTATAGAAAATTTTGTCAAATTTCTATTTCTATACAAAATTTTGTAAAATTTCTATTTCTATAGAAAACTTTGTAAAATTTCTATTTCTATAGAAAATTTTGTCAAATTTTTATTTCCATAGAAAATTTTTTTAAAATTTTGTTTCTATAGAAAATTCTGTCAAAAATTTATTTCCATAGATAATTTTCTCAGAGTTTTCTATATAAAAATTTATTCTACATTTTATTTCTATAGACAATTTTGTCAAATTTCTATTTCTATAGAAAATTGTGTCAAAACTTTTTTCTATAGAAGATTTTTTTCAAAATTTTATTTCTATAGAAGATTTTATCCAAATTTTATTTTTATAGAAGATTTTGTCAAAATTTTATTTCTATAGAAAAATTTGTCAAAATTTTATTTCAATAGACAATTTCATCAAAAATTTATTTCTATAAAAAAATTTGTTAAAATTTTATTTCTATAGAAAATTATGTCAAAATTTTATTTCTATAGAAAATTTTGTCAAAATTTTATTTCAATAGAAAATTTTGTCAAAAATGTCTCGAATAATTCTATTCAATAGAAAATTCTGACAAAATTTTATTTCTATAGAAAATTTTTTCAAAACTTTAATTCTACAAAAAATTTTTCAAAATTTTATTTCTATAGAAAATTTTGTCAAATTTCTATTTCTATAGAAAATTTTTGTCAAATTTTTATTTCTATAGAAAATTTTGTCAAAATTTTATTTCTATAGAAAATTTTGCAAAAATTGTATGTCTATAGAAAATTTTGTCAAAATTTTATTTCAAAGAAAATTTTGTCAAAAATTTATCTAATATCTCTATTCGATAGAAAATTCTGTCAAAATTTTATTTCTATAGAAAATTTTGTCAAAACTTTAATTCTATAAAAAATTTTTCAAAATTTTATTTGTATAGAAAATTTTGTAAAATTTCTATTTCTATAGAAAATTTTGTCAAATTTTTATTTCAATAGACAATTTCATCAAAAATTTATTTCTATAAAAAAATTTGTCAAAATTTTATTTCTATAGAAAATTATGTCAAAATTGTATTTCTATAGAAAATTTTGCCAAAATTTTATTTCTATAGAAAATTTTGTCAAAATTTTATTTCTATAGAAAATTTTGTCAAAATTTTATTTCAATAGAAAATTTTGTCAAAAATGTCTCGAATAATTCTATTCAATAGAAAATTCTGACAAAATTTTATTTCTATAGAAAATTTTTTCAAAACTTTAATCCTACAAAAAATTTGTCAAAATTTTATTTCTATAGAAAATTTTGTCAAATTTCTATTTCTATAGAAAATTTTTGTCAAATTTTTATTTCTATAGAAAATTTTGTCAAAATTTTATTTCTATAGAAAATTTTGTCAAAATTTTATTTCTATAGAAAATTTTGCCAAAATTTTATGTCTATAGAAAATTTTGTCAAAATTTTATTTCAATAGAAAATTTTGTCAAAAATTTATCTAATATTTCTATTCGACAGAAAATTCTGTCAAACTTTTATTTCTATAGAAAATTTTGTCAAAACTTTAATTCTATAAAAAAATTTTCAAAATTTTATTTGTATAGAAAATTTTGTAAAATTTCTATTTCTATAGAAAATTTTGTCAAATTTTTATTTCACTAGAAAATTTTCTCAAAGTTTTCTATATAAAAAAATTAGTCAAAATTTTATTTCACTAGAAAATTTTCTCAAAGTTTTCTATATAAAAAAAATTAGTCAAAATTTTATTTCTATAGAAAATTTTGTCAAATTTCTATTTCTATAGAAATTTTTGTCAAAACTTTTTTCTATAGAAGATTTTTTCAAAATTTTATTTCTATAGAAGATTTTATCCAAATTTTAGTTTTATAGAAAATTTTGTCCAAGTTTTATTTGTATAGAAAATTTTGTCACAATTTTTTTTGTGCAGAAAATTTTGCCAAAATTTTACTTTTACATAAAATTTTGTCAAAATTTTATTTCAATAGAAAATTTTGTCAAAAATGTATCGAATAATTTTATTCAATGGAAAATTCTGTCAAAATTTTATTCTATAGAAAATTTTGTCAAAACTTTAATTCTATAAAAAAAATTTTCAAAATTTTCTTTCTAAAGAAATTTTTGTCAAAATTCTATGTCTATAGAAAATTTTGTTAAAATTGTATTTCTATAGAAAATTTTGTCAAAATTTACAAACAAAAATTTTACCAAACTGTAAAAACTCTTCCAATTTGGCAGATTTCTACCAACTGCGGCAATCATGTCGGTGATTTGATTTTGGCTTGTGAAAGGTATATCGATGTGTATGACGACCCTTATCCTTCGATCGCCGGTATTCGATGAGACTCCGAAAACGGCTACTATGTAAGAAAACGTGGCATTTCTTCCTTTAGGTATCAGTGCAGTAATTGGGCTCTTTAATAATGTAATAATTAATAAAATAATTGTTCAGTAAATATGGATCTACTGGTGCATATCGGACACCAAGGATCAGTAGGAGCAATGGACTGCATACAGAAAACGAACATGGACAAAGTTGAAAGGTCGTGGCCAACTTTTTCTTGAGATTCATAAGGAGTTTTATAGAAAATTCCAGTCCATTTGAAGTGGAAAAACGCACTTTTTGGGTCACACGTCCGGCGTTTGTACGGTCCAATTGCTAGAATTGTGATAGGTCTTTTCTAGTTTGTCGCCCATCGACTTCTTTTTGTTTCCAAATTTGAGATATCTTGAGAAACAATATTTTTTAGACTGATTAAAAAATTCGGAGAATTGCGGGACCATGTATATTCACTAATTTAAACTCTAGTTATTTGCGTTAGTGTATTTCAATTCATATAAATCATACGCACCCTAGTTCATAATATCAGTGTTCTGTTAACATCACTCATACGCAACCTAGATAAGGTTTGGTGTTTTCTATATATCTGATCGCTGGCTTTTTTTTATGGCAAAAATCTATAGTTTGGCACCAATGTGAATCGATTAGAAGTGAGAAGTGGTTATCGTCGCTTAGGAGGCTTTCTTGTAAATCTCTAGAAACAACATTTTTTATCAGCTAAAAAAATTGGAGAATGTCTGGACCAAATATATCGTTCTAATAGGTGACTATGTTGGGGTGGTCACGAATTAAAGTCACTTTCGCTCTAGAACGCTTAGTTTAGGAGATATGGCCAAAAGAAGTGTTTCATATAAAAATTTCAAATTTTTAGGATTTGGGTGGATTTTTAAATTTTTGGGTGTGGTCACAAATTAAAGTCCTTTTCGCCCTTTGACGCATTTTTAAGGAGATATGACCAAAAGAAGTTTTTCATATAAAAATTTTGGGGGTGGTCACGAAATAAAGTCTGTTTCGCTCTAGGACGCTTAGTTTAGGAGATAGAGTCAAAAGAAGTTTTTCATATAAAAACTTAATTTTTTAGGATTTGTGTGGATTGTTCATTGTTTTGGGGGTGGTCACGAAATAAAGTCTGTTTCGCTCTAGGACGCTTAGTTTAGGAGATATGACCAAAAGAAGTTTTTCTTATAAAAATTTCATTTTTTTTAGGATTTGGGTGGATTTTTCAAATGAAGTTTTTCATATAAAATTTCAATTTTTTTAGGATTTGGGATTTTTCAATTTTTTGCGGGTGGTCACGAATTAAAGTCCATTTTGCTCTAGGGCGCATATTTAAGTAGATATGGCCAAATGAAGTTTTTCATATAAAAATTTCATTTTTTTTAGGATTTGGGTGGATTTTTCATTTTTTTGGGAGTGATATGGCCACAAGAAGTTTTTCATATAAAAATTTCAATTTTTTTAAGATTTGGGTGGATTTTCCAATTTTTTGGGGGTGGTCACGAATTAAAGTCTGTTTCGCTCTAGGACGCTTAGTTTAGGAGATATGGCCAAAAGAAGTTTAAAAAAAAAATATTTTTTTTAGGATTTGGATGGATTTTTCAATTTTTTGGGGGTGGTCACGAATTAAAGTCCTTTTTGCTCTGGGACGCATATTTAAGGAGATATGGTCAAAAGAAATTTCTCAAAATCGACAGTTATTTCCGAAAGAATAGATTTTAGTTGAATCAAAAAGTCATCTTTTCCGTATGTATTTCAATTCATACAACTTATACGCACCCTAGTTCATGACACAAAGGTTATGTTAATATCACTTATATTTGACCTATATAAGGTTTGGTGCTTTCTATATCTATTTTTTGATATTTTTATAGCAAAATCTCCTAGATTATTAAGTTTTGCAAATAATTCAGGTGTAAATAATAGTTTCATTAAGCTCATTCGGTTTTCAATTCGTACGACCCGTTGGAAATATTATGAAAAACACTCGTTTTAATTTATCAGGTTCTTTGAACTGTTAATGGCAAAATATCTACGAGTCAAGTGCAACATTCATTTCAATTTATTTAATCTATTTTTATTCAAGTATCATTGATATTCGTCAGAATTCTGTCTGGGTAAATTAATATAATGTATACGCCTTATAGGTTTCAATTCATATAAAGCATACGCAATCCAGTTCATAATATCATCATTATATTCAGAGTACTTATATGTGAATTAATTAGGACTTCAGTTTTTTTCTTGCATTCAGCTTTATATTCTGTTTCTTTATCATTTTATTGCAAGAGACCAGAGATTGTCCAGTTTTATATATTTTAAATGTAATTTCAAGTTTTTTTGATTTGAGTATACAAATGAACATTCTTTAGAAATGCTGAATAAAATTCTTATTTTGTAGTCATAGTGGGTTCATTATATACAACAAATATTTCCTATAATTATTATTACAATAATTATATAGATATCACTTATTCGACGATTCATAGAACCATTTATGCTTTCAGTTTACTGAACTTTTGATGACTAACTACTCGAAACTCAAGTGATACATTAATTTCTTTTAACGAAAATAAAATTACTTTAGAGCTTATTTTAGGTCTCTAACAAATACCTAGTACAAATAAATTAGATTTTTAATTTCAAATAGAATTTAAATATAATTCCAAGTATCATCGATTTGAGTTCGTAAAGTGTTTTTTATTAGAATATGTTCTCTTTGAATTAAATTAACATATTTCAAACGCCATATGATTCGGCGAACGTATCATTCATAACTGCAATAATATCACTCATACATCACTTCATAAAATCAAATGTTATGTTAATATCACTTATATGTAACCTATATAAGATTTGGTGCTTTCTATATCTATTTGTTGATATTTTTATAGCACAATCTCTTAGATTATTAAGTTTTGCAAATAAATCAGGTGTAAATAATAGTTTCATTAAGCTCATTCGGTTTTAAATTCGTACGGCCCGTTGGAAATATTATGAAAAACATGCGTTTTAATTTATCAGGTTCTTTGAACTGTTAATGGCAAAATATCTACAAGTCAAGTGCAACATTCTTTTCATTTTATTTAATCTATTTTTTATTCAAGTTTCATTGATATTCATCAGAATTCTGTCTGGGTAAATTAATATAATGTATACGCCTTATAGGTTTCAATTCATATAAAGCATACGCAATCCAGTTCATAATATCATCGTTATATTCAGAGTACTTATATGTGAATTAATTAGGACTTCAGTTTTTTTTTTTTTGGCATTCAGCTGTATATTCTGTTTCTTTATCATTTTATTGCAAGAGACCAGAGATTGTCCAGTTTTATATATTTTAAGTGTAATTTCAAGTTTCTTTGATTTGAGTATACAAATGAATATTCTTTAGAAATCGTTCATGCTGAATAAAATTCTTATTTTGTAGTCATAGTGGGTTCATTATATACAACAAATATTTCCTATGATCAATATTACAATGATTATGATAATTATGATGGCTAACTACACAAAACTCAAGTGATACATTAATTTCTTTTAACCGAAATAAAATTACTTTAGAGCTTATCTACAACAAATAAGTAGTACAAATAAATTAGATTTTTAATTTCAAATAGAATTCCAAGTAGAGGTGTGCACGTGCCACGAAATTGTCGTGATTCGTGCGTGAGTCGTGAATCACGCTCTTGACAACAGCGTGAGTGTGCGTGAGCGTGATTAACAAACTAAAATGTCGTGCGTGAGGGTGAGTCACGAAAATAATATCTACGTGAGTGTGCATGAGTAACGAATTACACTCACGAAAATATTCCTGCTCACCAACATAAAACGCTTAAGAGTCAGTTACAATTTTAGTGACACCTGGGATGTTAAGAATTTAATAACACTCTCGATTTTAATAACGCTCATGTTTTCAGACACTTCGGTAAGGTAAATTAATCATAAAATTATTCGTGAGTCACGATATTTTTTCGTGAGTCACGATATTTTTCGTGAGTCACGGTATTTTTTGTGAGTCCGATCTCCCGATTTGGGGTCTTGGACTTATAGAAATCGTAGTTTTTATCCAATTTGCCTGAAATTAGAAACCTAGAGGTATTTTCGGACCATAAAGAGGTGTGCCAAAAATGGTGAGTATCAGTTCATGTTTGGATATAGCCCCCATATGGACCGATCTCCAGATTTTATTTATTGGGCTTCTAGAATCCGAAGTTTGTATCCAATTTGCCTGAAATTGAAAATCTAGAGGTATTTTCGGAACATAAAGAAGTGTGCCGAAAACTGTGAGTATCGGTCCATGTTGTAGTATAGGCCCATAAAAACGATCTCCCGATTTAACTCCTTGGTTTTCTAGAAACCGTAGTGTTTATCCGATTTGCCTGAAATTGTAAATAGTCTGGTATTTTAGGCTCAAAAAACGGGCATCGGATTTAGTTTTTATCGGTCCAGTTGGTAAGGCCTCCATATAGACCGATTTCAATTATTGGAGGTATAGAAGGCGCACTGATCATGAAAATTGCTTGAAACTCAATGTAAAATTTCCAGATTTTACTTCTCGGGTGAAAATCTACAGATTTAAGATTTCAAATCAAGACGTTATTTTATAATTTTCTTGCACACTTACAAGAGATGTTAATAATTCCTCTAAAACTCAAACAAAAATTGTTCTTATAAATCCAGATTCTGATATTGTCTTCATAGGTAAAATCTTTAAATTTATCTTCGGCAAGTGTACTGGTTGAACTGCTCTGCTTGATCTGTCATCAAACCCCCCTGAAATTTCAGAGATAACCCTAATATTTGATTCATGGTGGTGGGTATTTAAGATTCGGCCCGGCCGAACTTACTGCTGTATATACTTGTTCTATTAGGATACGATCTCTTTGAACTAAGTTAACATATTACAAACGCCATATGATTCGGATAACGCGTTAGAATTGTTGTTGTATCCTGGAAACCAGTTTCTGTAAGTTGTCACATGTTGTTGTAGTTGACTGTAGAAACAATAAGCATTGTTCGACTGTTCACCACTTAGGTGAATTCTAACAAATTAGCTTTCTAAAAATAAATTTCGTGTTGTTGCATTACTATGTAACAAAACGAAATAAAAATAAGATTAAGGGACTTGTAAGTTATATGAAAAGATGATGTACAGTGGGAGAAAAGGTGATTCAATTTGTAAGAGGAATATTCCCAAATGTTTTCTCCATAAGGAGTTAGCATAAAGGGCCCAAAATTGAGTTATCTCTCCCAGCCAGATCTATACAAAAGGCTGTGGAAAGGTTCATTCGCCCGAACCGAAACATGTACAGTCCAGGCGTGTATAGATTTGTATCTGGCGTTTTCTTTTCAATGGCTCTATTAACCATGTTCGTTAATCTATCTGTCCATAAAGCTCGAAAAATAATTGTATAATTAGATATAATGCATTTGGACGTCAATTGCTTGTTTCGGTATCAGGCTAACATGAAATGAAATAAAATTTTGACAAAATTTTCTATAGAAATAAAATTTTGACAAAATTTTCTATAGAAATAAAATTTAAACAAAAATTTTCTATAGATATAAAACTTTCACAAAATTTTTTATGGACATAAAATTTTCACAAATATTTCTATAGACATACAATTTTCACAAAATTTTCTATAGACATAAAGTTTTTATAAAATTTTCTATAGAAATAAAATTTTGAGAAAATTGTCTATAAAAATAAAATTTGAGAAACTTTTCTATAGAAATAAAATTTTGACAAAATTGTCTAGAGAAATAAAATTTTGAGAAAATTTTCTATAGAAATAAAATTTTGAGAAAATTTTCTATAGAAATAAAATTTTAACAAACATTTTCTATAGACATAAAATTTTCACAAAATTTTTTATGGACATAAAATTTTCACAAATAATTCTATAGACATACAATTTTCACAAAATTTTCTATAGAAATAAAATTTTGAGAAAATTTTCTATAGACATAAAATTTTCACAAAACTTTCTATGGACATACAATTTTCACAAATATTTCTATACCATAAAATTTTCACAAAATTTTCTATAGACATACTCGTAAAGTTTTTATAAAATTTTCTATAGAAATAAAATTTTGAGAAAATTTTCTATTCAAAATAAAATTTTGAGAAAATTTTCTATCCAAAATAAATTTTTGAGAAAATTTGAAAATATTTTCTATAGAAACAGAATTTTTTTCAAGATTTTCTATAGAAATAAAATTTTGACAACATTTTCTATAGTAATAAAATTTTGACAAAACTTTCTGTAGTAATAAAATTTTGGACAAATTTTGTATAGAAATAAAATTTTGACAAAATTGTCTTTTAAAATAACATTTTGAAAAATCTATCTATAGAAATAAAATTTGGAGAAAATTTCCTATAGAAATAAAATTTTAATAAAATTTCCTACAGAAAAATTTTTTTTTTCTAAATTTGAAAAAATCTTATATAGAAATAAAATTTTGACAAAATCTTCTATAGAAATAAAATTTTTACCAAAATTTTCTATAGAAATAAAATTTTGACAAAATTATCTACAGAAATAAAATTTTAACAAAATTATCTATAGAAATAAAACGTTGACAAAATTGTTTATGCAAATAAAATTTTGACCACATTTTCTATAGAAATAAAATTTTGGTCAATTTTTCTATAGAAATAAAAATTTTAAAAAATTGTATATAGAAATAAAATTTTTACCAAAGTTTTCTATAGAAATAAAATTTTGACAAAATTGTATATAGAAATAAAATTTTTACCAAAGTTTTCTATGGAAATAAAATTTTGACAAAATTTTCCATAGAAATAAAATTTTGATAAAATTTTCTATAGAAATAAAATTTTGACAAAATTTTTTATAGAAATAAAATTTAAACAAAAATTTTCTATAGGCATACAATTTTCACAACATTTTTTATGGACATAAAATTTTTACAAATATTTCTATAGACATACAATTTTCACAAAATTTTCTATAGACATAAAGTTTTTATAAAATTTTCTATAGAAATAAAATTTTGGGATAATTTTCTATAAAAATAAAATTTGAGAAACTTTTCTACGTTTATCCTAGCCACCATAGATCAACTTTTGGCAATACAGCTTCAGTTAAATTATTCTTAGAGGTGTTTAATTTCATATAGCTTATGCTGGTGATATTTATTAGATTTTATTTAAGGCTCCTATAAGTGCGCCCTCAAACCTATGTAACTTTTCGTTTAAACCTGAATAAAAAAAGTTCATCTTTGTACTTGGAAAAAAAATTCATCTTTGCACTTGCGAGATTTGCCATACGTTATGCCATGTATGTCTGCAAATATACATAGTCAGCTTACCGAAATAATTCCAATGAATTTCTTAAATCTGAAATAAGAAGAGATTATTACATTTCAAATACGTTTTAATGTAATTTGAAGTTGCACTGAATCGAGAGCCCAAAGTGATTTACATTAAGCTTAAATTACATTCACATAAAGTATACGCCATATGAGACAGTATTAATATCAATTATACGTCGATGTACGCAGTCATCATGAATAGACACGAAAAGATTGGACACAGATAATATATGCGACACAATTACATACGTATACTTAAGGAATTTTTTAGATCATAAAAATAATAATTAACAAATAAGAAGAGGTTATTACAATTCATACTCGTATACAATTTAATGTAATTTGTAGTTGCAATGATCCGAAAACCTAAAGAGCTTTTCATTAAGTTTGGTACTCATTAAATTACATTCATATAAAGTATACGACATATGAATGTCAATTCATGTAATTCATACGCACCATGGTTCATCTTACAATTAAAGTATTAATATTACTTATACGCCAATGCAAACAGTAATCCCGAATTAACACTAACTGAATAGATACAGTCCCTTTGGCCTTTTTATGGCAAAACCATGCGACTTCAATGAAACAATCGTTGCCTTTAGCAAAATAAAATTTGTATTAAGGCTAGATCGAGACTTTTTATGCAAAGTCATATGTGGGAATAGATAGAAAAATTCATTGATAGAAAAATTCATTGATTTTATGAAAATCGAATTATTTGCATACATTTGTTCAAGCCACCGTTGATCAATGGTTAGCATCACAGTCTCAGCCAATCACCAAATTCTTCGCAGAGGTGTTTAATCTTCTACATTGATATTTCTTGGAAGTTTGAGTCTCCTCTAATACGCTCATACGCAAAGTAACTTTTCCATCACAAAAGGACAATAGAAATGTCATCTTATAACATTGAGCTAAACATTGGGCATCCCTCATTTTCAGGAGAGATATTTGTACGTTGCCACACGTTTGTCTGGAAATAAACACAATCAGCTTACCCAAATAAACTTTGTAAATTTCTAGGATCTAAAAATAAGCATTAACAAATAAGAAGAGATTATTACATTTCAAATCCGATTTAATGTAATTTGAAATATCACTGATTCGAGAGCGTGCTTTTAATTAGGGTTGTTGCTCATTAAATTACATTCACATTAAGTAAACGCCATATGATTTTAAATTCATGTAATTCATACGCACCATAGCTCATCTTACAATTTAAGTATTAATATAACGTATACGCCGACGAAAACAGCCATATTAAATAGAATGGACACAGTTTCTTTGACCTTTTTATGGCAAAAATATGGAACACTAGTGAGATATTCGTAACTTTTAGCAAAATAAAATCTCTCAAGTATAGATGTTAATGATTTTTGTGTTAACGCAAAGGAATTTTCGATTCAAAAAGGTGTAATAATCTAGAATGTGATATCAAAGTATCAAGAGCACCGTCATATCTCTTGAATACAGCACCCCTCAAAATATTATGAATTAACAATAACATTTGGGCGAAAACACAATGAGGGAAAAAGTAGTGTAACACCAAGGTAACTTGTTTTTTTCAAAACGAAATCGCTCAAAGTTTTATTTAAATATCAATTGTAGTTTACAGGCTCTATTCAACGAGTCCGCCTTGTATATTAATGATCAATAATTCAATTTCAAATGAGACACAAATCCTCACTAGCATTTTCTTCATCGAACGAAAAATATGTATCCAGTAGTAGGTCATATTATAAAGCCATTATTTAAGGTTTTGGAAAATGAAAATTTTCTAGACCAGATAATTTCTTAAATCTAAAAATAAATACTAACAAATAAGAAGAGATTATTACATTTCAAATAAAATTTAATGTAATTTGAAGATGCAGAAGTCGAGATCTCAACGTGTATTTCATTGGGTTTGCTGCTCATTAAATTATATTCACATAGAGTATACGCCATATGATTTTCAATTCATATAATTCATACGCAACATGGTCCATCTTACAATTAAGGTGTTAAAAACACTTATACGTCGATGAAAACAGCCATCTTGAATAGACATCAAATAAAAGGCAGCAGTTTCTTTGGCTTTTTTACGGCAAAAACATATACATTTAGGCGTAGGCCTTGTTGGTAAGCCATTTGTGAAGGCTTTGGAAAATGAAATTTCCAAAGCCCACGAAAAATCTGAATTTATCGATATGCATAATTTGTGGGCCGTTTGGTAATTGATTCTTTTAGAAATACGCTTTTGGTATTGCAAATTTCGAAAAATGACCATCAAAGCTGTCCATGAACAATTTCAATTACATTTTAAGATAATTGGAAAATTTACTCGAATTTTTAAAACTAGAAGTGCCCATATGTAATAGGTACTTTTAGTTAATGTGGTATCATAATGGACTGAATAGTCTAAGTGAGCCTGAAAATAAATCGGACTGCCACTTTAACCTAACCTAACCTACTCGAATTTTACAATTTCAAATATCACCAACCCCATTAGGCAAACCTAAGACCATCAAAGGAAATTCAATATGCAATGATAATTTCTAATTCGGGAAAAAGTAATCCTATGGAATATTCTCTATTTTGGGAAGACATTTATTTTCTTCTTAACTGACTATGATTCTGTTTCATTTTCATAAAGTTTTAAATTTTCTAAAAAATGACTAAAAATCACATAATCCACAAATACAACTTCCCAGCAAAAAAATTGGAAGTTCTTCTAAAGGCACAACTTTAAAAGCACTTCCAAAAATGTCCTCCCAAAGATATTCTTTTTTTAACTGCACATGAAGTTCATTTGAGTCAATTTTTTTATAACTCACTTTTTTCATATTCTTAATTTATTTTTATACCCACCACCATAGAATGGTGACGGGGGTATAATAAGTTTGTCATTCCGTTTGTAACACATCGAAATATCGATTTCCGACTATATAAAGTATATATATTCTTGATCAGGGAGAAATTCTAAGACGATATAACGATGTCGGACTGTCCGTCTGTCCGTCTGTCTGTCTGTCTGTTGTAATCACGCTACAGTCTTCAATAATGAAGCAATCGTGCTGAAATTTTGCACAAACTCGTCTTTTGTCTGCAGGCAGGCCAAGTTCGAAGATGGGCTATATCGGTCCAAGTTTTGATATAGTCCCCATATAAACCGACCTCCCGATTTGGGGTCTTGGGCTTATAGAAATTGTAGTTTTTATCCAATCTGCCTGAAATTTGAAATCTAGAGGTATTTTATGACCACAAATACGTGTGCCAAAAATGGTGAGTATCGGTCCATGTTTTGGTATAGCCCCCATACAGACCGATCTCCCGATTTTACTTCTTGGGCTTATAGAAACCGCAGTTTTTATTCAATTTACCTGAAATTGGAAATCTAGAGGTATTGTAGAACCAAATACGTGTGCCAAAAATTGTGAGTATCGGTCCATGTTTTGGTATGGTCCCCATATAAAACGACCTCCCGATTTGGGGTCTTGGGCTTATAGAAACCGTAGTTTTTATCCAATTTGTCTGAAATTGGAAATCTAGAGGTATTTTAGGATCGTAAAGAGGTGTGCAGAAAATGGTGAGTATCGGTCCATATTTTGATATAGCCCCATATAGACCGATTTCCCGATTTTACTTCTTGGGCTTCTAGAATCCGAAGTTTTTATTCTATTTGCGTGAAATTGGAAATCTAGAGGTATTTTCGGGTCATAAAGAGGTGTGCCGAAAACGGTGAGTATCGGTCCATATATTATTATAGCCCCATAAGAACGATCTCCCGATTTAACTCCTTGGGTTTCTAGAAACCGTAGTTTTATCGGATTTGCCTGAAATTGTAAATATTCTGGTATTTTAGGCTCACAAAAACGTGTATCGGATTAAGTTTTTATCGGTCCATTTGGCAATGTCTCCATATAGACCGACTTCACTTCTTGAGGGTGTAGAAGGCGCACTGATCATGAAAATTGCTTGAAACTCAATGTAAAATTTCCAGATTTTACTTCTGCAGATTTAAGATTTCAAATCAAGACGTTATTTTATAATTTTCTTGCACACTTACAAGAGATGTTAATGATTCCTCTAAAACTCAAACAAAAATGGTTCTTATAAATCCAGAATCTGATATAGTCCTCATGGGTGAAATCTTTAAATTTATCTTCGGGAAGTGTCCTCAAGTCCTCAAGGGTTTCAAAGGAAACCCTAATATTTGGTTCATGGTGGTGGGTATTTAAGATTCGGCCCGGCCGAACTTAGTGCTGTATATACTTCTTTATCGTTCCAATTAGGTTCAAAACATATTAAGAATTAACAAAATAGTGCAAATTATTTAAATTTTGCAGAAAAAAATGCTAAATCCTATCTAGAAAAATTGGGATTGTATTGACAAATTGTATTTTTGCGAAAAAATTATTTATTTGTCAAAATATCACAAAATTTGTTAACTCACATCCAAAACACTGGATTCGTATCACATCTTAAGAAGTGATGCAAATTCAGTACAACAGCTGTTAAAATGGTGGACATCCGTCCTATGACAAGCCCCCGTTAAATTCATCGCTTCTGCGTTAATTTTGCACCACTTCCAGATCCAAAACGAACATTTTCACTACTTTTTTGGCGACGCCTTTTTTCTGGGTTGATATGTAATGAGTTAAATATTAAAAGAAAATAAAAGCACAAAAAAAAATAACAAATAAAATCAAAATATTCTACGAGGGCGGTTTGGAAACTTCTAAGCCTTAGCCTGAAAGAGAATAGTTAGTTTTTCAAAAATATTTTTATTTTTCAATATAATGTCCTGAAACTTCAATACACTTAGTCCAATGCTATTCTAGCAATTCTATCCCTTGATTCAAATAGTTTTCCTCAAGGTCTTCAAAATAGTGGTTTACAACTGTAATTGCATCTATGTTATACAAATTAAAATACGAAAAATAAAATATATGAATCAAATCCTATTGGGAAGTAAAGAAGGAACCAGGAAATATCCAACTGATATATATTTAATCAATTTAAATAGTATTTTAATCCAATTTATATTTGTTTTATTTCTATTTTATTAAACAAATTTTATATAATCTACATTAACCTATTTTAGTTTGATTTATTATAAATACTTTTAATTTCATTTAGTGTTAATAATTTTAATTTAATTTATTTTAATTCTATAATTCTGCAATCCTGTAATCCTTAATTTAGTTTAATTTTATTTTATTTAAATTAATTAAATGTAATTTAGTTTTACTAATTTTACTTTTATGTAATTTGTTGTAATTTTATGATCCATCAGTCGGACAAATCAACTCACTTAATTTAAATAAATGTTTAATCCAATTTCATGTTACTTTAGTAAAGTTTTATTGAATAAAATTGAATAAAAAATTTAATTAAATCTATTTTAGTTTGGTTTATTTTCATTTGATTTATTATAATCAAATTTTATTTAGGTTTTGTTAATTTAATTAATTTTAATCCACTTATCTGGACTTATGCTTATACATACGAATATATACATACGAAAAAGAGTATTTTGTCACATTCCAGAAAAATATCTTTACAATGTCATATTTAACTATTTAGCACAGTGAAAAAAGGGCACTAATGACAAATTAACTTTATTTTAGTTCAGTCAAATCTTTTGATTTTTGATTAAAGTTAGCCCAATTTCAGTAAATTTTCCTTATTTGAATAAATGTTTGCTTACTTTAATGAATTTTACTAAAAAACAAGTAAGGAAAGTCTAAAGTCGGGCGGGGCAGACTATATTATACCCTGCACCACTTTGCAGATCTAAATTTTCGATACCATATCACATCCGCCAAATGTGTTGGGGGCTATATATAAAAGTTTGTCCCAAATACATACATCTAAATATCACTCGATCTGTACAGAATTTGATACACAGATAAAAATTTCACAAAAATTTTTCCAATTAAAATCTTAATTGAGTTTTAAAAAATATTCAATTTAAAATTTAATTGTTTCAACAAATTTGAAATAAAAATCAATCACACAAATTAATAGTATAAATTAAATATTTAATTTTTTAATTGACTGTCAATTAATTTTTTAATTGATACTATCATTTCTGTGATTGAAGACATTTCAATTAAAAAATTAATTGGATCAATTAATTTCGTGATTGAATCAGAAAAAAAATTTTTTGTGTGTAGACTTCTACAAAATATATAGACTCAAAATGTAAGTCGGCTAATGCCTAGGGTGGAACACAATGTTAGTAAAAAAATATGGGAAACATTTAAATCTGAAGCAATTTTTAGGAAACTTCGCAAAAGTTTATTTATGATTTATCGCTCGATATATATGTATTAGAAGTTTAGGAAAATTAGAGTCATTTTTACAACTTTTCGAATAAGCAGTGGCGATTTAACAAGGAAAATGTTGGTATTTTGACCATTTTTGTCGAAATCAGAAAAACATATATATGGGAGCTATATCTAAATCTGAACCGATTTCAACAAAATTTGGCACGCATAGCTACAATGCTAATTCTACTCCCTGTGCAAAATTTCAACTAAATCGGAGCAAAAAATTGGCCTCTTTGTAGAGGTATGCACGTGAGTAATAGTTTACTCACGCTCACGCACACTCACGACTGAAAAATTATACTCACACACACTCACGCACGATATTTTTTGGTACGACTCACGCACACTCACGAAAATAAAATTTGTACTCACGCACACTCACGCACGAAAACGTCGTGAATCACGAAAAATACCGTGACTCACGAAAAATATCGTGATTCACGAAAAATATCGTGATTCACGAAAAATATCGTGACTCACGAATAATTTTATGATTAATTTACCTTACCGAAGTGTCGGAAAACATGAGCATTATTAAAATCGAGAGTGTTATTAAACTCTTAACATCCCAGGTGTCACTAAAATTGTAATTGAATTTAACTCTTAAGCGTTTTATGTTGGTGAGCAGGAATATTTTCGTGAGTGTAATTCGTTACTCAAGATATTATTTTCGTGACTCACGCTCACGCACGACATTTTGGTTTGTTAATCACGCTCACGCACACTCACGCTGTTTTAATGAGCGTGACTCACGACTCACGCACGAATCACGAAAATGTTCGTGAGTCACGATAATTTCGTGTCACGTGCACACCTCTACCTCTGTGGTCATATGAGCCTAAATCGGATGAAAGATATATATGGGAGCTATATCTAAATCTGAACCGATTTTGACCAAATTTGACACGCATAGGTACAATTCTAATTCTACTCCCTGTGCAAAATTTCAACTAAATCGGAGCAAAAAATTGGCCTCTGTGGTCATATGAGTATAAATCGGGCGAAAGCTATATATGGGAGCTATATCTAAATCTGAACTGATATCAACCAAATTTGGCACGCATAGCTACAATGCTAATTCTACTCCCTGTGCAAAATTTCAACTAAATCAGAGCAAAAAATTGGCCTCTGTTGTCATATGAGCCTAAATCGGATGAAAGATATATATGGGAGCTATATCTAAATCTGAATCGATTTTGACCAAATTTTGCATGCGCAGTTAGAATGTTATTTCTACTATCTCTGCAAAATTTCACGTAAATCGGAGTAAAGCTTTAACCCCTGTGGTCCAAATCGGACGGAAGATATATATGGGAGCTATAACTACATCTGAACCGATTCCAACTAAATTTGGCACAATTAACGATACTATTAAACGTACTCGTTGTGCAAAATTTGAAGCAAATCAAGATAAAACTCTGGTTTTTGGGGCCATATAAGTCCAAATCGGACGAAAGGTATATATGGGAGCTATATATAAATCTGAACCGATTTAGCTGATATTTTGCAGATTTTACGGGACTGGCAAAATATTCAGATGTACGCAATTTGAAGAACATCGGTTCATAAATACGTGAATTATGATTAAATCGGTGATAAGTATATATGACAGCTATATCTAAATCTGAACCGATTTTTCCAAATTCAATAGCGATGGTCTTTGACCCGAAGAAAGACGTCATGCCAAATTTGAGGACGATCAGACTTAAACTGCGACCTGTACTTTGTGCACAAAATTACATATACAGACAGACGGACATACAGACAGACAGACATTGCTAAATCGACTCAGAATTAAATTCTAAGCCGATCGGTATACTAAAAGGTGGGTCGATGACTACTATTTCTTGGCGTTACATACAAATGCACAAATTTATTATACCCTGTACCACAGTAGTGCTGAAGGGTATAATAATTAATATTTTCCTAATACGGGGGAAGTTTACTTATATTCAGTTCATAAGTCTCTCAAATGAGTAAATTTTACTAAAATTGTACCTGTCTTGAACTTCGTATGGCGCTAAATTCACTGAAAGAAAAATAACTGCACAAACGTATTGTTTTTAATAATTTTTTCTTCAATTTGACAAAAAGTATAAACTTATTTGTAACTTGTTGCAATTAGAAATCTATTTTAGTTAAAATTTTCTAAAATAAACCTACATTTTCTTTTATGGTGGGTTCAGATTTTTTTGGGTGTATATATAAACTATATTTCCATATGGTATAACACACATTATATTTTCTTATTGTGAAATAAACCATAAATTCACATAACGTATACGCCATATGGTTTTCAGTTCATATAACTTATACGCCACATGGTTCGTATGACAATCATTGTATTAATATCACTTATACGACAGTATGTCAATTCATAAATAAGTCTATTCTTTCATAATAAGTCTATTCTTTCAGTTTCTTTGACCCTTTTTGTGAGGGAGCAAAACAGGTTTCACTTATCTCACGTATCAGTTGTTTTTCATAAAAACAAACTTATCTTCATATATATGTTTATTATATCCAAAGCTTTAAATCCATGTTAATTTACTGTAATTTAATCTAATTCGTCTTTCAGTTGAATAAACATCAAACCATGTGAATATAATTCCACTTGTATGTAGACATTTTGGAGACCCTTAAACATCCATCATTGTGAAGAGATATTTGGCATTAACTTGGATATAATTGAAAGAGACAATTTAGTTTAATTGCATAAGTCCATAATAAGAGACCAATCTAAAAAGGAGGTGTCAACGTGTGAAAAATTAGATAAAACCATTAGACAAATAAATTAATAATTGACAATCAGGATTCATTGACCATAATGTAATTTATTGACTCCTATTCTTGAAGCCTTATACTTTATTCTTTATATTGAAATTTACATTTGTCTTTCTAACAAAATGGCAATATAATTAAATTAATGAGTTCACCTATCAAGTTCAATAAAGGCGAACAATAATTCATTGTCTTTGTCGTAATAAATTGAAGTTTCCCATTGATACATTTAAGTGATTTCTCTCCCAAAATATATGCAGGAATACACATAAAATATTGGTAAGAGTTCACCAAACAATTTTATTTCATTAATTTTTCTTATTGTCACAATATATATTTTAGAATTTTATATTATATATTTTTGTTTTTGAACTTTTTGGAAGAGGATTAAGGAACTTGATTGCTTGAGCAATCAAAGGCCAGACACAAATTTACACAAGCCTAGCTATACATGTTTCAGCCCGCGATAGTGGACATTTCCAAAGCTTCCAATATACATATGACTGAGGGATATGACTTGCTTTGAGTCTTATATTCTATCATCTAATTGAAGTTCAAAATCTAATAGTCTTCATGTTACGGTTCGTATATAACATATATTGGTAAAATTATAACCAATTGGAAATCTTGCCAATTTTTCTTTAAATAGAAAATTTTTTATCTAACATTTATTTCTATAGAATTTTTTTGTCAATATTTTATATCTATATAAATTTTTCTCACAATTGTAACTATAGAAAATGTTCTCAAAATATTAATTTATATGAATATTTCTCACTATTTTATTTCAATGGGACATTTTGTCAAAATTTCACATCTATACGAAATGTTGTCAAAAAAATGTTCTCAAAACTTTATTTCTATAGAAAATTGTTACTCAAATTTCTCAAAATTTTATTTTTGTCGATAAATTTTTCAATATTTAATTTTTTTTTTACAAAATTTTCGCAAACTTTTATTTCTGTAGAAAATTTTGCCAAAATTTTAATTCTCAAAAAAAAAATCTCAAAATTTTATATTTGTAGATGCATTTCACGATATTTTATTTGTATATACATATGATTTTCTCAATATTTTATTTTTAAAGAAAATTTTCTCAAAATTTTACTTCTGTCGAAAATTTTCGAAAAATCTTATTTCTAAGGAAAATTTGGACATTTTGTTTTTTTTATTAGAAAATTTTCGAAAAAAAATTATTTCTATGAAAAATTTTAACATTTTGTTTTTTCATTAGAAAATTTTGTCAAAATCTTTTTTCTATTGATTTTTATACCCACCACCATAGAATGGTGACGGGGGTATAATAAGTTTGTCATTCCGTTTGTAACGCATCGAAATATCGATTTCCGACTATATAAAGTATATATATTCTTGATCAGGGAGAAATTCTAAGACGATATAACGATGTCCGTCTGTCCGTCTGTCTGTCTGTCTGTCTGTTGTAATCAAGCTACAGTCTTCAATAATGAAGCAATCGCCCTGAAATTTTGCACAAACTCGTCTTTTGTCTGCAGGCAGGTCAAGTTCGAAGATGGGCTATATCGGTCCAGGGTTTGATATAGTCCCCATATAAACCGACCTCCCGATTTGGGGTCTTGGGCTTATAGAAATCGTAGTTTTTATCCAATTTGCCTGAAATTAGAAATGTAGAGGTATTTTATGACCATAAAGGGGTGTGCCAAATATGGTGAGTATCGGTCCATGTTTTGGTATAGCCCCCATATAGACCGATCTCCCGATTTTACTTCTTGGGCTTATAGAAACCGCAGTTTTTATTCAATTTACCTGAAATTGGAAATCTAGAGGTATTGTAAGACCACAAATACGTGTGCCAAAAATTGTGAGTATCGGTCCATATTTTGGAATAGCCCCCATATAGACCGATCTCCCGATTTTACTTCTTGGGCTTATAGAAACCGCAGTTTTTATTCAATTTACCTGAAATTGGAAATCTAGAGGTATTGTAGGACCACAAATACGTGTGCCAAAAATTGTGAGTATCGGTCCATGTTTTGGTGTGGTCCCCATATAAAACGACCTCCCGATTTGGGGTCTTGGGGTTATAGAATCCGTAGTTTAAATACAATTTGTCTGAAATTGGAAATTTATAGGTATTTGAGGACCATAAAGGGGTGTGCCAAAAATGGTGAGTATCGGTCCATGTTTTGGTATAGCCCCCATATAGACCGATATCCCGATTTTACTTCTTGGGTTTCTAGAATCCGTAGTTTTTATGCGATTTGCCTGAAATTGTAAATATTATTTTAGGCTCCCAAAAACGTGTATCGGATTAAGTTTTTATCGGTCCTTTTGGTAATGCCTCCATATAGACCGACTTCATTTCTTGAGGGTATAGAAGGCGCACTGATCATGAAAATTGCTTGAAACTCAATGTAAAATTTTCAGATTTCAAATACTTCTCGGGTGAAAATCTACAGATTTAAGATTTCAAATCAAGGCGTTATTTTATAATTTTCTTGCACACTTACAAGAGATGTTAATGATTCCTCTAAAACTCAAACAAAAATGGTTCTTATAAATGCAGAATCTGATATAGTCCTCATAGGTGAAATCTTTAAATTTATCTTCGGGAAGTGTTCTCAAGTCCTCAATCCCTCCTGAAATTTCAAAGGAAACCCTAATATTTGGTTCATGGTGGTGGGTATTTAAGATTCGGCCCGGCCGAACTTAGTGCTGTATATACTTGTTTTTTTTTTTAATTTTATTTCCGTTGAAAATTTTCTCTACATTTTATTTCTATATTGTCAAAATTTTATTAGCTGTCTTCCAAACAATTTTGAACAATATTTTTACTTTTCCATAAAATTTTGTTTTTATAGATAAGTTTGTAAAAATCGTATTTAAACACAATTTTACTTCTGTAGAATTTTTGTCAAAATTTTATTTATACAGGAAATTTTCTTAAAGATTTTACTTGTATAGAAAATTGTTTCAAAATTTTATTTCTACAGGGAATTTTGTCAAAATTTTGGTCAAAGTTTTGTCAAAACTTAACTTCCATTAAAAGTTTTGTAAAAATTTAATTTCTATAGGAAAATTTGTAAAAATTTTATTTCTGTAGAACATTTTGTAAAAATTTAATTTCTATAGGAAATTTTCTCCAAATTTTCATTTCTATATGAAATTTTGTCAAAATTTTATTTGTATAGAAAATTTTGTCAAAATTTTATTTGTTTATTTTTACAAAAGTTCATTTGTTTTGTTCTGTCATTGTTGGTTTCTTTCTTTAATCATTGTTGTTGTTTTTGATTTCAGCTTAAAACCATGCATTGACTAAACTACAAGTGTAGCTTAACCAACAGAGGCATAAGGCGGCTATCGTGTAAACCCTTTTTTCGGAAGGTTCAAGTGTGGTTTACTTTTGGGTTTAGTGAACTGCCCGAATTTATTCAGATAATTGGTTGATAGTTTTGCTGCAAGTAGAGGATCCTCATGAGGAATGTGGTAATTCCGAAACGTACGTCCATCCAACCATCTTGCAGTCTATAGGGCTTTGCCCAAATAGATTTGACAAACATTCTTTTCCTCTGTTGGTTAAGCTACACTTGTAGTTTAGTCAATGCATGGTTTTAAGCTGAAATCAAAAACAACAAAAAAATTTCATTTCCCTAAAAAATTTTATCAAAATTTAATTTCTCTAGAAAATTGTATCAAAATTTCATTTCTATAGGAAATTTTGTCAAAATTTCATTTCTATAGGAAATATTCTCCAAATTTTATTTTCTATATGAAATTTTGTCAAAATTTTGTTTTTATAGAAAAATTTCTCAAAGTTTGATTTCTATATTAAAATTGTCCCAAAATTGTATTTCTATTGAAAATTTTCACAAAAAACATTTTATCAAAATTTAATTTTTCTAGAAAATTGTATCAAAATTTCATTTCTATAGGAAATTTTGTCAAAATTTCATTTCTATAGGCAATTTTGTCAAAATTTAATTTCTATAGGAAATTTTGTCAAAATTTATTTTCTATAGAAAATTTTGTCAAAATTTTATTTCTATAGGAAATTTTGTCAAAATTTTATTTCTATCGTATATTTTGTCAAAACTTTATTTCTGTAGCAAATTGTTCCAAAATTGTATTTCCAAAGAAAATTCTGTTAAAACTTCATTTTTACAAGAAATTTTGTCAAAATTTCATTTTTATAAGAGATTTCGTTAAAATTTCATTTCTATAAGAAATTTTATTTCTATAAGTAATTTTCTCAAAATTTTATTTTCCATTTTTATAGGAAACTTTGTCAAATTGTATTTCTATGGGAAATATTGTTAAAATTTTATTTCTGTAGGAAATTTTGCTAAACTTTCATTTCTTTAAGAAATTTTGTCAAAATTTTATTTCTATAGAAAATTTTGTTAAAATTTTATTTTAATAGGAAATTTTGTCCAAAATTCATTACTACAGAAAATTTTGTTAAAAGATTGTTTTCTATAGAACATTTTCTCACAATTTTATTTTTATAGATGATTTTCTCAATATTTTGTTTTTATAGATGATTTTTTTTTTAATTTTATGTTTTAAGAACATTTGCTCAACAATTTATTTGGAGGTTGGAGGTACTTTTGGACACACACTTCCCTGGAAATCAGACGGTTGAACCATGTTCCGGCGGTGTAACAGAGGCTCAGCGATCATTTCCTATCGAGGAAATTGTGTCGGAATCTAGAATAAAATGGGCTTTAAATAGCTTCGGACCATTCAAATCCCCTGGACCTGATGGAATTACTCCGGCGGAGTTACAGGCAGTGGCTGAAAGAATTATCCCCTGGTTGACGGTGATATATAAACAATGTGTAAACTTAGCATATATTCCAGAAAAGTGGAGGGAAACAAAGGTCGTCTTCATACCTAAAGCAGGAAAAGCCTCTCACTCGAGTGCGAAGGATTTCCGACCAATCAGCTTATCCTCATTCCTACTTAAGACCCTGGAGAGGATGATAGACATGTATCTTAGAACTAGCGTGGATTCAAGTTTGCTCTCGAAACGACAGCATGCATACTCGAAGGGCAGGTCTACTGAGACCGCATTGCATGAACTGGTCAGCTTTATTGAAAGCTCACTATCTGTCAAAGAATACACAATCGTGGCGTTTCTAGACATCGAAGGGGCGTTCAATAATGTCCATCCGAGCTCGATATTAAATGGACTGACAACTCTCAATGTTGATCCATGTATACTTAGGCTGTTAGACGAACTTCTAATAGAGACGTATTTCAGCCACACTAGGGCAAGCAAACATACAAAGGTATGTGAACAGAGGCACTCCCCAAGGAGGAGTTCTATCACCTCTTCTTTGGAATGTTGCTATAAACAACCTTCTGGTTTCTCTAGAAAAAGAAAGGATAAAAGTGGTGGCATACGCAGATGATGTGGCGCTAGCAGTCAGGGGAAAATTCCCATCCACAATCAGAGATATTATACAGAGAGCTCTCCGGATGACTGAGAAATGGGCGAAAGATAATGGTCTTGGTGTAAATCCAGCAAAGACAGAAATAGTCATGTACTGCAAAGATCGCAAAACTCCCACGGTTAGGCCCATTTCCTTAGGGGGTACTGAAATTCCCTTTGGTGAGTGTGCAAAATACCTTGGCGTTATTTTGGACAGGAAGCTGAATTTTAGGCTTAATATTGAAGAGAGGGCGAGAAAAGCCACGGTAGCTTTGTACTCGTGCAAAAAGGCAATAGGGAAAAAGTGGGGACTAAGACCAAAAATTGTGCATTGGCTATACACGGCAGTGGTTAGACCTATAATGCTATATGGTGTTGTAGTCTGGTGGCCGGCACTTCAGAAACCGACTTGTTTAGATAAAGTTCAGCGTATGGCGAGCTTATGTATCTCAGGCGCATTTAGTAAGACAGGAACAGACTCCCTTAATGTCATGCTACATCTATTGCCTTTAGACATTTTGGCCAAATAGTCAGCTGCAACAACGGCTGTGCGGTTGCGCGAGCTATCGCTGTGGTCGGAAAAAATGTACGGTCATAGTTCGGTCCTCAAAGTAATGCCAGATGTGCCTAACGTAGTGGATTACACCCTGGCAAAACCACTTTTCGACAAAAAGTTTGAAACTCTAATTCCCAACAGTGAGGCGTGGTGTACACAGACCCCGGGGAATAAAAGATATATAGATTTCTATACTGATGGCTCCAAATTGAATGGACAAGTGGGGTTCGGAGTATATTCTAAAGATCTGGAAATTCGAATAGCGAAAAGATTACCTAATCACTGTAGTGTTTTTCAGGCTGAAATATTGGCAATAAGAGAGGTGGTGAATTGGCTGAGAAGTAATGTTCCAACAAATATTGGCATTAATATATACTCAGACAGTCAACCTGCAATAAAATCCTTGGACTCTGTGTTCCTTAACTCAAAAACGGCCATAGACTGCCGCAAATCTCTCAACGAGATGGCTGAGCAGTACAATATTCACCTAATATGGGTGCCTGGTCATAGGAACGTACCGGGGAACTGTGAAGCAGATGTGTTAGCAAGGCTAGGAACTACCTTACATATTCCAGGGGAACTAGAATCTGTTGGTATGCCTCTGGCCACCTGCAAGCTCTTACTGCGTGAGAAGGCTGTTATGATGGCCAATATTCGATGGGAAAATTGCAAGGGTTGTAACGACACCAAGCAAATATGGCCCCATTTAAATTTAAACCGCACACTAGATATGCTAGTGTTCTCAAGGCGTCAGATAGCACTCCTAATATCTGCTATAACGGGTCGCTGCCTGATAGGCGAATTTGCAAAAACTATAGGTGCGAAGTATAATGACTATTGTATAAGCTGTCATGACGTGGAGGAAAAGGAATCAATTAAACACCTCTTGTGTGAGTGTCCTGCTTTTTGTGTAAGGCGTAAGCGAATTTTAGGAGCATATAGCTTTAGATTACTGGCTGACCTGGAAAACGTTAACTTAAGCAGTTTGTTAATGTTTTTGGAGCAATCTGGTTGGTTCCACAAAAGTAAATAATAGAGAAGGTTCAGTGGTTAAGACTAGAAGTGCCCATATGTAATAGGTACTTTTAGTTAAATGTGGTATCACAATGGACTGAATAGTCTAAGTGAACCTGAAATTTAATCGGGCTGCCACTTTAACCTAACCTAACCTAACCTAACCTAACAATTTATTTCTGCCGAAAATTTTGTCAAAATTTTCGACAGATTGAAAATGTTGTTAAAATTTTATTCCTATAGAAAATTTTCTCAACATTTAATTTCAATGGAAAAATTGGCCAATTTTTTTTTCTATGGGAAATTTTCTCAAAATGTTATTTCTTTAGGAAATGTTTTATATAGAACATTTTCCAATTTACAATTGATTATTATTCGAGCTTTACGGACAAAGGACTTGACTAACAGGGTCTTTGAGCAACAGAGTCTATGAAAAGAAAAAGCCAGATACAAATATATAAATACCTGAATGTACATGTTTCCATTCGGGCAAAGGAACTTGACCACAGTTTTTGTATAGATCACAAAATTTTATTTTTTATAGATAATTTTCTCAAAATTTTAGTTTTCTAGATACATTTCTCAATATTTTATTTTTATAGCAAATTTTCCTTAATTTTATGTCTGTCGAAAAACTTTGCAAAATATTTTTTCTATCGAAAATGTTTGCAAAATTTTATTGCTATAGAAAATTTTGATATTTTGTATAGAAATACAATTTTGAGAAATTTTTCTGTAATCAGGAATTAACTAATAGGCCCCAAGTTGGATATAGATTAACATTTTCCCCAAATTTAATAAAGCTCAAGCAGATACCATTACTTTCTGAAATGCCCCATTTACAATCCCCTTGCATATGATGGAGAGGTTGAAACAATTACGCATGTATATATTAATTAATAATATTTAATTTAATAATATTTATTGAATTTGTCTAACGTCCAAACATGATATCAATAGCAATCAATTTATTATGTTAGTTGAAAAATAAATTATTTATAACTCAATTATCAAATAATGCAAATTCTTGTGTCCTCAAAGTTCGTTAGCATCATTGCAGTGAAAAAGTTTATTCAAGTTCAAAAAAGAAAAAAAAAACAAAAACATTTTCACTAAAACTGTCTATGTTTTCTGTTTACTGCCCCAATCTGCACTCTTGACATAAAGTTCATTGAAATTAATATTACTTATAAGTCCCATGGTACCATGAATAAATAATACTCATTCGCCCCGATGTCCCATCGAAAAGCATACAAATTATAGTGAGTGACGTATTCGTAATCTCTTGACAAAATATACTGCACTACTGCAAGGGTCTGTGAGTACATGCGAAACTTTCATGTAATTAATTTGTGACAATTTATTTCCATTAAAAGAAGTTTCAAAGTTTATTTGCAATTTAGTAAAAAAAAAGATACAAGATGAGATTGTTTTATGCACTGCACTTTGTTAGCTAAAAGTCAATAAGTAGTTTGGGGTGAAATGGTATAGAAAATTCGTTGAGATTTTGCTCCATTAAGATTCATTAAGGATCTGTGGATATTTCATGAGGAATCAAACAAAAGGAATAGAATTTTTTGTCGTAATCGCCAATTTATATTCTCCTTTTGTAAATAAGTTAGTGTACTCTTGGGACCTTATGTATGTATTCTATTTCCCCCTTTTGCAATGGAAATGAAGCAAAGATCCTCCCTTTATAACATATCCTTGGTTGAAGCGTGCTGAGCACGGTTGCCACAGTTGGATTTTGCAAACCAAAATCAATTAATATACATAAATTGTTTATATAAATAAAATTTCCTACTAAAAGCATTTTTGACAAAATTTTCTATAGAAATGCAGAAAATTCAAAGAAAGTGTAAACGGAAAAGCGGGAAAATCTTTTTATACCCTCCACCATAGGATGGGGGTATATTAATTTTGTCATTCCGTTTGTAACACATCGAAATATTGCTCCAAGACCCCATAAAGTGTATATATTCTGGGTCGTGGTGAAATTCTGAGTCGATCTAAGCATGTTTGTCCGTCCGTGTGTTGAAATCACGCTAACTTCCGAACGAAACAAGCTATCGACTTGAAACATGGCACAAGTAGTTGTTATTGATGTAGGTCGGATGGTATTGCAAATGGGCCATATCGGACCAATTTTACGTATAGCCCATATATAAACCGATCCCCAGATTTGGCTTGCGGAGCCTCTTAGAGGAGCAAAACTCATCCGATCTGGTTGAAATTTGGTACGTGGTGTTAGTATACGATCTCTAACTACCATACAAAAATCGGTCCATATCGGTCCATAATTATATATAGCCCCCATATCAACCGATCTCCAGATTTAAATTCTGGAGCCTCTTGATGGAGCAAAATTCATCCGATCCGGTTGAAATTGGTATGTGGTGTTAGTATATTGTCTGTAAGAACCATGCAAAAATTGGTCTATATCGGTTCATAATTATATATAGCCCACATATAAACCGATCCCCAGATTTATCCTCCGGAGCCTCTTGGAGGAGCAAAATTCATCCGATCCGGTTGAAATTTGGTACGTGGTGTAAGTATATGGTCTCTAACAACCATACAAAAATTGGTCCATGTCGGTCCATAATTATATATATGTAGCCCCCAGATCGATCTCAAGATTTGACTTCCAGAACCTCTTGGAGGAGCAAAATTCATCCGATTCGGTTCAAATTTGGTACTGTGCGCTAGTTAGGGCCGCTAACAGCCATGCAAAAATTGGTCCATATCGATCTATAGTTATATATAGCCGATGACCAATCACACAAAAATTGGTCCAAATCGCCAAAAATAATCTACCAAAATTTTTATAGAAAATTTTGTCCAAATTTTATTACTGTAGTAAGTTGTGCCAAAATTTTATTTCTATAGAAAATTTTGTAAAAATTTTATTTCTATAGAAAATTTTGCAAAAATTTTATTTCTATAGAAAATTTTGTAAAAATTTTATTTCTATTGAAAATTTTGTAAAAATTTTATTTCTAGAAAATAGAAAATTTTGTCAAAATATTAGTTCTATAGAAAATGTTGTCAAAATTTTATTTCTATAGAAAATTTTGTCAAAATTTTATTTCTATAGAAAATTTTGTCAAAATTTTAATTCTATAGAAAATTTTGTCAAAATTTTATTTCTATAGAAAATTTTGTCAAAATTTTATTTCTAGAAAATAGAAAATTTTGTCAAAATATTATTTCTGTAGAAAATTTTGTCAAAATTTTATTTCTATAGAAAATTTTGTCAAACTGAATTATACACGTATTTAATCGGCCCGTATGGACTAACTTACAATTTAGAAGCCCATGTTTAGAAGTTTTAAGATACTTTGCCATCGGCAAGTGTTACCACAACCCAAGTAATTCGATTGTGAATGACAGTCTTTAGTAGAAGTTTCTGCGTAATCCATGGTGGAGGGTACATAAGATTCGGCCTGGCCGAACTTACGGCTGTATATACTTGTTTTATATACAGCGTCATTTCTGATGCAACTCCAGAACGCACGAACCGATTTCCGGATTTGCATTCGTTGGAAAGGTCTCGGGCTCTATGAGGTTTATAGTAAAGAAAATTCAAGAAAAGTTTCAAATTTATAATTTGAATTCCACGCAATTACAAAATAATTTTTTCACATGAAAAATGTTCGGAGAACGTAGGGGGTAATCATGTGGTGAAAATAGATTACCTCATCTTTTTGATATCTGGTGGGGAGGGGGTCATCCCCCTTGCCCGACTTTTTCAAAATTGAGCCAAAGTTCTCCGATTTGGGTGAAATTTCCAAGGATGGTTAGGGGTGATGTCTAGACAAGGTTAGGTTAGGTTAGGTATAGTGGCAGCCCGATGCATCAGGCTCACTTAGACTATTCAGTCCATTGTGGTACCACATTGGTGAACTTCTCTCTTATCACTGAGTGCTGCCCGATTCCATGTTAAGCTCAATAACAAGGGACCTCCTTTTTATAGCCGAGTCCGAACGGCGTTCCACATTGCAGTGAAACCACTTAGAGAAGCTTTGAAACCCTCAGAAATGTCACCAGCATTACTGAGGTGGGATAATCCACCGCTGAAAAACTTTTTGGTGTTCGGTCGAAGCAGGAATCGAACCCGCGACCTTGTGTATGCAAGACGGGCATGCTAACCATTGCACCACGGTGGCTCCCATGTCTAAACAAAGACCCGCTACTTTATTTTTAGATATTTGGTCGCGGTGGTGGACCACTCCTTTATACGATTTTTGTTTACAGTAAAAAAAAAAAAAAACAAAAATTCTTTGATTTACTTGAGATTTACAGAGAACACCCCTTAGGTTATGAATTTATTATGGGGTACCTGATTTTTTAATATTTGGACCCCCTTGCCCGACTCTTTGAAAATTGGAATAAAATTATTCGATTTGCTTGAAATTTTCAGGGAAAGTTGAAAGAGGCGTCTAGGCAAAGAACACCTACTTTATTTTTCGATATTTGGTCGACGAGGGGGCCTCCCCTTTGTGCGACTTTTTTTTAAAGTACAGTGAAAACAACTGAAATTTGTCGACTTACTGAAATTTTACGGAGAACTTGGGGGAAATTATGAATTTTATATGATATATATGATTTTTTAATAATTAGTCGGGGAAAAATAAAAGGGCACAAGGAGACCTCATTTCTCCACAAGTACATACCGTGAAACAATTAAACTTTTCCAATTTACTTGAAATTTACAGAAGATGTGGGGTAGGTAATATTGTTATAATGGATATCTGATTTTGTAATAGTCGGAAGGGAGAGGGCCACCTCTTTTGGGCTCATAATTTGCTTGAGATTTTCTGGGACGTCTACACAATATACGCTATATCATTTTTCGATATTGGGACGGGGAGGGAGACCTCCTCTAAAACTGAAAAAAACTAGAATTCTCAAGTTTACTTGAAATTTAGAAAGGCCGTAGGGGAAGGTTATGAAATCAATATGTACTTGATTTTTGGGTATTTGAACGGGAACCTTCTCCTTGTCCCACGCTATGAAACTTTAAGGAAAGTTTACAGATTTTATTGGAATTTTCAGAGAAAGTGACATCCTTTTCCGATTTACTTGAAATTGGGAGAACATGAGAAATTTATACAGGGTACATGAGTTTTCGATGTCTGCACGCACAGAAAAAACATGTTTGGACATGGTTGCCGCATTCATTTAATGCTTATTTAGAGTATGTAATTGTCGCGAAAACCATGTATTTTGTCTTTGTAAAAATAATTTTCGAGCGGAGAAAAATATATGTTGGCAATAAGCATTTAAATGGTTCTCAAATGCCGCAAACATGTTCTATTATTTAAATGATAGAATTTGAAACCATTATATGGTCAGGGAAATCATGTACATGACCATTCAATTTTTTTACTTTTTTGAAGAGAAAAAAGTATTTTTATAGTTTACGTATAGACATGTCTACAACCATTACATGGCCATAAAGACCATGTACATTGTTTTCGTGACCATTTAATTTTTTAATTTTTTTTGTAGCGACAAGAGTTTTATAAAAACATTGAGCAGGTACACACGATTTTCATTTTGCGCGTCAGTCGTGTGTTGATTGTTTCTTGGAATGGACGGAGAATACGGAATTCTTGTGTTTTGTGTTAATTTATTTATTCAGAAATGGCACGTGGTTTTATGTGAATACAAAAAAGGGAAGTGTAATTGAAACAAATGTACCTGGTTTTTATTCTGCATTTTGACATATGGTATAATTTATTTTTATTTGCAGTTATATGATGTCTGTGTTTGTACATTTGATGGGCACGAAGTAAATATGGAATGATTTCTTATTGTTGAAATTGAACCAAACTAGAGTGTGTAAAAATATGTGATGTTTGCTTGCACGACATAGTATATACAAATAAACAATGAATTAGTTTTTAAATAAATAAAAACAAATAAATAAAGTTGATTTTGTGTTTTCTTTTCTCAAGTGGCGTCCTTTTTTCGACGACGAAAAAAGTTTTTTCATAAAAATCAAAACATTTTAGGTTGTGACCATGTTCTTTTAACTAGAAGAAAAACATTTTTGACGAATAACATAACATTTTAGATCGTGACCATTGTCTTTTAATGGAAACAAAATTCTTTTTATGAATATAATAACATTTTAGATGAGGACAATTGTATTTTTCTTAGAACCATGTTCACTGAGCCAACATGGTTGCAGGTTAAAATGTTACATGGTCGCCGCAAAAATAGCTGCTATCATATTATTTTGCTCTTCGAATATGATTGTGACAATCATGTTTCTTCTCTGCGTGTGGTTGGGGAAAGGGATTAGTGAGTAGTTTGTGAAATGAATATAGGGTACGTGAATTTACGATATCTGGTCAAGGAGGAGAGAAGGAGGGGGTTCCCTTTTGCCCGATTTTTGAAATAGAAAGTAGAGGATTGTCGATAAATGGGAACTCGTTATGTAATTTCATAATTTTTCCTCTGGATTCTGCCAGACTTTTTTAAGTAAAAACTTAAATTTACATGAAGTTGACAGACAACGTGGAGGGTGCTTCATTTTCCGGTATATGTTTGGGAAAGGCATGTTCTCCGTGTCCAACACTTTAACAAATGTTAATATGGTCAATTTTTAAGTACACAAAAAAAATTTCTGATTCAATCACGAAATTAATTGATCCAATTAACTTTTTAATTGAAATGTCTTCAATCACGAAAATGTACTATCAATCACAGTTTTAATTGGGCATAGAAAAAATTCTTGATTAAAAAATTAATTGATGTCATTAGCAATTTTCAATTAATTTTTTAATTGATTCAATTAAAAATTTAATTGATTTTGAACGCAAACCCCAATTAATTTTATTTAAAAAGGTAACTATTTTCAATTACTTTCTGAATTGGCTTAGAGTTTTTATTTGGATTAAGAAATGTTCATCACTTTTTTTAACTGACTTAGTCTTCCGAATTTGATTAAAAAGTTAATTGTATCAATTAATTTTTTAATTAAAAATTTTAAAATTTCCTATCATTGACTTAATTAATTTAATGTTTCTTGATTAAAAAGTTAATTGTATCAATTAATTTATAAATTGAAAAAACATTCAACTTCAATTAACTTTTTAATCGGAAATATTTTGGTGAAATTTTTTTCTGTGTACTTTTACTTCTTCCGATTTATTGGACGGTATGTTGAGAAGAAGTATACCTCCACTTGACAAACCACGCTTGAAATTTACAGGAAATGTAGAAGATTGTCCAACGATTTGAATGCAAGAACAAATAAAAAACAAACAAAAATTGGTTAGAAGGGAATACCCGACATTTGTTAAGCCTTTCCGTTTTACATCTGCATAACCGCCCTATTTCTGTATATAAACGAAAAAGCAAGTAGTCCAATGTTTTGAAATATATAGGACACGTGTGTGGAAACCATGGAGTGATTAATCAGTACTTCAGTTTATGTGCCAGACTTTCCCTGACCCTACTCTTTAAAAGAGTTCAAATCTTTTCGAAGTTGTTTTCAGATCGGAGGATATGGTTGACTATGTTAAGTTAACGAAAATATGCTTCGGGAGGCGCAGAGAAGCGGGCCGGGTTACGCTAGTTTTCTATAGAAATAAAATTTTGACAAAATTTTCTATAAAAATTTCCTATAGAAATAAAATTTTAAGAAAATTTCCTATAGAAATAAAATTTTGAGATTTTTTTTATTTTCTATAGAAAAATGATTTTGACAAAATTTTCTAAAGAAGTAACATTTTGACAAAAAATTGCTATAGAAATATAATTTTGATAAAATTTTCTATAGAAATAATTTTTTCAACAGAAATCAAATATTGACAAAATTTTCTGTAGAAATAAAATTTTCTTTAGAAATAAAATTTTGACAAAATTTTCTATAGACATAACATTTTTACAAAATTTTCTATAGAACTAAAATTTTGACGAGAGAGACTACTAGAGTTCAATCTATGACTAATGATTCAGTCGCTAGTTTAAGGGGATAATTATTGGACGCTTTATCGTAACATTTAATGTTAGATATTCGTGTTCAAATAATGGTACGTCGGCGGGTGCTAACCAGAGATGGTCTGTATCAAACAGTTTAAGGTTTGCGACTGTCGCAAAGTCGTAAACGTCGTAAACGTCACATACATGTCGTAAATGTAGAAAAAGTAGCAAACGTTGCAAACTCCAAATACTTCACACCCTTCAGTGAATGATACCCAAGATGATATATGCGAAGAAGTTTCAATTCTCAGGAATGTTCATAAAATTATTAACGAGTTTAAAAAAAAACTTGAGAATATAGTTATTTCAATTGGAAACTCGAAGCCAAAATTACTATAAACTACTCGATGGTGCAGTAAACGTGACGGTCGGTACTCGCTCATAGTTAACCTTTCACAAATTACTGCAGAAACTGGAACGAAGGAAAACTACTTAAGTCTTATACAAGTGAATTGCTGTTTAGAGAAAATTTTTTAAAATCACTTTTTGGCTTATTAGAGCCAATTTCCATACTAATTAAAAATTTTCAAAATTGTAGCTAGTTATTCGTTGATGCAGTTAAAGCTTGGGCCACGAAAGCCAAGAATAGTTTGAAGTTGTGAATGTGAGATGTAAATCTAGTAGAGTTTTGAATAAATACAATATAAAACATTTTTTGCATACCTTTTATCGGGGAGCTTAACGAAATTAAATTAAAAAATATTCACAATTTCTTTAATTCCAAATTAGGTTTTCTACACTAGGTTTAGGACTTTTGCGACAGACGTATTATACCGTCGTAAACGTATGTCGCAAAAGTCACAGTTTGCGACAGGCCAACCCTGCTGCTAACCCATCCGATACGCATGTAAATATTCGTGACGATCCTCAATGCACAGATAAAGCTTTGAATATTATTAGAAATTGGCGTATAAGATATTCTGGCTATTCGGATAACATGTCGATCGAGAAATTCATTTATCTGGTAAACATTTTAGCGACCAATACTTTACAAGGAGATTCTCAATTAATTTGTAAGCAGTGTTGCCAGTATTGGGGATTTTTTCCCGAATCGGGGATATTTTTTCGTGGATGGGGACTTTGGAATTTGGTGGGGAATTTCCACAAATTTGGGGATTTTTGTGGGGAATTCTGGTCATTATAACAAATCAGGTTTTGAGTTATGGTTTATATGAAATTTTTTACATGCTTAAAAAGGGGCTTAAAGAAGTGCAGAGAATCTTCAAAATATGAAAAAAAACTATTCCAAGAGCTACTCTACAATTTACTTTGTTTCTAAGAAATTGTTTACTATTGCGAAATTATTTCATAAGGACTTGGCTCGCAATGTAGGCCCCTCATCTGCATACATCACTGATTCGGAAAATATATATCAAACATATATAATAGACTTCATATCGGGGCAACAACGCCTTTTGATCGATCACCCAATTTTATTTCTTATCTATTCAGAACAAGGTTAGGTTAGGTTAGGTGGCGGCCCGATGTATCAGGCTAACTTAGACTATTCAGTCCATTGTGATACCACATTGGTGAACCTCTCTCTTATCACTGAGTGCTGCCCGATTCCATATTAAGCTCAATGAAAAGGGACCTCCTTTTTATAGCCGAGTCCGAACGGCGTTCCACATTGCAGTGAAACCACTTAGAGAAGCTTTGAATCCCTCAGAAATGTCACCAACATTACTGAGGTGGGATAATCCACCGCTGAAAATCGTTTTGGTGTTCGGTCGAAGCAGGAATCGAACCCACGACCTTGTGTATGCAAGGCGGGCATGCTAACCATTGCACCACGGTGGCTCCCTAAGAGCCAAAACTAAGTTTTGATTCATAACTACACATGTTGACCCAACTCCTATTTTTATTTCTCGAACATTTAGAAGATGATTTGCATAAGACACAAATTCGATGACTCTTTATACCAATAATTAATTCTGATGAGGGATTGGATCAGAAAGTATTTTGATCACCCGTTTCATTTTTTGGATTTTGAAATCTTAATCTTATTGTAACTCGCAAACTGGTATAACACAAATTGCATATTTTTAAAATTTTTGGATTATGACGGATTTTTTACAGCAGAGCCTATTCCTATTTTCAAACAACTTGGCAAAAACTGTATTGGGGAATTTTTGCGGGGAATTTAAATTTAATTGGGGATTTTTGGGGATGAAAGCGTCATATTTTGGGGACAAGAGCCCGAAAAATACTGGCAACACTGTTTGCAAGCATGCCCACTCGTTATTTGAAGGAAAAGCCCTTGAGTGGTATTGCAAGGTTTCACTGACGAAATTATGATTTAAACTGGGAATTTTTAACTTCTGCATTAACCCAGCTTACAATCTACAGAACTACCAATAAGTTCTTCGGATCAACCACAGAGCCCTACAACCAAGTTATGCAGTTCCACTGACTAATTCGAAACTAATGGCAAAATGGGTCTGGTTTCCGATACCTCTTTCTATCCCATTTTTTAAATTAAGTATCAAACACCAAGCGGTATCTGTTCACTTGCCTCAAAACCTAAAATACCTCATCATCAGATCAATTTAGAGTGAAAGGGTCATCATCTGCCCTTTGGCTAATGATATTCCTCTGCAACAACAACACCTGTCTGTTAAATTTTTCTCATTGGTTTAAAGATATTTTCAAGTTCATGTTGGTGGTCAATGATTTGTTGTGATTCGTAGAAAATCATGTTTTCCAAATTGAAGAAAGTGTCAGGTTTCATACTCTTAAGGCCAAAGACCATATTCGGCTAGACTCTATACGCTCTAAGAAGCTCAATCACATATCCTTGACAAAGCATTCACCAAACCACAATTGTCAAAATTACCTTTTTTGCTGTCGCCACCCAATATGAGCCAGTATAAAATATAGAAGCAAAAGGGTCATGACCTCTTGTAGCCTTCATGTGTAGCTACTTAGAAACAGAGCCTCCTATGTATGGTCCATCCATCATACGCATGGCATTCCAGCTGCTGGTACCTTCTTGCCAAAGTATTGAAAACATTTTCAGTTTCATACAAAAAAAATAAAACAAAACAAAAACTCTTCAGTTGCATGGAACAGCATGTGCAAAAAAGGGCCAAAAATCGGGCATGTTTTTGTTTTCGCCAACAAAGAAAACAATGTTTCTAAGCGCCGATTGCTGTCTTATAATGAATTCCATTGACATAGCCCTTAAATGGATTTTTATCCCGCAGTTAAATGGGCTTTTCTTTCTATTTTTTTGTGCCCAATGTTGAACCGTAGGAAAAAGGTCAATGGTGCTCATGGCCTTAATGGTTGCTTTTGTTACCATTTTCAATTGGTAATGGTGTTGGTGATGATGGTGTACTTTATAAGTCATTCACTTACGTTCATTGTGAATTTGCATAGCTTCTAAATTTAAATCTTAGAAATGATTTTCCAAAAAACAAAAAATCTAAACAGCAAAAATATGTTAAAGTTGTCAACCGACGTTATCTATGGACTTCACATCTTTATCAAAAACAATTTGTGGTTCGTTGGCATTACTTTGTTTGTCACATTGGAAGAAAAAGATTATATGGGGATAAAATCCAAAACTATAGATATAAAATTTTGGCAACATTTTCTATAGAAATAAAATTTAGAAACAAATTTTTATAGAAATAAAATGCAGAAAAAAATTTCTATAGAAATAAAATTTAGAAAAAATTTTCTATAGAAATAAAATTTTGAGCGATTTTTTATAGAAGTAAAATTTTGAGTAAATTTTTTATAGAAATACAATTTTGAGCAAAATTTTCTATAAAAACAAAATTTCCTATAGAAACAAAATTTTCTATAGAAATAAAATTTAGACAAAATTTTATATAGAAATAAAATCTTGACAAAATTTTCTATAGAAACAAAATTTTGACAACGTTTTCTACAGAACTAAAATTTTGAGCAAAATTTTTATATATATACAATTTTGGCAACATTTTCTGTAAAAATACAATTTTGACAAAATTTTCTATCGAAATACAATTTTGACAAAATTTTCTATAGAAAAAAATTTTTGAAAAAAAATTCTAGAGAAATAAAATTTTGGCAAATTTTTCAATAGAAATAAAACTTAGAAACAAATTTTTATAGAAATAAAATATTGACAAAATTTTCATTGAAATAAAATTTTGACCAAATTTTCTTTAGAAATAAAATTTAGAAACAAATTTCTACAGAAATAAAATGTAGAAAAAATTTCTATAGAAATAAAATTTTGAGCGATTTTTTATAGAAGTACAATTTTGAGTAAATTTTTTATAGGAATACAATTTTGAGGAAAATTTTCTATAGAAATAAAATCTTGACAAAATTTTCTATAGAAATAAAATTTTGACAAAAATTTCTATAGAAACAAAATTTTGACAACATTTTCTACAGAAATTTTGAGCAAAATTTTCTGTAGAAATAAAATCTTGAGCAAAATTTTTATATATATAAAATTTTGGCAAATTTTTCTGTAAAAATACAATTTTGACAAAATTTTCTATAGAAATAAAAGTTTGAGCTATATTTTATAGAAATAAAAGTTTGACAAAATTTTCTATAGAAATAAAATTTTAACAAAATTTTGCATAGAAATAAAACTTTTACAAAATTTTCCGTAGAAATAAACCATTTACAAAATTTTCTATAGAAATAACATTTTGAAGAAAATTTTCTACAAAAATATAATTTTGAAAAAATTTTCTATAGAAACAAAATTTAGAGCAAAATTTTTATATATATAAAATTTTGGCAAAATTTTCTATAGAAATAAAATGTAGAAAAAAAATTCTATAGAAATAAAATTTTGAGCGTTTTTTATAAAAGTAAAATGTTGAGTACATTTTTTTATTGAAATAAAACTTTGAGCAATAGGAATAAAATTTTGACAAATTTTTTTTGGAAAACAATGTTGACCAGATTTTCTATAGGAATAAAACTTTTACAAAATATTCTATAGAAATAAATAAAAAATTTGAGCGAGTTTTTTTCTAGAAGTAAAATTTTGAGTACATTTTTTATTGAAATAAAACATTGAGCAATAGGAATAAAATTTTGACAAAATTTTCTGTATAAAAAAATGTTGACCAAATTTTCTATAGGAATAAAACTTTTACAAAATAATAAATTAAAGATAAATTAATGATAAATTAATGAAAAAATCATTAATTTATTATTATAACATAAAAAAAGGTCGAAGAAAATCAAGGAAAACAATAACTTTTACAAAATATTCTATAGAAATAAAACTTTTACCAAATTTTCAATAGAAATAAAATTTCGAGGAATATTTGCTATAGAAATAAAATTTTGACAAAATTTTCTATAGAAATAAAATCTTGACAAATTTTTCTATAGAAACAAAATTTTCTACAGAAATGAAATTTTAACAAAATTTTCTATAGAAATAAACTTGTTAGAAAAATTTTTATATATATAAAATTTTGGCAAAATTTTTTGTAAAAATACAATTTTGGCAAAATTTTCTATAGAAATAAAATTTTGAGCTATTTTTTTTGATAGAAATAAAATTTTAACAAAATTTTCTATAGAAATAAGATTTTGACAAAATTTTCTATAGAAATAAGATTTTGACAAAATTTTCTATAGAAATAAAATTTTGACAAAATTTTCCATAGAAATAAAATTTAGAAACAAACTTCTATAGAAATAAAATGTAGAAAAAAATCTATAGAATAAAATTTTGAGCGATTTTTTATAGAAGTAAAATTTTGAGTACATTTTTTATTGAAATAAAACTTTGAGCAATAGGAATAAAATTTTGACAAAATTTTCTATAGAAAAAATGTTGACCAGATTTTCTATAGGAATAAAACTTTTACAAAATATTCTATAGAAATAAATAAAAATTTTGAGCGATTTTTTATTGAAGTAAAATTTTGAGTACATTTTTTATTGAAATAAAACTTTGAGCAATAGGAATAAAATTTTGACAAAATTTTCTATGGAAAAAAATGTTGACCAAATTTTCGATAGGAATAAAACTTTTACAAAATATTCTATAGAAATAAAACTTTTACCAAATTTTCAATAGAAATAAAATTTTGAGGAATATTTGCTATAGAAATAAAATTTTGACAAAATTTTCTATAGAAATAAAATTTTGACAAAATTTTCTATAGAAAAATATTTTTGACAAACTTTAAAAAATTTTTGTAAATTTGTTAGATTGTTGGTAAAATTTTCTTCAAATTTTGGTAGATTACTTTTGGCACGAGTAGCAACCGTGGTTCGGTCTCCCTCCGAAACAGTTTCTGATATAGTCGTGGAACACTTCAGAGATCCATCAATAATTCCAACTAGCGGATCCCGAGTTTTAACATAGCAGAGGTTTGGCTCTGATAATGTTTATCCACAAATAATGTGCGGTCATAGCCATTCAAGTCCAAGTCTACCCCTAGCCCTGTACACCATCTGTGATTGGTTCATATAACGATAATTTATGTTGTCGCACTCTACATTCCGTTCGTAAACCCAACCAAAAAGTAAATACTACGCTGCGGGTGGGCCATTTGTTCCATGTTCAGTATCCCTCCGATTCAGTTTCTGATACATTGAAGGAATACACCGCATTGCTTTCAACCGGAAAGTCGCGAGTTTTGCCAAAGGAGATCAGCGAAGGTCAGACCCATTCGAGTCCAAATCTACTTTTCGCCCGAAAGTATATATGTTAGTCCATTTGTAATCGAGCTGTGCCAGCGAGGACACTTTCAGATCCTTGGGGACAAGTTAGTCAAATTTGTTCTTCATTTGTCCGTGTACCACTCTGTTAGTCCATTTGTATTTATGGCCAATGAGCTGTCTGTGTTTACGATGCGAAACGTAATTGATTTTTTAGGGGATTAATTTGGTAAATGTACCAAAACATCAAGAATTGTACCAATCTACCAAGCACTAAAAAAAGTCTACCATTTTTGGTAGAATTCTACCAATTGTGACAACCGTGCTACTTACCCCACTGTGTTTATCCTTCTTTGTAGTGTGGTGTTTGACATGATCTTGGATGGCTGAGTGTCAATTGGACGTTTGGCCATCATGCATACCCTCGTATCCATTTAAGGTGTCTCATAGTCGAAAGTATCTCACGATTTATGTTGGCGATGTTTAGCTTGTTTTCATATCGCCTTCAATGGTGTTGCTGTTGCCATTTCATGATGATGATTACGGGGTTGGTTGGCTTCTTTATTGGTCTAAAGTATAGCATTTTTTGAAGTGTTTTGACTACCATTTACCATGCCTCCACTATTCGCCACGTTTATCGTTGAAGATGTCTTGTAATCATGATGTCAAGCGTTTTTGTGACATTTTCGGGAGATTGAGCATCACGAAATGATGGGACATTAGATATGCATGCTTTTTAAGAAGGTATATGACTCTTAGAAGACGAAGACTACGACTTTTCTATACTATTCCCAAGGCATTTGAACCTTTGAGAGTATACTGTAAATATAATATTAGCCCACACATTATGTTATTACCTTTTTCTTCAATTTAACTAATTAAAATAGGTACTATCGTCGGTTTTCGAGTCGAAACGCAGATTTTTCCCCTCGTTTACTTTTCGAAACATTTTTTTTTTTTTGGAAAATACCAAATTGTAAGCTATTGATGATTTCAAACTTTTCCATCACATTTTCGAAAAACAAAAATTAAAACTATATAATCGTTGTCATATAAACTTTACCATTTTGAACCTAAACTAACTAACCTATACACAGAACCCAGAAGAAGATGGACACATAGTGTCCTTGGCAATAATGCTCAGGGCAGGGATTTGAGCACAGTTGCCACTCGTGCCAAAAATAATCTAAATACAATTGAACAAAAATTTTAACACAATATACAAAATTTAAAAGAATTTTATTATGAAGTTTTTGATCAATTTTTTGCGGTTGATATGAAAAAAATTGTTTTTTCGAATGCATGAATGATACCTCCCATTAGCGACAAATAAATATCTCTTGAATTATAAATGTGTAGAATTTTAATGTTTTAACGATTTTACTTTGCACAAACAAGGGAAAATGACTACTTCTATAACATACCCACAATGAACTTTGATAGTATGAAATAACACGAAAATTAAAACCTTGAAAAACATTGAAATTACAGCAAGTTTTGTCAAAATTTTAGTTTTCTGTTGTTCTATAGAATATTTTGTCAAATTTTATTTCTATAGAAAATTTTGTCAAAATTTTATTCCAATAGAAAATTTTGTCACAATTTTATTCCTATAGCAAATTTTGTTAAATTCTATTTCTATAAAACATTTTTTTAAATTTTATTTCTATACAAAATTTTGTCCAAATTTTATTTCTATATTAAATTTTAAAAATCTAATTTCTGTTGAAAATGTTGTCAAAATTTTATTTCTACAGAAAATTTTTTCAAAATTTTATTTTTATAGAAAATTTTGTCAACATTTTATTTTTATAGAAAATTTTGTCAAAATTTATTTCCACAAAAAATTTTGTCAACATTTTATTTCGGTATAATTTTGTCAAAATTTTACTTATACAGAAAATTTTTTCAAAATGTTATTTCTATACAAGATTTTGTCAAAATTTTATTTCTATGGAAAATTTTGCCAAAATTTTATTTCCATAAAAAATTTTGTCAACGTTTTATTTCGGTATAATTTTGTCAAAATTTTACTTATACAGAAAATTTTTTCGAAATGTTATTTTTATACAAGATTTTGTCAAAATTTTATTTCTATAGAAAATTTTGTCAAAATTTTATTTCTATGGAAAATTTTGCCAAAATTTTATTCCAATAGAAAATTTTGTCAAAATTTTATTTCTATAGCAAATTTTTTTAAAATTTTATTTCTATAAAACATTTTTTCAAAATTTTATTTCTATAAAAAATTTTGTCAGAACTTTATTTCTATTTTAAATTTTAAAAATTTAATTTCAGTTGAAAATGTTGTCAAAATATTATTTATACAGACATTTTTTTCAAAATTTTATTTTTATAGAAAATTTTGTCAAAATTTTATTTCCATAAAAAATTTTGTAAAAATTTTATTTCCATAAAAAATTTTGTCAAAATTTTATTTCGGTATAATTTTGTCAAAATTTTACTCATACAGAAATTTTTTCAAAATGTTATTTCTATAGAGAATTTTGTCAAAATGTTATTTCTATGGAGAATTTTGTCAAAATTTTATTTCTATAGAAAATTTTGTCAAAATTTTATTTCTATACAAAATTTTTTCAAAGTTTATTTCTATAGAAAATTTTGTCAAAATTTTATTTCTATAGAAAATTTTGTCAAAATTTTATTTCCATAACAAAAAAAAATTTTGTCAAAATTTTATTTCTATAGAAAATTTTGTCAAGATTTTATTTCTATATTAAATTTTAAAAATCTAATTTCTGTAGAAAATTATGTCAAAATTTTATTTCTACAGAAAATTTTGTCAAAATTTTGATTTGTATAGAAAATTTTGTAAAAATTTTATTTTTATAGAAAATTTTGTCAAAATTTTATTTATATAGAAAATTTTGCCAAAATTTTCTGTATTTCTATAAAAAATTTTGTCAGAACTTTATTTCTATTTTAAATTTTAAAAATTTAATTTCAGTTGAAAATGTTGTCAAAATATTATTTATACAGACATTTTTTTCAAAATTTTATTTTTATAGAAAATTTTGTCAAAATTTTATTTCCATAAAAAATTTTGTAAAAATTTTATTTCCATAAAAAATTTTGTCAAAATTTTATTTCGGTATAATTTTGTCAAAATTTTACTCATACAGAAATTTTTTCAAAATGTTATTTCTATAGAGAATTTTGTCAAAATGTTATTTCTATGGAGAATTTTGTCAAAATTTTATTTCTATAGAAAATTTTGTCAAAATTTTATTTCTATAGAAAATTTTTTCAAAGTTTATTTCTATAGAAAATTTTGTCAAAATTTTATTTCTATAGAAAATTTTGTCAAAATTTTATTTCCATAACAAAAAAAAATTTTGTCAAAATTTTATTTCTATAGAAAATTTTGTCAAGATTTTATTTCTATATTAAATTTTAAAAATCTAATTTCTGTAGAAAATTATGTCAAAATTTTATTTCTACAGAAAATTTTGTCAAAATTTTGATTTGTATAGAAAATTTTGTAAAAATTTTATTTTTATAGAAAATTTTGTCAAAATTTTATTTATATAGAAAATTTTGCCAAAATTTTCTGTATAAAGGTATAGAAAATTTTGTCAAAATCTTATTTCTGTAGAAAATTTTGTCACAATTTTATTTCTGTAAAAAAATTTTGTCAAAATTTTATTTCTATAGAAAATTTTGTCAAAATTTTATTTCTATAGAAAATTTTGTCAAAATTTTATTTCTATAGAAAATTTTGTCAAAATTTTATTTCTATAGAAAATTTTGTCAACATTTTATGTCTATAGAAAATATTTGTCAAAATTTTATTTCTATCGAAAATGTTGTAAAAATTTTATTTTTATAGAAATTTTTTTCAAAATTTTAATTCTTTAGAAAAATTTTGTCAAAATTTTATGTCTATAGAAAATTTTGTCAAAATTTTATTTATACCGAAAATTTTGTCAAAATTTTATTTATACAGAAAATTTTGTCAAAATGTCATTGCTATAGAAAATTTTGTAAAAATTTTGTTTCTATAGAAAATTTTGTCAATATTTTATTTCTATAGAAAATTTTGTCAAAATCTTTTTTCTATAGAAAATTTTGTAAAAATTTTGTTTCTATAGAAAATTTTTGTCAATATTTTATTTCTATAGAAAATTTTGTCAAAATCTTTTTTCTATAGAAAATTTTGTCAAAATTTTATTTCTATAGAAAATTTTGTCACAATTTTATTTCTATAGAAAATTTTGTCAAAATTTTATTTCTATAGAAAATTTTGTCAAAATTTTATTTCTATAGAAAATTTTGTCAAAATTTTATTTCTATAGAAAATTTTGTCAAAATTTTATTTCTATAGAAAATGTTGTCAAAATTTTATTTCTATAGAAAATTTTGTCAAAATTTTATTTATACAGAAAATTTTGTCAAAATGTCATTGCTATAGAAAATTTTGTAAAAATTTTGTTTCTATAGAAAATTTTTGTCAATATTTTATTTCTATAGAAAATTTTGTCAAAATCTTTTTTCTATACAAAATTTTGTCAACATTTTATTTCTATAGAAAATTTTGTCACAATTTTATTTCTATAGAAAATTTTGTCAAAATTTTATTTCTATAGAAAATTTTGTCAAAATTTTATTTCTATAGAAAATTTTGTCAAAATTTTATTTCTATAGAAAATGTTGTCAAAATTTTATTTCTATAGAAAATGTTGTCAAAATTTTATTTCTATAGAAAATTTTGTCAAAATTTTATTTATACAGAAAATTTTGTCAAAATGTCATTGCTATAGAAAATTTTGTAAAAATTTTGTTTCTATAGAAAATTTTTGTCAATATTTTATTTCTATAGAAAATTTTGTCAAAATCTTTTTTCTATAGAAAATTTTGTCAAAATTTTATTTCTATAGAAAATTTTGTCACAATTTTATTTCTATAGAAAATTTTGTCAAAATTTTATTTCTATAGAAAATTTTGTCAAAATTTTATTTCTATAGAAAATTTTGTCAAAATTTTATTTCTATAGAAAATGTTGTCAAAATTTTATTTCTATAGAAAATTTTGTCAAAATTTTATTTCTATAGAAAATTTTGTCAAAATTTTATTTCTATAAAAAATTTTATCAAAATTGTATTTCTATAGAAAATTTTGTCAAAATTTTATTTCTATAGAAAATTTCGTCTAAATTTTATTTCTATAGAAAATTTTGTCAAAATTTGATTTCTATACAAAAGTTTGTCAACGTTTTATTTCTATAGAAAATTTTGACAAAATTTTATTTCTATAGAAATTTTTTTCAACATTTTATTTCTATAGAAAATTTTGACAAAATTTTATTTCTATAGAAAATTCTTTTAAAATTTTATTTCTATAGAAAATAGAAAATTATATAGAGAATTTTGTCAAAATTTTATTTCTATTTTCTATAGAAAATTTTATTTCTATAGAAAATTTTGACAGAATTTTATATCTATAGAAAATTTTGTCAAAATTCTATTTGTATAGAAAAATTGGCAATATTTTATGTCTATAGAAAATTCTTTTTTTAATTACCTAAATAAAGTCATTAAAATATTCACTTACAATCTTAAATTATTACCTTTTATTCTCCTTGCATTTCTATTACATATATTTGTTGTAATGTTTTTTTTTTATTCCAAACCTGTAGTCAAAGAGTAATAAAATAAACCACAAAGCTTTGCAGCTCAAAGGCTCCAATGCCAACGTAACTACTAAAATAAAACTCACCCCGAATTTCGTTGCAGTCGTTTATGGTGTTTCGCCCATTTGTTTTATGTTTCGTTGCCAATTCCATTGTGGTTTTATTGCCAACAATGAAACAAGATGTTATTGAACTTTTCCCTGCTGCAAGTCCCTTACTCATTTGGCGCTTGTTTTGGGTTTCCTTTGTTGTATTTCCTTCTGGTGTGCTTTTTTTTTTGGAGGAAATCGGCAGATGCTGAGTATAAAAGCGCTGAAACCTTTGAGCCAAGGAAACACCAGTAGAAAATGGATAAAACATTCACTCTTTTGAAATTCTCAACGGTAATGCTGAATAGAACACAGGACAGCTATAGCCTCCGATGGCTTCTTAAGGCAACGTTGCGTGCTGGTGTCTTCCGGAAATGTTTTTATACATGATCCTTGATGGAAGTTAATTAGGATTTTACCAAGCCGAATTTTCATTCCAACATTCTTACTTTTTCTTTTTATACTAACATATTTCTTTGAGTTTGTTTAAAGTTAAATGACCTCTCAGTATGTGTAGGGACAAAATATTGATATTACCCTAAAGAGAAGATACAGGCCAATACCCTGTGGTAATGTCCTTCGACTTGTGAAGATGATTTTTTTTGTGCTGTCTTTGTGGCCCTAAAATAAATCTGTCGCCAATGACTGATCGACTTTTGGCAATACCACAAAAATGGATAAATTTCAAGAACAAGTTGAATGGGTTATTTGACAGTGTCTATTTTTTCAACACGTCTGCTAAGGGAGTGTGTAAACTTTAAGACAATGAAAATTTATTAAAACCTTTTTTTTTTTTTGGAATAGTTCATAGTTCATGGAATGTATAATTTGTGGTGCAATGGTTAGCATGCCCTCCTTGCATACACAGGGTCGTGGGTTTAAACCCAGTTTGGACCAAACACCAAAAAGTTTTTCAGCGGTGGATTATCCCACCTCAGTAATGCTGGTGACATTTCTGAGGGTTTCAAAGCTTCTCTAAGTGGTTTCACTGCAATGTGCAACGCCATTCGGACTCGGCTATAAAAAGGAGGTCCTTTGTCATTGAGCTTAACATAGAATCAGGCAGCACTCAGTGATAAGAGAGAAGTTCACCACTGTAGTATCACAATGGCAGTCCATAGTCCAATAGTCTAAGTGAGCCTGAAATATCGGGCTGCCACCAAACCTAACCTAACCTAACCTAATCTTTAGTATTTTCACTTCACCTTTTGCAATTCAAATGAACATTTTCTTTAAAATTTTTAACCAAAGGTCATGTCTGGGATGAAAAATTCAGTACTATGGTAACTCTTTTTAACATGCCAAAGTACCGCAAGCCGCCCATCAACTAAAAAGCACCTTTTTCTAATACTAAAATAAAATCAAAAATAATTTTATTTAGTTTCTACTTCAGTCACAGTTTTTCTGCGAGCTCTATTAAAAAATGATATTTGAAAATTGTTTGACTTTAAACCAAAATTGCTAAATCCTTAATATAAGTCTTAGCTTATATTTGAAGCTTTTTAATCTTTAATCCAAGCATTCAATATATCAGTTAATATAAAAATTACAAAAAATTTAAAGAAAACTTTAAGCCTACTTTTACCATATAATTTCTTTCGATAAACTGTCAAAAAATGTTTTGCATATGGGCATAATTCTTTAAAACAAAAAAAAATTTGTTTTTTACTTTAAGGAAACTTTGCCTTACTACAAAGACATGCGACTTTGACAGAGCGACGCGAATTTCAAAAATTAAATCAATGATTATAAACCTTATTTTAATTAAAATTTCTCTAGTTTAAAGAAACGTATCATTAATACACATAAAAAATAATTTTACGATTCAATCACGAAATTAATTGATCCAACTAATTTTTAATTGAAATGTCTTCAATCACAGAAATGATAGTATCAATCACCAAAGTCAATTTATTGATACTATTAATTCTTGTGATTGATTTTTGTTCTAATTAAAAAAAATTGTTGAAAGGATTAAAATTTTAATAGAATATTTTTTTTTAATTAAATTAAAATATTTTTTTTTTTTTTTGAAAAAAAAATTGGTGGTATTTTTTGTGTGTATTGTATAAATTGCGTGACCCAAAATTTAGGTTGCATACTCTTTCGTATTAAGTCAATATTTTTGCAGTGTAGGTATATATTCTGCGTTTTTTATATAGATTCAATATGGACTAACATACAATTTAGAAAAGGATAATATTATATACACAACAATGTTTACTGATTCAATCACGAAATTAATTAATTCAGTTAATTTTTTTATTGAAATTTCTTCAATCACGAAAATGACACTGTTTTAATTGGGCATGAAAAAGTATTTGATTAAAAAACAAGTATATACGGCCGCAAGTTCGGCCAGGCCGAATCTTATGTACCCACCACCGTGGATTGCGTAGAAACTTCTACGAAGGCTATCATCCACAATCGAATTACTTGGGTTGTGGTATCTTAAAACTTCTTAACATCGTTTTCTAAGTTGTGATTTAGTCCATACGTGGTATATATTAGACAAAAAAGTTATGTATAGTTAAGTCTACAAATAATTACGAATCGATATGGACATTTTGTACGTAGAGAGCCAGAATTGAAATATGGGGGTCGCTTATATGGGGGCCATATACAATTATGAACTTGATATGGACCAATTTTTGTGTGATTGGGGATCGATTTATCTGAGGGTCATATATAACTATAGACCGATATGGACCTAGTTAAGCATGGTTGTTAACGACCATATACTAGCATAATGTACCAAATTTCAACTTACTCGGATTATACGACTATGGACTGATATGGACCACTTTTGGCATGGTTGTTAAATATCATATACTACCACCACGTACCAAATTTCAAGCAGATCGGATGAATTTTGCTTCTCCAAAAGGCACCGGAGGTCAAATCTGGGGATCGGTTTATATGGGAGTTATATATAATTATGGACTGATAGGAACCAATTCCTGCATGGTTGTTGGATACCATATACTAACATCACGTACCAAATTCCAACCGAATGGGAAGAATTTTGCTCTTCCAAGGGGCTCTGGAAGTCTAATCTGGGGATCGGTTTATATGGGGCCTATATATAATTATGGACCGATATCGGCCAATTTTTGCATGGGAGTTTGAGGCCATATATTAACACCACGTACCAAATTTCAACTGAATCAGATGAATTTTGGTCTTCCAAGAGGTTCCGGAGGTCAAATCTGGTGATCGGTTTATATGGGGGCTATATATAATTATGAACCGATGTGGACCAATTTTTGCATGGTTATTAGAGACCATATACTAACACCATGTACCAAATTTCAACCGGATCGGATGAAATTTGCTTCTCTTAGAGGCCTCGCAAGCCAAATCGGGGGATCGGTTTATATGGGGGCTATATATAACTATGGGCCGATGAGGACCAATTTTTGCATGGTTGTTAGAGACCATATACTCACACCATGTACCAAATTTCAGACGGATCGGATGAAATTTGCTTCTCTTAGAGGCCTCGCAAGCCAAATCGGGGGATCGGTTTATATGGGGGCTATATATAATTATGGACCGATGTCGACCAATTTTTGCATGGTTGTTAGAGACCATATACTTACACCATGTACCAAATTTCAACCGGATCGGATGAAATTTGCTTCTCTCAGAGGCCTCGCAAGCCAAATCGGGGGATCGGTTTATATGGGGGCTATATATAATTATGGACCGATGTGTACCAATTTTTGCATGGTTGTTAGAGACCATATACTGACACAATGTACCAAATTTCAGCCGGATCGGATGAAATTTGCTTCTCTTAGGGGCCTCGCAAGCCAAATCGGGGGATCGGTTTATATGGGGGCTATATATAATTATGGACCGATGTGTACCAATTTTTGCATGGTTGTTAGAGACCATATACTGACACAATGTACCAAATTTCAGCTGGATCGGATGAAATTTGGTTCTCTTAGAGGCCTCGCAAGCCAAATTTTGGGGTCCGTTTATATGGGGGCTATACGTAAAAGTGGACCGATATGGCCCATTTGCAATACCATCCGACCTACATCAATAACAATTACTTGTGCCAAGTTTCAAGTCGATAGCTTGTTTCGTTCGGAAGTTAGCGTGATTTCAACAGACGGACGGACGGACGGACGGACGGACGGACGGACGGACGGACATGCTCAGATCGACTCAGAATTTCACCACGACCCAGAATATATATACTTTATGGGGTCTTAGAGCAATATTTCGATGTGTTACAAACGGAATGACAAAGTTAATATACCCCCCATCCTATGGTGGTGGGTATAATTAATTGATTTGATTTGAAAACAATTTTAATTGATTAAATTAAACATTTAATTGACGTTTTCTATAGAAAAATAATTTTGAACAAAATGTTCTAAAGAAATAAAATTTTTACAAAATTTTCTATAGAAATAAAATTTTGAAAATTTTCTTTAGAAATAAAATTTTGACAAAATTTTCTATAGAAATAAAATTTTGACAAAATTTTCTATAGAAATAAAATTTTGAGAAAATTTTCTATAGAAATAAAATGTTGACTAATTTTTCAATAGAAATAGAATTTTGATACATTTTTCAATAGAAATAGAATTTTGACAATATTTTCTATAGAAATAAAATTTTGAGAAATTTTTAGAAAATTTTGTATAGAAATAAAATTTTGACAAAATTTGCAATAAATTTAATATTTGTAAGAATTTTAATTTTCATGTAAGGTCCATAAATCCAACAAGTATACACGCCCGATTTATCTGAGGCATGGTTAGGCATGGTTGTTAACGGCCATATAATAGCACAATGTACCAAATTTCAGCTGACTAGGATGAAATTTGCTACTACAAAAGGTTCCAAAACCTAATCTCGGGATCGGTTTATATGGGGGCTATATATGATTATGGACTGATATTGACCACTTTTGGCATGGTTGTTAACTATCATATACTAACACCACGTACCAAATTTCAACCAGAACGGGTGAATTTTGCTTCTCCAAGAGGCTCCAAAACCACATCTCCGGATTGGTTTATATGGGGGCTATGTACAATTATGGACTGATCTGAACCAATTCCTGCATGGTTGTTGGATACCATATACTAACATCGCGTACCAAATTTCAACCGAATCGGATGAATTCTCCTCTTCCAAGGGGCTCAATATAAATATGGACCGATTTCGACCAATTTTTGCCTGGGTGTTTGAGGCCATATATTAACACCACGTACTAAATTTCAACTGAATCAGATGAATTTTGGTCTTCCAAGAGGCTCCGTAAGCCAAATCTGGGGATCGGTTTATATGGGTGCTATATATAATTATGGACCGATGTGGACCAATTTTTGCATGGTTGTTAGAGACCACATACTAACACCGTGTACCAAATTTCAGCCGGATCGGATGAAATTTGCTTCTCTTAAAGGATCCGCAAGCCAAATCTGAGGTTCCGTTTATATGGGGGCTATACGTAAAAGTGGACCGATATGGCCCATTTGCAATACCATCCGACCTACATCAATAACAACTACTTGCCTTGGGGTCTTAGAGCAATATTTCGATGTGTTACGAACGGAATGCCAAAGTTAATAAACCCCCATACTATGGTGGAGGGTATAAAAATTGTCGTAATAAGAGAGATCAATATATATAATGCAAATAATAAAACTTTTCTTTCGATCCGCAAGCCAAAGGCGTGGTGAAATTCTGAGTCGATCTAAGCATATCCGTCCGTCCTCTTGGAGGATCAAATTTCATCCGAGTCAGTTGAAATTTGGTACATTGTGCTAGTATATGGCCGTTAACAACCATGCCTAACTAGGTCCATATCGGTCTATAGTTATATATAGCCCTCAGATAAATCGATCCCCAATCACACAAAAATTGGTCCATATCAAGTTCATAATTGTATATAGCCCCCATATAAGCGACACCCATATTTCAATTCTGGCTCTCTACGTACCGTGCAAAAGTCTATATCGATTCGTAATTATTTGTAGACTTACCTACACTGAAAAAAAGCATACCCGGTTCCAAAGATTTTGTCTTAACTTTAAAAAATTTGGTATTGATTCCGAGCCAAAGAAGCGGAGAATACAAGTCAGGATACTTTTAAGACACAATTCTCTTTTAAATTTGGGTTTTATGTACTTGCTTCTAGGAATCACATTTTAATTTTTCGCTTTTTCAGCTTGTTTCCTTCATATGCTATCAAAGTCCTTTAAAAACGAGTTAACGACAACTTTATTTTCTAAATTAAGACTCGACTTGAAAAACTTGTCCTATATTTGAATGATTTTTTGAATGATCAAGATGCAAAAAGACAACAAATTTAAAGACAATTTCATTAAATTTAAAGAATTTTTCTGAATTATTAAAGTCAAGTTGACCTTAGCCGAAACATTTTTTCTTTCATGTTATGATACCAATTTTTAAGTGAAACCACTTAATTATAAGGACAATATGACTTCAGGAAAAAAACTTATATATTAAAGAAATGCGTCTTCTATGCTAAGCAAAATTTGCATTCGTATTTTAAAGACATGAAATCTTTGACCTCACGACAATATTTTTTTCAGTGTATACACAATTTAAAAAAAAAATATGTTAAGAAGTGACAGTCTTTCGTAGAAGTTTGTACGCAATCCATGGTGGAGGGTACATAAAATTCGGCCTGGCCGAACTTACGGTCGTATATACTTGTTTGGAAATATTTTATTTTATTTATTTATTTATTGAGTTTGGTTTCTGCACAACAAGACTCGAGGTCCTATAATTTACAGTACAGGCATAAGATTGTATACGAACATATTTATATCAAGACAAAATTAATAACATTAGTTGAGCTAGAACAGAAAGGACAAGTTATGATTTAAATGACATTTTGGTCATATTTCTGTGTAGGCATTTTCTTTAGCCCATGAAATGGCCTAAATTAAAGTGGTTACATTTTTCCTTTATTTTCTAAAGTTTCTGGGGTATTATAATATGTTAATCTCAGATAATCTAAACATTATTCATATTCATATCAAACGTTTGTTCTTTACTCCAAAGACCATTTGTCGTAATTCAAAGACATACGAGGGAAGCACGTTTTGACTGGGTTGCAATTGGGGTCCTATATTTAATAGAATGTTTTTATTTCAAAGAAATGTGTCCTAAATTTTGTGTAAATTGTGCGTTCTAAATTTAGTTTTGGAAACTCTTTCATATTAGGTCAATATTAGTTTTAATGTATGAAAGTTTCGCACTACATTAGCAGAATTTTTACATAGTTTCGGAAGATTTCACTTTTAACCAAATGTATATGATGTAAAACTCCAATTTCCTTAATTGCTTTCAAATCGCAACTAACCCCAGAGTAATCAGTTAAAACCACAACCGGATTTATAAATCGCTCCTCAATAAAATTGTGGTCACACTGATGTGGGTGTCGTTGGTAAATAAAAGCCACAAATTACATACATTAAACAAGACAATATCCGGATTACGCTTAACTTCAATTACGTCAAATATATTCAGGTGTAGATTTCCTATAAAAATACCCTCCTCAGCCTTCCCGCTTTTAAAAATCAAAAAGTACTCAAGTAAACCTTACCATCATATGGTCACCCACAAATTATGTTACGGGTTCTTCATACGCCCCACCAAAACCTCCTATTCATAGCACTAAGCCTTCTGACTAATCTCTTTGTCTACCATCAACCATAGCACAAATGTGTAATTCTATCCATCCAATTTCTAGTGGGGGGAGACCAAACAAACAAAAACGTTACATTTCAAATTTGTATTCTTTGTCCGAAGTTTTTTTTCTTCGATACAGAGTGACAAGTAATTGTCTACGCTTGAAATTGTCCGTCCATTTTGATTGGAGTTTATGGTGATGGTGGTACTGCTCAATTGGAATTGAATTTCAAATATTTGGAGGAATTGCTCTGTAAACTCCCTTTGTAAGCTAAGGGGAGTCACCAAATAACTTTGTTGTCGTTATACAGTTCATGTCACTTTAAATATCGTTTGTCATTTCTTTATGGTAAACGAAAATCTCTGGATTTTTCTTTTTCGCATTTATTTTCCATGCTTTTTTTTGTTTGTTAATTTTCCTTGAGGCCTTCTGGAGATGGTCTAACTCTTTCCACGTTCCATTAAAATAAATTGTTTCTTCGCACGTTATTCAAATATTTTCGAGCTGTTGTTTTTTTCTGGTCGTATTCTGCCATGTAATGGATGTGGTGAAAGGTCATTGTTAAACATATCAATTATATCCTTTTGTTTACCGTGATACGAGGTGACAGACAGTTTGTGTCCAAACCTTTAAGTAGGGGGAAAATATATTACAGTGAGTCACAGGTGAATTAAGAATGAAAATCTCCTCTCTGTTCTTACCGATTTTATACCCTCCATCATGTGAAAATTTTACGAAAAGACTACCAAACAAAGACATTTTATTTTGTCAATTTTTTTAGAAAATGTTGTCAAATTTTTATTTCTATAGAAAATTTTGTAAAAATTTAAATTTTCTAGAAAACTTTGTCAACATTTTATTTCTATACAAAATTATGTTTCTATAGAAATGTTTGTTCTATAAATAATTTTGTCAAAATCTTATTTCTATAGAAAATTTTGTCAAAATCTTATTTGTATAGAAAATTTTGTCAAAATTTTATTTCTATAGAAAATTTTGTCAAAATTTTATTTCTATAAAAAATTTTGTCAAAAATGTATTTCTATAGAAACTTTTGTCAAAAATTTATTTCCATAGAAAATTTTGCTAAAATTTTATTTCTATAGAAAATTTTGTTAAAATTTTATTTCTATAGAAAACTTTGTCAACATTTTATTTCTATAGAAAATTTTGTCAAAATCTTATTTGTATAGAAAATTTTGTCAAAATTTTATTTCTATAGAAAATTTTGTCAAAATTTTATTTCTATAAAAAATTTTGTCAGAAATGTATTTCTATAGAAAATTTTGTCAAAAATTTATTTCCATAGAAAATTTTGCTAAAATTTTATTTCTATAGAAAATTTTGTTAAAATTTTATTTCTATAGAAAACTTTGTCAAAATTTTATTTCTATAGAAAATTTTGTCAAAATTTTATTCCTATAAAAAAATTGTCACAAATTTATTTCTATAGAAAATTTTGTCAAAATTTTATATATATAGAAAATTTTATCAAAATTTTACTTCTATTGAAAATTTTGTCAAAATTTTATATCTATAGAAAATTTTATCAAAATTTTACTTCTATAGAAAATTTTGTCAAATTGTTATTTCTAGAAAAAATTTTGTCAAAATTTTATTCCTATAGAAAGTTGTTTTTTTTTTACAAATTTTTGTCTAAATTTTATTTTTCTAGAAAATTTTGTCAAAATTTTATTTCTAGAAAAAATTTGTCAAAATTTTATATCTATAGAAAATTTTGTCAAAATTTTATTTCTATAGAAAATTTTGTCAAAATTTTATTCCTATAAAAAATTTTATCAAAAATTTATTTCTGTAGAAAAATTTTACATCTATAAAAAATTTTATCAAAAATTTATTTCTATAGAAAATTTTGTCAAAATTTTATATCTATAGAAAACTTTATCAAAATTTTATTTATATAGAAAATTTTGTCAAATTGTTATTTCTAGAAAAAAATTTGTCAAAATTTTCTTTCTATAGAAAGTTTTTTTACAAATTTTGTATAAATTTTGTCAAAATTTTATTTCTAGCAAAAAATTGTCAAAATTTTATATCTATAGCAAATTTTGTCAAAATTTTATTTCTATAGAAAATTTTATCAAAATTTTATTCCTATAAAAAATTTTATCAAACATTTATTTCTATAGAAAATTTTGTCAAAATTTTATATCTATAGAAAATTTTATCAAAATGTTACTTCTTTAGAAAATTTTGTCAAAATTTTATATCTATAGAAAATTTTGTCAAAATTTTATATCTATAGAAAATTTTATCAAAATTTTATTTTGATAGAAAATTTTGTCAAATTGTTATTTCTAGAAAAAATTTTTTCAAAATTTTATTTCTATAGAAAGTTTTTTTTACAAATTTTTGTCAAAATTTTATTTTTCTAGAAAATGTTGTCAAAATTTTATTTTTCTAGAAGATTTTGTCAAAATTTTATTTCTATAGAAAATTTTGTCAAAAATGTATTTCTATGGAAAGTTAAAATTTTTTTATTATTTTATAATCTAAAAGAGTGCTCACAAACATAACTTTCGGGCGATACATACATAAAGGGTGATACCGTCAAAATTTGGTCAAAATTTATTTCTGTTGAAAATTTTGTCAAAATTTTATTTCTATAAAAAATTTTGTCAAAAATGTATTTCTATAGAAAATTTTGTCAAAAATTTATTTCCATAGAAAATTTTGCTAAAATTTTATTTCTATAGAAAATTTTGTTAAAATTTTATTTCTATAGAAACTTTGTCAAAATTTTATTTCTATAGAAAATTTTGTCAAAATTTTATTCCTATAAAAAAAATTGTCACAAATTTATTTCTATAGAAAATTTTGTCAAAATTTTATATATATAGAAAATTTTATCAAAATTTTACTTCTATTGAAAATTTTGTCAAAATTTTATATCTATAGAAAATTTTATCAAAATTTTACTTCTATAGAAAATTTTGTCAAATTGTTATTTCTAGAAAAAATTTTGTCAAAATTTTATTCCTATAGAAAGTTGTTTTTTTTACAAATTTTTGTCTAAATTTTATTTTTCTAGAAAATTTTGTCAAAATTTTATTTCTAGAAAAAATTTGTCAAAATTTTATTTCTATAGAAAATTTTGTCAAAATTTTATTCCGGTAAAAAATTTTATCAAAAATTTATTTCTGTAGAAAAATTTTACATCTATAGAAAATTTTATCAAAATTTTACTTCTATAGAAAATTTTGTCAAAATTTTATATCTATAGAAAACTTTATCAAAATTTTATTTATATAGAAAATTTTGTCAAATTGTTATTTCTAGAAAAAAATTTGACAAAATTTTCTTTCTATAGAAAGTTTTTTTTTTACAAATTTTTGTATAAATTTTGTCAAAATTTTATTTCTATCAACAAATTGTCAAAATTTTATATCTATAGCAAATTTTGTCAAAATTTTATTTCTATAGAAAAACTTTATTCCTATAAAAAATTTTATCAAAAATTTATTTCTATAGAAAATTTTGTCAAAATTTTATATCTATAGAAAATTTTATCAAAATTTTACTTCTTTAGAAAATTTTGTCAAAATTTTATATCTATAGAAAATTTTGTCAAAATTTTATTTTCATAGAAAATTTTGTCAAATTGTTATTTCTAGAAAAAATTTTTTCAAAATTTTATTTCTATAGAAAGTTTTTTTACAAATTTTTGTCAAAATTTTATTTTTCTAGAAAATGTTGTCAAAATTTTATTTTTCTAGAAAATTTTGTCAAAATTTTATTTCTATAGAAAATTTTGTCAAAAATGTATTTCTATGGAAAGTTAACATTTTTTTATTATTTTATAATCTAAAAGAGTGCTCACAAACATAACTTTCGGGCGATACATACATAAAGGGTGATACGGTCAAAATTTGGTCAAGGGAAAACGCGTGTAAATCGGTGAAATCGTTATTTAAAAAATCAAATTAAATTTCTTTTTCAAGTTCAATTAGTATAAAATTCAGGAAAAATATTCAGTTAGGCTTTCGCTTTTCCAAATCCGAATTGCCGGGCCTCACGCTTGACACCTGCCATCAGATTTTGTACAGCCACCTTGTCCACCTTCTTCGCCGCAGAAAGCCAGTTTGCCTTGAACTGCTGCTCGTCCTTAGAAGTTTTTTGGTCTTCTTTAGGTTCCGCTTGACAATAGCCCAGTATTTCTCAATTGGGCGGAGCTCTGGCGTGTTGGGAGGGTTCTTGTCCTTGGGAACCACCTGCACGTTGTTGGCGGCGTACCACTCCATGGCCTTTTTACCGTAATGGCAAGATGCCAAATCCGGCCAAAACAGTACGGAACAACCGTGTTTCTTCAGGAAAGGCAGCAGACGTTTATTCAAACACTCTTTCACGTTAATTTCTTGGTTGACAGTCCCGGAAGCTATGAAAATGCTGCTTTTCAAGCCACAGGTACACATGGCTTGCCAAACCAGATATTTCTTTGCGAACTTTGACAGTTTTATGTGCTTGAAAATATCTGCTACCTTTCCCCTTCCTTTTGCCGTATAAAACTCCTATCCCGGAAGCTGCTTGTAGTCGACTTTGACGTAGGATTCGTCGTCCATTACCACGCAGTCAAACTTCGTCAGCATCGTCGTGTACAGCCTCCGGGATCGCGCTTTGGCCGTCGTATTTTGTTTATAATCGCGATTTGGAGTCACTACCTTCTTGTAAGTCTATAGTCCGGCTCGTTTTTTCGCTTAATGCACGGTTGTAGACGATACACCCAGCTTATTTGCGGCATCTCGGAGAGAGAGGTTAGGGTTTCGCTTGAAACTACCGGCAACTCTCTTTGTCGTCTCAGCGGCTTCCGGTTTTCGATTTCCCCCCGATCCAGACTTCCTGGCTGTCGACAAACGTTCCCCAAACACTTTAATTACATTTGTAACGGTTGATTTGGTAACTTTTAGCGATTTTGCCAGCTTTGCGTGCGAGTAGCTCGGATTTTCGCGATGCGCGAGCAAAATTTTGATACGCTGATCTTCTTGCATGGACGGCATTTTGACAACTGAAGAGTGGATTCCAAAATCAAAATAGGAGCAACATTCTACACACACTCCTTCAAAATGAGGGGTGTTCAGGTTTTTTAAATGCAAAATTGAAGGAAATATGTCAAGTTTATATTCACCAAATTTTGACCGTATCACCCTTTATGGGAACTATAAAAAAAATGTGATCGCATTTTCGAATCAAAATTTTATAACGTTCATCCATGTAGCAAAAAAGCATCATGTACATCATGCAATTTCATCAAAATCGGTTAAAAATTATGAATGGAATATTGCGAAAAAATATACATGGGCAGACAGGCGGACTAGATCACCTCAGGAGTTGATTCTGAATCAACCGCTGACATTTGAATAGAATTTTATACAAAATTTTCATAAATTACCATTTCTACTCCAATGACATAATTCAATTCATGATTTGTGTTAAACTTTTTATCTGCCCAATCGGCCACCTCTTTTTGTCTTTAGCTCGTTCAGATCCTCTCATAGTAACTCAAAACTTTACAGACATACAGTATTTTTTATTACTATTCATTTGGGAGGTTTGCTTTGCCTTATTTTAGGTCTGTTACACTTTAAAGTCTATTACACGTGAAGATAGGTTCATTGAGGGATTCTAGTTAGATGAAGAATTATTAGGATTTCTGAGAAAAGAAAAACAAAGATTCCCACACGCAAAAAAATAATTCTATCCTCCGAAACAACATTTTACCCAACCAAATATAATTTCCTATTTGCTTTTCGCTGTAATGAAGTTGGTTTGGAAGATAAGTATTATCTATTTGCGATAAACGTTGATTCTTTTACAGTCCAGCAAAAACAAGAGCTTCCAAAAAAAGTAGTTTGGATCCCCAATTTGTGTTCCGGAAGCAGTGCAAACTTGAATGAATTTTACATGGGATTGTCATAGGACGGAAGTACTCCATTTTTGGATTCTTGGAATTGCTTTAGAAATTGTGCCTTGGAAGTTCCAAATGAACTGAAGAAATTTAAAAAAACTAAAAATTAAAAAATTTTTTTTTTGCAATTTCACTTTTTATGTTTATCAGTCTTTTTTGTTATACTTTTATTTTTACAAATTGAAAAACTTCTTCGCTTCCACCGGGGGATGAACCGGGGTCTACTGGCACCATAACAGAACGGCTTAGCACACTCAGCCACAAACAGCATTGAACACTATGCATCAAAATGCCTACTCAAATGTTTGTGATGTTAACCTAATATGACACCACGACATGACATTCTAACTACTTCATGAGATGTTCTTTATTATTATGACTGAAAACATAAAGAACACCGGTTTAAATCTCACCAGCGGCAATTTTTTTATTAAACATTTTTTGTAAAAAAAATATTATTATAACAGGTTGGCTGATAAGGCCCCGGTCTGACACATAGATGGCGTCGCTAGTATTAAATGCATATTATTTTTATATAGTACCAACCTTCAAATGATTCGTGTCTAAATTTGACGTCTGTAAGTCAATTAGTTTGTGAGATAGAGCGTCTTGAAGCAACTTTCGTTATTGTGAAAAAAATGGGAAAAAGGAATTTCGTGTTTCGATAAAATACTGTTTTCTGAAGGAAAAAAAAAATACAGTGGAAGCAAAAACTTGGCTTGATAATGAGTTTCCGGACTCTGCCCCAGGGAAATCAACAATAATTGATTGGTATGCAAAATTCAAGCGTGGTGAAATGAGCATGGAGGACGGTGAACCCAGTGGACGCCCGAAAGAGGTGGTTACCGACGAAAACATCAAAAAAAATCCACAAAATGATTTTGAATGACCGTAAAATGAAGTTGATCGAGATAGCAGAGGCCTTAAAGATATCAAAGGAACGTGTTGGTCATATCATTCATCAATATTTGGATATGCGGAAGCTCTGTGCAAAATGGGTGCCGCGCGAGCTCACATTTGACCAAAAACAACAACGTGTTGATGATTCTGAACGGTGTTTGCAGCTGTTAACTCGTAATACACCCGAGTTTTTCCGTCAATACGTGACAATGGATGAAACATGGCTCCATCACTACACTCCTGATTCCAATCGACAGTCGCACGGATGAAAAAGACTGTTTTTCATATGTTTGGCTATAAACATTATATGTTTGGAACACAAATTTTTAAACACAATATTTTTGAGTGCAAGCATATAATGTTCATAAACTAGCATAACATGTTTGGGACATATATGTTAGAACATATTATGTTTGGGACATAAAATGTTTGTAAATATAATATGCTTGGATGCAAACATATATACTATTTAACAGGGAGCGATATTGAATTAAGTTGGTGGTTGTTGCTTGTTATTACAAAATTAACATTTTATTTTTCCTTGGGCAATTGATCAGCTACTTCTTTGATCCTTACAAACTGTGTGGTCCGCTGTTCGAATCCCCGTCCGGCAAAAGGTAAAATTAAAATAAAAAAATCATACAATTGAATAATTTCTTCTACAATGTTTGTATTACAGAAAAAGGTGCTAAGAACTAAAAAATCTCGTGGAAGTGAGAAAGATGTGGGGGAATATACAATTGGGCAGAAACAAAATTTTGAGCATTCAGGTCGAAAACCTATGTTGTTAGCACCTATATTACCTGTTTATTTTCATAATTCATTATGATTGTAAATATATAAATAAATAAATAAAATTTTGAGCACAATGTTGTTTGGGAGAATTTTTTTAAGCATATATTATTTTTGGGTGCAAAATGCTTCCAAACATATTATATGTTCACATAATAACATATTGTTTTTTGGAAGACAACATTATTGAATTTGGATGCAAAAATACAAAATGTTTGGAACTTAGACTACCCAAACATATATTGTTTAGACCAATATGCTTTCAAACATATTATATATTGGAAGAGATAAAACATATAAATGTTTGGGCAATACCCAAAAATATATATGCTTGAAGCAAAATATGTTTGGGAGTATATGTTACAGAAGCGAGTTTTTGTGAGCGTGCGGCTGAGTGGACAGCGACCGGTGAACCGTCTCCGAAGCGTGGAAAGACTCAAAAGTCCGCTGGCAAAGTAATGACCTCTGTTTTTTGGGATGCGCATGGAATAATTTTTATCGATTATCTTGAGAAAGGGAAAACCATCAACAGTGACTATTATATGGCGTTATTGGAGCGTTTGAAGGTCGAAATCGCGGCAAAACGGCCCCATATGAAGAAGAAAAAAGTGTTGTTCCACCAAGACAACGCACCGTGCCACAATTCATTGAGAACGATGGCAAAAATTCATGAATTGGGCTTCGAATTGCTTCCCCACCCACCGTATTCTCCAGATCTGGCCCCCAGCGACTTTTTCTTGTTCTCAGACCTCAAAAGGATGCTCGCAGGCAAAAAATTGGCTGCAATGAAGAGGTGATCGCCGAAACTGAGACCTATTTTGAGGCAAAACCGAAGGAGTACTACCAAAATGGTATCAAAAAATTGGAAGGTCGTTATAATCGTTGTATCGCTCTTGAAGGGAACTATGTTGAATAATAAAAACGAATTTTGACAAAAAAAATGTTTTTTTCTTTGTTAGACCGGGGACTTATCAGCCAACCTGTAAGTTCTTCGAACTGAGTGTAGTTAGCACTTAGCTAACAAATTCTTCGAAAATATTCTGCATAAACACATTTAGTCTTACTTATATTCATTTTCATTGATAAGAATATTTTTTTCAGGTGTAAATATTCACCATAGAACCATGGTTTGACATTGATAGTTCATTAGACTAAAATTCAATGAACAACAGAAATCCATCATTACTCTTGAAACTTTCTATTCACTCGAATTCTATTAAAATTGTCTCTGTAGTTTTTGTCCATTGAGACATCACAAACACATTGAGTTTGCATTGTTAAGTTCTCGGAGAGAGATTTGTTGGAAAAGTAATATTCAGTGGTCATACTAGGGTGTTGACACGAAAAATTTCTCTCGAAAATTTGTCATTTGGGAGAGAGAAAGAGAATGAGTAAAAATGGAGAGGTGATACAAAAAGTTTTAAATTAGAATTTTTTAGAATTAGATAAATAAATAAACTTAAAAAGAATGAAAATTGACAGACAAAATAATAAACAAATACCCAAAGCAAAAACAATTTTCTGTGGAATGAAATTGCTCATTAAGAGCAATAAAATAATTCAACGACTGCCTCCAAACTTATTTATTTGATTTTAAAGAGAAATTTTTAGCATCAAAAGAAATCTTCGCTTGTCTAAAATTTGGCTAGATAAAAAGGGCAGACAAAATACCTATACTGAGAAAAGTATTTACGATTACACTCAAAAAAAGTGAATTCTCTATTTCACTAAAGCCAATCTAACTTTATTTTAGTTCATGGAATTATAATGTTTGGAGAAAGTTTCCTTTACTCTAATAATTTTTTGTTTACGTTAGTTAAATTAAAGCCGAGGAAAAAAATAAACTCAAATGAAGCATAACGATTAACTAAATTCGTACCTTCCACAAAATAGTTCAGAATTTCTTTAAATTTGTAAATTTTACCAAAAATATGTTCATCATGAACTTCGTATATCACTAAAGACATTCTTGCAATTTTGAACTCAAAGTTTTTCCTTCAAACTACAAAATTTTCTTTAACAAGTGAAAAATCTTAGTTATATCTAATAAATTTTCTTTCGACAAAAAATTTGTCGAAAACTATTTACTTATTTTTATGACATCGGCGTGATGCCAACGTTTGTAATACTGTTTAGTTAAAATTTTCTACAAATATTCAAAATTTTCGAAAATTAACCGAAACTTTTCTTCCTGGTGAGTTCACTGTTTTTTCAGTGTACGCAACCCAGGTTTTAGGAACCCAATTAACACAATATTTAGGATAAATTTCTTCAAAATAATGAAATTTAAAGAAAGTTTATAATCTTGCCTTCAAAAAAAATATAATAAAATTAAGACACATTTTTTTTAGAAATTTGCGTCTCTCTGATAAAGTCGTATGTCTTTTTTATTTACTTTTTTACAGTAAATAAAAACAATTTCAATTTAAAAAAATTGTCCTTAAATTAACTGATATGTTCAATCTTCAGATTTAAAATAAAAAATCTTTAAATATAGGCTAATACTTATTTTTATTTTTTTTTTTTTTAATTAAGAAACCATATTTTTAATTTGAAGTATATGTTACAATTTTGATTTTTAAACTAGCATTTCTTTATACTCTTTATTATTATATCGCAAAAAGAGAATGAAAATCCCATGTTGGTTTCTCTTCAATCATTATTATTGTTTTTGTAATTCCGAAACAGCTGTACATCCAACCAACTTGCAGTCTATAAGGCTTTGCCTAATTAAATTTGACAAACATACTTTTCCTCTGTTGGTTAAGCTACACTTATAGTTTAGTCAATGCATGGTTTTAAGCTGAGATCAAAAACAATAATAATGATTGAAGAGAAACCAACAATAACAAACAAAACGAATGAAATAAAATTTTGACCAAATTTTTTACAGAAATAAAATTTTGACAAAATTTTCTATAGAAAAAAAATTCTGACAAAATTTTCTATCGAAATAAAATGTTTAAATAAAATGTTTAAATGGAGGTTCAAGTGTTGTTCACTTTAGGTTTAATGAATTACCCGAATTTATTCTGATAAGTGGTTGATAGTTTTGTTACAAGTAGGTGATGCTGATGAGGAATGTGGTAATTCCGAAACAGCTGTCTATCCAACCATCTTGCTGTATATAGGGTTTTGTCAAAATAACCTATCCTCTGTTGGTTAAGCTACACTTGTAGTTTAGTCACTGCATGGTTTTAAGCTGAAATCACAAACAACAATAATTTTGAGAAATTTTTCTATAGAAATTATATTTTGACAATATTTTCTATAGAAATAAAATTTTGACAAAATGTTTTATAGAAATAAAACTATAACAAAAATTTCTGTAGAAATAAAATTTTTACAAAATTTCCTATAGAAATAAAATTATAACAAAAATTTCTATAGAAATAAAATTTTTACAAAATTTCCTATAGAAATAAAATTTTGACAAAATTTTCTATAGAAATAAAATTTTGAGAAAATTTTCTATAGAAATAAAATTTTGACAAAATTTTCTATACACGCAAAGAAAAAAAACGTTTGGAAATCGTGTACCGAAAACGTTTTTCTTTTGTTAGAGTTTTTTGAATTGCTTCGAAAATTTTAAACTTTTATCACCAAAAAAATTCGTTTGTTACAAAATTTTTATTTTTTCAATAAAAAAAGTTATTTTTGAAATAACAACACAGTCCATTTCGTTTATATCAAACACTGTTCTTTTCTGACTTTAGGTCTTTAAAAAGACACATTTTACAGTTCAAAATTTAATATAGTACAATGTAATGTTGAACATTTTTTCGGAATCTTCCGAATATATCTGGAATATATGTAAAAAAAAAAAACAAAATCAAAAAAAAAAACTTTGGCCGAAGCAGGGATCGAACCCACGACCCTTGGCATGAGAGTCGGACGTAGCTACCACTGCTCCACGGTGCCAAACTAAGTGTTTGTTTCTGTTAAATAAACGTTGTTTATTCGGTTCGTGGGCGCCGCAAGCTATGCTATATAAATATAACTTATATTGATATTTATCTATTGTTGACCATAACAGGTACATAGCTCAGTGGTTAGTGTGTTGGCTTACAATGTGCATTGTCCGCGGTTCGATTCTCCGTCCAGGCGAAAGGTAAAAAAAATTTTAAAAATTTATAAAATCGTATAATTTCTTCTACATTGTTGGTATTACAGGAAAAGGTGTTAAGAACTAAAAATCCTCGTGGATGTGAGAAAGATGTGAGGGGCAATGCAATTAGCAAGAAAATAATGTTTTTTTTTTGAGCTAGTCTTTATGAAATTGTTTTTACATACTGGAAAAGAATAAACGTTTATCACAAAAAGTATATACTTTTCTTCCAAATACACTTCCTTACAGCGAAAAGCAAATGAGAAACGAACTTTGTTTGTCTAAAATTTCGTTTGGGAGGAAAGAATTATTTTTTTGCGTGTAGAACTAAAATTTAGACAAATTTTTTTTTATAAATTTAATGTTGACAAAAGTTTCTATAGAAATAAAATTTGACAAAATTTTCCACAGAAATAATATTGTAACAAAATTTTCCATGGAAATAAAATTTTTATAAATTTTTCTATAGAAATAAAATTTTGTTGTTGTTTTTTTATTTCAGCTTAAAACCATGCATTGACTAAACTACAAGTGTAGCTTAACCAACAGAGGAAACGAATGTTTGTCAAATTTATTTGGGCAAAGCCCTATAGACTGCAAGATAGTTGGATGGACGCACGTTTCGGAATTACCCCATTCCTCATCAGCATCCTCTACTTGCAGCAAAACTATCAACCAATTATCAGACTAAATTCAGGCCCAACAATGAACCACACTTGAACCTTCCGAAAAAAGTTTTTGCATGATAGCCGGCTTATGCCGAAATAAATTCGTACAAACAAACTGCACTCAAATCGATGACAACATTTTCCACAGAAATAAAAATGTAACAAAATTTTTACAAAATTTTCCACGGAAATAAAATTTTTATAAATTTTTCTATAGAAATAAAATTTTGACAAAATGTTCTATAGAAATAAAATTTTAACAAAATTTTCTATAGAAGCACAATTTTGACAAAATTTTCTATAGAAATAAAATTTTAACAAAATTTTCTATAGAAATAAAATGATGACAGAATTTTCTATAAAAAAATAAAATTTTGACAAAATTTTCTATAGAAATATAATTTTCATTCGTTTTGTTTTGTTATTCTTGGTTTTGTTCTTTAAGCATTTTTGTTGTTTTTTTTCAGCTTAAAACCATACATTGACTAAACTACAAGTGTAGCTTAACCAACAGAGGAAAAGAATGTTTGTCAAATTTTTTTGGGCAAAGCCCTATAGACTGCAAGATTGTTGGATGGACGTACGTTTCGGAATTACCACATTCCTCATCAGCATCCTCTACTTGCAGCAAAACTATCAAACAATTATCAGAATAAATTCAGGCAGTTCATTAAACCCAACAATGAACCACACTTGAACCTTCCGAAAAAAAGGTTTTGTATGATAGCCGGCTTATGCCGAAATAAATTCTAAAAAAAAAAACATATCTCTTTTCCTATGCCACTGTCAAATAATCGATTTGAGTGCAGTTGGCTGGGTTTATTTTGAGCGTGCTTCCTCTTCTTTTTCCATTCGTTTTATTTTGTTATTGTTGGTTTTGTTCTTTAAGTATTGTTGTTGTTTTTTTCTTTATTTTAATATATTTTTTTTAATATAATTTTAACAAAATTTTCTATAGAAATAAAATTTAGACAAAATTTTCTTTAGACTTTATTTCTATAGAAAATCAACATTTTATGATTTTCTATAGAAATAAAGTTTTGACAATATTTTCCACAGAAATAAAATTGTAACAAAATTTTTACAAAATTTTCCACGGAAATAAAATTTTTATAAATTTTTCTATAGAAATAAAATTTTGACAAAGTTTTCTATAGAAATAAAATTTTAACAAAATTTTCTGCAGAAGCAAAATTTGGACAAAATTTTCTATAGAAATAAAATTTTTACAAAATTTTCTATAGAAATAAAATTTTGACAAAATTTTTTGTAGAAATAAAATTTTGACAAAATTTTCTATAGAAACAAAATTTTGACAAAATTTTTTATAGAAATAAAATTTTTATAAATTTTTCTATAGAAATAAAATTTTGACAAAATTTTCTGTAGACATAAAATTTTGACAAAATTTTCTGTAGACATAAAATTTTGACAAAATTTTCTATAGAAAAAATATTTTGACAAAATTTTCTATAGAAAAAATATTTTGACAAAACTTTCAATAGAAATAAAGTTTTGACAAAATTTTCTATAGAAATAAAATGTTGACAAAATTTTCTATACAAATAAAATTGTGATAAAATTTTCTATAGAAATAAAATGTTGACATAATTTTCTATCGAAATAAAATTCTGACAAAATTTTCTATAGAAATTAAATTTTGACAAAATTTTCTATAGAAATAAAATTTTGACAAAATTTTCTATAGAAGTAGAATTTTAAAAAAAATTTCTATGGATATAAAATTTTGTTGTTTGGTAGGTTTTTGTTAAATTTTCTCCAAATTTTGGTAGATTATGTATGGCTCGAGTGGCAACCGTCTTCAAGAGGCTCAGGAAATCAAAACTGTACACGCAAAGAAAAAAAACGTTTGGAAAACGTGTACCGAAAACGTTTTTCTTTTGTTAGAGTTTTTTGAATTGCTTCGAAAATTTTAAACTTTTATCACCAAAAAAATTCGTTTGTTACAAAATTTTTATTTTTTCAATAAAAAAAGTTATTTTTGAAATAACAACACAGTCCATTTCGTTTATATCAAACACTGTTCTTTTCTGACTTTAGGTCTTTATAAGACACATTTTGCAGTTCAAAATTTAATATAGTACAATGTAATGTTGAACATTTTTTCGGAATCTTCCGAATATATCTGGAATATATGTAAAAAAAAACAAAAGCAAAAAAAAAAACTTTGGCCGAAGCAGGGCTCGAACCCACGACCCTTGGCATGAGAGTCGGACGTAGCTACCACTGCTCCACGGTGCCAAACTAAATGTTTGTTTCTGTTAAATAAACTTTGTTTATTCGGTTCGTGGGCGCCGCAAGCTATGCTATATAAATATAACTTATATGGATATTTATCTATTGATGACCATAACAGGTACATAGCTCAGTGGTTAGTGTGTTGGCTTACAATGTGCATGGTCCGCGGTTCGATTCTCCGTCCAGGCGAAAGGTAAAAAAAAATTTTAAAAATTTATAAAATCGTATAATTTCTTCTACATTGTTGGTATTACAGGAAAAGGTGTTAAAAACTAAAAATCCTCGTGGATGTGAGAAAGATGTGAGGGACAATGCAATTAGCAAGAAAATAATGTTTTTTGAGCTAGTCTTTATGAAATTGTTTTTACATCCTGGAAAAGAATAAACGTTTATCACAAAAAGTATATACTTTTCTTCCAAATACACTTCCTTACAGCGAAAAGCAAATGAGAAACGAACTTTGTTTGTCTAAAATTTCGTTTGGGAGGAAAGAATTATTTTTTTGCGTGTAGATCGGTTTATATGAAGGGTATATACAGCTACGGACGTAGCTGTGCCGAATATGGTATGTATCGGTCCATATTTTGGCATAGTCCTTTTATAGACCGATCTTCCAATTTGACTTTTTGAGCTTCTACTATCCCAAAATTTTATCCGATTTGGCAGAAAGTGGAAATCTAGTGGTATTTTACATCCATAAATAAATGTGCCATGTAAGGTGTGTACAACAATTTTTATACCCTGGTCCACACTGTGGAACAGGGTATTATAAGTTAGTGCATATGTTTGCAACACCCAGAAGGAGACGAGATAGACACATGGTGTCTTTGGCAAAAATGCTCAGGGTGGGCTCTTGAGTCGATAAAGCGATGTCCGTCTGTCCGTCTGTCCGTGAACACATTTTTGTAATCAAAGTCTAGGTCGCAGTTTTAGTCCAATCGACTTCAAATTTGGCACAAGTATGTGTTTTGGCTCAGAATAGATCCCTATTGATTTTGGAAGAAATCGGTTCAGATTTAGATATAGCTCCCATATATATCTTTCGCCCGATATGGACTTATATGGACCCAGAAGCCAGAGTTTTACACTAATTTACTTAAAATTTTGCACAAGAAGAACAATTAGTACTATAGTCAAGTGTGCCAAATTTTATTGAAATCGGTTCAGATTTAGATATAGCTCCCATATATATCTTTCGCCCGATATGGACTAATACGGTCACAGAAGCCAGAGTTTTACACCAATTTGGTTGAAATTTTGCACGGGGAGTAGAATTAGCATTGTAGATATGCGTGCCAAATTTGGTTGAAATCGGTTCAGATTTATATATATCTCCCATATATAGCTTTCGCCCGATTTACACTCATATGACCCCAGAGGCCAATTTTTAACTCCGATTTAATTGAAATTTTGCACAGGGAGTAAAATTAGCATTGTTGCTATGCGTGCCAAATTTGGTTGAAATCGGTTCAGATTTAGATATATCTCCCATGTATAGCTTTCGCCCGATTTACACTCATATGACCACAGAGGCCAATTTTTAAATCCGATTTAGTTGAAATTTTGCACAGGGAGTAGAATTAGCATTGTTGCTATGCGTGCCAAATTTGGTTGAAATCGGTTCAGATTTAGATATAACTCCCATATATATGTTTCTCCGATTTCGAAAAAAATGGTCAAAATACCAACATTTTCCTTGTAAAATCGCCACCGCTTAGTCGAAAAGTTGTAAAAATGACTCTAATTTTCCTAAACTTCTAATACACATATATCGAGCGATAAATCATAAATAAACTTTTTTCGAAGTTTCCTTAAAATTGCTTCAGATTTAAACGTTTCTCATATTTTTTTACTAATATTGTGTTCCACCCTAGTGCATTAGCCGAATTAAATTTTGAGTCTATAGATTTTGTAGAAGTCTATCAAATTCTTCCAGATCGAGTGATATTTAAATGTATGTATTTGGGCCAAACCTTTATATATAGCCCCCAACACATTTGGCGGATGTGATATGGTATCGAAAATTTATATCTACAAAGTGGAGCAGGGTATAATATAGTCGGCCCCGACCGACTTTAGACTTTCCATACTTGTTAAATTTAAATTCTGGCAACGTATCATTAAAACCGATCTGCTTAGGAAAGTATCTCTCATAAAATCCACTATGACGAATACTTGGTTAATGGTTGTGGGTATTTAAGATACGGGTATTTATTTATCATATCTATATCAGGTATAATTCATATCGCGAGTGATTATTTAAAATTAAGATGAGACGATCAGGATTCGCAACGTCATAACCAGCACAGCATTTTTCACTACTGGGTCTCTCCACAAACATCGTCTATTATATCACATTCTAGCAATATTAATTACAAATTGTTTTTGTTGTTTTATTAATTAAAAATTTCTAACAGAATAAGTTTTTTGTTTCTAAATTCTAATTTAAATAGAAAATTTTGAATTTTGAAATTTAATTTTTAATTTAAATGTTTACATTTGATTTGCATTGTGATTGTGGATACAGGACTTTACTCTATGAATTCATTTGCATGTGTGTGTATGAAAAAATAGTTATCCATGCTATTCTCAATTTTTTTTTTCAATTTGATTTGTTTGCTGTTTCAAAAAATTCTACATTGTCAATACAACGATTTCCCGCGTACAATAAATTTTCGAACAGCAATTGAATTGAAACAAAGGATAGGAAAGCATTTAAAATGCTTCATAGAAAAAAGGCACTAGCTTAACACGTTTTTCCACAGAGGTAGCCACAAGAAATTAAAAATGTATGGTTATTTAAATATTAAGTTTTGATAAAATTTAATTTAGGAACATGTTTTAAAAAATTTGTAAAAAAAATATTGCAACTTAAAAAATAACTTTACCGAAATTATTCTGTTTGGTTTTTCGAAACAAAAAAAATAATAATAATAATTAATATTTTTAAGGAATATACATTTAATGACCATAAACCCCATAAATTGTAAGGATATTAGTTAATTTATAATCATGACTTAAAAAATGTTCAGCACAATATTACAACTTTAAAACAAATACCAACAAGTTTCTTTCATTATTTTTTCATTAAAAATTGTCTTAAAATATTTCCTAACTACAAGACTCTTTAAGAATTTTATTTTCTACCAAATATTTTTTTTATGTATCTGGTTACCTTAATTGAATAACTTTAATTTAAAAGAGGTTAAAAAAATAACAAAATATTGGAAATTTTACGCCACATCACCGAAATTATTTATTTTTGTTTAAAAATAAATAATTAAGTACTAAGAGTTTAATATTTTGTAAGAATTATACGATTAATGATCATAAAATCCATTAAATACAAAGACATTTAACAATAAGTTTTTATAGAATTTAATTCATAATCAGGGTTTAAAAATTTTTGAACCCAATATTATAACTTTAAAACAATATTACAACGAAAAGTTGTCTTCGTTATTTTTGCATTAAAAATGTTCTTACACGAATTCCTTAAAATATTTCTTAAATCCAATAGCAGCAAATTTCTATAAAAACTATTTTTTTAGTAATTTTATTTTTTAATAATTTTTTTAGGATTTATTTTTTTATATATCGGGTCACCTTAATTGATAAAATTTAGTATTTATTTATTTTACTTATTGAAATTATACTAAACTTATAGTATATATAAGATGCATATGGGAATAATAGAGAGAAGCTTTAACAACTGAAACCATCAGCTAATATAAAATTTAATTTATAAACATGTTTAAAAATATTAACAAAATATGGCAACTTTGAATAAACTTCAATGAAATTAATTTTATTTTTCAAAAAAAAAAAAAAAAATAATAATAATAGTAATAATAAATAAAAAACTAAATCAAGAGTTTAATATGTTTTCAAGAATTATACTGTTAATGACCATAAAATGCATTAAATGCAAAGACATTTAACAAAAAGTTTTCATATAATTTAATTTGTAATCAGTGTTTAAAAAATTTTGAACACAATATTACAACTTTAAAACAACTATAGCAAAATTTCCCTTCGTTATTTTTTCATTAAAAATTTTTCATACATCAAATCGTTCCTTAAATTGATTCCTAAATCCAAGAGCACAAAATTTCTATAAAAACTATTTTTTAGGAATTTTATTTGCAACCAAATATTTTGTGATTTCTTTTATACAACTGAACAGCTTAATTGATAACATTTCATTTATAAGCATGTTTCAAAAAATTAATAAAGTATGGCAAATTTAAACCATCTTGACCATTTTTTTTTTTTTGTTTTTTAGTAATTAAATAATACGAGTTTAATATTTTTTAAGAATTATAAATATATTGACCATAAAATTAATTAATTGCATCGAATAATTTTTGCTAAAATGTAATCTATAATCAGAGTTGAACAAATTTTTAACACAATATTACAACTTTAAAACAAATACACCGGAAATTTTCTTTCGTTATTTTTACATAAAATTTTTTTTAATATTTTCTAAATCAAAGAGTAAAAAATCTATAAAAACCAATGGTTTAGACATTTTATTTGCCACCAAATATTTTATGAATTTTTTTATATATCTAATAAACTTAATTGATAAAATATATTATTTATTTAATTTATACTATACTAATAGTAAATATAAGATGAGTATGGAAATAAAAGAGGGAAGCTTTAGCAACTGTGGCCATCAACTAAGACAAAATTAAATTTATAGGCATGTATACAAAAATTAACAAAATATTGCAACTATAAACAAAATCTACAGAAATTATTATTTTTATACCCTCCACCATAGGATATATTCTGGGTCGTGGTGAAATTCTGGGTCGATCTAAGCATGATCGTCCGTCCGTCCGTCCGTCAGTTGAAATCACGCTAACTTCCGAACGAAACAAACTAACGACTTGAAACTTGGCACAAGTAGTTGTTATTGATGTAGGTCGGATGGTATTGCAAATGGGCCATATCGGACCACGTCTACGTATAGCCCCCATATAAACCGACGCTCAGATTTGGCTTGCGGAGCCTCTTGGAGGAGCAAAATTCATCCCATCCGGATGAAATTCGGTACAAATTGGTAGTATATGGTCTCTCACAACCATGCAAAAATTCGTCCAAATCGGTCCATAATTACATATAGCCCCCATATAAACCGATCCCCAAATTTGGCTTGCGATTGCTCTAAGAGAAGCAAATTTCATCCGATCCCCCTGAAATTTGGTACATGGTGTTAGTATATGGTCTCTAACAACCTTGCAAAAATTGGTCCAAATCGGTTCACAATTAACATATATATAGCCTCCATATAAACCGATCCCCAGATTTGGCTTGCGGAGCCTCTAAGAGAAGCAAATTTCATCCGATCCCCCTGAAATTTGGTACATGGTGTTAGTATATGGTCTCTAACAACCATGCAACAATTGGTCCAAATCGGTCCATAATTAACATATATATAGCCTCCATATAAACCGATCCCCAGATTTGGCTTGCGGAGCCTCTAAGAGAGGCAAATTTCATCCGATCCGGCTGATATTTGGTACATGGTGTTAGTATATGGTCTTTAACAAACATGCAAAAATTGGTCCAATTGGTCCATAATCATATATAGCACCAATATAAACCGATCCCCATATTTGGCTTGCGGAGCCTCTAATAGAAGCAAATTTCATCCGATCCGGCTGAAATTTGGTACATGGTGTTAGTATATGGTATGTAACAACCATGCAAACTTTGGTTCACATCGGTCCATAATTATATATAACCCCCATTTAAACCGATCCCCATATTTGACCTCCGGAGCTATTGGAGGAGCAAAATTCATCCGACCCGGTTGAAATTTGGTACGTGGTAAAATTTGGTACATTGCGCTAGTATATGGCCGCTAACAACCATGCCAAAATTGGTCCATATCGGTCTATAGTTATATATAGCCGATCCCCAAAAATAATCTACCAAAATTTTATTTCTATAGAAAATTTTGTCAAAATTTTATTACTTTAGAAAATTTTGTCAAGATTTTATTACTATATAAAATTTTGTCACGATTTTATTTTTATAGAAAATTTTGTCAAAATTTTATTACTATAGAAAATTTTGTCAAAATTTTATTACTATTGAAAATTTTGTCAAAATTTTATTACTATAGAAAATTTTGTCAGAACTTATTACTATAGAAAATTATGTCAAAATTTTTTACTATACAAAATTTTGTCAAGATTTTATTTCTATAGATAATTTTGTCAAAATTTTATTTGTATAGAAAATTTTGTCAAATTTTATTGCTATAGAAAATTTTGTCAAAAATTTTTTTCTATAGAAAATTTTGTCAAAAATTTATTTTTATAGAAATAAGTTTCTATGCAATCCATGGTGGAGGGTACATAAGATTCGACCTGGCCGAATATACTTGTTTTTTTTTTATTTTCACAAAAAAAAACAAAAAACAAAACAAAAACAAGTATGGAAAGTCTAAAGTCGGTCGGGGCCGACTATATTATACCCTGCTCCACTTTGTAGATCTAAATTTTCGATACCATATCACATCCGTCAAATGTGTTGGGGCTATATATAAAGGTTTGGCCCAAATAGATACATTTAAATATCACTCGATCTGGAAGAATTTGATAGACTTCTACAAAATCTATAGACTCAAAATTTAATTCGGCTAATGCACTAGGGTGGAACACAATGTTAGTAAAAAAATATGGGAAACGTTTAAATCTGAAGCAATTTTAAGGAAACTTCGAAAAAGTTTATTTATGGTTTATCGCTCGATATATGTGTATTAGAAGTTTAGGAAAATTAGAGTCATTTTTACAACTTTTCGACTAAGCAGTGGCGATTTTACAAGGAAAATGTTGGTATTTTGACCATTTTTGTCGAAATCAGAAAAACATATATATGGGAGCTATATCTAAATCTGAACCGATTTCAACCAAATTTGGCACGCATAGCAACAATGCTAATTCTACTCCCTGTGCAAAATTTCAACTAAATCGGAGCAAAAAATTGGCCTCTGTGGGCATATGAGTGTAAATCGGGCGAAAGCTATATATGGGACCTATATCTAAATCTGAACCGATTTCAACCAAATTTGGCACGCATAGCTACAATGCTAATTCTACTCCCTGCGCAAAATTTCAACCAAATTGGGGTAAAACTCTGGCTTCTGGGACCGTATTAGTCCATATCGGGCGTAAGATATATATGGGAGCTATATCTAAATCTGAACCGATTTCAATAAAATTTGGCATACTTGACTACACTACTAATTGTTCTTCTTGTGCAAAATTTTAAGTAAATTAGTGTAAAACTCTGGCTTCTGGGTCCATATAAGTCCATATCAGGCGAAAGATATATATGGGAGCTATATCTAAATCTGAACCGATTTCTTCCAAAATCAATAGGGATCTATTCTGAGCTAAAACACATACTTGTGCCACATTTGAAGTCGATTGGACTAAAACTGCGACCTAGACTTTGATTACAAAAATGTGTTCACGGACAGACGGACATCGCTATATCGACTTAAGAGCCCACCCTGAGCATTTTTGCCAAAGACACCATGTGTCTATCTCGTCTCCTTCTGGGTGTTGCAAACATATGCACTAACTTATAATACCCTGTTCCACAGTGTGGACCAGGGTATTATAATATGAGTTAAATAATTTTTTAAGAATTATGCGGTGAATGACCATAAAATCCATTAGTTGCAAATGACATTAAATTATAGGTTTTGATAGGATATAATTCATATTCAGGGTTTATGAAATTGTTAACACAAATAAATTTTTAACACTTTAAAACAACTACACCGAAAAGCTTAACAAAAAAATTCTTAAAATATCATTCCATAGAGTTTTTCATGAATCCAAAAGTAACAAATGTTCATAAAAAATATTTGTTAAGAATTTTATTTTCCACCAAATATTTTACGAATCATTTTTTATTTCACCACTCCCCCAAAATAGTCTGGCCATCTTAATTTTTATGTTATAGCCCTAACGGTCATATAGCGGTATACACCTACACAAAAGCACCTACACAAAAGCACCAGAGCTGTTCGCAATAGTATGTCCCAGCCGATAATAAAAATCTCTGTTGCATGTGTGTGTGTTTACGTGTAAACCTTTGTGTGAGTGGGTCTATGATGCCGGATACGTAAATGATTTTTGTGTATTGCAAACCCTTTCTATGCCATATCAAGCAACATTCGCAAAGCTGCCCATTTTGTTTGACTAGACATTGCAATTATGCTGTAAAAACACTGTTAAGGGGTTAAGACCAAAAACCAACGAACCAAGCAACCACCAACTTAACCAATGAAACACCCCCCTTAAATATCATAGCTCCTTCCGCCCAAAAAAAAAAGAAACAAAAAATTTAATTTTGAAATATGTTTGGGCAACCAGGGTTCACTATATGCGATGTATGTATGTGTGAATGTCTGTGCATTTTTGTGTGAAAATTGGCTTAAAGTACAAAATTTATTCAATTCGACAGTTTTTTGAGTTGGCCGTAAATTGGAAAACAAATAGAAAAGAATAAAGCCAGTTTAAAGGTCGAAGGGAGAAATAGAAAAAAAACAAATTGTGGGCTTAAATTTTATCACAATGAACAAGTGAACAATAAGGACGATAGCGTTATGACTTCTAATGGATGTAAAAGTTTTAATTAGAAATTTTGCTATTGCAAAATTTTAAATGAGTAAATTTAAATCTATGTGTGGTAATTTGTATTTGCTTAAGCTTAGTTTAAAGGAGTTTAAAATTAATTGTATCTAACACAAAGTATTACGTAATTAAATTACCCTATTTGTTGTATGAATTGCTTGTTTGCTAACTCCGTGTAAGAAGCGTAATGTGAGTCCTTACACAGCAAAAAATGGAGCACTATTTCTGCAGGATTGTAAGGGAGAGAGGCACTACCAACTGCTTACAAAACAACCGAATCAGCGCTGATTTTTGTGGGCGATGTCCCGATTTAGAGCAGCTTCCACATAGCGCTGATATAATTGCCCATTTAATAGAAATATTGCTTAGAAGTAATATAAAATCTTGAGTATAGCATTGTTGGCGTGAAGGAAAACAGCACTACCTTTCATGCATCTATACTGCATGAATTGGTTGCAATAACGTAAACGAGTGATCATAAACTAGTTTGATTACTCGTTTACGTTATTGCCACCGATTCATGCAGTGTGTACGCATTGCCTACCTTATTGTATATCAAAAAGCGCAACTCTTACTGCTGAAGTATTTTTTGCTGGGTAGTAGACCAGTGTTTAACTCCGCACCCAGAGAAGGAATATGATCACCTCCTAGACCAAAATGTTATTTTTAGACGGTGAACATGTAACATGTCTAAGGCAAATAGGCTTAAAGTTGCGGTGTCTAGAACCCCAAGAAATCAAATCTTTCTATTAGGGGCGTATATCAAAATGTGGATCAATACGTCCCATAAATTGTAAGGGCCGATGTTGAATGTGAACCACACCTAAACGCCAAGTTTTTTTCCCAATTTTATTTGACATTTCTCTATTTCAGACTTACTCAATATGAACCATGGGCGTCGTGAATGGGCAGAATGGTTCCAAGAAATGGCAACAGTGGATGATCAATTTTCGAAGAAAATCATCTTCAGTGATGAGGAACATTTTCACCTCAGGGGATTCGTCAATAAACAGAATTGCCGCATTTGGGCGAATGAGAATCCAAGAGTTATTGTCGAAAAACCAATGCACCCACAAAGAGTGACTGTTTGGTGCGGTTTATGGGCTGGCGGCATCATCGCGCCGTATTTTATCCAAAATGAGGCCGGTCAGGCAGTTACTGTGAACGGTGTTCGCTATCGTGAGATGATAACGAACTTTTTATGGTCCGAATTGGAAGATATGGATGTGGACGATATGTGGTTCCAGCAGGACGGTGCCACTTCCCACACAGCTAACGGAACAATGGCTCCTTTGCGCAACAAATTCAATGGCCGTGTTATCTCTCGTAATGGCGATGTCAATTGGCCGCCAAGATCATGTGATTTGACACCGTTGGACTTTTTTCTTTGGGGTTATTTGAAAGAAAGGGTGTACGTCGATAAGTCAGCAACAATTCAAGAGCTAAAGGATGAGATAATTCGGCACATTAACAGCATAGAACCTCCATTATGCCTCAGCGTCATCGAAAATTTGGACCATCGGATGGAGGTGTGCCACCGAGGTCGCGGCGCCCATTTGGCCGATATTTTGTTCCATATATAATTGAGTAATACCAATATATCATAATAAAATAAAATTACAATAATTTCATAAATAGTTTGTGTTTTATTCAAAATCAACATCGGCCCTTGAAATTTTAACCAACCTTTACAAGAGTAGCTTAACAAACATAGGAAAAGATTGTTTGTCAAATTTATTTGGGCAAACCCCTATAGATTGCAAGATGCAACAGAACTATCAACCAATTATCAGAACATCTGGTAACAAAACAATTTATTTCTATATTATTAAAAATTTTATTTCTATAGAAAATTGTGTCAAAATTTTATTTCTATAGAAAATTTTGTGAAAATTTTATTTCTATAGAATATTTTGTCAAAATTTTATTTACATAAAAACTTTTCTCAAATTTTTGTTTCTGTAGAAAATTTTCTTATTTCTATACAAAATTTTGTCAAAATTTTATTTCTATAGAAAATTTTGTCAAAATTTTATTCCTATAAAAAATGTTGTGAAAATTTTATTTCTATAAAAAATTTTGTCAAAATTTTATTTCTATAGAAAATTTTCTCTAATTTTTATTTCTATAGAAAATTTTGTCAAAATTTTATTTACATAGAAAATTTTCTCAAATTTTTATTTCTATAGAAAATTTTGTCAAAATTTTATTTCTATAGAAAATTTTGTCAAAATTTTATTCCTATAAAAAATGTTGTGAAAATTTTATTTCTATAAAAAATTTTGTCAAAATTTTATTTCTATAGAAAATTTTCTCTAATTTTTATTTCTATAGAAAATTTTGTCAAAATTTTATTTACATAGAAAATTTTGTCAAAATTTTATTCCTATAAAAAATGTTGTCAAAATTTTATTTCTATAGAAAATTTTGTCAAAATTTAATTTCTATACAAAATTTTGTCAAAATTTTATTTCTATAGAAAATTTTGTCAAAATTTTATTCCTATAAAAAATGTTGTGAAAATTTTATTTCTATAAAAAATTTTGTCAAAATTTTATTTCTATAGAAAATTTTCTCTAATTTTTATTTCTATAGAAAATTTTGTCAAAATTTTATTTACATAGAAAATTTTCTCAAATTTTTATTTCTATAGAAAATTTTGTCAAAATTTTATTTCTATAGAAAATTTTGTTAAAATTTTATTTCTTTAGAAAATTTTGTCAAAATTTTATTTCTATAAGAAACTTTATCAAAATTTTATTTCTATAGAAAATTTTGTTAAAATTTTATTTCTATAGAAAATTTTGTCAAAATTTTATTTCTATAAAAAACTTTGCCAAAATTTTATTTCCATGGAAAATTTTGTCAAAATTTTATTTCTGTAGAAAATTTTGTGAAAATTTTATTTCTATAGAAAATTTTGTGAAAATTTTATTCCTATAAAAAATTTTTTCAAAGTTTTTTTTCTATAGAAAATTTTGTCAAATTTTTATTTCTATAGAAAATTTTGCCAAAATTTTATTTGTATAGAAAATTTTCTCAAATTTTTATTTCTATAGAAAATTTTGTCAACATTTTATTTTGTGAAACTTTTATTTCTATAGAAAATTTTGTCAAAATTTTATTTCTATAAAAAACTTTGTCAAAATTTTATTTCTATAAGAAACTTTGTCAACATTTTATTTCTATGGAAAATTTTGTCAAAATTTTATTTCTATAGAAAATTTTGTCAAAATTTTATTTCTATAAAAAACTTTGTCAAAATTTTATTTCCATAGAAAATTTTGTTAAAATTTAATTTCTATAGAAAACTTTGTCAAAGTTTTATTTCTGTAGAAAATTTTGTCTAAATTTTATTTCTATAGAAAATTTTGTCAAAATTTTATTTCTATAGAAAACTTTGTCAAATTTTTATTTCTATAGAAAATTTTGCCAAAATTTTATTTCTATAGAAAATTTTGTCAAAATTTTATTTCTATAGAAAACATCTGATACAAATATCAATAAACTTCTCAATGAAAGTGCTTATTTAAGAATTAGTAAATTCTACTATAAAAAGCTTTAAACCAAAGATGCAAAATTGTCAAAATAAGTCTTAGTCTACATTTGAAACTTTTTTATCTTTAATCTAAAATTTCAACATTTCAGTTAATTTAAAGATTATTGTTTAAATCAAAAAATATTTTTCTTTACTTTAAGGACAATTTGCTTTACTTTAAAGGCATATGATTTTAGCGGAGGAGCGCACATTCTTAAATTTTAATGAAAACTATTTTTAAAAACAAGATTATGAACTTTTTTGTAATTAAAATTTCTTTATTATTAAGAAATCCTTAATATTGTGTTAATTTCGCATCCTAAAATGTAGGTAGCATAGGCTAGGTTAGATATAGTGGCAACCCCATATACCAGGCTCACTTGGACTATTTAGTCCATTCTGATACCACAGGTGGTATCAATGAGTGCTGCTCCATATAATCGAGAAAATTTAAACTCATTGACAGGGGACCTTCTCATAGCCGTATCCTAACGGCATTTCACATTACTGTGAAACCACTTAGAGAAACTTTGAAACACTCGGAAATGTCACCAGCATTACTGAGAGGGGATAATTTACCGCTGAAAAATCTGTTGGTGTTCGGTCGAAACTAGGGGTGAACCCACGATCCTGGAATAATCTTTCATATCAGGCAAATATTTTTGTTCTGTATAAGCGAAATTAGCATTAATTTTTTAAAGACAAGAAATCTTTGTGCTCACATTATTATTTTTTTTTAGCGTACAAGTGTCAAACCGAAAAAGGATATCCGATCATGTTACGGTAGATACTACTCATATTTATCCTATCACTCTACAAAAATTCCAACACTTTAAAAATATTTATGTCACATACCCTAAATGTCGCATACCCACACATCCTTTTATCAACTCATACCATCATCACAGAGCATGTAAAATGAAACAAACCCTCCACAGAAAATGCCGGAAAGGAAAATGGAAAAATGAACCAAAAAAAATTAAAAGCTTAGCACGTTTCTGCATTACTGAAGTTATTATAGCACGTGCATATTGTAATATTAAATTATTTAAAAGATACAACATCTCTCCAGTCCGAGTCCTTTTTCTCAATGGCAACAGTATTAACAGTAACAATGACAAACGTAATGAAAGGGCCAAGGTCTTAAAAAGGCTAAACCATGGAAGAGGGATGCTCAAAAACACCCTTATCTCTACAATGGGCAACGTGAATGGGAAAAACGGCATATACCCGGTACATCACAACACTTCAAGAAAAGAGCTCAAGTGTTATTTGGCCTCTACAACAAGGACAGCAACAACTACACAAGATAGGATATAAAATGAAAACATGTTGTTCACTGCAAACTGCCTTTGTTATTATTCTAAGAATACCCACGACTGTGTAATTTAAATTAAGATCTAGTTGAACTGTATGTGGTCGAATTCCCCAAGCTCATGACTCAAAGACTTTAATTTGTCTTTAAGGATTTACGTTTTTATGTGAGAAATGGTAAGCGAGTATATGTGTTGGTGAGTAAAGAAAATTCTTTCATGCCCGAATACATACAAACTCAATGGCATGCCACCCACACATGCAAGCCGACAATCATGTCTCGCCTTACTTTATGTTCTTTTTTTCTTCCTACTATAAATTGAGAAATAAAGAAAAACAAATACATAAATACAAATAGTAAAAAATAAACACATACTCGCACAAATAGGAGAGCATGGAGCCGCAAAAACAAAAAAAGCTGCACAGAAACACTCATACACCCACACACGAACGTGTCTAGGGATCCAATATTATTTTCAAGTGCAAGAGCCTCTTTGCTTTGCAACAACAACTCCAGCTTTGTAATTGTAAGTATACATAAAATAGAGTTGCCAACCCAGTACCGAAAAGACAGAAAACATTGCCAATTCATATAATCTCCACTACTTAAGAAAAGTTTTGCTTAACTTAATTTGTTGAAAAATTTAACCTGAAATTAAAAATGAATTCAAGTAAAATTTAACTCAGGCAATGAAACAATTAATGTGATGGAAATTTTTGACGTTTTAATTAAGAGATATATTTAATCAATAAATTTTATAGTCAAGTTTAAAAAAATTTTCCAATTATCATTTCCCGAGTTCTTAACTGGTTTCATTAATGAAATCACCTTACCCATTTTCCAGACATCAGGTATAGAGAGTGATTCCCAAAACAAGAGAAGAGTTAGAGATTCCGTCCATGTATGCAATTCAATTTAATTATTAATTAAAATTTATTTCTGTAATATTTTGAATAATTTAAAAATGTGTAATATATTGATCATTGTCTCAAAACTAATTAAAAACAAGTAAGGAAAGTCTAAAGTCGGGCGAGGCCGACTATATTATACCCTGCACCACTTTGTAGATCTAAATTTTCAATACCATATCACATCCGTCAAATGTGTTGGGGGCTATATATAAAGGTTTGTGCCAAATACATACATTTAAATATCACACGATCTGGACAGAATTTGATAGACTTCTACAAAATCTATAGACTCAAAATTTAAGTCGACTAATGCACTAGGGTGGAACACAATGTTAGTAAAAAATATGGAAAACAGTTAAATTTGAAGCAATTTTAAGGAAACTTCGCAAAAGTTTATTTATGATTTATTGCTTGATATATATGTATTAGAAGTTTAGGAAAATTAGAGTCATTTTTACAACTTTTCGACTAAGCAGTGGCGATTTTACAAGGAAAATGGTGGTATTTTGACCATTTTTGTCGAAATCAGAAAAACATATATATGGGAACTATATCTAAATCAGAACCGATTCCAACCAAATTTGGAACGCATAGCAACAATGCTAATTCTACTCCCTGTGCAAAATTTCAACAAAATCGGAGTTAAAAATTGGCCTCTGTGGTCATATGAGTGTAAATCGGGCGAAAGCTATATATGGGAGCTATATCTAAATCTGAACCGATTTCAACCAAATTTGGCACGCATAGAAACAATGCTAATTCTACTCCCTGTGCAAAATTTCAACTAAATTGGAGTTAAAAATTGGCCTCTGTGGTCATATGAGCGTAAATCGGCCGAAAACTATATATGGGAGCTATATCTAAATCTGAACCGATTTCAACCAAATTTGGCACGTATAACTACAATGCTAATTCTACTCTCTGTGCAAAATTTCAACTAAATCGGAGGAAAGAATTGGCCTCTGTGGTCATATGAGTGTAAATCGGGCGAAAGCTATATATGGGAGCTATATCTAAATCTGAACCGATTTCAACCAAATTTGGCACGCATAGCTACAATGCTAATTCTACTCCCTGTGCAAAATTTTAACCAAATTGGGGTAAAACTCTGGCTTCTGGGACCGTATTAGTCCATATCGGGCGAAAGATATATATGGGAGCTATATCTAAATCTGAACCGATTTCAATAAAATTTTGCACATTTGACTATACTACCAATTGTACTCCTAGTGCAAAATTTCAACCAAATTGGGGTAATACTCAGACTTCTAGGGCCGTATAAGTGCATATCGGGCGAAAGATATATATGGGAGCTATATCTAAATCTGAACCGATTTCTTCCAAAATCAATAGGGTTCTATTTTGACCCAAAACACATACTTGTGCCAAATTCGAAGTCGAGTGGGCTTAAATTACTACCTAATCCCTTGGTTACAAAAATGTGTTCACGGACAGACGGACATGGCTATATCGACTCAGGAGCCCACCCTAAGCATTTTTGTCAAAGACACCATATGTCTATCTCGTCTCCTTCTGGGTGTTGCAAACATATGCACTAACTTATAATACCCTGTTCCACAGTGTGGCGCAGGGTATAACAAGTATATACGGCCGTAAGTTCGGCCAGGCCGAATCATATGTCCACCATGGATTGCGTAGAAACTTCTACGAAAGACTGTCATCCACAAATTTCAACTCACATGGTTGTTAAATATCATATACTACCACCACGTACCAAATTTCAACCAGATCGGATGAATTTTGCTTCTCCAAAAGGAGAAGCAAAATTCATCCGATCCCATATAAACAAATCTGGCGATCGGTTTATATGGGGGCTATATATTATTATGGACTGATAGGAACCAATTCCTGCATGATTGTTGGATACTCTATACTAACGTCACGTACCAAATTTCAACCGAATGGGAAGAATTTTGCTCTTCCAAGGTGCTCCGGAGCTAAAATCTGGGGATCGGTTTATATGGGGCCTATATATAATTATGGACCGATAATGACCAATTTTTGCATGGGTCTTTGAGGCCATATATTAACATCACGTACCAAATTTCAACTGAATCAGATACATTTTGGTCTTCCAAGAGGCTCTGGAGGTCAAATCTGGTGATCGATTTATATGGGGGCTATATATAATTATGGACCGATATGGACCAATTTTTGCATGGTTGTTAGAGAACATATGCTAACACCATGTACCAAATTTCAGCCGGATCGGATGAAATTTGCTTCTCTTAGAGGTTCCGCAAGCCAAATCGGGGGATCGGTTTATATGGGGGCTATATATAATTATTGACCGATATGGACCAATTTTTGCATGGTTGTTAGAGACCATATACTAACACCATGTAGCAAATTTCAGCCGGGTCGGATGAAATTTGCTTCTCTTAGAGGTTTCGCAAGCCAAATCGGGGGATCGGTTTATATGGAGGCTATATATAATTATGTACCGATATGGACCAAATTGTGCATGGTCCATATATTACAGGCCTCGCAAGCCAAATTTGGGGGTCCGTTTATATGGGGGCTATATCAACTACTTGTGCCAAGTTTCAAGTCGATAGCTTGTTTCGTTCGGAAGTTAGCGTGATTTCAACAGACGGACGGACGGACATGCTCAGATCGACTCAGAATTTCACCAGGACCCAGAATATATATACTTTATGGGGTGTTAGAGCAATATTTCGATGTGTTACAAACGGAAAGACAAAGTTAATATACCCCCAATGTTATGGTGGAGGGTATAAAAATAAATATAGAATGTCATATTCATACAACTGTGGGATCTAAAGAACTTCTTTGGTAGTAGTTTTTGAAATATTTTTTTCAAAATTTACAAAACGTATTGCAAAATCTTCCCCAAACTTGGTCATTTGTATGGATATCTATATAACAATGTGGCTTAACAAATTTTCTATATCCAAGCATACTATCATGCACAATATTCCTCTTCCGTATATACAGACAGTTTGTATTATTTGTCTTTAGGCTCATAGCATTAAGCACTTCAAATACTGCAAGAGAATCATAGAGGGAAAATGTCGGCATAGTCAGTAAGAAAATATTCCCTCTCGCTCACTTACTATCAAAAAAAAAATACCAAAATAAAGAAAACTTTCTCTGCACAAGTCATGAGATTTTTTCAAGCCCCCGCCCCTCAAATATCGTGTAAATATCAAGGGTACCCAATTCTCCCATCAAAAACTACGGTGATGGTGTTGTGAGATATGCATGAGTTGAATTGTACACACACACACAATACATACTATCATGAGCATGTATGTTAGTTAGTTTGTGTTATTTTGAGTGGATGCTCTCGTATTCCACTTGATAGTCATGTCTCGTGCAAATTTGCATATTTAACGAAAGGAGATGCCTCAGTAAGTGTGTAAACATATTTGCACATACACACAGCACTCATGTAAAGTTGACTTCATCACGTGTATATACGTTGGTGTTTGTTGCAGGAGAATGTTTTTGGAGATCATATAGACCAGCACACAGCTTCCCTTTCCTTTGTGTGTATACATAAATTTGTAGTATATTTTTTATTTTTTATTTTTTTTTTTGAGTTTTTTTTCTCTTTGAAGACTATAGAAGAAGTTGGTGAATATAAGAAATATTGCCTGATTGTTAAAGTTAAGTGCATTCCTGGTTCTTCATATTCTCTATCTTCAGCTTTCACATTGTGCTGTTACTTTCGCTGATCTTTAGCTTTGTTTTATTGCAGTTGTACTTATGCGGTAGTTGAATACCGAATCGGATTATACCCAGGAAACAATTATGTGTGTGTAAGTGTAAAATTTTAACTAGAAGGTGATTTTTCTAGAGCTCTAGGAAAAATTTTCAAAACAAGAAACATAACATTCAGAAAAATGTAAGCAAACGTTATTTCAATGAGCAGTATGTTACATACAATAATAATAAAAAACAAGTATGGAAAGTCTAAAGTCGGGCGAGGCCGACTATATTATACCTTGCACCACTTTGTAGATCTAAATTTTCGATACCATATCACATCCGGTTCGGATTTAGATATAGCTCTCATATATATATTTCGCCCGATATGGACTTATATGGCCCCAGAAGACAGAGTTTTACCCCAATTTGGTTGAAATTGTGCACAGGGAATAGAATTAGCATTGTAGCTATGCGTGCCAAATTTGGTTGAAATCGGTTCAGATTTAGATATAGCACCAATATATAGCTTTCGGCCCAAGGTGAACTACACTTGAACCTTCCGAAAAAAGGTTTATGATAGCCGGCTTATGCCGAAATAAATTCATAAAAACATTTCTCTTTTTCTTTGCCACCATCCAATCATAGATTTGAGTGCCGTTGGCTGGGTTTATTTTGAGCGTGCTTCCTCTTACTTCATTCGTGTTTTGTTTTTTTATACCCTCCACCATAGGATGGGGGTATATTAACTTTGTCATTCCGTTTGTAACACATCGAAATATTGCTCTAAGACCCCATAATGTATAAATATTCTGTCCGTCCGTCTGTTGAAATCACGCTAACTTCCGAACGAAACAAGCTTGAAACTTGGCACAAGTACTTGTTATTGATGTAGGTCGGATGGTATTGCAAATGGGCCATATCGGTCCACTTTTACGTATAGCCCCCATATAAACGGACCGCCAAATTTGGCTTGCAGACCCTCTAAGAGAAGCAAATTTCATCCGATCTATATATATATATATATATATATATATATATATATATATATATATATATATATATATATATATATATATATATATATATATATATATATATAAGCGACCCCCATATTTCAATTCTGGTTCCCTACGTACCGTGCAAAAGTCCATATCGATTCGTAATTATTTGTAGACTTACCTACACATACCTTTTTTTGTCTAATATATACCACGTATGGACTAACTCACAATTTAGAAAACGATTTAAGATACCACAACCCAAGTAATTCGATTGTGGGTGACAGTCTTTCGTAGAAGTTTCTACGCAATCTATAGATTCGGCCTGGCCGAACTTACGGCCGTTTATACTTGTTTTTTTTTTTTTAGTGTAAATATGTACGTACCCATTAACATAAAAATGGCTCTAGCCATAAAATGGAAAAAAACGCGCGATGAACTTTCTTAATGATCATCTCAAACATGTTTCAAGAGCAAAATTTTTATTTTTTTAAATTTTTGATGAATATGGAACATGTTTGTCACAACTATGTTACATGACACAACCATGTTATTTTCTCTGCGTCCAAACGATGTTCGTTTGAAAGACAATCTATGGTTAGATTTTTAAATCAGCTTTGTGAAAATGATCACAGCCAGAAAATCACCCTTTAAAAACAAATCTTCTTACACTTCTCAATAGTGGTAAGAATGAACTACAGCGTGGGTAATATGGTAATGATTTGGCGTCAATGATGTTTTTCTTTGATTTTGGCTCATTTTTGCTTTTGTGAGATGGAAGAATTTCGTAAATGGATATCCAAAAAATTCACTAAATAGCGGTTATTTTAACAACACATTATGGAAATCTCAAAATAGAGGAATACAATTTAGTTCAATTCTCGAACGACGTGGTTTATTTTTCCCTTAAAACAGTTTAAATTTTTTCTATGTAGTTTTTTCAAAGTATATTCGGATTAACTTAATTTATTTTGAATTAATATAATTTTTAATATAACTTATTAAATTCAATTTATTTTAAATTATTTTAACTTAATATAATCTATTTTAAATTACTTTAATTTAAGTTAAAATAGATGAATATAATGTTTATGGCAGTTCTCAGAGTTTAAATTCTCATTCTGTATCTTGATATGTGAATTATTTAGAATATTTTTTTCCAATAACCACCTTTTTTTAATAACCACATTTCCAACATCTAAACTAGATAAAATTTGTCTTTTATGTCCCACAGGTTTAGCATCCAAAGTTTTTTTATATACTAGAAAAAACCTTACCATTATTCACTTGAACACTTGCAGTTGAAAGGTGCATTTTTTATGGTCTATATGAATGTGGAAGTCGTTATCGCTGATGGTGTCGCCGTCGAGGATGTCATTGTTGTTGCCATTTGGCGTCGTTAGTATTTACCGATGTTTTGTAAATTGTCGTCAGGTACTTTCGAAAGTGCACGCCATTGCAGCAAAAATGTACACACCAATTTTGTTATGTTAATGTAATGCTCAACACATCCACGCACACAATTATCGTATACACGCAAGTTGGTGTATATGTATAAATCTAAAGGTACTTTAAAAATACATGGGGCACATTACACAGCTCTGATGCATGCTTCAGCCCCATAGACCGGCTTAAAATTTGTAGAAAGGGTGTGTGCATGGATACTCGAAATATGCAATTTAAGTTGCCTAAGGGTAAAAATTTTGCTCTCTCATTTCTCCTTGATGTTCACCTTTTGAGATTGCTGAGTGGGATAGAATTTCTTCTCATATAACATCTGCGAATGAGGTTGTGTTCATTGCAAGCAATTCCATTTACAGCATTTGGTATCCTTATTTATGCCTATAATAAGAATTTTCATTAACCATTTGGCTCCACAATCTGTTGTTTATGGTAGTGGTCTGAAACAAAAAAAAAAAAATACCGTTTTGTTGCTTCTGCGTATGAGTCAGTGTCGTCAGTAAGTACAGATGCAGAGAGAAGAGAAAGGTAGAAGATTTAGTGTAGTAGGAGCTAACCATGTTATTAACAGAAAGATTTTATGCCACTATAACATTAGAGTAAATATATAGAGGGCACTCTAAATTTAACTCAGCATTTTTACTATATACAATGATAAATTCCATAACGTCACTTACGGAGGTTGTATCAATGCCTTGATCGTTACAATATTGTCCAAAATAGCTAAATAGAAACGTCCGCTGAGTTACTTTAGTAGCAACTTTCTTCACTCCTTGACACTTTTGCTCTATTGAATGCCATACTTTTTATACCCTCCACCATAGGATGGGGGTATATTAACTTTGTCATACCGTTTGTAACACATCGAAATATTGCTGTAAGACCCCATATATATATATATATATATATATATATATATATATATATATATATATATATATATATATATATATATATATATATATATATATATATATATATATATATATATATATATATATATATATATATATATATGTATATATATATATATATATATATATATATATATATATATATATATATATATATATATATATATATATATATATATATATATATATATATATATATATATATATATATATATATATATATATATATATATATATATATATATATATATATATATATATATATATATATATATATATATATATATATATATATATATATATATATATATATATATATATATATATATATATATATATAGTAGTGAAATTCAGAGTCGATCTGAGCATGTCCGTCCGTCTGTTGAAATCACGCTAACTTCCGAACGAAACAAGCTATCGACTTGAAACTTGGCATAAGTAGTTGTTATTGATGTAGGTCGGATGGTATTGCAAATGGGCAATATCGGTCCACTTTTACGTATAGCCCCCATATAAACGGACCCCAAATTTGGCTTGCAGAGCCTATAAGAGAAGCCTATTTCATCCGATCCAGCTGAAATTTGGTACATGGTGTTGGTATATGGTCTCTAACATGCATGCAAAAATTGGTCCATATCGTTCAATAATTATATATAGCTCCCATATAAACCGATCCCCAGATTTGGCTTGCGAAGCCTCAAAGAGAAGCGAATTTCATCCGATACGGCTGAAATTTGGTACATGGTATAAGTATATGATTTTTAACAACCATGCAAAAATTGGTCCACATCGGTCCATAATTATATATAGCCCCCATATAAACCGATCCCCAGATTGGGTTTGCAAAGCCTCAAAGAGAAGCACATTTCATCCGATAAGGCTGAAATTTGGTACATGATATAAGTATATGGTCTCTAACAACCATGTAAAAATTGGTCCACATCGACCCATAATTATATATAGCCCCCATATAAACCGATTCCCAGATTTGGTTTGCGGATCCTATAAGAGAAGCAAATTTCATCCGATCCGGCTGAAATTTGGTACATGGTATTAGTATATAGTCTCTAACAACCATTCAAAAATTTGTCCATGTCAGTCCATAATTATATATAGCCCCCATATAAACCGATCCCAGGTTTGAACTCCGGAGCCTCCGATCATCCGATCCGGTTCAAATTTGCAACGTGGTGTTAGTATATGGCCGCTAATAACCATGCCAAAATTGGTCCATATCGGTCTATAGTTATATATAGCCGATCCCCAATCACACAAAAATTGGTCCATATCGGTTCATAATCATGGTTGCCATTCGAGTCAAAAATAATCTAGCAAAATTTTATTTCTACAGAAAATTTTGTCAAAATTTTATTCCTATAGAATATTTTGTCAAATTTTATTTCTATAGAAAATTTTGGCAAAATTTTATTTCTATCGAAAATGGTTTCAAAATTTTAATTCTATAGAGAATGTTGTCAAAATTTTATATCTTTTGAAAATTTTGTCAACATTTTAAATCTTTTAAAAATTTTGTCCAAATTTTACTTCTATATAAAATGTTGTCAAAATTTTATTTCTATAGAAAATTTTGTCAAACTTAATTATATACGTATTTACCCAAGTAATTCGATTGTGGATGACAGTCTTCAGTAGAAGTTTCTACGCAATCCATGGTGGAGGGTACATAAGCTTCGGCCTGGCCGAACTTACGGCCGTATATACTTGTTAGATTTTTGTGACACCTTTTTACCAATGTGGGCCACCTTCTTAACCCTTTGACGATGAATAGGACGTATATGTCCCATTTCGTATTTCCGTTGTAAAATCTACATTAATCGAATTTGCAAAAAAATAAATTCTATCGACGCAGAACACTTGCAGCTTTGAATATGTAAATTTTAACAAGTACACAGAAAAAAATTTCACGAAAATTTTTCCAATTAAAATCTTAATTGAGTTTTTAAAAATATTCAATTAAAAATTTAATTGAATCAACAAATTTTTTAATTGAAATAAAAATCAATCACACAAATTAATAATATCAATTAATTTTTTAATTGGATCAATTAATTTTTTAATTGACTGTCAATTAATTTTTTAATTGATACTATCATTTCTGTGATTGAAGACATTTCAATTAAAAAATTAATTGGATCAATTAATTTCGTGATTGAATCAGAAAAATATTTTTTTGTGTGTATGCGTACGAAAATCGTTTAAAAGGAAACGATACTAATGTGTCATACAGTCAGAAACAAATTAATCGCCAATCAATCGTCTGGTAGTGAAGCGGGACCTTCCCCTTGCCCGACTTTTTGGAAATTGAACCAATGTTCTCCGTTTCGGGTGAAATTTTCAAGGAAGATTAGGGGTGGCAACTTTATTTTTCGAGGAGACTTTCTTTTTATGAGGAGTAAAAATACTAAAATTCTCCGATTTAGTTGAAATTTATAGAAAACATTCGGCGAGGTTATGAAATTAATATGAGGTACCAGACTTTTTAATATTCGGGTGGGGAGGGGGACCTCTCCCTTGCTCGACTTTAAATTGCCATGGAATGTTGAAGAGGGCGTCTAGACATAGATCCGCTACTTTAAGGTTGAATTACACACCATGCGTTGATGGACTGGTTGATTTTTTTCTGTTTGCTGCAGACTATTCGAGCTTTTGATTTCAAAGAGAAATTTCAACTCAATCAATATGGTGTACCTAGGTTAGGTTAGGTGGCAGCCCGATGTATCAGGCTCACTTAGACTATTCAGTCCATTGTGATACCACATTGGTGAACTTCTCTCTTATCACTGAGTGCTGCCCGATTCCATGTTAAGCTCAATGACAAGGGACCTCCTTTTTATAGCCGAGTCCGAACGGCGTTCCACATTGCAGTGAAACCACTTAGAGAAGCTTTGAAACCCTCAGAAATGTCACCAGCATTACTGAGGTGGGATAATCCACCGCTGAAAAACTTTTTGGTGTTCGGTCGAAGCAGGAATCGAACCCACGACCTTGTATATGCAAGGCGGGCATGCTAACCATTGCACCACGGTGGCTCCCAGTGACAAATTGAAAATGTGACAAATTGAAATTACGTCAATTTATTTGGGATTTATAGGAAACCTTAGGTAGTTTATGAAATGAATGTAGGGTACGTGATTTTTCGTTCTCTGGTCGGGGAACATTCAGAACATTAAAAAAATGGTGGAAAGGAACCATCTCTCCTCGACGTTTTGTTAAAACGGACCATTTTAAGCCTGTATATTCTCCGTATTCCTGTATATAAACGTAAAAGCAAGTTGTCAGATTTTTTTGAAATGTGCAAGACTTTTTTGTGACAGACCCCAACTGACCCTACTTCTTCAAAAAGGTTCAAATCTTTTCGATTATATTTCAGAAGGATTACCTTAATCTCAACGCTCGAAGGGTAGTTTTGATTAAATTAAAGCAAATTGTTCCTAAAAGCAAGTTGTCAGATTTTTTTTGAAATATGCAAGACACTTCACTTTTTTGTGACAGACTCCCCCTGACCCTACTTCTTTAAGAAGGTTCAAATCTTTTCGATTATATTTCAGAAGGATTATCTTAATCTCAAAGCTCGAAGAATAGTTTTCATTAAGTTAACGCAAATTGTTCCTAAAATACTTTTTTGGTGTTGTATAGCAAGTATTGTTCAACAATATGGGACGAATGCTTCGAGTCATTATCTTCGACAAACACAAATCCATCTTCCAGAGCCATTTTTTTAGGCAGATTCGGCCAAATTATTCTTCGGGATATTTAAATTATCTACTTTATTTATACTTTCTTCAATAAATATGAGGTTTCCAATGTCATTTGCACACCACGTCACATTCCTACATGCAAAGAAAAAAACGTTTGGAAAACGTGTACCGAAAACGTTTTTCTTTTATTAGAATTTTTTAAATTGCTTCGAAAATTTTAAAATTTTATCACCAAAAAAATTCGTTTGTTATTTTATCAATAAAAAAATATCTTTGAACCAACAACACAGTTCATTTCGTTTATATCAAGAACTGTTCTTTTCTGACTTTAAGTCTTTAATAATTAGCCAGAAAAGATTTTTTTGAGTTAGTCTTTATGAAAAGAATAAACGTTTATCATAAAAAAAAATATACTTTTCTTCCAACTAAACTTTCTTACAGCGAAAAGCAAATGAGAAACGAACTTTGTTTGTCTAAAATTTCGTTTGGGAGGAAAGAATTATTTTTTTGCGTGTATGAGTAATATTTCGTTTTTTTGTCTCCCCTGTTTTAATTTTACTAAAGGATCTATAAACTAATAGAAATAAGTATATACGGCCCTCCACCCTCCACCATGGATTGCGTAGAAACTTCTACGAAAGACTGTCATCCACAATCGAATTACTTGGGTTGTGGTATCTTCAAACTTCTTAACATCGTTTTCTAAATTGTGAGTTAGTCCATATGTGGTATATATTAGACAAAAAAGGTATGTATAGGTAAGTCTACAAATAATTACGAGTCGATATGGACTTTTGCACGGTACGTAGAGAGCCAGAATTGAAATATGGGGGCCGCTTATATGGGGGCTATATACAATTATGCACCTGATATGGACCAATTTTTGTGTGATTGGGGATCGATTTATCTGAGGGCTATATATAACTATAGACCGATATGGACCTAGTTAGGCATGGTTGTTAACGGCCATATACTAGCACAATGTACCAAATTTAAACTGACTCGCATAAAATTTGCTCCTCAAAGAGGCTCCAAAACCAAATCTCGGGATCGGTTTATACGGGTGCTATTTATGATTATAGACTGATATGGACCACTTTTGGCATGGTTGTTAAATATCATATACTACCAAATTTCAACCAGATCGGATGAAGTTTGATTCTCCAAAAGGCACCGAGGTCAAATCTGGGGATAGGTTTATATGGGGGTATATATAATTATGGACTGATAGGTTAGGTTAGGTTATGTGGCAGCCTGATGTATCAGGCTCACTTAGACTATTCAGTCCATTGTGATACCACAGTGGTGAACTTCTCTCTTATCACTGAGTGCTGCCCGATTCCATGTTAAGCTCAATGACAATGGACCTCCTTTTTATAGCCGAGTCCGAACGGCGTTCCACATTCCAGTGAAACCACTTAGAGAAGCTTTGAAACCCTCAGAAATGTCACCAGCATTACTGAGGTGGGATAATCCACCGCTGAAAAACTTTTTGGTGTTCGGTCGTAGCAGGAATCGAACCCACGACCTTGTGTATGCAAGGCGGGCATGCTAACCATTGCACCACGGTGACTGATATGAACCAATTCATGCATGGTTGTTGGACACCATAACATATACTAACATCACGTAACAAATTTCAACCGAATCGGACGAATTTTGCTCTTCCAAGGGGCTCCGGAGGTCAAATCTGGGGATCGGTTTATATGGGGGCAATATATAAAATTGTAGCGATTTGTGCATGGTCATAAGAGACCATATACTAACACCATGTACCAAATTTCAGCCAGATCGTATGAAATTTGCTTCTCTTAGAGGATCCCGCAAATTGGGGGATCGGTTTATATGGGGGCTATATATAATTATGGACCGCTGTGGACAAATTTTTGCATGGTTGTCAGAGACCATATACTAACACTACTTACCAAATTTCAACCGGATCGGATGAAATTTGCTTCTCTTAGAGGCTCAACAAGTCAAATCGGGGGATCGGTTTATATGGGGGCTATATATAATTATTGACCGATATGGACCAATTTTTGCATGAGTGTTAAAGACCATATACCAACACCATGTACCAAATTTCAGCTGGATCGGATAAAATATGCTTCTCTTATAGGCTCTGCAAGCCAAATTTGGGCGTACGTTTATATGGGGGCTATATATAATTATGAACCGATGTGAACCAATTTTTGCATGGTTGTCAGAGACCATACACTAACACCATGTACCAAATTTCAGCCGGATCGGATGAAATTTGCTTCTCTTAGAGGGTCTGTAAGCCAAATTTGGGGGACCGTTTATATGGGGGCTATACGTAAAAGTGGACCGATATGGCCCATTTGCAATACCATCTGACCTACATCAATAACAACTACTTGTACCAAGTTTCAAATCGATAGCTTGTTTCGTTCGGAAGTTAGCGTGATTTCAACAGACGGATGGACGGACGGACATGCTCAGATCGACTCAGAATTTCACCACGACCCAGAATATATATACTTTATGGGGTCTTAGAGCAATATTTCGATGTGTTACAAACGGAATGACAAAGTTAATATACCCCCCATCCTATGGTGGAGGGTATAAAAATGATACGATAAAATGCAGCACATGCTGAAGGATCTCTTTACGTTTCTTACTACGTTTTTGTTATATGTCAGTATAGTTTTCTTTTGCCGGGTCTCACAAAAAGCATTATATTTAACTGAAGACCGCCTAAAAGCGGGCTTGGACATTAGAGGGTTAATATTATATCAAACTTATATGTCCAATACTACAGTTTTGAGCGCTTGTTCCTTCACACAAATAAAAAGTCATTAAAAGTCAGCCAACGAAAATGTTCATTGATATAACGAAACGTTTTCATTAATACAATGAAAATATTCGTCAATAGTACGAAACGTTACGTTGATATGCAGAAAATTCGTTATATTAACGAAAAAATTCGTTGTATTAACGAATTTGTTTCATTGGCTGACTTTTAACGACACATTTCGTTAATACAACGAAACTTTTTCTATTAGTGTTCATATAAAAAATTAGAAACACCACAAATGATTCTCATTACTTTATTTCAAAGACTTAAAATAAAGATGCAAATTCCAAAGAAGATTAACCTAAATTTAACGAAAAAAAAACTTAAAAAAATATTATAAAATATTATTATAATAAATACATTTTTCTGCTTAAGAAATTTCTCCTAAATATTGTGAATATTATTCTCAATTTACAAAGATTTGGAATACAATGAAAAATATTGTCATATTGTGAAATTACGAACTTCAAAAGCTGCGTATCACCTTTAATATATAATACCATAGACCAATTAAGGTATAGACATCTCAAGTGAATTCACAGCACTGTAGTTTGTCTGCACACCGTGTGCAATTGAGTGATTTTTTAATTTTGTTTTCTTTCCTTTGTTTTCTTGATGAAACACCAAATATTGTAAAAGCATATAAAATTCGACACCCTTTTTGTTTTCCAAAAAGAAATTGAGTCACTTGACTGCGCAATTGAGTGGAATGACTGCGCACTGCAAATAAACAAAACCATGGTGAATTATCAAAGTATGTCTCTATATTTTCTTGGTCTATGATAATAACGTTAACCACATACTCATTTCGAATTATTGCTTTACATTCACAATAAATATGTCTTGCAAATACAACTCTGTTGACCCCCCTAAAAATGCACAGTAGAAAATCAACCCTGTTATCAACCCCCAATAATGTAAACAAATCCAAAATTGGGGATGGATGGGCGTTACATTGTCCATACATTGTATGCTTGTTTGCTGTTTTGTTTATATCCTCATTTGTATTTCTCCTCTTCTTCTTCATCTTCTCGCTTGTTATTCACCAACCAGATTTTCATTTAACTGCCAATGATAGCACCTTGCCAATGTTTTGATAATAGTTTTTGCATTGTGCATTCTTCTTTCTCTCTTTCATAAATCCAACACTAAGGGGTGGGTGGGTGTTTGTAAATAGCAAGTGATAAGGTGGTGGTTGTGGAGGTGGTGAAAACACATATCTCTAATTTTTGACAATTTCAGTTTTTCTAACGAGGACGAAGTGTAGTGAACAGCAAAACCGAGAGACATTGCAAATTAAAACCAATAGAATTCAGTCTGGTCTTCTTTTTATGATATTTGGATAAAGTGACGTTATTTTAGAAAAAGTAAAAAACATTAATAAAAATAACAAAAAAAAAATATAGTAATTTACATGGCAAATAAAAAAATAAAATAATCATTAAAAAACTGCTGTGAGTGAGTTGGTGAAGGCAAAAAAAGTTGTACAGCTATAGCCTTTTGCCAAAAGAAAAGAAGAAAATCCCTCAAAAATATCTCCAAAAAAGCCAAAAAATATAAAACGAAATATTTGGAAAAAATCAATATCACTGTGATTTGTTGTTACCATTATTATAGTACTTCGTAGTTGTTATTGTTGCTATTTCTTTTTCTATTGAGTACATGTGTTAATGTATTTAAGTGCGTGTTAGTGTGTAAAAATTGCGTATAAACCTTAGGGGGTGCATGTTCTTGGTATCTGGGTGTAAAATTTTGTTAAGAACAATTAATCTCCTCGATGTTTTAACACAGAAGGAGTGTATGTATTATGTACTATTCGGATTATGTCGATTAGTGTTGTAATGAAACAAATACTAGCAGTAACAAAACATAATGCATTTGAGGGGAAAATAAAGTCATATTAATTTGTATATGCCCACCCAGAGAATTGGGAGATATGCTAACTTTATTATTTCGTTTGCAACGCATGTATATTATATAAATATAGGTGATCCAATAAGTACTTAGCCTCTCTGTCTTCTGACGCATAGCTATCGCAAGAGAACTAACTCACTAACGTGTATTACGGTAATGTAGCTGACACGAAGTTTTACCAATTCAAAGGACCATTTTTTTGTATTGGATGTACTCGTAAATACGTTTAAGTGATTCAATGATTACAAGTACATAAGGCCGTATGTTCGGCCAGGCTGAATCTTATGTACCCTCCACCATAGATTTAGTAGAAAGTTCTACACGCAGAGATGGAATATGATCACCCCAAACATGTTTCAACAGCAAAATGTTATCTTTGTCGCAAATATGTACATAGTGGCCGAAATCAGATACATAATCTTCGAGAAAATAACATGGTTGCGACAAATATGTTACATCTTCACCGTCACAAAATAACATTTTGCTCTTGAAACATTATCATATTCCTTCTCTGGGTGTACTAAATACTTTAATCACAATTAATTTTCGCACGATAAATTTCACCCGGATCGAATGAAATTTATTTTTCCATGAGGCTCCTGGGTTCGGTTTATGTTATGGGGCTATATACAGTCGAACTTCCATAACTCGAATCACTATTATCCCAAAAAAAGTTCGACTTACGGAGACTTCGTGTTATAGAATTTTTTTGTTGAAAAAAAAAAACACAAGTACGGACATAAATTATTAGTTCGTATTCTTTATTTAAAAAAGGCACTGACAGAAAAATATAATATGTATGTAAGTAAGTCAGAGTGAAGTAAAATATTCTGAAATTAGTGACTGGAAATTTACTATGTTTTTGTTATTTTGAGTAAAAAATTACTCTAATTTGTTCAAAGCCTTGTAGTGCTCATCAGTTGTAGTGTCATTGGTTTGCAAATATAAATTCAATGTTCGGAAAGATTTTTCTACATCATTTGTGGATGGCTGGTGTATAGTTTCTTCCACCTTTTACTACTTAGACGAAAACCAGTCTCAAACGACGTGATAATTGATTCCTTATTTTTAAAAATCGTTGAGACCGTACTAGCCGGGATACCATATTTTGCTGCTGCTTCCTTTTTCTTTAATCCACCATCAACTTCTTTGATTAATTTATACTTTTCTTCAATCGACAAACATTTTAATACACGTTTAGATGCCATGATAAACACAAATACATACGATGTTACTCATATCTATCATCACACGCAACTGCAAATTATTCATAGAATTGCCACTCTTGCAAATAAAAAAGCATTTGATATATGAAGGGACTTCCCCAAATAATAATACATATGATAACAAATAAGGTAGTAGCAGTTGCTATGTGAGAGCGAGTGAGTGACGCATTTTTGACAGAAGGTGGCAGTCAACAACACGGGGCAGATGCCTCAGTTGACTCGTTTGACAAATGGTAGCAGTTAGAGGTCTGCATCGAATAACTTTTCACTACATGTATGCAATTCGCTGTCGAATATAGTACATACACTGTCTTTCTCTCAGAGCGCAAGTAGTGAAGTGAAGAGAACACTTGCTTGTCAAATACCACCAAGTACTTATCCGAAACAATATGTGTTCCGAAAAAAAGGAACAATAAAAATGTAAGTACTTGAGAAAAAGTACAACATGGATTCTCTTCACTTCACGTGGTACCACAAGTATTGCTCAGTTATGTGCGAAGCAAAACTTTCCATTATTATTAATCATAGATATGTATGTATGTCACATATTTCATATATTTATGTATGTCACACACTTACCTTAACGTTTGCCGTTCTTTATATCAATCCGAAAACATATATTATGGAGAGTAACTGTTTTCTTGTAATTCTGAAACTGCACGTGGTACATGGAGTACTCTATGAAGTTTTGTTCTCGCAACATACTCGACGTGATCACTCTGAGTACACTTCAATAAGAGAGAAATAGGAATATGTGTTTGTTGGTAGTGAAGACATCAGAGTAGCAACAAGAAGTTACTCGTGGCTTTTGGTGTTCATTAAAATGTGTACCAATTGTTTTGCGACTCTCTCAAATAGATGTACTCATTTAGCAAGTACACGTGTACTCTGCATTTACAAATGGAATTGTGCAGACCTCTAGTAGCAGTCATCAGCTGGCCTATTAACGCCACTGTATAGTTACACTTGGCCAAATAGAAAAACAAATAACGGCATCGTAGAACTTAGGGAGCCACCATGGTGCAATGGCTACCATGCCCGCCTTGCATACACAAGGTCGTGGGTTCGATTCCTGCTTCGACCGAACATCAAAAAGTTTCTCAGCAGTGGATTATCCCACCTCAGTAATGTTGGTGACATTTCTGAGGGTTTCAAAACTTCTCTAAGTGGTTTCACTGTCATGTGGAACGCCGTTCGGACTCGGCTATAAAAAGGAGGTCCCTTGTCATTGAGCCTAACATGGAATCGGGCAGCACTCAGTGATAAGAGAGAAGTTCACCAATGTGGTATCACAATGGACTGAATAGTCTAAGTGAGCCTGATACATCGGGCTGCCACCTAACCTAACCTAACCTATCGTAGAACTTCGAGTTATAGAATTAATATGTATGTATATACGTTCGACTTATGGAGAACTTCGAGTAATGGTAGGATTTACTCTCTTAACGCTACTTCCAACGGATTTAGTTCGAGTTAGAGAAAATTCAAGATATAGAAGTTCGAGTTATAGGAGTTCGACTGTATACAAAAAAAAAATCACGAAATTTTTCCTATCGCTATAATTATGAACAGATAGTGACCAATATTTTCATGGTGGTTATATGACATACATTAACATCACGTGCCAAATTTTAACCGGATCGGATGAAATGTGCACCTCCAGGAATCTCCGGAAATCAAATTATATAATTATGAACCGATATGGACCAATTTTTATATGGTTGTCCGAGAGCATAGATTAACATTGTACCAAACTTCAATGGGATCGAAAGATAGAGTAATTTCAACGGATGAACGGACATTGTTAGATTGACTCAGAATTTCACCACAACCGAGAATATACACGCCAAAAAATAATTCTTTCCTCCCAAACAAACAAATATCGTTTCCCATTTGCTTTTCGCTGTAAGGAAGTTTGTTTGAAAAAAAAAGTATCGATAGCTTATTGTGTAAAGGTACTAAGTCAAATTTGATGAGAGTCGACTTTTGATCTGCCCAATTCGAAAAAAAAATGTTTAAAAATTTTTTATGGAACAGTTTTTGAGATAACATGTCACGTTATTTTTAGTTTTCGCTCTTTTTTCACTAAACAAGTTATATATCGAGTTAGAAATGTCCGATTATTTCGTTGTTGGTACTTTAATGAAAGGTATTAAGATGACGAATAATCTGTGATAATTTAAGTGGTTCAAAAAATATCGATGCGAAAAGCCAAATTTTCAAAAAATCGTGTTTTACAATGGACCTATTCCTCCAGAAAAGTATAAACCATTAGTGGGTTTCTATTCATGGTCGTATAGATGATACTCTAACGTAAGTAATAAGACCAATTAGAAGAAAAACGACCGAAAAATTACACAATGAACAATATCGGGCTGTCACTATACCTAACCTAAACTAACCTATGTATTTCAATCAAAAAAAAAATTTATTGCAAAAAAAAAATATGCTTGGGTAAAATTTTATTAACAAAAAATTATTTTGGTGATAAAAGTTTGAAATTTTCAAAGACATTCAAAAAAACACTAACAAAAGAAAAACGTTTTCGGTACACGTTTTCCAAATTTTTTTGAGTGTATGGGCTCTGAGACTAAGGCGCCGTTCTTTCTATGAGTTTTTCCGTACGATAATGCACGTATCCTACTTTTCGAGATATATCCCAGATGTTGGCCAAACTTCTCTCTAATCAATGAGTGCTGGATCTCCTTCTTGGCGAAAGCAATTTATATATAAGCTTTGATAAACTCAGCATTACTGAGAGGGTATCGGTCGAAACTGGTCTTGAACCCAAGACACTCTGTATGCAAGGCGAGACTGCTAACTATTGTACTACGGTGTCTTCGAAACACTTTTGCTTTCTAAATGTACCCTTCCAGTATATTGACGTTGTTTTCGTAATACCATCCATTGCACCACGGTGAGGGTGATCTTGGTCTTCACATAAAGATCATCCAGGGATATGCTACAGAAACATCATGTCGCAGTTGTAAGGATAGCTGACAGGTCTGTATGCATTGACAAACAACTTAAAAAGGCTATCGAATGTGACCTCGATAATCTCGGTATGGTTTATAGTCGAAATTTTTTACCCATCGACTCTGACACTCAACTGCCTGGGTACTTCACTGTTCATGTACTGAATATAGTGGCTGAAAATATGGTAGGGGATATCCTCAAATTTCTAGCACTGAAATAACTAGAAAGATCAGCAAGATAGATGTTTCATCGATAGCAAATCGCATCAACAATGGATCCGTATAACATGATTGTACAATCGTCGGAATATAATACAACCTCCGTCAGAAGGGGGAAGAAAAGATGATGGGAAGAGGTGCCTTATATATCCCCATCCTTGAATAACTCCTTGTTTCACTCTGCCATCTCTAAATTCCATGTACCACAGGCAAACAATGGACTGAACAGTCTAAGTGAGCCTGAATCAAATCAGGCTGTCTGGAATGGCTGACCGTATCGAATGTCATCACGGGGACCGTCATGTGACACCACTGGAATTGTTTGAGTCCTCTATTTACGTATGCTGTAATGTCATGCGAAGCTGTTTCTGTGATATGTACCTTACGGAATTCATGATGATGGCTGAAAAATTCTACACAAGGCTGGGGAGGAGTAGTGCGTCAAAAGTCTTGGCTACTGGCGAGAGAAGGGAGATCGATCTGTACGATTCACTCTTGCTCTATTTTTTGCCCATTTTCCAGGCATCGGGTGATTCCAAGGACAAATTTAAGAGTATGGTCAACTCGTTGTATTCCCATATGCTTCAGTATTAGTATAGAAATTCTGTCGGGGCCCTGCGTCTTGGATGGTTTTGCACTGTTGATGACATTGGTAACTTCGACTAGGGTAAATTGTGGACGGAGACGGAATGCGCTTCTTTTTGCTCTATTATTCTCAGAATGCTGTGGAACTGTCAATTGAAAATGTCGCACATCTCTTCGTTTCACCATGTCGACAATGGTGACTGAGATCCCATCTTCCCTTGTACTTGTCCCAGTGCCTGTGGACAGCGGAACACAAGATTAGAGCATCTGAAGTGCTCCGCTTGTTCTCCTCTACTATCTTACAGTTCGCTAATTCTAGGATCAACAGGGTTCTTCTGGGAGGTTGAGCCTCACCTGAGCAATTCGATCAGCGTGTTTGACGTGAGCAGCTGCTGCGTTGATTAAGTCCAGGAACGCCCTCTGGCAAGGGGGCGTGAGTTCACTGAAGCAGTGATCTGTGTATTATCTGTACGTGTACATGCAAACTGCACGAATGTTATTTTCCGGTATTTTGGCTCATGATGCTTTCTTCATGATCATTGAATATGTTGGAAGTTCCTTGAATATTGAACTCGTATTATATTTTTGAGCTGTCAAATATGTATTCTATTCAACTAAATGTATTTTTATACCCTTCACCACTACTGTGGTACAGGGTATAATAAGTTTGTGCATTTGTATGTAACGCCAAGAAATAGTGGTCATAGACCCATCTTTTAGTATACCGATCGGCTTAGAATTAAATTCTGAGTCGACTTAGCGATGTCCGTCTGTCTGTCTGTCTGTCTGTCCGTCCGTCTGTCTGTATATGTAATTTTGTGCACAAAGTACAGCTCTCAATTTAAGTCCGATCGTCCTCAAATTTGGCATAGGGCCGTTTCTTGGGACAGAGACAATCGCTATTGGTTTTGGAAAAAATCGGTTCAGATTTAGATATAGCTGCCATATATATTTATCCCCGATTTGGTCATAGTTAGCGTGTTTATCAACCGATTTTCTTGAAATACCGTACATCCAAATATTTTATGAATCTCGAAAATCCTGCAAAATATCAGCCAAATCGGTTCAGATTTAGATATAGCTCCCATATATATCTTTCGTCCGATTTAGACTCATATGACCACAGAGGCCAAAGTTTACTACCAATCTTCGTGAAATTTTGCACAGAGGGTAGAATTGACATTCTACCAATGCTTGGTAAATTTGATTGAAATCGGTTCAAATTTAGATATAGCTCCCATATATATCTTTCGTCCGATTTGAACTTATATGGCCACAAAAGCCAGAGTTTTGTCGTGATTTGCTTCAAATTTTGCACAAGGGGTACATTTAATAGTATCGTTAAGTGTGTCAAATTTTGTTAAAATCGGTTCAGATTTAGATATAGCTCACATATATATCTTTCGCCCGATTTGGACTTATATGGTCTCAAAAGCCCGAGTTTTGCCCTGACTTACTTCAAATTTTGCACAAGCGGTACTTTTAACGATACTATTGTATGTGCCAAATATGGTCAAAATCGATTCAGATTTAGATATAGCTCCCATATATATCTTTCGTCCGATTTGAACTTATATGGCCTCAAAATCCAGTGTTTTGCCTTGATTTGCTTCAAATTTCGCACAAGGAGTACATTTAGTAGTATCGGTGATTGTGCCAAATTTGGTTGAAATCGGTTCAGATTTAGATATGGCTCCCATATATATCTTCCGTCCGATTTGCACTCATATGACCAGGGGGGCCAAAGTTATACTCCCATTTACGTGAAATTTCGCATAGATAGCAGAATTATTATTCTAACTATACATGTCAAATTTAGTCAAAATCGGTTCAGATTACATATATAGCTCCCATATATACGTACACCAGAGTTGGAGAAATATGGTAGACTGTTACACATTTTAGACCCATTTTTAATGGAAGTTTCCTCCAATTAACTGGATAGCGTTAGCCGATTTAAATTTTAATTCTAGAGATTTTGTAGAAGTAAAAAAATTGTCTCCTTTATATAGCTTCCAGCAAATGTGAAGTAGTTGAGATGGTAACACAAATTTTGGTCTACATAGGGGTGAAGGGTATAATATAGTCGGCCCCGCCCGACTGTAGACTTTACTTACTTGTTTTATTTTAGAATTGATACCAGAAGAGCAAATCAACAAATAAAATGTTAGAAAGGTCAATGTTTCCCTTTAAAATTCTGTTACTGCTACTAATCTCAAATGTGTACCACACGGGAACCCATGCCACCAAAGAGGTAGTAAACCTCAATTCCATATACGACGATAAAATCCATCATTTACAGAAACGTATGGATCTACAAATATGCTTGGGTAAGTATTTAAGCACAGCAAATCCGGACATTCTATTCACCACAATTCTTTCCTTTTTCGAATTACAGGACAATTCGATGTTCATAAAAATACAATCATACGTACCGGTGAATCCCAGGCTATAGGAGGGAAATATCTTCAAGGTCTTGAATTGGATACCATGGAGGAATGTCAACGATTATGTTGTGAGACCGAATCATGTGATGTTTATATATTCGAAAGTAAAAAGGATGGCTATTGCTACCTATTCGAATGTGGAACCCCAGAAAACTTCCATTGTAAATTTACCCGTCATGCCAACTACACCAGTGCTGTACTTACACCAGTCATACGTCATGGTATTGAGGTCACTACTCCACATCCTATAATGCAACACAAAAGTTCATCGGGAATATCCCAACAAGAATGGGAATTATCCAATTTAAAGATCAAACCAGAGGTTAGAGAAAAACCAGAAGAAATAGGTTTACCAGCTATTGGGGCAGTTAATGGAGTTATATCCAATGGAAGTATTAAGAAATCCTTGGGAACGGATGGAGGACAGGAGACTAAAGGTGAGAAAGATAATTTCGTCAAAATTTTATTTTTATAGAAAATTTTGTCAAAATTTTATTTTTATAGAAAATTTTATCAAAATGTTGCTTCTTTAGACAATTTTGTCAAAATTTCATTTCTATAGAAAATGTTGTCAAAATTTATTTCTATAGAAAATTTTGTCAAAATTTTATTTCTATACAAAATTTTGTCAAAATTTTATTTCTATAGAAAATTTTGTCAAAATTTTATTTCTATAGAAAATTTTGTCAAAACTTTATTTCTATAGAAAAATTTTGTCAAAATTTTATTTCTATAGAAAATTTTGTCAAAATTCCTATCAAAATTTTGTCAAAATTTTATTTCTATAGAAAATGCAGTCAACATTCAAAATGTCGTTTCTTTAGAAAATTTTGTCAAAATTGCATTTCTATAGAAAATTTTGTCAAAATTTATTTCTGTAGAAAATTTTGTCAAAATTTTATTTCTCTAGAAAATTTTGTCAAAATTTTATTTCTATAGAAAATTTTGTCAAAATTTTATTTCTATAGAAAATTTGTCAAAATTCCTATCAAAATTTCGTCAAAATTTCATTTCTATAGAAAATGCAGTCAACATTTATTTCTAAAGAAAATTTTCTCAAAATTTTGCTGCAAGTAGAGGATGCTGATGAGAAATGTGGTAATTACGAAACGTGCGTCCATCCAACCATCTTGCAGTCTATAGGGCTTTGCCCAAATAAATTTGACAAACATTCTTTGCCTCTGTTGGTTAAGCTACACTTGTAGTTTAGTCAATGTATGGTTTTAAGCTGAAATAAAAAACAACAACAAAATTAAAATGTATAAAAAAATGTTGTCAAAATTTTATTTCTATGGAAAATTTTCCCAAATTTTATTTCTATAGAAAATTTTGTCAAAATTTTATTTCTAGAGAAAATGCTGTCAACATTATTTCTAAAGAAAATGTTCCTACAATTTTATTTCTACAAAAAAAATTCTCAAAACTTTATTTCTAAACAAAATGTCAAAATTTTGTTGCTATAGAAAATTTTGTCAAAATTTTACTCCTATAGAAAATGTTGTCAACATTTTGTTGCTATAGATAATTTTGTCAAAATTTTATTTCTATAGAAAATGTTGTCAAAAATTTAGTTCTATAGAATACTTTGTCAAAATTTTATTCCTATAGAAAATTTTTCCAAAAATTTATTTCTGTAGAAAATTTTGCCAAAATTTTATTTCTATAGAAAATTTTGCCATAATTTTATTTCTATAGACAATTTGGTTAACATTTTATCTCTATAGAAAGTTTTGTTTCTATAGAAAATTTTCTCAAAATTTCTATAGAATATTCTCTTAAAATTTTATTTCTATAGAAAATTAAAATTATATTTATTGGAAAATTTTGTCAAAATTTTATTTCTATAGAAAATTAAAATTTTATTTCTATAGAAAATGCTGTCAACATTTATGTCTAAAGAAAATTCTCCTACAATTTTATTTCTACAAAAAATTATCTCAAAGCTTTATTTCTAAAGAAAATGTTGTCAAAATTTTTTTGGTACAGAAAATTTTGTCAAACTTTTGTTGCTATAGATAATTTTGTCAAAATTTTATTTATATAGAAAATTATGTCAAAATCTTATTTCTATGGAAAATTTTCTCAAAATTTTATTTCTATAAAAAATGTTGTCAAAATTTTATATCTATATAAAATTTTGTCAAAATTTTGTAGCTATAGACAATTTTGTCAAAATTTTACTCCTATAGAAAATGTTGTCAATATTTTGTTGCTATAGATAATTTAGAAAAAATTTTATTTCTATAGAAAATGTTGTCAAAAATTTAGTTCGACAGAATGCTTTGTCAAAATTTTATTTCTATAAAAAAATTTTTCAAAATTTTATTTCTATAGAAAATTTTGTCAAAATTTTATATCTATAGAAAATTTTGCCAAAATTTTATATCTATAGAAAATTTTGTCAAAATTTTATTTCTAGAGAAAATTTTGTTAAAATTTTATTTCTATAGAAAATTTTGTCAAAATTTTTGTTTCTGTAGAAAATTTTCTTACAATATTATTTCTATAGAAAATTAAAATCTTATTTCTATAGAAAATGTTCTCAAACTTTTAATTCTATAGACAATTTGGTTAAAATTTTATCTCTATAAAAACTGTGTCAAAATTTTATTTCTATAGAAAATTTTGTCAAAATTTTATTTCTATAGAAAATTTTGCCAAAATTTTATTTCTATAGACAATTTTGTGAAAATTTTATCTCGATAGAAAGTTTTGTTTCTACAGAAAATTTTCTCAAACTTTCTATAGAATATTGTCTTAAAATTTTATTTCTATAGAAAATTAAAATTTTATTTATTGGAAATTTTTGTCAAAATTGTATTTCTATTGAAAATTAAAATTTTATTTCTATAGAAAATTGTCTCAAACTTTTAATTCTATAGACAATTTGTTTAAAATTATATCTCTATATAAAATTGTGTCAAAGTTTTATTTCTATAGAAAATTTTGCCAAAATTTTATTTCTATAGAAAATTTTGCCAAAATTTTATTTCTATAGACAATTTGGTTAACATTTTATCTCTATAAAAAGTTTTGTCTCTATAGAAAATTTCCTCAAAATTTCTATAGAATATTCTCTTAAAATTTTATTTCTATAGAAAATTAAAATTTTATTTATTGGAAAATTTTCTATAGAAATAAAATTAAAGTTTTATTTCTATAGAAAATTTTGTCAAAATTTTATTTCTATAGAAAATTTTGTCAAAATTTTATTTCTTAGAAAATTTTTATAAAATTTTATTTCCGAAGAAAATTTTGATAAAAGTGAAAAATTTGATATAAATAAAAATTTCTATCAATATTTTATTTCGATAGAAAATTTTGTCAAAATTTTATTCCTATAGAGAGTTTATCAAAATTTTATTTCTTTAGACAATTTTGTCAACATTTCATTTCTATAGAAAATTTTGATAAAATTTAATTTCTTTATGAAACCATAATATATAGTTTTCCTTTCCTTTTCAGTAAATGCTTCTACTCAATGTGGCCGTTTCCAATTTGCCTGTCATTCCGGAGAATGTATAGCCATATACAATGCTTGTGATGGTATTCCTCAGTGTGAGGATGGTAGTGATGAAGGACCAGAGGTACTTTAAAGATGGAATATTTTTTGGTAAAACCTTATAATTTTTACCATATTTGATTTCTTTGTATAGTGCTCTGGAGCGAACAATAAATTAACATCCAATCCGAAATCATCACCTGATGCTACGATTAGTAATAAAGAACCCGCAAATAATCCATCTTTATCTCAATACCAACCTACGTTGATGCAACAATCTGTACAACAACAATTGCAAAGTATGCAACAACCTTCACATTCGGTCCCAGCTACTGGTTTAGTAGCTCCAATTCCTATGGTCAATAATCGTGAAGATCCCACAGTTTGGGAAACACGAAAAATTGTTTCAGGAACACCCATTGGCGGTGTGAGTGGAAACAATGGAGGTGAGTAATTTATTTTCAGTTACAAATTTCTTAAATTTTTTTTCGTATAGAAAATTCGGTAGATATTTTATTTCGTCCCTTAGTCTTAATCATCCAGTACCTGCGAGATACTGGTATTATTTTGCCAGAATACTCAGTTAAATTATTGATCGATCGGTCTTTCTCTAAAACAAGCCGATTCAGTAGTTACCATAGTACATATGATGTTGACCTTCACTCAACCCGATATCTATTCTTTAGCAGATTGGAATGATTCATATCCTTGGTCAGACCTCTTTTCCAATGTTGGAAAGTTCCTCAGTCATACAGGATTGTTTTTTTTTTCTTATTTTCCTCTTAGCACACATGTACCTTTAAAACGGAACCAAATCGGTTCAGATTTAAATAAATGTCTATCGGAAAATAATTCCTTATTTCCATCAATCCAGCAAATTTGAAGGATTTGAGATGGTATTTGTAAGATTCCTGTCTAAATATTGACAAAATTTTCTATAGCAAACAAATGTTGACAAATTTTTCTATACAAATAAAATTTTGACAAAATTTTCTATTGAAATAAAATTATGACAAAATCTTCTCTAGATATAAAACTTTGACGAAATTTTCAATAGAAATAAAATCTTGATAGAATTTTCTATATAAATCACATTTTGACAAAATTTTCTATAGAAATCAAATTTTTAGAAAATTTTATTTATTGAAATAATATTTTGACAAAATTTTCTACAGATATAAAATTTTGACCAAATGTTCAATAGAAATAAAATTTTGACAAAATATTCTATAGAAATAAAATTTTGACAAAATTTTCTATAGAAATAAAATTTTGACAAAATTTTCTATAGAAATAAAATTTTGACAAAATTTTTATAGAAATAAAATGTTGACAAAATTTTCAATAGAAATAAAATTTTGACAAAATATTCTATAGAAATAAAATTTTGACAAAATTTTCTATACAAATAAAATTTTGACAAAACTTTCAATAGAAATAAAATTTTGACCAAATGTTCAATAGAAATAAAATGTTGACAAAATTTTCTATAGAAATAAAATTTTGACAAAATTTTCTATAGAAATAAAATGTTGACAAAATTTTCTATAGAAATAAAATTTTGACAAAATTGTCTATAGGAATAAAATTTTCAAAAAATAGTTCTGTAGAAATAAAATTTTGACAAAATTTTCTATAGAAATAAAATTTTGACAAAATTTTCAATAGAAATAAAATTTTGACCAAATGTTCAATAGAAATAAAATTTTGACAAAATATTCTATAGAAATAAAATTTTGACAAAATTTTCTATAGAAATAAAATTTTGACAAAATGGTCTATAGAAATAAAATTTTGACAAAATTTTCTATGGAAATAAAGTTTTGACAAAATCTTCTATGGAAATAAAATTTTGACAAAATTGTCTATAGGAATAAAATTTTGAAAAAAATTAATAAAGAAATAAAATTTTGACAGAATTTTCTAGAGAAATAACATTTTGACAAAATTTTCTATAAAACTAAAATTTTTAGAATTTATAGAGATAAAATTTTCTATAGAAATAAAATTATGACAAAATCTTCTATAGATATAAAATTTTAACAAAATCTTCTATAGAAATAAAATGTTGACAAAATTTTCTATAGAAATGAAATTTTGACAAAATTTTCTATAGAAATAAAATTTTGACAAAATTTTCTATAGAAATCAAATTTTGACAAATTTTCTATAGAAATGAAATTTTGACAAAATTTTCTATAGAAATAAAATTTTGACAAAATTTTCTATAGTAATAAAATTTTGACAAATTTTCTATAGAAATCAAATTTTGACAAAATTTTTTAGAAATCAAATTTTGACAAAATTTTCAATAGAAATAAAATCTTGACAAAATTTTCTATAGAAATAAAATTTTGACAAAATTTTCTATAGAAATCAAACTTTGACAAATTTTCTATAGAAATCAAATTTTGACAAAATTTTTTAGAAATCAAATTTTGACAAAATTTTCTATAGAAATAAAATTTTGACAAAATTTTCAATAGAAATAAAAATTTTGAAAAAAATTTCTATAGTAATAAAATTTTGACAAAATGTTCTATAGAAATAAAATTTTGACAAAATTTTCTATGGAAATAAAATTTTGACAAAATTTTCTATGGAAATAAAATTTTGACAAAATTGTCTATAGGAATAAAATTTTGAAAAAAAATCTGCAGAAATAAAATTTTGACAGAATTTTCTAGAGAAATAAAATTTTGACAAAATTTTCTATAAAACTAAAATTTTGAGAATTTATACAGATAAAATTTTCTATATAAAATTTTCTATAGAAATAAAATTATGACAAAATCTTCTATAGATATAAAATTTTAACAAAATCTTCTATAGAAATAAAATGTTGACAAAATTTTCTATAGAAATGAAGTTTTGACAAAATTTTCTATAGAAATAAAATTTTGACAAAATTTTCTATAGAAATCAAATTTTGACAAATTTTCTATAGAAATCAAATTTTGACAAAATTTTTTAGAAATCAAATTTTGACAAAATTTTCTATAGAAATAAAATTTTGACAAAATTTTCAATAGAAATAAAATTTTGACGAAATTTTCTATAGAAATAAAATTTTGACAAAATGTTCTATAGAAATAAAATTTTGACAAAATGTCCTATAGAAATAAAATTTTGACAAAATTTTCTATAGAAATAAAATGTTGACAAAATTTCCTATAGAAATAAAATGTTGACAAAATTTCCTATAGAAATAAAATGTTGACAAACAATTGTCTTTTAAATTTGAGATTTCCGTACTAGGAAAAAACAATTAATTTATCCGTTTTCAGCTTTTCTAGTCGTGTGCACTATAAGTCCTTTAAAAACGTTTTAACGATAACTTAAGTTTTCAAATTCAGCCTCGACTTTAAGTAGAAATTATGCTGTGTTTCAAGTAAAAAACACCTTTAAAATAAAGTATTGAAAAACATTTCCTATTTTTTAAACCTTTTTATACTCACCACCATAGAATGGTGACGGGGGTATAATAAGTTTGTCATTCCGTTTGTAACACATCGAAATATCGATTTCCGACTATATAAAGTATATATATTCTTGATCAGGGAGAAGTTCTAAGACGATATAAGCATGTCCGTCTGCCTGTCTGTTGTAATCACGCTACATCCTTCAATAATGGCGCTATCGTCCTGAAATTTGGCACAGATTCGTATTTTGTTTGCAGGCAGTTCGAAGATGGGCTATATCGGTCCAAGTTTTGATATAGTCCTCATATAAACCGACCTCCCCATTTGGGGTCTTGGGCTTATAAAAACTGTAGTTTTTATCCAATTTGCCTGAAAAAGTGTATCGAAAATGGGGCCTATCGGTCCATGTTTTGGTATAGCGCCCATATGGACCGATTTTGCTTCTTGGGCGTCTAGAAAGTGTGTTTTCTATTTCGATTTGCCTGAAATTGGAAATCTAGAGGTATTCTAGACCCATAAAGATGTGTGCCGAAAATGGGGTGTATCGGTCCAAGTTTTGATGTAGCCCCCATATAGAAATTTGAAATCTAGAGGTACTCTATGACCCTAAAGACGTGTACCGAAAATGGTGAGTACCGGCCCATGTTTTGATATAGCCCCCATATAGACCGATCTCCCGATTTTACTTCTTGGACTTCTAGAATCCGTAGTTTTTACCCAATTTGCCTGAAATTGGAAATCTAGAGGTACTCTACGACCCTAAAGACGTGTACCGAAAATGGTGAGTACCGGTCCATGTTTTGATATAGCCCCCATATAGACCGATCTCCCGATTTTACTTCTTGGTCTTCTAGAAACCGTAGTTTTAATCCAATTTACCTGAAATTTGAAATCTAGAGGTACTCTACGACCCTAAAGACGTGTACCGAAAATGGTGAGTACCGGTCAATGTTTTGATATAGCCACCATATAGACCGATCTCCCGATTTTACTGCTTGGTCTTCTAGAATCCGTAATTTTTACCCAATTTGCCTCAAATCCGAAATCTAGAGGTACTCTACGACTCTAAAGACATGTACCGAAAATGGTGAGTACCGGTCCATGTTTTGATATAGCCACCATATAGACCGATCTCCGGATTTTACTGCTTGGTCTTCTAGAATCCGTAATTTTTACCCAATTTGCCTCAAATCCGAAATCTAGAGGTACTCTACGACCCAAAAGACGTGTACCGAAAATGGTGAGTACCGGTCCATGTTTTGATATAGCCACCATATAGACCGATCTCCCGATTTTACTGCTTGGTCTTCTAGAATCCGTAATTTTTACCCAATTTGCCTCAAATCCGAAATCTAGAGGTATTCTAGGACCTTAAAGAGGTGTGCCGAAAATGGTGAGTATCGGTCCATGTTTTGCTATAGCCCCCATATAGACCGCTCTCCCAATTTTACTTCTTGGGCTTCTAGAATCCGTAGTTTTTACCCAATTTGCCTGAAATTGGAAATCTAGAGGTATTCTAGGACCATAAAGGAGTGTGCCGAATATATTGAGTATCGGTACAGTTTTTAATATAGCCCCCTTTTAAACCGGTCCTCTGATTTGGGGTCTAGATTCTAGAACTACAATTACATGTGCTGAATACTGTGTGTATCTTTTTATGTTTTGGTATAGCCCCCATTACACCGAACTCCCGATTTAACTCCTAAGGTTTCTAGAAGTTTTTATCCCATTTGCCATTGAAAATATACTAGCATTTTAGACCCATAACAAAGTGTATATAATTTAGTTTTATCGGTCATTTGGTAAAGCCTCCATATAGACCGATTTCACTTATTGAGGGTATAGAAGACGCACTGATCATGAAAATTGCTTGAAACTGAATACAAAATTTACAGATTTTATTTCTCGTAGTCATTTATATAATTGGGATGAAAATTCACAGATTTTAGATTTTAAATCAAGGCGTTATTTCATCATTTACTTTCACTTAATAGAGATGTTTATGAATTCTCTAAAACTCATACAAAAAATGGTTCTTATAAATTCAGAATCTGATCTAATCTTCATAGGTAAAATCTTTACATTTACCTATGGGAAGCGTACTGGTTGAACTGATCTGCTTGGTAAAATATCTGTCATCAAACCCCCCTCAAATTTTCAAAGTAAACTATTATATTAAAATCATGGTGGTGGGTATTTAAGATTCGGCCCGGCCGAACTTACTACTGTATATACTTGTTTTCTTTGTTATCAAGATACAAATATCAGGAAATTTAAAGACAATTTCATATATTTTGAAGAATTTTTTTGAATCATTAAAGCCAGGTTTACCTTAATCATACAAAAATTTTCTTTCATCTAAAGATGACCAATTTTAAGCCGAATCACTTAACTATAAGGACAAGAGGACTTCAATGAAAAGTTTATTTACTTTTTGACAGAGAAAAAACTTTATATCAGTGAAATACGTTTTCTATGCTAAGCAAAATTCGCATTCGTATTTTGAGGACTAGAAATCTCACGACAATATATTTTTCAATGTACTTTAGTTTGAAAAGCACTGGTTGCTTAAGGATACATCGTTGTTTACTTTTAACTGTTTTCAATAGACAGTGGTATTTTGCTTTGTTGAAAGAGACAATACTAATTATTATTTTTTCCATATAATCATTCCATCTTGCAGTATTCTTTTTCTTTCATAAATTTAAATTTAAAGTTGAATTTCCTATATTAGTCTAAATGAAATAAGAGCAAATAATGTGCAATTTCTCTTCCCAAGCTATTAATTAAACGACGATTATCTAAGTTTTAATTTTGAGAATATTGTAATTCGTAATAATATAATTAAAGTCATATCTTCTTAGCTAACCCTAACTCTGTACTAATACATTCTACACCTGAAACTATGAAAATATACTTTGTTCCTTTATTACCAATCTTAGCATAATTATTCATTGTTTTGTGAAAACATTAAACTAAAACAGATTCCCACAATCATAAAGAAAAGTTTAGTAATACATGAGCTCATGTAGGTATTCACGCCTTCTGGGACTATGCCTTCATGATTTCTATGATTTATCTGTACTGTGAAATATAATATCGTGCATTTCATCTTTTTAGTCTATTTAACATGACAGCTTGCCAGAAATGTCTGCGCACGCGTAAACACCATTTAATAGTTGAAGCATCATAAAGCATTAAGCGTAGGGGTATTGTGAAAAAATTGCGATAGAAAATAATTACTGACTAATGTGATAAAACTGCCTGAACTGGTTAAATTATGCAAAAAGATTTTGATAAATTGTACATTACATCAACCATAGATTGGCTGATAAATAATAGTGTTTTTTTTAATTAACAGTATTTATTTAAAATATCAGTACTAAAACTAACGTAAAATTTGAATGGGACCTTACATTCCAAAATGTAGAAATAAAATTTTGGCAAAATTTTCTGTGGAAATAAAATTTTGGTAAAATTTTCTGTGGAAATAAAATTTTGGCAAAATTTTCTATAGAAATAAAATTTTGAAAAAATTTTCTATAGAAATAAAATTTTGATAAAATTTTCTATACAAATAAAAATTTGAAATGAATTATCTATACAAATAAAATTTTGACAAAATTTTCTATAGAAATAATATCTTCACAAAACTTTATATAGAAATAAAATTTTGAAACAAATTATCTATACAAATAAAATTTTGACAAAATTTCCTATAGAAATAAAATGTTGACAAAATTTTCTATAGAAATAGGTTAGGTTAGGCGGTAGCCCGATGTATCAGGCTCACTTAGACTATTAAGTCCATTGTGATACCACATTGGTGAACTTCTCTCTTATCACTGAGTGCTGCCCGATTCATGTTAAGCTCAAAGACAAGGGACCCCCTTTTTATAGCCGAGTACAAACGGCGTTCCACATTGCAGTGAAACCACTTAGAGAAGCTTTGAAACCCTCAGAAATGTCACCAGCATTACTGAGGTGGGATAATCCACCGCTGAAAAGCTTTTTGGTGTTCGGTCGAAGCAGGAATCGAACCTACGACCTTGTGTATGCAAGGCGGGCATGCTAACCATTGCACCACGGTGGCTCTATAGAAATAAAATCTTGACAAAATTTTCTATAGAAATAAAATTTTGACAAAATTTTCTATAGAAATAAAAGTTTGACAAAATTTTCAATAGAAATAAAATTTTGATAAAAATTTTCTATAGAAATAAAATTTTGACAAAATATTCTATAGAAATAAAATTTTGACAAAATTTTCTATAGCAATAAAATTTTGAAAAAATTTCTATAGAAATAAAATTTTTACAAAAATTTCTATAGAAATAAAATTTTGACAAAATTTTCTATAGAAATAAAATTTTGATTTCATTCATTTCATTTTTCAAATTCTTCTTTATTAATTTGATTTTTAAATACAATTCATTTAATGAGATTTTATCACAGTAGATATTACAACAAATGAGACACTGGCTGGCAATATAAGCTATGTTATTTAAGATACATATTATTAAAGGCAAAAACAGGTTAAAGACCTTTATATGAAATTAAACAAAAGTCAAATATTGTTGAAAATTAACATACATGCAGAAGATTATCTAATTCAATAACCTAAAACAAACATATATTTTCAATTTGATAATTTAATAGTAAAATAAGAAATATTTTAATATACTCGCTCTACACAAGACCTTATCAAACAATAAGGGGAAGTTTCAATTTTGGAAAAATAATTTAAATTTAGCCTTTTGATGAAATCACAAATTTTCTCATATCCAGTTTCATTATGAAGTAATGAAGTAGAGTATCTCCAATTCTTTCCATTGATAATTTTTAAACATTTATTTTGTACAATCTGTAACTTCTCCAAATGGGTCTTTGCAGCTTTTTACCAAACTGGACATGCATATGTTAAAATAGGTCTTATGATACCTTTGAACAGTAGATTCTTATTTTTATGATTCAGCAGAGACTTTCTACACAAAAGCGGCCACAACGCCCTTAACGATTTTAGTTATTTGTTACGGATCTCTTCTAAGTGTTTCCCATAAGATAATTTTTTATCTAACGTGACCCCCAGATACTTGACACTATCAGCAGCCGCAATCGTTTCATCTCCAAACTTAAGCCTTCGATTCGGCTTCCTTTTAGGGGATTTATTATAAGGAAAAATAATCGCCTGCGTTTTACTGGGATAATTTTGACATAATTTTCTACAGAAATTAGATTTTTAAAATTTAATATAATATTTTGACAAAATTTTCTATAGAAATAAAATTTTGACAAAATTTTCTATAGAAATAAAATTTTGACAAAATTTTCTATAGAAATAAAATTTTGACAAAATTTTCTATAGGAATAAAATTTTGACAAAATTTTCTATAGAAATAAAATTTTGACAAAATTTTCTATAGACATAAAATTTTGAAAAAAACTTCTATAGAAATAAAATTTTTACAAAAATTTTTATAGAAATAAATTTTGACAAAATTTTCTATAGAAATAACATTTTGACAAAATTTTCTAAAGAAATAAAATTTAGACAAAATTTTCTATAGAAATTTTTTTTTTTTACAAAATTTTCTACAGAAATAAAATTTAGACAAAATTTTCTATAGAATTAAAATTTTGACAAAATTGTTTTCATTTGAATGAAGTAAGAGGAAGCACGCTCAAAATAAACCCAGACAACTGCACTCAAATCGATGATTTGATGGTGGCAAAGGAAAAGAGAGATGTTTGTATGAATTTATATCGGCATAAGCCGGCTATCATAAACCTTTTTTCGGAGGATTCACTTTGGGTTTAGTGAACTGCCTGAATTTATTCTGATAATTGGTTTATAGTTTTGCTGTAAGTAGAGGATGCTGATGAGGAATGTGGTAATTCCGAAACGTGCGTTCATCCAACCATCTTGCAGTCTATAGTGCTTTGCCCAAATAAATTTGACAAACATTCTTTTTATACCCTCCACCATAGGATGGGGGTATATTAACTTTGTCATTCCGTTTGTAACACATCGAAATATTGCTCTAAGACCCCATAAAGTATATATATTCTGGGTCGTGGTGAAATTCTGAGTCGATCTGAGCATGTCCGTCCGTCCGTCCGTCTGTTGAAATCACGCTAACTTCCGAACGAAACAAGCTATCGACTTGAAACTTGGCACAAGTAGTTGTTATTGATGTAGGTCGGATGGTATTGCAAATGGGCCATATCGGTCCACTTTTACGTATAGCCTCCATGTAAACGGACCCCCAAATTTGGCTTGCGATTGCTCTAAGAAAAGCAAATTTCATCCGATCCGGCTGAAATTTGGTACATGGTGTAAGTATATGGTCCCTAACAACCATCCAAAAATTGGTCCATATCGGTCCACTTTTACGTATAGCCCCCATATAAACGGACCCCCAAATTTGGCTTGCGATTGCTCTAAGAGAAGCAAATTTCATCCGATCCGGCTGAAATTTGGTACACGGTGTTAGTATATAGTTTCTAACAACCATGCAAAAATTGGTCCATATCGGTCCACTTTTACGTATAGCCCCCATATAAACGGACCCCCAAATTTGGCTTGCGATTGCTCTAAGAGAAGCAAATTTCATCCGATCCGGCTGAAATTTGGTACATGGTGTTAGTATATGGTATCTAACAACCATGCAGAAATTGGTCCATATCGGTCCATAATTACATATAGCCCCCATATATAGCCTCCATATCGGTCCATAATTATATATAGCCCCCATATAAGCCGATCACCAGATTGGACCTCCGGAGCCTCTTAGAGGAGCAAAATTCGTCCGATCCGGTTGAAATTGGGTACGTGGTGTTAATATATCAGTCCATAATTATATATACACCCTCAAAAAAAATCGCCTCTTTAACATATGTTCCAAACATATTTTGCAGGAAGCACATATATTATTGGATACTGCCGAAACATTAATATGTTTGTTTTATGTGAACATATTATATGTTTGGAAGCATTTGAGCCCAAAAATATTATATGCTTGGAAGAATTTTCCCAAAGACGATTGTGCTCATTCTCTAACATACTTGTAATTTTCACTTCCACGAAATATTTCAGTTCTGGCACCTTTTTCTGTAATACAAATAATGTTGAAGAAATTATTCACTTTTATAAATTATTTAAATTTTACCTTTCGCCTGCACGGAGAATCGAACCGAGGACCATACAGTTTGTAAGCCAACACACTATCCACTGGGCTACGTAGCTGTTATAGTCACCAGCAGATAATTATCGTTATACGTTATATTTATATAGCATAGTTTGCAGCGCCCACGAGCCCATGCAAACATAATATTATTTAACAGAAACATAAATTTGTTTGCCACGTGGAGCAGTGGTTAGCATGTCTGCCTTTCATGCAAAGGATCGTGGGTTCAATCCCTGCTCCGACCGAACACTTTTTTTTTTTTAATTTACACATTTATATTTATACTATATTAAATTTTTATAATGAAACTTCGAAATGTGGGTTATTAAAGATTTATAGTCAGTAACAGTGCATGGTATAAACTAAATTGACTGATTTTTGGATAAAATAATATTTTTTTATTGCAAAAATAACAATTTTGTAACAAAAAACGGTTTTTGGTAAAAAAACTTTAAAATTTGGAAGGAATTCAAAAACTCTAACAAAAGAAGAACGTGGAGTCGAGTATAAACATACATAAATAATTTTATAATATAAACATAAATTTATTTAGGCGTGAACAGAGTTTACTAGCATTTAACACCATCGCTCTAAAATGCCTTTTACTTTTCTTTAATAGTTCATTTTAAAGAAAACAAACTTTTTAAATTGTTTTAGCTGCAAAACTCGAAGTTAATGCCCGCTTTTATATTTGAAGGTGTCCGTCAACTCCTCGTGGACTACTTATTAATAAAGAGGAACTAAACTTTGTTTTTATACATTTTACTGTGTAATTTTTCACTATTTCCTCCTTATTTCATTTTACTGTCCCAACTCTAAAAAGAGTATAGTGCCCTTTCGTTATTTTTATGAAGACCCCTGATTTCTTTTAACGAACCAAGAAAAAATGTGTGCCCATAATGCCAAAATGATAAACAAAACACATGTCCACACATACATAACATAAAATGCTGCTCTCAAGGCGAAAACATATGCTGTTTGTTTTTCAAATGTCTATTCTCTTGGTTCCGAATGTCCATTCTCTTTATTCAAATTAAATAATATTTAGACTTAAGCATATCAAATTTTTGGCCTTATCATAAAACAGTTTTCCGAAACAACATACAAGCGGTTTCACAGAAATTGTTCTCTTTTGATTCTTTCGCTGTGTTATGTTGATATCTTTTGTCAACTCTCCCGGTTTCCATCTCTATTTCTTTCTCTATACTCTCTCTCTGTCGCTTTGAATAAAATATCACAACATATGTATGTTTAGTCGAAATTTGTAAATTTATACATGTTTGCATTCACACATATGATTTTTATGAAACATTTATGCCCCAAACATAATATATTCTAACATATTAACATAGATATCCCAAACATTTAGTGTTGGTTTAGGAACATTACATGTTTGCACTTAAATATATTGTGTTTTAAAATTGTGCCCGAAACACATTTTGTTTATATCGGAACATATGAAAAACATATTTTTCTAAGAGTGTAACCCCCATATAAACCGTTCCCCAGATTTGATCTCCGGAGCCTCTTAGAGGAGCAAAATTCATCCGATCCGGTTGAAATTTGCAACGTGGTATTAGTAAAGGGTGATTCTTTTGAGGTTAGGATTTTCATGCATTAGTATTTGACAGATCACGTGGGATTTCAGACATGGTGTCAAAGAGAAAGATGCTCAGTATGCTTTGACATTTCATCATGAATAGACTTACTAACGAGCCACAACGTCGAATTTTCAGTGAATGGGCCCTAGAAAAGTTGGCAGAAAATCCGCTTTTTTATCGACAAATTTTGTTCAGCGATGAGGCTTATTTCTGGTTGAATGGCTACGTAAATAAGCAAAATTGCCGCATTTGGAGTGAAGAGCAACCAGAAGCCGTTCAAGAACTGCCCATGCATCCCGAAAAATGCACTGTTTGGTGTGGTTTGTACGCTGGTGGAATCATTGGACCGTATTTTTTCAAAGATGCTGTTGGACGCAACGTTACGGTGAATGGCGATCGCTATCGTTCGATGCTAACAAACTTTTTGTTGCCAAAAATGGAAGAACTGAACTTGGTTGACATGTGGTTTCAACAAGATGGCGCTACATGCCACACAGCTCGCGATTCTATGGCCATTTTGAGGGAAAACTTCGGAGAACAATTCATCTCAAGAAATGGACCGGTAAGTTGGCCACCAAGATCATGCGATTTGACGCCTTTAGACTATTTTTTGTGGGGCTACGTCAAGTCTAAAGTCTACAGAAATAAGCCAGCAACTATTCCAGCTTTGGAAGACAACATTTCCGAAGAAATTCGGGCTATTCCGGCCGAAATGCTCGAAAAAGTTGCCCAAAATTGGACTTTCCGAATGGACCACCTAAGACGCAGCCGCGGTCAACATTTAAATGAAATTATCTTCAAAAAGTAAATGTCATGGACCAATCTAACGTTTCAAATAAAGAACCGATGAGATTTTGCAAATTTTATGCGTTTTTAAAAAAAAAAAGTTATCAAGCTCTTAACAAATCACCCTTTATAAGGCCGCTAATAATCATGCCAAAATTGGTCCATATAGGTCTAAAGTTATATATAGGCGATCCCCAATCACACAAAAATTGGTCCTTATCGGTTCATAATCATGGTTGCCGCGTGAGCCAAAAATAATCTACCAACATTTTATTTTTATACAAAACATTGTCAAAATTTTATTTCCATAGAATATTCTGTCAAAATTTTATTTCTATAGAAAATTTTGTCAGAATTTTATTTCTATCGAAAATTTTATCCAAATCTTATTGCTATAGAAATTTTTTTCCAAATTTTACTTCTATAGAAAATGTTGTCAAAATTTTATTTTGTCAAAATTTTATTTCTATAGAAACTTTAAACTTAATTATATACGTACTTAATCGGTCTTTTTTAGTTTAATATATACCACGTATGGACTATGTGGTATATATTACGGTGTTAGGAAGTTTTAAGATACCTTGCCATCGGCAATTGTTACCGCAACCCAAGAAATTCGATTCTGGATGACAGTCTTCAGTAGAAGTTTCTACGCAATCCATGGTGGAGTTTACATAAGCTTCGGCCTGGCCGAACTTTCGGCCGTTTATACTTGTTCTCTGTTGGTTAAGCTACTCTTGTAGTTTAGTCAACACAATGGTTTTAAAGCTGAGATCAAAACAACAAATATGATTGAAGTAGAAACCAGCAATAAAAAACGAAACACGAAGGAAATAAAATTTTGACAAATTTTTCTATAGAAATAAAATTTTGACAAAATTTTCTATAGAAATAAAATTTTGACACAGTTTTCTATTAAAATAAAATTTTGACAAAATTTTCTATTGAAATTTAAAAAAAAAAAAATCAAAGCTTCTCTAAGTGGTTTCACCGCAATGTGTTCCACATTCCGTTTGAATTCGGCTATAAAAATGAGGATCGGGCAACACTCATTGATAAGAGAGAAATTCAGTACGTTTGGTATCATAATAGACTGAATGTTTTTTTTTCGACATTTTTGGGGTTTTAAGCATGAAGATGACATTTTTCCGACTTATTATATTCAACCTATTTGTTGGCCGAGTCAAGATCAACAACTTTGCTGAAAACTACAAAAGAAATTACTGCAGTTTTCGAGCTATGTCCATTCGAAAAATAGTATGAAATTGCAAAAAGTGCTCAAACTCGAATTAGGCGAAAAACTACAGAGGCTCATAAAAAAACGAACGGCAACCTATATACGTGTAATCAGCACACTACCCAGAAAAGATATCACCAAAATATTTCCAATTAAAAAGTTAATTGAAGCTGAAAATGTTTTCAATTAAAAAATTAATTAAAAAATTTAAAAAATCAACTTTTTATCCAACTAGAAACATTAGTCAGTTAATTCAATAATTGAAAATGATAAATGTTTGAAAATTTAAAATTAATTGATACAATTAACTTTTTAATCCAGTTAACAAAATGAATAAATTTTTAAAATTTTAATTAAAAAATTCTTTGGCGCAATCAATTTTTAAATCAAAATAAAAACACAAAATTTGTAAATCAAAATAAAAACACAAAGTTTTTGAACATAGTTACGTTTTAAATTTAAAAATTTATTGATACAATCAATTTTTAAATCACACTAAGAGCACAAAGTCAGTTAAGAGAATGATTGAAAATTTTCGCGGTTTTATTTAAACAATTAATTGTTCCAATTGATTTAAATAATTAATTGTTCCAATTGATTTAAATAATTAATTGCTCCAATTAACATTTTAATTAAAAAATTTAATCGATGCACACTAAAATTTTTTTCTGATTAAATCACGAAAATGATATTTGATTAAAAAATTAATTGATGTTGATTGTAAAAAAACAATTAGTTTTTAATTGATTAAATTAAAAAATTAATTGACATTTATTGCAAAAAACAATTACTTTTTTAGTTTATTAATATTTTAATTGATTCAATCAAAACTTAATTGATGTGTTAATTATTTAGTTAATCTTCAATCCAATTTCCTATAAACTTTTTAATTAAATCAGTTAAACAATTAATTGAGTTTTGCAATCGATGTCGGTTAAAGTTTGAAAAATTTAAACTTTTTTATAAAAACCGCTACAATTTTCACTCATTTCCTTAACCAACTTTGTTTCCTTAATTTTATTAAAAAAATGATTGTATCAATTTTTTCATTAAAGGCGTAACTATCACTTTCGAATTTTTGATTAAAAAATTGATTTATCAATTAATTTTTTTATTAAAAATTTAAAAGTACCAATCGTATTTTTGACTGACCTATTCTTCCGAGCTTAATTAAAAAGTTAATTGTATCAATTAATTTTTAATTAAAAAATCAAAAATTTTCAATCATTGGCCAAATTAACTTAATGTTTCTGATTTGATTAAAAAGTTAATTAAATTAATTTTTTAATTGAAAAATTTTCAGATTAAATTAACTATTTAATTGGAAATATATTGGTGATATTTTTTTCTGTGTATTCATAGCAAAACTCAATTAATTCTTTAACTGATTCAATTAACTAAATAATTAATTGAATCAATTCAAAAAATGATTGAGTTTTCCAATGGATATTAATTAAAGTTTTTTATTGAATCAATTAAAAAGTTTATTGAAATTTTCAATTGAAATCAATTAAATTTTTAATTGAGTCAATTAATTTTTAATAAAATATTTTTTATGCCTAATTAAAACTGTGATGGATATTGATTGATTTCGTGATTGAACCAAGCAAATCTATTTTTAGACCAATATGTAATGTACACACTAAGCACATTTAAAGGACCTTCGTTTAACCCTTTCACTATCGATGTCCACTTAGAAGGACATTCGAAAAAGCCACCAAATTCTATTTTCTCGATGTTATTTTAAAGTATAGGCTTTAATCTAAATAAGCTATAAATATTTTCCATATTGATGAGCACAAAAAATACGGTAGTGAAAGGGTTAAAGAAGACAACCAACTTGAATTGCAAACGATGTTCCGTTTCTTACAAATGATACAACTTGTAGATAGCATAAATTCGAAAATAATATAACTTTTCAATATTTTCAAAATTTTTCGTATAATTTCGAAAGAGTAAATTTTTTGTAATAAACATTTTTTAAAAACATTTTTTTCTGATAAAATTTGAACTTTTAGGAGCAACGCCTGTTTTCCAAACGTTTCATTTTTTTGCATGCTGGTACTTTTCGAAATTAGGAAGCCTCCGACAAGCTACATTGAATAAGCAATGATATGAGCCCATCTGTAACACGACACAATTATGGACAAATTATGAAATTAACTTGGAACAAGCTTGTTTGTGCTACACACAGTATGGTATATCATCCATTCATTTTAACAATTCGTTAAAATATTTAAATGTCATGGAACCTCTAAAATCACTTTTTAATGGCCAACAATTATGTTTACCACTAGACTAGATTAGGGTTAGCTTCAAAAACGACCCCGTTATTCCATTCCAAAGAGTGTCCCTCTTAGTTTTTGTTCAGCTATTTTTCTGGAACAAACCAACATGGCCATGCAAATGTCATCATAGAAAGGGTGTCATTGCTCTGATGACTACAGCAATAAAGCGTTGGTGACGATGATCACAATCTGGAAAACAAAAAGAACTCCCGCTCAGATTAAACTACTTTCATAGTCAGCCAGGTGGAAAACCAAACATTAGACAGACAGACAGAGAAACAACAGCTTGGAACTTTGGAAATTCACAAAGCAACGCCATGGTGGTAATAAAGAAAAGTAATTAGTAGAAATGGTACTTGAAGAATTTACAAAATACAATGGTATGTGCTCAGATTTAAGAGGGAAATTGCATTGTTTAGATTTTCCACAGAGATTATGAAAATCAAAATTGGAACAAATGACTTGAACAAAGTATTTTAGTTTTTTTTTTTTGTAAATTTAAATTTGCATAAAAAACGGTGAAATTTTGAAATTGTTAGAATATTAGAAGTTTCTTCTTTTTCCTTCTTCCAATTAGTTAACTGAACACTGAAAAAAATATTGTCGTGAGGTCAAAGATTTCATGTCTTTAAAATACGAATGCAAATTTTGCTTAGCACGGAAGACGCAATTCTCTACCATAAAGTTTTTTTCCTTGTCCAAAAGTCGATAAACTTTTCAATGAAGTCGTATTATCCTTATAATTAAGTGATTTCACTTAAAAATGGGTATCATAACATGAAAGAAAAAATTTTTGGGCTAAGGTCAACTAGACTTCAATAACTCAGAAAAATTGTTTACATTTAATGAAATTGTCTTTAAATTTGTTGCCTTTTTGCATCTTGACTACAAAGCAAAAAATCGTTCAAATATAGGACATATTTTTCAACACTTCATTTTAAAGACGTTTATTACTTGAAACATATCATAATTTCTACTGGAAGTCAAGTCTTAATTTGCAAAATAAAGTTAACTGGTTTTTAAAGGGCTTTGATAGCATATGAAGAAAAAAAGCTGAAAAAGCAAAAAATAAAATTTGCTTCCTAGAAGCAAGTACACAAAACCCAAGTTTAAAAGAGAATTGTGTCTTAAAAGTTTCCTTACTTGTATTCTCCGCTTCTTTGGCTCGGAATCAATACCAACATTTTTAAAGTAAAGACAAAATCTTTGGAACCGGGCATGCTTTTTTTCAGTGTACATGGAGAAAATCTAGCTCTAAGACCATATGTGTGTGTGAGCGATATGGTGGTCATAGGTGTAGGGTTGGTAGGACACTTGAACAGGTGACACGTGTCATTTTAGATGGGACTTATGTCAGCATACACGAAAATAAAATAAAACAAGTATATACGGCCGTAAGTTCGGCCAGGCCGAAGCTTATGTACCCTCCACCATGGATTGCGTAGTAACTTCTACTGAAGACTGTCATCCACAATCGAATTACTTGGGTTGCGGTAACACTTGCCGATGGCAAGGTATCTTAAAACTTCCTAACACCGTAATATATACCACATAGTCCATACGTGGTATATATTAAACTAAAAAAGGCCGATTAAATACGTATATAATTAAGTTTAAAGTTTCTATAGAAATAAAATATTGACAAAATAAAATTTTGACAACATTTTCTATAGAAGTAAAATTTGGAAAAATGTTCTATAGAAATAAAATTTGAATAGAATTTTCTATAGAAATAAAATTCTGACAAAATTTGCTATAGAAATAAAATTTTGACAGAATTTTCTATAGAAATAAAATTTTGACAAAATGTTCTATAGAAATAAAATTTTGACAAAATTTTCTATAGAAATAACATTTTGACGTTTTCTATAAAAATAAAATTTTGGTAGATTCTTTTTGGCTCGAGTGGCAACCATGATTATGAACCGATAAGGACCAATTTTTGTGTGATTGGGGATCGCCTATATATAACTATAGACCGATATGAACCAATTTTAGCATGGTTATTAGCGGCCTTGTACTAACACCACGTTGCAAATTTCAACCGGATCGGATGAATTTTGCTCCTCTAAGAGGCTGCAGAGATCACATCTGGGGAACGGTTTATATGGGGGCTTTATATAATTATGGACCAATATGGACCAATCCTTGCGTGTTTGTTGGAGACCACATTCTAACACCACGTTCCAAATTTCAACCGGATCGGATGAATTTTGCTCCTCCAAGAGGCTCCGGAGGACAAATCTGGGGATCGATTTATATTGGGCTATATATAGTTATGGACCGATATCGACCAATTCTTTCATGGTTGTTAGAGACCATATACTAACACCACACAATTTCAACCGGATCGAATGAATTTTTCTCCTCTAAGAGGCTCCGGAGGTCAAATCTGGGGATCGGCTTATATGGGGGCTATATATAATTATGGACCGATATGGACCAATTTTGGCATGGTTGTTAGAGACAATATACTAACAGCCGGATCGGATGAAATTTGCTTCTCTTAGAGCAATCGCAAGCCAAATTTGGGGGTCCGTTTATATGGGGGCTATACGTAAATGTGGACCGATATGGCCCATTTTCAATACCATCCGACCTACATCAATAACAACTACTTGTGCCAAGTTTCAAGTCGATAGTTTGTTTCGTTCGGAAGTTAGCGTGATTTCAACAGACGGACGGACGGACGGACATGCTCAGATCGACTCAGAATTTCACCACGACCCAGAATATATATACTTTATGGGGTCTTAGAGCAATATTTCGATGTGTTACAAACGGAATGACAAAGTTAATATACCCCCATCCTATGGTGGAGGGTATAATAAATAAATTGGATCCAAAGATTTTTACTTTAACTTAACGTTGGTGCTATTGAGCCGGCATCTTTAAATCAAATTCATTTTTAAGGGAGCTATCGAACTTTAAAGTAAGGCTCTACAAAATCAAAATTAGGATACTAATCGCATTAACTGTATTTTCATTTTCTTTTTGCGTTATATTAATAAAGCTATTCACATACAATTAAATGTAAGTTTAACAAGTAAGTAAAGTTGAAAGTCGGGGCCGACTATATCATACCCTAAACCACCCTTACTGAATTAGTAATCATAAGCATTTGTGGGGTAACATTGATATAGGTCTGGGAGATAAACCGCGGTTGCATATTTAAGAAAATTAAGGGGTACATGTTTATGGGTGCTTTGTCTCAATCTGACTATAGCTCATAGTCAGTGTTGCCAGGGAAAATGTTCGGTTTACCCTACAAGGACAAAAAAGTTCCCTACTTTCTCATACATTCCCAAACAATTTTCCCTACAATATTTTTCGTTAAATTTAAACAAGTATATACGGCCGTAAGTTCGGCCAGGCCGAATCTTATGTACCCTCCACCATGGGTTGCGTGGAAACTTCTACGAAAGACTGTCATCCACAATCGAATTACTTGGGTTGTGGTATCTTAAAACTTCTTAACATCGTGCACTTTTGCACGATACGTAGAGAGCCAGAATTGAAATATGGGGGTCGCTTATATGGGGGCTATATAGAATTATCAATTGATATGGACCAATTTTTGTGTGATTGGGGATCGATTTATCTGAGGGCTATATATAACTATAGACCGATATGGACCTAGTTAGACTAGGTTTTTAACGGCCATATACCAGCACAATGTACACGGATGAAAAAGACTGCTTTTCATATGTTTGGCTATAAACATTATATGTTTGGAACACAAATTTTTAAACACAATATTTTTGAGTGCAAGCATATAATGTTCATAAACTAGCATAACATGTTTGGGACATATATGTTAATATGTTAGAACATATTATGTTTGGGACATAAAATGTTTGTAAATATAATATGCTTGGATGCAAACATATATTAATTTAGAAATAGCCTATAAACATATATGTGTTTAGTAGCTTGGAGCGCTATTTAACAGGGAGCGATATTGAATTAAGTTGGTGGTTGTTGCTTGTTATTACAAAATTAACATTTTACTTTTCCTTGGGCAATTGATCAGCTACTTCTTTGATCCTTACAAACTGTGTGGTCCGCTGTTCGAATCCCCGTCCGGCAAAAGGTAAAATTAAAATAAAAAAAATCATACAATTGAATAATTTCTTCTACAATGTTTGTATTACAGAAAAAGGTGCTAAGAACTAAAAAATCTCGTGGAAGTGAGAAAGATGTGGGGGAATATACAATTGGGCAGAAACAAAATTTTGAGCATTCAGGTCGAAAACCTATGTTGTTAGCACCTATATTACCTGTTTATTTTCATACTTCATTATGATTGTAAATATATAAATAAATAAATAAAATTTTGAGCACAATATTGTTTGGGAGAATTTTTGTTAAGCATATAATATTTTTGGGTGCAAAATGCTTCCAAACATTATATGTTCACATAATAACATATTGTTTTTTGGAAGACAATATTATTGAATTTGGATGCAAAAATACAAAATGTTTGGAACTTAGACTACCCAAACATATATTGTTTAGACCAATATGCTTTCAAACATATTATATATTGGAAGAGATCAAACATATAAATGTTTGGGCAATACCCAAAAATGTATATGCTTGAAGCAAAATATGTTTGGGAGTATATGTTACAGAAGCGATTTTTTGTGAGCGTGTACCAAATTTCAACTGACTCGGATGAGATTTGCTCCTCCATGAGGCTCCAAAACCAGGATCGGGGAATCGGTTTATATGGGGGCTATATATGATTATGGACTGATATGGACCACTTTTGGCACCACGTACCAATTTTTAACCAGATCGGATGAATTTTGCTTCTCCAAAAGTCACCGGAGGTCAAATCTGGGAATCGGTTTATATGGGGGCTATATATAATTATGGACTGATATGAACCACTTCCTGCATGGTTGGTAGATCACGTACCAAATTTCAACCGAATCGGATGAATTTTGCTCTTCCAAGGGTCTCCGGAGGTCAAATCTGGGGATCGGTTTATATAGGGCCCATATATAATTATTGACCGATTTCCACCAATTTTTGCATGGGTGTTTGAGGCCATATATTAACACCACGTACCAAATTTCAACTGAATCAGATGAATTTTGGTCTTCCAAGAGGCTCCGGAGGTCAAATCTGGTGATCGGTTTATATGGGGGCTATAAATAATTATGGACCGATGTGGACCAATTTTTGCATGGTCATTAGAGACCATATACTTACACCATATACCAAATTTTAGCCGGATCGGATGAAATTTGCTTCTCTTAGAGGCTCCGCAAGCCAAATCGGGGGATCGGTTTATATGGCGGCTATATATAATAGATTTATATATAAACCGATGTTGACCAATTTTTGCATGGTCATTAGAAACCATATATTTACACCATGTACCAAATTTCAGCCGGATCGGATGAAATTTGCTTCTCTTAGAGGCTCCGCAAGCCAATTCGGGGGATCGGTTTATATGGGGGCTATATATAATTATGGACCGATGTGGACCAATTTTTGCATGGTTGTTAGAGACCATATACTAACACCATGTACCAAATTTCAGCCGGATCGGATGAAATTTGCTTCTCTTAGAGGATTCGCAAGCCAAATTTGGGGGTCCGTTTATATGGGGGCTATACGCAAAAGTGAACCGATATGGCCCATTTGCAATACCATCCGACCTACATCAATAACAACTACGTGTGCCAAGTTTCAAGTCGATAGCTTGTTTCGTTCGGAAGTTAGCGTGATTTCAACAGACGGACATGCTCAGATTGACTCAGAAATTCACCACGACCCAGAATATATATACTTTATGGGGTCTTAAAGTCGGGTGGGGCCAACTATAGTATACCCAGCTCCACTTTGATTTTCGATGCCATACCAAAATCGTCAAATGTGTTGGGTTTTTGTATGTATACATTTAAATCTGACTCGATCTGAACAAAATTTGTTAGACTTCTACCAAATCTATAGACTTAAAATTTAAGTCGGCTAATGCCCTAGGGTGGAACACTATGTTAGTAAAATCCAAGTAAGGAAAGTCTAAAGTCGGGCGGGGCCGACTATATTATACCCTGCACCACTTTGTAGATCTAAATTGTCGATACCATATCACATCCGTCAAATGTGTTGGGGGCTATATATAAAGGTTTGCCCCAAATACATACATTTAATTATTATACCCTGTACCACAGTAGTGGTGAAGGGTATAAATATCACTCGATCTGGACAGAATTTGATAGACTTCTACAAAATCTATAGACTCAAAATTTAGGTCGGCTAATGCACTAGGGTGGAACACAATTTTAGTAAAAAAATATGGGAAACATTTAAATCTGAAGAAATTTTAAGGAAACTTCGCAAAAGTTTATTTATGGTTTATCGCTCGATATATATGCATTAGAATTTTAGGAAAATTAGAGTCAGTTTTACAACTTTTCGACTAAGCAGTGGCAATTTTACAAGGAAAATTTTGGTATTTTGACCATTTTTGTCGAAATCAGAAAAACATATATATGGGAGCTATATCTAAATCTGAACCGATTTCAACCAAATTTGGCACGCATAGCTACAATGCTAATACTACTCCCTGTGCAAAATTGCAACTAAATCGGAGTTAAAAAATTGGCCTCTGTGGTCATATGAGTGTAAATCGGGCGAACGATATATATGGGAGCTATATCTAAATCTGAACCGATTTCAATAAACTTTGGCACACTTGACTACACTACTAATTGTACTCCTAGTGCAAAATTTCCAAATTGGGGTAAAACTCTGGCTTCTGGGACCGTATTAGTCCATATCGGGCGAAAGATATATATGGGAGCTATATAAATCTAAACCGATTTCAATAAAATTTGGCATACTTGACTATAGTACTAATTGTTCTTCTTGTGCAAAATTTTATGCAAATTAGGGTATAACTCTGGCTTCTGGGGCCATATAAGTCCATAACGGGTGAAATATATATGGGAGCTATATCTAATTACAAAAATGTGTTTACGGACAGACGGACATGACTGTACCGACTCAGGAGCCCACCCTGAGCATTTTTGCCAAAGACACCATGTGTCTATCTCGTCTCCTTCTGGGTGTTGCAAACATATGCACTAACTTATAATACCCTGTTCCACAGTGTGGCGCAGGGTATAAATATAGGAAACATTTAAATTCGAAATTAACGCGTTTATGCTTTGTATTCAAGACAAAAATTTTATAGACGATTTCATTAATTTTGAAGAATTTTTCAGAAGTATGAATTTGTTTGACCTTTGTCAAACAAAATTTTCTTTCATGTAAAGTACCCAATTTTCATATCGCTTAACTATTAGAACAAAATGACTTTATTATTCTCTCTTTATTATTCTCTCTCTCTCCGCCTCTCTCATTCTTACAGGAAATCCCGATTTGCAAAACATGAATCCTCTTCCGTCAGTTGGTAACCCCATAAGTGATGGTTTTACGGCCTATGTTAACAATCGTAAGACCAACAATGAAATATATTCGGCTCCTATAGCACCAGCAGATATGACTGGTGGTCTTGGCACTAATGCAGCATCTACTCTGGAACAAAGTGGTCTCTATGTACCACATATGACAGTTCATAAGAGGCTCCGGAGGTCAAATCTGGGGATCGGCTTATATGGGGGCTATATATAATTATGGACCGATATGGACCAATTTTGGCATGGTTGTTAGAGACAATATACTAACAGCCGGATCGGATGAAATTTGCTTCTCTTAGAGCAATCGCAAGCCAAATTTGGGGGTCCGTTTATATGGGGGCTATACGTAAATGTGGACCGATATGGCCCATTTTCAATACCATCCGACCTACATCAATAACAACTACTTGTGCCAAGTTTCAAGTCGATAGTTTGTTTCGTTCGGAAGTTAGCGTGATTTCAACAGACGGACGGACGGACGGACATGCTCAGATCGACTCAGAATTTCACCACGACCCAGAATATATATACTTTATGGGGTCTTAGAGCAATATTTCGATGTGTTACAAACGGAATGACAAAGTTAATATACCCCCATCCTATGGTGGAGGGTATAATAAATAAATTGGATCCAAAGATTTTTACTTTAACTTAACGTTGGTGCTATTGAGCCGGCATCTTTAAATCAAATTCATTTTTAAGGGAGCTATCGAACTTTAAAGTAAGGCTCTACAAAATCAAAATTAGGATACTAATCGCATTAACTGTATTTTCATTTTCTTTTTGCGTTATATTAATAAAGCTATTCACATACAATTAAATGTAAGTTTAACAAGTAAGTAAAGTTGAAAGTCGGGGCCGACTATATCATACCCTAAACCACCCTTACTGAATTAGTAATCATAAGCATTTGTGGGGTAACATTGATATAGGTCTGGGAGATAAACCGCGGTTGCATATTTAAGAAAATTAAGGGGTACATGTTTATGGGTGCTTTGTCTCAATCTGACTATAGCTCATAGTCAGTGTTGCCAGGGAAAATGTTCGGTTTACCCTACAAGGACAAAAAAGTTCCCTACTTTCTCATACATTCCCAAACAATTTTCCCTACAATATTTTTCGTTAAATTTAAACAAGTATATACGGCCGTAAGTTCGGCCAGGCCGAATCTTATGTACCCTCCACCATGGGTTGCGTGGAAACTTCTACGAAAGACTGTCATCCACAATCGAATTACTTGGGTTGTGGTATCTTAAAACTTCTTAACATCGTGCACTTTTGCACGATACGTAGAGAGCCAGAATTGAAATATGGGGGTCGCTTATATGGGGGCTATATAGAATTATCAATTGATATGGACCAATTTTTGTGTGATTGGGGATCGATTTATCTGAGGGCTATATATAACTATAGACCGATATGGACCTAGTTAGACTAGGTTTTTAACGGCCATATACCAGCACAATGTACACGGATGAAAAAGACTGCTTTTCATATGTTTGGCTATAAACATTATATGTTTGGAACACAAATTTTTAAACACAATATTTTTGAGTGCAAGCATATAATGTTCATAAACTAGCATAACATGTTTGGGACATATATGTTAATATGTTAGAACATATTATGTTTGGGACATAAAATGTTTGTAAATATAATATGCTTGGATGCAAACATATATTAATTTAGAAATAGCCTATAAACATATATGTGTTTAGTAGCTTGGAGCGCTATTTAACAGGGAGCGATATTGAATTAAGTTGGTGGTTGTTGCTTGTTATTACAAAATTAACATTTTACTTTTCCTTGGGCAATTGATCAGCTACTTCTTTGATCCTTACAAACTGTGTGGTCCGCTGTTCGAATCCCCGTCCGGCAAAAGGTAAAATTAAAATAAAAAAAATCATACAATTGAATAATTTCTTCTACAATGTTTGTATTACAGAAAAAGGTGCTAAGAACTAAAAAATCTCGTGGAAGTGAGAAAGATGTGGGGGAATATACAATTGGGCAGAAACAAAATTTTGAGCATTCAGGTCGAAAACCTATGTTGTTAGCACCTATATTACCTGTTTATTTTCATACTTCATTATGATTGTAAATATATAAATAAATAAATAAAATTTTGAGCACAATATTGTTTGGGAGAATTTTTGTTAAGCATATAATATTTTTGGGTGCAAAATGCTTCCAAACATTATATGTTCACATAATAACATATTGTTTTTTGGAAGACAATATTATTGAATTTGGATGCAAAAATACAAAATGTTTGGAACTTAGACTACCCAAACATATATTGTTTAGACCAATATGCTTTCAAACATATTATATATTGGAAGAGATCAAACATATAAATGTTTGGGCAATACCCAAAAATGTATATGCTTGAAGCAAAATATGTTTGGGAGTATATGTTACAGAAGCGATTTTTTGTGAGCGTGTACCAAATTTCAACTGACTCGGATGAGATTTGCTCCTCCATGAGGCTCCAAAACCAGGATCGGGGAATCGGTTTATATGGGGGCTATATATGATTATGGACTGATATGGACCACTTTTGGCACCACGTACCAATTTTTAACCAGATCGGATGAATTTTGCTTCTCCAAAAGTCACCGGAGGTCAAATCTGGGAATCGGTTTATATGGGGGCTATATATAATTATGGACTGATATGAACCACTTCCTGCATGGTTGGTAGATCACGTACCAAATTTCAACCGAATCGGATGAATTTTGCTCTTCCAAGGGTCTCCGGAGGTCAAATCTGGGGATCGGTTTATATAGGGCCCATATATAATTATTGACCGATTTCCACCAATTTTTGCATGGGTGTTTGAGGCCATATATTAACACCACGTACCAAATTTCAACTGAATCAGATGAATTTTGGTCTTCCAAGAGGCTCCGGAGGTCAAATCTGGTGATCGGTTTATATGGGGGCTATAAATAATTATGGACCGATGTGGACCAATTTTTGCATGGTCATTAGAGACCATATACTTACACCATATACCAAATTTTAGCCGGATCGGATGAAATTTGCTTCTCTTAGAGGCTCCGCAAGCCAAATCGGGGGATCGGTTTATATGGCGGCTATATATAATAGATTTATATATAAACCGATGTTGACCAATTTTTGCATGGTCATTAGAAACCATATATTTACACCATGTACCAAATTTCAGCCGGATCGGATGAAATTTGCTTCTCTTAGAGGCTCCGCAAGCCAATTCGGGGGATCGGTTTATATGGGGGCTATATATAATTATGGACCGATGTGGACCAATTTTTGCATGGTTGTTAGAGACCATATACTAACACCATGTACCAAATTTCAGCCGGATCGGATGAAATTTGCTTCTCTTAGAGGATTCGCAAGCCAAATTTGGGGGTCCGTTTATATGGGGGCTATACGCAAAAGTGAACCGATATGGCCCATTTGCAATACCATCCGACCTACATCAATAACAACTACGTGTGCCAAGTTTCAAGTCGATAGCTTGTTTCGTTCGGAAGTTAGCGTGATTTCAACAGACGGACATGCTCAGATTGACTCAGAAATTCACCACGACCCAGAATATATATACTTTATGGGGTCTTAAAGTCGGGTGGGGCCAACTATAGTATACCCAGCTCCACTTTGATTTTCGATGCCATACCAAAATCGTCAAATGTGTTGGGTTTTTGTATGTATACATTTAAATCTGACTCGATCTGAACAAAATTTGTTAGACTTCTACCAAATCTATAGACTTAAAATTTAAGTCGGCTAATGCCCTAGGGTGGAACACTATGTTAGTAAAATCCAAGTAAGGAAAGTCTAAAGTCGGGCGGGGCCGACTATATTATACCCTGCACCACTTTGTAGATCTAAATTGTCGATACCATATCACATCCGTCAAATGTGTTGGGGGCTATATATAAAGGTTTGCCCCAAATACATACATTTAATTATTATACCCTGTACCACAGTAGTGGTGAAGGGTATAAATATCACTCGATCTGGACAGAATTTGATAGACTTCTACAAAATCTATAGACTCAAAATTTAGGTCGGCTAATGCACTAGGGTGGAACACAATTTTAGTAAAAAAATATGGGAAACATTTAAATCTGAAGAAATTTTAAGGAAACTTCGCAAAAGTTTATTTATGGTTTATCGCTCGATATATATGCATTAGAATTTTAGGAAAATTAGAGTCAGTTTTACAACTTTTCGACTAAGCAGTGGCAATTTTACAAGGAAAATTTTGGTATTTTGACCATTTTTGTCGAAATCAGAAAAACATATATATGGGAGCTATATCTAAATCTGAACCGATTTCAACCAAATTTGGCACGCATAGCTACAATGCTAATACTACTCCCTGTGCAAAATTGCAACTAAATCGGAGTTAAAAAATTGGCCTCTGTGGTCATATGAGTGTAAATCGGGCGAACGATATATATGGGAGCTATATCTAAATCTGAACCGATTTCAATAAACTTTGGCACACTTGACTACACTACTAATTGTACTCCTAGTGCAAAATTTCCAAATTGGGGTAAAACTCTGGCTTCTGGGACCGTATTAGTCCATATCGGGCGAAAGATATATATGGGAGCTATATAAATCTAAACCGATTTCAATAAAATTTGGCATACTTGACTATAGTACTAATTGTTCTTCTTGTGCAAAATTTTATGCAAATTAGGGTATAACTCTGGCTTCTGGGGCCATATAAGTCCATAACGGGTGAAATATATATGGGAGCTATATCTAATTACAAAAATGTGTTTACGGACAGACGGACATGACTGTACCGACTCAGGAGCCCACCCTGAGCATTTTTGCCAAAGACACCATGTGTCTATCTCGTCTCCTTCTGGGTGTTGCAAACATATGCACTAACTTATAATACCCTGTTCCACAGTGTGGCGCAGGGTATAAATATAGGAAACATTTAAATTCGAAATTAACGCGTTTATGCTTTGTATTCAAGACAAAAATTTTATAGACGATTTCATTAATTTTGAAGAATTTTTCAGAAGTATGAATTTGTTTGACCTTTGTCAAACAAAATTTTCTTTCATGTAAAGTACCCAATTTTCATATCGCTTAACTATTAGAACAAAATGACTTTATTATTCTCTCTTTATTATTCTCTCTCTCTCCGCCTCTCTCATTCTTACAGGAAATCCCGATTTGCAAAACATGAATCCTCTTCCGTCAGTTGGTAACCCCATAAGTGATGGTTTTACGGCCTATGTTAACAATCGTAAGACCAACAATGAAATATATTCGGCTCCTATAGCACCAGCAGATATGACTGGTGGTCTTGGCACTAATGCAGCATCTACTCTGGAACAAAGTGGTCTCTATGTACCACATATGACAGTTCAAGATCAAAATAATGTATTTTCTCAACAAAATATTCTTTTACCCCCTCCACCGCCACCACCACCAGCTCCATTAAATTCAAATTGGCAACAGCAAGCTATATTAAATCAACAGAAAAAACAACAACAGCTGCAGCAGCAGCAACAACAACAAAATTTACCAATGTCCCAGCAACAACAAATTACACTGCCTCAGGGACCCACGTATGTAATGCAGACAGATGGTAATGTCGTCAGTCAACAGCAAGCACATCAACAATCTGCCCAAATAACGGTGCCTTCTTTAGCCCAACAACAACAACAGCAGCAGCAACAACAACTTCAACCACAGGGCGATTCTAAAACAACAGCCACAGGATCATTAAATCCTTCATCTTCATTAGGCCAGAGTGCAGTGAAATCGGATGATTCCGATGAATACGATGATTCGGAAGAGAAGTCAACAGAACCCCCAAAGAAGGTAAGTATTTGCTTAAATCAGTGGGCCACAGACAATCATCGCTATAGCCATCAACGCACAAGCAATCCATACAGTCAAGCAGTTGTATTTATAAAGCATAGTTTTGGGCGCACACGAACCGATGTAAAGAAACGTTATTTAACAGAAACATGCCATTTTCTTAAGGCCACATTCTTAAAAACACAACATTTGGAAACGGAAATAATGTAATTTTACATATATTCAAAAAATGTTCGCACGATTTCTTAAAGATATCGGTTTATGATATAAACCAAGTGGACTTTGATTTTTTTTTTTATCAAAAATTGTTTTTTTATTGCAAAAATAATTTTTTTTTTGATAATAAAAGTGTGAGAGATCTATCAGTGAGAGATCTATCAGTAGGTAGTATATATCAATGGCGTCTATACTAAATCTTCACAATCAAGGAGATGTACCTTAAAGGAGTTCAAAGTGCTCCTCTCAACAAATATTTCCACTCAGAATTTTTAGTTCCACAGACCAATATTAACATTATCGGAAACTTGTAATGAAATCAACACAGATTGCCAGACATCTCTCAATTAGATGGCTCCAAAAGTTAAAAATTTATGCTAATTAGAATTTAAAAATGTTGTACCGCATATATAATAGATCCTTCCTTTTCATTTCCATTCCAGCACAAACACAAAAAAACCAAAAGCAAATCCAAAGATTTGCAGAAGACGCAAGAAGCCATGGACGAGAAACATGTCAATCAATTGCAACAGCTCCAGCAACAGGATGTCACAGCAACTAAAACAGTGATGAATTCCATGAAACCAGCTAAAACCGACGCCTCATCTCCTGTCCACGAACAATACGAGATCATACATCAAAATATGGCCTTAGAATTTCGAGATCATGATGGTCAATCGGAGAGACCCGGAGGAGCAGTTCTATCTCTAACTCTGGGACTACTAATTACAGCGGCTTTAGCTATATTAATTGGATGTCGCATGCGAACAGTTGGTCGAAGAGCTCGACGTATGGGTGGTAAAACGCCATATTCACATGAAGCTGATTTCCTCGTAAATGGAATGTATTTGTAAAAAAGCCCATATGGCATTAGGTTTTTCTAAACTTTTTTATAATGGCTTTGAGTAAAACTACAAAAATTTTATACATTTTTGTTTAGACCACAATGAACCGAATCATAACATATAGGCTGTTCAGACATACATGATTTGTGGTAGAACTTTTCAGGAATTTAGATCAAACAACGGCATACCTACACCCAAAGAAAAAATAATTTCCCCCGGAATGAAATTTTACATAAATGAATTTCCCTTCAATGCAAAGTATTTAAGTTAAGAGTTAATGAACACGAATTTATGACAAACACTTCAATGATTATCGCTAATCTTTTTTTATTTACTTTTAACGAGAACTTCGTTTGTCTAAAATTTCGTTTCTCAGAAAAAATATCTTCTTTCAGTGTAATGTATGTGACCTATGTAAAATAATCATTAGAAGACAAATATGTGATGTGCCCGTGTCTCATATCTCCTAGAAGTCGTACAACAAAGCATGTGTGTCTGAACAGCCTATTACTCAGATAGATATTGAATCCCATGAGAAATAAATCATAGTCTTTTTTAGAGATTCTGAACCCAATTTCTTTTCTGAGGAACGAAACTTTAGATCAACGAAGTTTGTTTTTGCTGTTAAAGTTCATTTTACAGGCCAAACAAAATTTGTTTGGGGACAAACATGGCATCGGGTTTCGTAAAAAAAAATTTAATTGCCTATAGAAGATACAATTTTTAAACACAACCATATCCGCTGTGGGTAGGCGAAAAATATGGCAACACATCGTGTATTTCATTTGCTGTGAGCACGGTTGCCACTCGAACCATAAATAATCTAACAAAATTTGAAGAAAATTTTACCAATAAACTAACAAACAAAAAATTATATTTTGCAAAGTTTCATTTCTATAGAAAATTTTGTCAACATTTTATTTCTATAGAAAATTTTATCAAAATTTTATTTCTATAGAAAATTTTGTAAAATTTTATTTCTATAGAAAATTTTGTCAAAATTTTATTTCTAAAGAAAATTTTGTCAAAATTTAATTTCTAAAGAAAATTTTGTCAAAATTTTATTTCTATAGAAAATTTTGTCAAAATTTTATTTCTACGAAAAATTTCCCAAATTTTATTCCTGTAAAAATTTTGTCATAATTATATTTCAATAGAACATTTTGTCAAAATTTTATTTCTATAGAAAATTCTATCAAAATTTTATTTCTATAGAAAATGTTGTCAAAATTTTATTTCTATATAAAATTTGGCCAAAATTTTATTTCTGTAGAAAATTTTATCAAAATTTTATTTCTATAGAAAATTTTCTCAAAATTTTATTTCTATAAAAAATTTTCTCAAAATTTTATTTCCATAGAAAATTTTCTCAAAATTTTATTTCTATAGAAAATTTTGCCAAAATTTTATTTCCTTAGCAAATGTTGTCAAAATTTTATTTCTATAGAAAATGTTGTCAAATTTTACGGAAATTATTTCTATAGAAAATTTTGTCAAAATTTTATTTCTGTAGAAAATTTTGTAAAAATTTTATTTCTATAGAAAATTTTGTCAAAATTTTATTTCTAAAGAAAATTTTGTCAAAATTTTATTTCTATAGAAAATTTTGTCAAAATTTTATTTCTATAGAAAATTTTGTCAAAATTTTATTTCTATAGAAATTTTTGTCAAAATTTTATTTCTATAGAAATTTTTGTCAAATTTTATTTTTATACAAAATTTGGTAAAAATTTTATTTTTATACAAAATTTGGTAAAAATTTTATTTCTATAGAAAATTTTGTTTAAGTTTTATTTCTATGAAAATTGTCAATATTTTCTATAGAAATAAAACTAAAATATTTGTCAATATTTTATTTTTATAGAAATATTTGTCAATAATTTATTTCTATAGAAATATTTGTCAATATTTTATTTCTATAGAAATATTTATCAAAATGTTATTTCTAATTTCTAAATTATGTCAAAATTTTATTTCTATAGAAAATTTTGTCTTTACTTTATTTCTATAGAAAATTTTGTCAAAATTTTATTTCTTTAGAAAATGTTTTTTCTATAGAAAATGATGTCAAAATTGTATTTCTATAGAAAATTTTGTCAAAATTTTATTTCTATAGAAAATTTTGTCAACATTTCATTTTTTCCGAATATTTTGTCAAATTTTTATTTCTATAGAAAGTTTTGTCAATATTTTTTTTATAGAAAATTTTGCCAAAATTTAATTTCTATAGAAAATTATGTCAAAATTATATTTCTGTAGAAAATTTTGTTAAAATTTTATTTCTATAAAAAATTTTGTCAAAATTGTATTTCTGTAGAAAATTTTGTCAAAATTTTATTTCTATAGAAAATTTTGTCAAAATTTTATTTCTATAGAAAATTTTCTCAAAATTTTATTTCTATAGAAAATTTTCTAAAAATTTTATTTCTGTAGAAAATTTTCTCAAAATTTTATTTCTATATAAAATTTTCTCAAAATTTTATTTCTACAGAAAATTTTCTAAAAATTTTATTTCTATAGAATATTTTCTCAAAATTTTATTTCTATATAAAATTTTCTCAAAATTTTATTTCTATAGAAAATTTTCTCAATATTTTATCTCTATAGAAAATTTTGTCAATTTTTTTTTCTATAGAAATTTTTGTCAATTTTTTTTTATTTCTATAGAAAATTTTGTAGTATACACTGTGTATACAATACCATATCTACACCGCGATCTTTTTTTTTGGTAGCATTTCTTTCAACTAATCGACACGAGCTTTTTGGACGGATTGACAAATTTTGTGGGATCCAAATGGAACAAATTGTTTGACAATCAAAATTGAGTGAACAAATCCGATGTCAAATTATATTTCTGTAGAAAATTTTGTCAAAATTTTATTTCTATAGAAAATTTTGTCAAAATTTTATTTCTATAGAAAATATTGTCAATATTTTATTTCTATAGAAAATTATGTCAAAATTTGATTTCTATAGAAAATTTTGTCAGAATTTTATTTCTGTAGAAAATTTTATCAAAATTCTATTTCTATAGAAAATTTTCTCAAAATTTTATTTCTATAGAAAATTTTCTAAAAATTTTATTTCTGTAGAAAATTTTCTCAAAATTTTATTTCTATATACAATTTTCTCAAAATTTTATTTCTATAGAAAATTTTCTAAAAATTTTATTTCTATAGAAAATTTTCTCAAAATTTTATTGCTATATAAAATGTTCTCAAAATTTTATTTCTATAGAAAAATTTCTCAATATTTTATCTCTATAGAAAATTTTGTCAATTTTTTTTTCTATAGAAATTTTTGTCAATTTTTTTTTATTTCTATAGAAAATTTTGTAGTATACACTGCGTATACACTACCATATCTACACCGCGTTCTTTTTTTTGCTAGCATTTCTTTCAACTAATCGACACGAGCTTTTTGGACGGATTGACAAATTTTGTGGGATCCAATTGGAACAAATTGTTTGACAATCAAATGTTCATGCAATATTTAATGTATGTTGGTCCCACTAGTGTTTAAGGTTGTCTGAATCTCATCATAGATCGCATGATAATCTTGCAATATCAGTTCGCGCACAGGATCAATCATTTCCGGAACAAAACCTGATTTTGGGAAGACAACCCTCGTATTTCTTATGAGAAACCCAAAACAAGGCGACAATTATTTGCATATCATCATTGTTGTCGATTAGTTGGAAGTTTTTTTGCTTCAAATAAAAATAAATTACTTAATTTATTCATATTTCTTCAAAATCTATCCGATGCCATATTATCGTTACGCAGGATCAAGAAAACAAAATCGTCCAATTGACCTTTGAATTTGTGCGACTCATAAGGTAGCGATCGACGTACACCTAAAAAAGAGAAAATATATTCTAAACTAATTTTAAATGTGCAAATATTGTTAGTTTGTCTTGTTGGTGACAATTTTTTTGGTGACCCAACTAAAAACACAATACTAAAATAAAATTATTCGCAAATATTATAACCAAATATGTAAGTTATAAATTTTATCTAGTTTTGTGTGGATAATAAATACAAAAAACATAAATCACTAATCATAAATATTATAATCATTTTAGTGTGTAGTTTTAAAAGACACATATAAAAAACTATAAAAACCATATTTTTTGTAAGTTAAAAAAAAATGAAACTATAATAAAATGTAACCCACTTTGTGTTGATAGTTGGCGATGTGTTTTAATGTATTCTAGGGTAGGGTGCAAAATAATGGAATATTTGCGCAAAAAATTACACTAAAAAAGTGACGCCTATATGGCACTAAAGCCAATTTAATTCTATTTTAGTTCATGGAATTATTAAGTTTTTAGAAAATGTCTTTGACTTTAATAATTTTTTGCGTGTTTCGAACAAAATAGTTCAATAGTTCGTAACATTTGTAAATTTTACCAATAAAGCGTCCGTCTTGAGATATCCCGTTATTTTTAGTTTTTCGTTCTTTTTTCACTAAACAAATTATATCTCAAGTTAGAATTGTCCGATTATACCGTTGTTGATACTTAAATGAAAGGTATTAAGATGACGAATAATCGTTTATAATTGTATGTGTTATAAATTAAGTGGTTCAAAAATTTTCAAAAACTCGTATTTTACAATTGATCTTTTCCGCCAGAAAAGTATAAACCATTAAAAAAAATTTTCTCTCCATGGTCGTATAGATGATACTCTAATGTAAGTAATAAGACCAACTAGAAGATAAATGACTGAACATTTTATTTTTATAGAAAAATTTGACAAAATTTTATTACTGTAGAAAATTTTGTCAAAACGTTATTTCTATATAGAAAATTGTGTCAAAATTTTATTTCTATAGAAAATTTTGACGAAATTTGATTTAGTTGAAAATTTTTACTAAATTTTAGTTCTATAGACAATTGTGTGAAAATTTTATTTCTATAGAAAAATTTGTTAAAATTTTATTTCTATAGAAAAAATAGAAAATTGTGTCAAAATTTTATTTTTATAGAAAATTTTGACGAAATTTGATTTCTGAAGAAAATTTTTACTAAATTTTATTTCTATAGAAAATTGTGTGAACATTTTATTTTTATAGAAAAATTTGACAAAATTTTATTTCTGTAGAAAATTTAGGCAAAATTTTATTTCTATAGAATTGTATTTGTATCAAAATTGTATCAAAATTTTATTTCTATAGAAAATTTTGTCAAATTTGTATTTCTATAAATTTTGTCACAATTGTATTTCTATACATTTTGTCAAAATTTTATTTTTATAGAAAATGTTGTCAAAATTTTATTTCTATAAAATATTGTGTCAAAATTGTATTTCTATAGAAAATTTTGTCAAAATTTTATTTCTATAAAATATTGTGTCAAAATTTTATTTCTATAGAAAATATTGTCAAAATTTTATTTCTATAGAATTTTTTTTTAAATTTTGTTTCTATAGAAAATTGTGTGAAAATTTTATTTTTATAGAAAATTTTGCCCAAATTTTATTTCCATAGAAAATGTTGTCAACATTTGATTTCTGTAAGACAAAATTTTTATCTATAAAATATTGTGTAAAAATATTATTTCCATGGAAAATTTTGTCCAAATTTTATTTCTATATTTTAGTTCTATAGACAATTGTGTGAAAATTTTATTTTTATAGAAAAATTTGACAAAATTTTATTACTGTAGAAAATTTTGTCAAAATGTTATTTCTATATAGAAAATTGTGTCAAAATTTTATTTCTATAGAAAATTTTGACGAAATTTGATTTCTGTTGAAAATGTTTACTAAATTTTAGTTCTATAGACTATTGTGTGAAAATTTTATTTCTATAGAAAAATTTGTTAAAATTTTATTTCTATAGAAAAAATAGAAAATTGTGTCCAAATTTTATTTTTATAGAAAATTTTGCCGAAATTTGATTTCTGTAGAAAATTTTTACAAAATTTTATTTCTATAGAAAATTGTGTGAACATTTTATTTTTATAGAAAAATTTGACAAAATTTTATTTCTGTAGAAAATTTAGGCAACATTTTATTTCTATAGAAGATTGTATCAAAATTTTATTTCTATAGAAAATTTTGTCAAATTTGTATTTCTATAAATTTTGTCAAGATTGTATTTCTATAAATTTTGTCAAAATTTTATATCGATAGAAAATTTTGTCAAAATTTTATTTCTATAGAAAATGTTGTCAAAATTTTATTTCTATAAAATATTGTGTCAAAATTTTATTTCTATAGAAAATTTTGTCAAAATTTTATTTCTATAGAAAATTTTGTCAAAATTTTATTTCTATAGAAATTTTTTTCTAAATTTTATTTCTATAGAAATTTTTTTCTAAATTTTATTTCTATAGAAAATTGTGTGAAAATTTTATTTTTATATTACATGTTAGCCTGATACCGAAACAGGCAATTGACGTCCAAATGCATTATATCTAATTATACAATTATTATTCGAGCTTTTATGGACAGATATAGACAGATATATTAACCATGTTCCTTAATCTATATCTGTCCATAAAAGCTCGAATAATAATTGTATAATTAGATAATTTTATTTTTATAGAAAGTATTGCCCAAATTTTATTTCCATAGAAAATTTTGTCAACATTTGATTTCTGTGGGAAATTTTGACAAAATTTTTATCTATAAAATATTGTGTCAAAATATTATTTCCATGGAAATTTTTGTCCAAATTTTGTTTCTATAGACAATTGTGTGAAAATTTTATTCTTATAGAAAATTTTGTCAAAATTTTATTTCTATAGAAAATTTTGTCAAAATTTTATTTCTATAGAAAATTGTGTGAAAATTTTATTTTTATAGAAATTTTTGCCCAAATTTTATTTCTATAGAAAATTTTGCCCAAATTTTATTTCTATAGAAAATTTTGTCCAAATTTTATTTCCAAAGAAAATTTTTTCAACATTTGATTTCTGTAGGAAATTTTGGCAAAATTTTTATCTATAAAATATTGTGTCAAAATATTATTTCCATGGAAATTTTTGTCCAAATTTTATTTCTATATTTTATTTCTATAGACAATTGTGTGAAAATTTTATTTTTATAGAAAAATTTGACAAAATTTTATTACTGTAGAAAATGTTGTCAAAATGTTATTTCTGTATAGAAAATTGTGTCAAAATTTTATTTCTATAGAAAATTTTGACGAAATTTGATTTTTGTTGAAAATTTTTACTAAATTTTGGTTCTATAGACAATTGTGTGAAAATTTTATTTCTATAGAAAAATTTTTAAAATTTTATTTCTATAGTATAAATAGAAAATTGTGCCAAAATTTTATTTTTATAGAAAATTTTGACGAAATTTGATTTTTGTTGAAAATTTTTACTAAATTTTAGTTCTATAGACAATTGTGTGAAAATTTTATTTCTATAGAAAATTTTTTTAAAATTTTATTTCTATAGTATAAAAAGAAAATTGTGCCAAAATTTTATTTTTATAGAAAATTTTGACGAAATTTGATTTCTGTAGAAAATTTTTACTAAATTTTATTTCTATAGAAAATTGTGTGAACATTTTATTATTATAGCAAAATTTGACAAAATTTTATTTCTGTAGAAAATTTAGGCAACATTTTATTTCTATAGAATATTGTATCAAAATTTTATTTCTATAGAAAATTTTGTCAAATTTGTATTTCTATAAATTTTGTGAAAATTGTATTTCTATAAAATATTGTGTCAAAATTTTATTTCTATAAATTTTGTCAAATTGTATTTCTATAAATTTTGTCAAAATTTTATATCGATAGAAAATTTTGTCAAAATTTTATTTCTATAGAAAATCTTGTCAAAATTTTATTTCTATAAAATATTGTGTCAAAATTGTATTTCTATAGAAAATTTTGTCAAAATTTTATTTCTACTCTTGAGATGCTACACATTATCAACACTCCACCTGACGAGAGAATGAATTACAAGAAAGACATTGAGAACTGCGCTCGAATATATAGACATACAATACAAAAGCACAATAGAAAGTTAAATTCAGTGTAAAACAGAGTGTGAAGCTGTGTACACCAGAACAAATGTAAATTATAATAGTTTAATAATTTATTGTTTGGTTTTGTTTGTTAGTGATTTTTGTAATTAAATTTAAAAACAATTTTCTGTTTTTTGTTTCACTTCAGCCTTGAAAACGGTTTTGACGAAGTCAACCGAAATATTGGAAATAAAAATAAAAGAAAAACATCATATCTACGTTTTTTAATCGACCTATAGCCGAAACTATGAAAAATAATTCTTAAAGATAAATAAAAAGGTCAACGATAATTATCCAGAAATAGAATTTATTTTTCTAAATTTTATTTCTATAGAAAATTTTTTGAAAATTTCATTTTTAAAAAAAGTTTTGCCCAAATTTTATTTCTATAGAAAATTTTGCCCAAACTTTATTTCTATAGAAAATTTTGTCCAAATTTTATTTCCATAGAAAATTTTGTCAACATTTGATTTCTGTAGGAAATTTTGACAAAATTTTTGTCTATAGAATATTGTGTCGAAATATTATTTCCATGGAAAATTTTGTCCAAATTTTATTTCTATAGAAAATTTTGTCACAATTTTATTTCTATAGTAACTTTTTTCTATAGAAATTTCTATAGAAGTTGTGTGAAAATTGTTTTTCAATAGACAATTTTGTCAAAATTTTATTTCTATAGAAAACTATTTCCTCTTTCCTGGAGGGGAATATTTTGCAAAATTTACCAAAACATCATGAATTCTACCAACCTACCAAACATGGCAGGCAAGCTAACCATGGTGTATCTGTAAAATTTATTTGTTTGCGAAATTTTAACAAAAAGCGGTCAGTATTTTGAACATATACAGACAAAATTTTCACTAAAATTTTTCTAATTAAAGTCTTAAAGTCTCAAGTAAATAGTGTATGAGTTCTTCTCATCCAAAATTAGACAATTTTTAAAACAAGAAAAAATTGTTTTACAAAATTTCTCATCACCGATTGCTAAGCCGATCTCTCTCATATGTCCACTAACCAACTTAAAAGGTTTCAACATCCTACACTAAAAAAAAGCATGCCCGGTTCCAAAGATTTTGTCTTTACTTTAAAAGTTTTGGTATTGATTCCGAGCCAAAGAAGCGGAGAATACAAGTAAGGATACTTTTAAGACACAATTCTCTTTTATATTTGTTTTTTGTGTACTTGCTTCTGGGAAGCAAATTTTAATTTTTCGCTTTCTCAGCCTTTTTTCTTCATATGCTGTCAAAGTCTTTTAAAAACGAGTCAACGACAACTTTATTTTCCAAATTAAGACTCGACTTCCAGTAGAAATTATGCTATGTTTCAAGTAAAAAATGTCTTTAAAATATAGTGTTGAAAAACATGTCCTATATTTGAACGATTTTTGGCTTTGTAGTCCAGATGCAAAAAGACAACAAATTTAAAGACAATTTCATTAAATTTAAAGACTTTTCCTGAATTATTAAAGTCAAGTTGACCTTAGCCCAAAAATTTTTTCTTCTATGTTATGATACCCATTTTTAAGTGAAATGACTTAATTATAAGGATAATACGACTTTATTGAAAAGTTTATCGACTTTTGGACAAGGAAAAAAACTTTATATTAGAGAAATGCCTCTTCTATGTTATGCTAAGCAAAATTTGCATTCGTATATTAAAGATATGAAATCTTTGACCTCACGACAATATTTTTTTCAGTGTACGGGTAAACATCTGCGAAATATGCCAAAATAACGCTTTTTAACAAATGTCCCCACTTTGGGGATTTTGGGAATTTTTGATACGAATTTTGGGAATGGTATATTCATCAATATTTTTTAAACCAATTCGCCCTTCAATACAAATCATAATGATATCATAATTAGTTCAAAAGATATAAAAGGTTTCAATTTTGTTGTTCCCAAAAAATTGTATTTAGAAAAAATTTTTCCTTGCCCCAAAAACTTTCAATTGTATCCTTATGCGAAATTTTAAGGAAATCAAAGTGGAACACTGGCTTTGACATTTCTTACCCCGAGGTAACCAACTTTCAACACGTACAGGTAGACCCTCTAAGGACCCAAAAATTTTCAAACATAGAGGAATACACCTCATCTTTTGACCCCTGAAGAAAAATTATGTTGATATCTTTATCCGTTCAAAATTTGCAGAGTTATTAAAAAACAAGTATATACAGCTCTAAGTTCGGCCGGGCCGAATCTTAAATACCCACCACCATGAACCAAATATTAGGGTTTTCTTTGAAATTTCAGGAGGGCTTGACGACTTGGGGACACTTTCCGAAGATAAATTTAAAGATTTCACCTGTGAGGACTATATCAGATTCTGGATTTATAAGAACCATTTTTGTTTGAGTTTTAGAGGAATCATTAATATCTCTTGTAAGTGTGCAAGAAAATTATAAAATAACGTCTTGATTTGAAATCTTAAATTTGGAAATTTTACATTGAGTTTCAAGCAATTTTCATGATCAGTGCGCCTTCTACACCCTCAAGAAGTGAAGTCGGTCTATATGGAGGCATTACCAAATGGACCGATAAAAACTTAATCCGATACACGTTTTTGTGAGCCTAAAATACCAGAATATTTACAATTTCAGGCAAATCAGATAAAAACTACGGTTTCTAGAAACCCAAGGAGTTTAATCGGGAGATCGTTCTTATGGGGGCTATACTAAAATATGGACCGATACTCACCGTTTTCGGCACACCTCTTTATGATCCGAAAATACCTCTAGATTTCCAATTTCAGGCAAATAGGATAAAAACTTCGGATTCTAGAAGCCCAAGAAGTAAAATCGGGAAATCGGTCTATATGGGGGCTATACCAAAATATGGACCGATACTCACCATTTTCGGCACACTTCTTTATGGTCCTAAAATACCTCCAGATTTCCAATTTCAGACAAGTTGGATAAAAACTACGGTTTCTATAAGCCCAAGACCCCAAATCGGGAGGTCGTTTTATATGGGGATCATACCAAAACATGGACCGATACTCACAATTTTTGGCACATGTATTTGTGGTCCTACAATACCTCTAGATTTCCAATTTCAGGTAAATTGAATAAAAACTGCGGTTTCTATAAGCCCAAGAAGTAAAATCGGGAGATCGGTCTATATGGGGGCTATACCAAAATATGGACCGATACTCACAATTTTTGGCACATGTATTTGTGGTCCTACAATACCTCTAGATTTCCAATTTCAGGTAAATTGAATACAAGCTGTGGTTTCTATAAGCCCAAGAAGTAAAATCGGGAGATCGGTCTATATGGGGGCTATACCAAAACATGAACCGATACTCACCATTTTTGGCACACCTTTTTATGGTCATAAAATACCTCTAGATTTCAAATTTCAGGCAAATTGGATAAAAACTACGATTTCTATAAGCCCAAGACCCCAAATCGGGAGGTCGGTTTATATGGGGACTATATCAAAACCTGGACCGATATAGCCCATCTTCGAACTTGACCTGCCTGCAGACAAAAGACAGAAAGTTTGTGCAAAATTTCAGCACGATTGCTTCATTATTGAAGACTGTAGCGTGATTACAACAGACAGACAGACAGACGGACATCGTTATATCGTCTTAGAATTTCTCCCTGATCAAGAATATATATACTTTATATAGTCGAAAATCGATATTTCGATGTGTTACAAACGGAATGACAAACTTATTATAGCCCCGTCACCATTCTATGGTGGTGGGTATAAAAATGATTTGGAGTTCGTTTGGTTGATGGTCTGATTCTGATTTCTGGATTCTGATTTACGAAGTGTGAACGAATTATAAAGTGAATTAATGAAACTTTTAAATTAAGTAAATAAATTGTAGATTATCGTTATTGAAAAAACTGTGTTTTAATTATCGGGGCATTAAATACGACTAAATTATAAATACGTAACAATATTTTAAATTACTTTTAAATTAAATAGCTACAATAATACATAACTTCAAAAATTCCAACTTATATATTAATGTACGCTAAAAGCACTTATAAAATTTAATTAAATATATCACCTCTCCAATTTCCAGATATATCTCACATACACCACGCCAATGTGCGCTGATGATATTGATTTGAGTTTGCCTTTACGATTGTGTTTAGATCTCCAGTAGTCAAGTTTCGTCTTCATGTGGTGCGAATAGACGAACACATTCATCTATCCAAACAAACATCCAAATAGCGATTCCAAAATACAAGCAATGATTTTCAGTAATTATGGTCATTTCTTTATATAAGAAATGAAGTTGTTTTGGACTTCTAGACTTAAAGTCAACTGATGTTGATACATTCTAGCTGCATTTATTTATAGGAAATTCATACTTTTGCCGAGTATGATTCTGAGTTGACCGGTCCCGATAATTGTTTCGCAACAAAAGTGTGACTACTGGGAAAAAAGAAAGCTTGACTTATACTCAATTCTACGTATGTTGCATTATCACGTGCTTAAAACTGGTTTAAACATAAGCCGGTAAATGGTCGAAACTTGTATTTGATAAATTATGCAAACATTTATTTTCCTAAAAATATCTTTGGAAATATTTATGTTTGTTTTTAATTGCATATTAATGACTCACAAAACATTAATATATTCTATATGAGACAACTGTAGAATTTTTATTCGAAACCATCGAGTTATTATGAAACATTGCCATAAAGGGTAGCCACAAGCGTTATCAGGAAAACAAAAAAATCGAAATATTTTTGTACCAAAAGTCGCGGCGGGAATTATTGTTAATTATACCCTGCGCCACACTGTGGAACAGGGTATTATAAGTTAGTGCATATGTTTGCAACACCCAGAAGGAGACGAGATAGACATATGGTGTCTTTGACAAAAATGCTTAGGGTGGGCTCCTGAGTCGATATAGCCATGTCCGTCTGTCCGTGAACACATTTTTGTAACCAAGCGATTAGGTAGTAATTTAAGCCCAATCGACTTCGAATTTGGCACAAGTATGTGTTTTGGGTCAAAATAGAACCCTATTGATTTTGGAAGAAATCGGTTCAGATTTAGATATAGCTCCCATATATATCTTTCGCCCGATATGCACTTATACGGCCCTAGAAGCCTGAGTATTACCCCAATTTGGTTGAAATTTTGCACTAGGAGTACAATTGGTAGTATGTGCAAAATTTTATTGAAATCGGTTCAGATTTAGATATAGCTCCCATATATATTTTTCGCCCGATATGGACTAATACGGTCCCAGAAGCCAGAGTTTTACCCCAATTTGGTTAAAATTTTGCACAGGGAGTAGAATTAGCATTGTAACTATGCGTGCCAAATTTGGTTGAAATCGGTTCAGATTTAGATATAGCTCCCATATATAGCTTTCGCCCGATTTACACTCATATGACCACAGAGGCCAATTCTTTCCTCCAATCCAATCAATTTTTAACTCCGATTTTGTTGAAATTTTGCACAGGGAGTAGAATTAGCATTGTTGCTATGCGTTCCAAATTTGGTTGGAATCGGTTCTGATTTAGATATAGTTCCCATATATATGTTTTTCTGATTTCGACAAAAATGGTCAAAATACCAATATTTTCCTTGTAAAATCGCCACTTCTTAGTCGAAAAGTTGTAAAAATGACTCTAATTTTCCTAAACTTCTAATACATATATATCGAGTGATAAATCATAAATAAATTTTTGCGAAGTTTCCTTAAAATTGCTTCAGATTTAAATGTTTCCCATATTTATACCCTTCACCACTACTGTGGTACAGGGTATAATAAGTTTGTGCATTTGTATGTAACGCCAAGAAGGAGTAATCATAGACCAACCTTTTAGTATACGGATCGGATTAGAATTAAATTCTGAGTCGATTTAGCGATGTCCGTCTGTCTGTCTGTCTGTCTGCCCGTCTGTCTGTCCGTCTGTCTGTCTGTTGATGTATTTTTGTGTGCAAAGTACAGCTCGCAGTTTTAGTCCGATTGTCCTAAAATTTGGTATAGGGTCCTATTTCGGCTCAACGACGATCCCTATTGATTTTGGAAAAAATCGGTTCAGATTTAGATATAGCTGCCATATATATTTTTCACCGATCTGGTCATAATTCGCGTGTATATCAACCGATCTTCCTCAAATTCCGTACATCCGAATATTTTATGAGTCTCGAAAAACTTGCAAAATATCAGCAAAATCGGTTCAGATTTAGATATAGCTCCCATATATAGCTTTCGCCCGATTTACACTCATTTGCCCACAGAGGCCAATTTTTTGCTCCGATTTAGTTGAAATTTTGCACAGGGAGTAGAATTTGCGTTGTAACTATGCGTGCCAAATTTGGTTGAAATCGGTTCAGATTTGGATATATCTCCCATATAAAGCTTTCGCCCGATTTACACTCATATGACCACAGAGGCCAATTTTTAACTCCGTATTTAGTTGAAATTTTGCACAGGGAGTAGAATTAGCATTGTAACTATGCGTGCCAAATTTGGTTGAAATCGGTTTAGATTTAGATGTAGCTCCCATATATATGTTTTTCTGATTTCGACAAAAATGGTCAAAATACCAACATTTTCCTTGTAAAATCGCCACTGCTTAGTCGAAAAGTTGTAAAAATGACTAATTTTCCTAAACTTCTAACACATATATATCGAGCGATAAATCATAAATAAACTTTTTCGAAGTTTCCTTAAAATTGCTTCAGATTTAAACGTTTCCCATATTTTTTTACTAACATTGTGTTCCACCCTAGCGCATTAGCCGACTTAAATTTTGAGTCTATAGATTTTGTAGAAGTCTATCAAATTCTTCCAGATCGAGTGATATTTAAATGTATGTATTTGGGACAAACCTTTATATATAGCCCCCAACACATTTGACGGATGTGATATGGTATCGAAAATTTAGATCTACAAAGTGGTGCAGGGTATAATATAGTCGGCCCCGCCCGACTTTAGACTTTCCTTACTGGTTTTTTACTAACATTGTGTTCCACCCTAGTGCATTAGCCGACTTAAATTTTGAGTCTATAGATTTTGTAGAAGTCTCTCAAATTCTGTCCAGATCGAGTGATATTTAAATGTATGTATTTGGGACAAACCTTTATATATAGCCCCCAACACATTTGACGGATGTGATATGGTATCGAAAATTTAGATCTACAAAGTGGTGCAGGGTATAATATAGTCGGCACCGCCCGACTTTAGACTTTCCTTACTTGTTTTTTTTGTTTTTTTTTTTTTTTGTAAATGTGACAATTTTTTAAAATTTATGGGCACCCTATTATAGCATGTGACACTTTTTGTGTCAATTTTTAGAAATTTACAACGGTGAGTACTAATTCGAGTTTAGCCACTAAATTCAAACATAAAAAATCATTAAAAAAAAAGTACAAAATTATACATCTTTGATGCGAATTTTATAAGAACTTGATGGGGAATAGCCCAATGCAACTTTTTATAATGTTTATATTCTTTAAAATTGATTATTAAAGAAAAGTAATCGTGAAAATGGTGATGGACTTTAGCGGCTAAACTCGAACGTAATACCCACCTTGACGCTGTTATCCGCTACCATAAAAAGATCTACATCAAAGTTCCATTTCAAGTCAGGGGCTACTTCTAGACCTTTATTTTAGGAGACCGATTTTGGCCAAAATCAAAAGTCAACTTATTTTTTTAATAAAATTTATTTCTTTATTCATCCCCAAAATAAAACACCAAAATTTATTTTTTACACTTTTTTATTTAAATTTTTAAAAATTTTTGTCAATTTTAGTTTTGTTGAGAAATTCTTTTACTTTGTTTCAAATATATATTATTTGTTTTTTTTTATTATAATTATTTGTTGTGTGTTTATCATCATCATTGAAATTCGAAGAATATACAAAAAGGAATAAAGCGGTAATTTTGTTGTTTGGCAAACAAAAATTAAAAAAAAAACATATTAAAATAAGATTTAAATTAATTTTAAAAAATAGACTTTAATGTGTATAAATATAGTAATTGATGTATATAAAATGTCATTTTCGAAACTAGTCTTCGTTGATTGGTGTTACATACTTAGTACAAAACAAAATAGGGAGAAAAACCCGATCGAGAGATATTTAAATAAAAAATATAAATGTGTATTACAATAATTGCGCGCAACTTAAAAAATAAAAAAAACATTTATGTACGCTTTGTGTTGTGTTTGTTTTTTGTTTTACTTCGCAGGAAGAAAAGGTTGCATTTTAAATAATGATATATGCATGTATAAAAAAAGCTATTACGAATTATATTTATTTATATATAGTTTATGGTTGCTTGTATGGAGATATTGTTTTGGGGACCTTTATTTATTATTATTATTAATATTTTTGTTTATCATTCATCACTTAAAACTGTACATAAACTAAAACTATTCTTGCCATTTTTTTTTTAAGAGAAGAGTTGTGTTCATTTTTGTTTTATGGTAGATCATCTTAGAAAATGTAAACGTTTCAATTGTTAATAAATTAGTTCTTGACAAACAGAAAATTTTTATTGGGAATTTGAAAAGCCAAAGATAAATATATAAATAACATAAAAAATTTATATTTTAGTATTTGTTTTTTTTTTTCGAAAGAAGCAATAACGAATTTTATTGATTTTTTTTAATTTAATAAAAACGATTTATATTAGGTGATTCTAAAAATCAATTATGTTCACAATTTTTGTTTTATAGAAATCGAATGAATTTGAAGGATCTATAATAATTTCTCACATTTATATATTTTTAAAATTTATAGTATAAAGGATTTTCTCTGATAGTTTTGTTTGGAAATGAAAAAGATTATGGAACTTAAACAATTTTCTTTTTTATGATAATGTTCTCTGATTTTTATCTTCTCCTTCACCTTCTACTCAATATTGTAATTTGTTCATTTTAAAGTGATTTTATTTGTAAGTTTTTATTATATATGTATTTATTATTAATTTAATAATTTGTTTTTCTTTTATTTTATTATTTTTTATATATATAATATAGTGTTTGCAGTGTTGCGCATAATCTTTTTTTTTTTTTATTTTCTTCATCTCATTGTTATCGTTCTTATTTGCAATTGTAATTCGCTTTCTTATTCATTCAGAATCTATTTCTTAATCCTATATATATTGTATAGATTTTTTTATATGGTTGTTTGCTGCTTTCTTTTTGTTGTTACTGTTGTAGTAGTAGTAGTGTACTTACTGAAGGGAGGGGAGGCAAAATTATTTTGTTTTAGTGAGTTATCCATATTTATGACGTTTAATAATTTTATGTTGTTATAATATTTGAGGTTCTCCTTAAGACTACAACATATGTTAGATGCTCTTAAAGATTGGGGAAATCATGTTGCATACCTAAAATAGAGAGAAAAGAAGCAATGATATTACATGCTTTTTTCATAATAATGCCAATATATAATATTTGCAGTTATAGGCTTTCAGCAACAGAACGATTTAAAGTAACTACGCATGAACCTGGGATTTTATAGAGAAAACAAACATTCAAAAACATTTTTGAATTTTCGATTTTCCAAAATTTGAAAAGATCGACTTTAACAAAAGTTGACTATCAATTTTTTTCGAATCGATTTTTAGCTCTTCAAATTTTTAAGAATTTGGAAATGTCGACTTTAGACTTTTGCGATTGATGAAAATTCTACTTTTGACATTGCGATTTTGTTACGAATTTGCAGCATAGAAGGAGCTATATCATATTTCCCTTTCAAAATCGAATTCGACTTTGCTATTTTTTCATTACAATTCGATTAGTTGATGTTGGCCGCTATAAAAAAATCGATTTCAGTCAATTTAAAAAAAAAGAAGTCGTTTAGTCGATTTGAAGATTACAAAAATTCGAATTTAAGACTATTTTGATAAGAAATACATAAATCTATCGTTACTATCATTATGGACGGGACTACGATAAAGGCCTGATGTGAAGTTGGTGATGGGTGTGAGGCCTATACTGAAATCGAACCTAGTAGGTTCGTGTCACATTCAAGAACATACCCTTCCGAAATGTGACAAAATTTGCCAGGAAAATATTGTGATCACGGTTGCCACTCGAGCAGAGAATGAAGCCGCCGAGTCGCGCCGCCGAGTCGCGCCGCCGATTTCAGTCGCCGCCGACCATTTTTTGCGAGTCGACGCCGCCGCCGAATATGTCGACTCATCTCGACTCAAATTTAGCCGCCAAGTAATCAAAAATATCGATTTAAATCACAAATTTTTTTATTAAATTGTCGTATTTTTTCCAAAATTTTGAACACAACCAATCATATTTAATCTGCTATAATAATTTAGCAAAAATTTAGCTCAGAAATTTTGAAAAGTAAATTTGTTTGTAAGATAGGTTGTACAACTAATCTCATTACCGTTCGATTAATGCGCTTTACAGACTATCAGTTATTCCGGACGGAATGTCGGTGTTTGTAAAGAATCTTACAGTGTGTCGGATCGATACGACTTGTCGGCGATGACTAAATAATCGGTAAATGTGTTATCGATCCCATAAACATGCAGCAGTATCGATTATGCCTTCGGACTTAATTTATAATGTGCACAATATATGGGATATGTTCGACACGAGCACTGTCGTCCGGAATAACTGATAGTCTGTAAAGCGCATAACTTCAAATTGATTTTATAATGGATAATTGTCCGCCGTCGAGTGAACAAATTTATATCGGCTCAGCCGTCAAGCCGCCGCCGCCGGAGGCAAAAATTTAGTGTCCGCCGCTGCCGACCAAAATGGGTCGGCTTCATTCTCTGCACTCGAGCCTAAAATTATCTACCAAAATTTGGAGAAAATTTTTATCAACATTACATTTTATTTCTATAGAAAATTTTGTCAAAATTTTATTTCTTTAGAAAATTTTTTTAAATTTTATTTCTTTAAAAAATTTTTAAAATTTTATTTCTTTAATTTGTTCAAAATTTTATTTCATAGAAAATTTTGTCAAAATTCTATTTCTATAGCAAATTTTGTCAAAATTTTATTTCTATAGCAAATTTTGGATACATTTTATTTCTATAGAAAATTTTGGATAAATTCTATTTCTATAGAAAATTTTGGATAAATTTTATTTTATAGAAAATGTTGTCAAATTTTTATTGCGATAGCAAATTTTGTCAAAATTTTATTTCTTTAGAAAATTATGTCAAAATTTTATTTCAACAAAAAATTTGCCAAAATTTGGAGAAAATTTTACCAAACAAAAAAATCTTATTTTGCAAATTTATATTTCTTAGAAAATTTTGTCAAAATTTTATGCTATAGAAAATATTGTCAAATTTTATTTTTATAGAAAATTTTGTCAAAATTTTATTTCTATAGAAAATTTTGTCAAAATTTTATTTCTATAGAAAATTTTGTCAAAATTTTATTTCTATAGAAAATTTTATTTCCATAGAAAATTTTGTCAAAATTTTATTTCTATAGAAAATTTTGTAAACATTTTATTTCTATAGAAAATTTTGTCAAAATTTTATTTCTATAGAAAATTTTGTCAAAATTTTATGTTTATAGAAAATTTTGTCAAAATTTTATTTGTATAGAAAATTTTGTCAAAATTTTATTTGTAAAGTAAATTTGGTCAAAATTTTATTTCTATAGAAAATTTTTCAAAATTTTATTTCAATAGAAAATTTTGTCAAAATTCTATTTCTATAGCAAATTTTGTCAAAATTTTATTTCTATAGCAAATTTTGGATAAATTTTATTTCTATAGAAAATTTTGGATAAATTTTATTTTATAGAAAATGTTGTCAACTGTTTATTGCTATAGCAAATTTTGTCAAAATTTTATTTCTTTAGAAAATTATGTCAAAATTTTATTTCAATAAAAAATAACATACCCTTTCGGAACGTGACAAAATTTGCCAAAATTTGGAGAAAATTTTACCAAAAACCCACCAAACAAAAGAATCTTATTTTGCAAAATTATATTTCTTAGAAAATTTTGTCAAAATTTTATGTTATAGAAAATTTTCAAAAACAACAACAAAAATTTTATTTCTATAGAAAATTTTGTCAAAAATTTATTTCTATAGAAAATTTTGTCAAAATTTTATTTCTATAGAAAATTTTGTCAAAATTTTATTTCTATAGAAAATTTTGTCAAAATTTTATTTCTATAGAAAATGTTGTCAAAATTTTATTTCTATAGGAAATTTTGTCAAAATTTTATTTCTATAGAAAATTTTGTCAAAATTTTATTTCTATAGAAAATTTTGTCAAAATTTTATTTCTATAGAAAATTTTGTCAAAATTTTATTTCTATAGAAAATGTTGTCAAAAATTTATTTCTATAGAAAATTTTTTTGACAAAGTTTAATTTTATAGAAAATATTGTAAAAATTTTATTTCTATAGAAAACTTTTTCAAAATTTTATTTCTATAGAAATTTTTGTCAAAATTTTATTTCTATAGAAAATTTTGTCAAAATTTTATTTCTATAGAAAATTTTGTCAAAATTTTATTTCTATAGAAAATTTTGTCAAAATTTTATTTCTATAGAAAATTTTGTCAAAAATTTATTTCTATAGAAAACTTTTTCAAAATTTTATTTCTATAGATTTTTTTTCAAAATTCCATTTGTAATGATTTTTTTTTTTCAAAAGTTTATTTCTATAGAAAATTTTGTCAAAATTTTATTTCTATAGAAAATTTTGTCAAAATTTTATTTCTATAGAAGATTTTGTCAAAATTTTATTTCTATAGAAAATTTTGTCAAAATTTTATTTCTTTAAAAAATTTGTGAGGTACCTCTTAGTTGGAAAGGAATTATTTGCAAAATCTACCAAAACATCAATAATTCTACCAATCTACCAAACAGTAAAAAAAAACTAGCATTTTTGGGGCAACCGTGGTTGTGATCCCACAGTAACATCATACTGCAGGAGTGGCGAGACCTGTAATTGAGGAGGCATACTTCTAAAAGGAACCACCAACCAACCATAGGTACTTTAAGGGTCTCCAGATAATAGCCCAAAATCTTATTTCTGCTGTATTGTTAAAACTGTTTGGAGAATATGATCGTTAATTTCATATTGCCTTTGTACCGGCTTGCCTATGATGTCCGGTTGAATTTTGCCTTAAGGCTGCACTAGAGGCAAAGCGTTTATTTTAAAGCTTTAAGGAATGCTTTGTCTGTCGTTTATTAGATGATGGCTACCGATTCGGAAAATGCATCCATGATAACGCGAGCCACCATCCATGATAACAGGACATATAGATAGATTCGTGTCGATTTTGAGTTCCATCAACAAACAGGAAAAAATACAAATTATTATTATTAACATAAATAAATACCTTTTTGTCCACAGTCTAGCGATTCTATCATGCTCTTCCCTATTTTGTAAATATTGAGTAGCAATACTGCCCACTAGAGGATCGGCTAAAATGAAGAAACCGAAAAAATATATATTATTGTAGGCCCTACAAATATCATAACCAAAAATATTTGTATATCTTACCAGGATTACAATCAGTCAGCAGGGAACAAATTGACAGCAATACCTTTGATATAGTCAATGCTGGAGACCAATTATCCTTGAGAATATCTAAACAAATAACACCTTGACTATTGATGTTGCAATGATAGATACGCGTACGGAAAGTAACTTTAGGAGGTTTAAAGGGATACTCGGGTGAAAAGTGAATATCCAAAAAGAATACGCCACCCTCATAAACCGACCCGGGTGGGCCCAATATCGTCGATACCCATTCATATAGATTATCACCCTTGGGTCCGGCACTACAATTAGGCGGAGGATCTAAAGTGATTTCGGCAAGCTCTTTTTGTATGCGTTTTGCTGATGTACCCAATGCCTTGGAAATTTTTGGATTCGGTTTGGGATCCTTGCGTGTTTCTTCACTTGTTGTTGCGGCCGCAGCCGCTGTCCCTGAGGTTGAGCCTCCACCACCAACGGTAGATGCTGGCAGGGATCCTGGTTGTAAGGTGTTACCATTGCGACCACGTGCAGCTGCAGCTGCATTAGCTGCAGTATTATTTGTAGCAGACATATTACTATTGGCAGTGCCCGGAGGTGATGAATTGGTTGCAACAAGACCTACGGTTGGTGTAGCTGAACCAGTGCTATTAGTTGTTGCTGTACCACCACTAGTCGTTGTCGAAGATGACATAGTGGGCTCTCCAAATATGGTTTCTCTCTCACACTATATCAAAGCTTTCTTAGGAGACAATTAACTGAAATTGAGGAAATTTTAAGATTGTTTGAAATATGATTTGAGCCCTTGAAAAATATTTTTGGAATTAATTCAATGATGCTATAAACTTAAAATATGAAGTAAAAAACTTTGAATATATTATTATGTATGTGATCGTCAAGAATCAAAAGTGTTGACATTGTATTTGTGTTTACAACAACCAAAAAAGCAAAATATAAAATGACATTTTTAAAGTTTTTATAAACAGGAACGTTCTCCGTACCCTTCACAAAGCGTATTAATTTATTATTTTTCGGCACAATTTAGAAGTGTTGTTAAATACATAGCAGCAGCAGCTACACGCCCTAAAACTGCTAGTCGTTTTCCTTAGGGAAGCCCCAATTTCCCAGAATAGGCAGGAGTTGGGTCAAACCTAGCTTATCTCACAAAAATGGAACTGAATATGGAGGTAATTAAGAGACCATTGTGTAGCCTCAATAGAAGTAGAACACGGTATTAACTCTGAGCCAAACATGGTGCTTCTTTAAAATAAGGAAACTTTTTAGCAACCTATTTGACTCTAAATCTGGGATACAGATCTCCTTTATCAAATTTACGTTCTCTTTTCGAGGTATATTAATAAAGCTATTCACGTACAAACAAATGTCAGTTTAACAACTGAAATTATAACGGATACTTCAAAGTAAAAAATGTTTTCTTAATTCCAAAAAAAAAGAAAAAAAACTAAACCAAAAATGCAAAATCCTCATAATAAGTCTCAGCCTATATTTGACGCGTATTTGTCTTAAATCTAAAAATTCAATATTTCAGTTAATTTAAGCACGATTTCAAACCAAACATGTGTTGCTTTAATTTACGGAAAATTTCCCGTAGTTCTAAAAAATGTGACGCAAATTGCCAAAAGTTGTGTCCTAAACTTAATACAAAAATTTGTGAAATTTTATAAGCCCAAGACCCCAAATCGGGAAATCGGTTTATATGGGGACTATATCAAAACTTGGACCGATATAGCCCATCTTCGAACTTGACCTGCCTGCAAACAAAACACGAATCTGTGCCAAATTTCAGGACCATAGCGCCATTATTGAAGGCTGTAGCGTGATTACGACAGACGGACATACTTATATCGTCTTAGAATTTCTCCCTGATCAAGAATATATATATATTTTATATAGTCGGAATATCGATGTGTTACAAACGGAATGACAAACTTATTATACCCCCATCACCATTCTATGGTGGTGGATATAAAATTGTTTTCTTAATTCCAAGAAAAAAACGTTAAACCTAAAATGCAAAATCCTCATAATAAGTCTCAGCCTATATTTGATGCGTATTTGTCTTAAATCTAAAAATTCAATATTTCAGTTAATTTAAGACCGATTCCTTTAAACCAAAAATGTGTTGCTGTACATTAAGGAAAATTTGCCTTATTTCAAAGAAATGCGACTTTATCGGAGGGACGCAAATTTCCAAAAGTTGTGTCCTAAACTTAATAAAAAATTGTAAAAGATTATAAACCCATTATTTTAAGGAAATTTGTCTTTAACATTTAGTAAATTGCGCATGCTAAAATTTAGGTTACATAATCTATTATTGCGTAAATATTTTTTTTCAGTGTGTCATTAGATAATCAGCTCTCGCTATGAATGACTTCATATCTTATATAAGAAGGTATTAATAAAATTGTTTTGTCTTCAATTTAATTGAAATTTCCTCAATTCTCCAATTAGTTAAAACAATTACTTGAATCAATCAAGTCTTTAATTTATTTATTTATTTTTTTAATTTTATTTGGAAAAAAACTAGTATTTTTATGTGTAACATTTATTTAGGTCAATTGCTTGGCCCATCAGAATACTGAGAGAAAAACTGAGGAGGAAGCATCCGAAGTATCTAACTGTACCATTTTCAGGTGGAGGCTAAAATCCCTACAACGGGATATAATTAAGTATCCACCAAAATATCCATCCGCCGTGGGATATTTCAAAGATAGGAACAGAAGAGGTCTGCAGAGATAGGAACAGAAGATATTTAGCGGAAGCTGTCAATGCGTTGACCTTCTACGAGTGACCAGAGCTACTTTAACAGAACTAATTATTACTCCTCAACTCCTATTTGTGTGTCGAGGGCCACGACACACTTAACATGATCGCTGGATGATGTAGTGGGTTTGGAGATGATTTCCAAAAATTAATCATTGTGCACGAATTGCTTATCCAATATTTTTCAAATTGAAATATTGGGCTTGGCTATGGTTGAAGATTAGCTGAGACATAAAATTGTACAAAATTTGTGGTATTCTTTAAATTTGAAAACGACCATTCAAAAAAATTACTGGCCATTTGATATTAACTCAATGTGAACGTCTGATCACTGATACAGCAATCGATATTAGGGTAAGTCGACTATTTGCATTTACGAAATGTAAAAATTTGTTTTTGTTTTTTAAGATTTGATTTTTTAATTGACCCAACGCCTATTTGCCCGCGTGGAGCGTTGTAACCAGCTACAGAGAGGACTCATCAGCCGGTTATAAAGTCTACAAAAATCAATACTCTCTACTAAACACATACATCTAGGTATTTAAATATGTTGTCAAAGCAGTACCTCTTGGGTTGCCATCGATGTTGTCATCCGAATCACCATCTTGTGGATAGACAACCTCCACCCAGGAATGTAAGGGTTGATCTTTACCTTCTAGAGCCCGAGATCCAGCGTTACAAAAGAGAGCCTCTAGATCAGGCAGCATACCAGACAGGTCTGAACAGGATTCATGAGGATACTGTAGCTGAAGCGGTGAGAAGCTACAAGGTTAATCCTGTTCTCGGAGTCCGACCGCCGCCCATTGCACCGGAGGAGAGAGACCTCCCTCGGCAGACAAGGGTAGTTTTGGCCCAACTAAGATCAGGCATGTGCAGCCGCCTCAATTCATACTTATCAGTGATTGATAGCAGCGTAGCTGACGTGTGTCCCATATGTAATCATGGGCCACATGACACTCGTCACCTGTTTGCTTGCCCAGCTAAGCCTACCCGTCTCACTATCAGATCACTCTGGACACACCCCATCCTTGTCGCATAGTTCCTTGATATGGCTACCAGCTGAACTACACAAGCATAGAACAAAATGGATGAAACTACATTAAAAACTGTTACAACAACAACATCAACATCTAATCATCATCAATCTAATCTTATCAATGTGAATTTTAATTGTCACATTACTACAATGGTGAACAAGGCCTTTGGGGTTCTAGGTAGGGCGCTGGGCGAAAGTAATCTCGGATCCTTTCGTTACAAAGCGGCTTTTACCTCCCTTGTTAGACCAATTCTTGAGTATGGGGCTGTGATATGGGATCCGCAGTATGAAGTATATGTATTTTGACTTATTTGGCGATACATGGACAGAAACCGTTGTCCTGTGCATGACAACTAGAAAGTCCTTTTGCCTATAGAAACCATTTGAGATGATAAACAATTGTAAAAGTCCAATGTGGGTGTCCTTCATTTTGTGTAAAGTGTGTATCATACCTTTGAAACGGTATAATCCAATCCGTCGTTTATGGAACGTTTTTAAGGCGAGCTTGTAAAAAGATTGCAAGTCTAAGAAAACTTATAAGCCTTAAGAAGATAATTTACTCCCAATCTTACAGCGATCGATCCATAATAAAGATAATCTGATTTCAGATCAATATATCGGCAAGTTTTAAAGCGAATGGGAACACCTATGGTGGGGATAAATTGGAATAATGTGAAATTATGTAAAAAAAAGTATTGTCCATGTTCTGATATTCGAATGGAATGGGAATAAAAGTCAATTCGCAACAGATTCAAGCGAACAGATTCTTTTCTGCACGCTGAAACGATGCCATTTTTTTAGGTTGCTGTTAACATTTGAAAAATGCGCACACTGTACAGACAAAATGAAGGGACAGCACTTTTTTCAGAAAAGAAAACACCATTGGTCCCAAGATTTTATGTTCTGAGACTTCAAAAATGTTTTGGAGCTCCTTCAACCGTGATTGGCGTTTAGAACTTTTAAAATATTTGAAAAGATTTCATTGCAATTGCTCACGTCATCTGGGTATGGATTTTTAAGTACGTAATAAGAATTTAAATGGCGAAAAAAAAAACTATAAATAAGCCGAAGAGATCAGAAAATGAAAGAGAGCCAAAATGAAAAAGAGCCAGAAAAGGACCAGCAGCTCAAAAAGGAGCCAAATTGGCTCTTTGGAGCCAGTAACAGCAACACTGAGAACAATGTCGAATTATATACAAAAGTATCGCCCATGTTCTGATAGTCGAAATGGCAAAATGTTCATTCCTTTTTGCTTACAATTCTATTTTTCCGTTTAATGACAAGTCCAAATTAAAATTAGATTGACGACCGAGAGTATATGAGTTTTCTTTTTAAAGGTGGGTACTAAGTTCGAGTTTAGCCGCTAAAATCGCTAAAGTGAAAACTAAATCAGTTAGAACAAGTAAGTAAAGTCTAAAGTCGGGCGGAGCCGACTATATTATACCCTTCACCACTATGTAGATAAACATTTGTGTTACCATTTCAACTACTTAAAATTTGCTGGGAGCTACATAAAAGTTTGCATTTCCAGATACAAATACTTTTAATGGAAACAATTTTTTGTACTTCTACAAAAACTCTAGAATTAAAATTTAAATCGGCTAACGCCCTGGGATGAAACACAATGTTAGTTAAAAATATGGGAAATATGAAGCGAGAGAAATTTTAATGCAATTGTACAAAAGAGATTTATGATTTTTCAGGCGATACATGTGTATTCGAGATATAGGACAATTTTAGTAATATTTACAATTTTTGGTACTCTGCAGTTGCGATTTTACAAGTGTGATATATTATTTGGTCTAGTCGGGCGACTTGGAGCTTTATTTAAAACTCATCCGTTCTGTGGAAATTTTGGCATTGTAGTGTGTAGGATATGGCTAAGATATGGGGAAATAATCACAGAATTTTGTGTAAAGTGTGAGCATTTTGGCCATATTTGTATTCTCTGAGGAAACTATCCAATCAATTGGAGGAAAATCCCATTGAAAATGGGTCTAAAATATGAAACAGTCTACCATATTTCCCCAACTCTGGTGTACGTATATATGGGAGCTATATACAATCTGAACCAATTTTGACTAAATTTGACATGCATAGTTAGTATAATTTTTCTATCTATGCGAAATTTCACGTAAATGGGAGTATAACTTTGGCCACCCTGGTCATATGAGTGCAAATCGGACGGGAGATATATATGGGAGCCATATCTAAATCTGAACCGATTTCAACCAAATTTGGCACAATTACCTATACTACTAAACGTACTCCTTGTGCGAAATTTGAAGCAAATCACGGCAAAACCCTGGATTTTGAGGCCATATAAGTTCAAATCGGACAAAATATATATAAGGGAGCTATATCTAAATCTGAATCGATTTTGACCATATTTGGCACATACAATAGTATCGTTAAAAGTACCGCTTGTGCAAAATTTGAAGTAAGTCAGGGCAAAACTCTGGCTTTTGTGACCATATAAGTCCAAATCGGGCGAAAGATATATATGTGAGCTATATTTAAATCTGAACCGATTTTAACAAAATTTGACACACTTAACGATACTATTAAACGTACCCCTTGTGCAAAATTTGAAGCAAATCACGGCAAAACTCTGGCTTTTGTGGCCATATAAGTTCAAATCGGACGAAAGATATTTATGATATTTATATCTAAATTTGAACCGATTTCAATCAAATTTACCAAGCATTTGTAGAATGTCAATATTACCCTCTGTGCAAAATTTCACGAAGATCGGTAGTAAACTTTGGCCTCTGTGGTCATATGAGCCTAAATCGGACGAAAGATATATATGGGAGCTATATCTAAATCTGAACCGATTTGGCTGATATTTCGCAAGATTTTCCAGATTCATAAAATATTCGGATGTACGGTATTTCAAGAAAATCGGTTGGTAAACACGCTAACTATGACCACATCGGGGATATATATATGGCAGCTATATCTAAATCTGAACCGATTTTTTCCAAAACCAATAGCGATTGTCTCTGTCCCAAGAAAGGGCCCTATGCCAAATTTGAGGACGATCGGACTTAAATTGCGAGCTGTACTTTGTGCACAAAATTACATATACAGACAGACGGACATCGCTAAATCGACTCGGAATTTAATTCTAAGACGATCGGTATACTAAAAGATGGGTCTATGACTATTATTTCTTGGCGTTACATACAAATGCACAAACTTATTATACCCTGTACCACAGTAGTGGTGAAGGGTATAAAAAGGCATAAAATTATACATATTTGTTGCAAATTTTTTTATAACTTGTTGGGGAAAAGCCCAAAGCAAATTTTCACAAAGTTTGTATTCCTGAAAATAGATTATTAAAGAAAAGTAATCGTGAAAAAATTACGATTTTAGCAGCTAAACTCGAACTTAATACCCACCTTAAAAGAAAAATAATTCTAGCGATTTGCGATTTTAAAATTCGGAACTGGAGGTATCAATTATATACTTATATACCATAAATCTGGGCATAGTTTTAGGAGTTTACAAAAATATCAATACCATGTACTTAGAAGGGTTAGGATTGAAAATAAAAGCAGTACGAAAACAAAAACGATAATAAAGTTTAGTCAAGTTATGAAGTCAACACATTTTTCCAAACTTTACAGCAATGCGAAGATGAACTTCACTCAGATATTTTCACATTATTCCATTCTTCTTTTATGCATACCGGCATACCGGAATAAAGTTTCCCTAAAGACCACAATAAAAGGTTAATTAATGATTATGATGAAATCTGAAATCCCTTGACAGACAAACGCAAATCCACTTTAGCGGCCATTTTGGGTATTAAAAGATTGCAAAAAAAATATACGGCACGAAACAGAGTAGTAGCGCAGAACAGAGCGAATATCAGACAAACAACAACAAAAACCAAAGAAATACAGTACAAAATCAAACACAGTCGAATACAAAAAAAAAACTATTGAGCGGATGGAAGGGAAAAGTACCCTCGTATATTAAAGGACTATAGTGATACGAGTCAAAAATATTTACTATGAATAATAATATTGTAAATTCAAATGCATTTCGATAGAAATGTGAGACTAGAAGAACTTAAGAACGACCTACCGCCGTTCAAACCTTCACAAATCATCATTTCAGCGAAGTTCTTTGTGCCTTTGTGCTTGCGTTGTTGTTTGTGTTTGAGTCGCTGCTGCTGCTGCCACTACTACTCATTTGTTCATCGCATTTCGGCGAAATTTCAGTATAACATAATTACTGTTTATCTGCAATTACTTAAGCACCTTCAACACAACACTTATCAACGAATTGTTTATAATGAAATTATTCAAATTTCTCACGAAAGATAGGGCCAATTTCTAGGCAATTTTTTTCTATTATATTTTCTTTTCTCTGCCGTCACGCCACTTGCGTAGCCGTTCGTATATTTCTTCTTGGCTATTGACACTAATTTCTGTATTCTATTTTCGTTTTTTGGCCATTCCTTACTTATTCTTTCCAAATTCCTTTGAGTGAATATCACAATTGTGGTTTTGCTTATATTTAATATATTCTTACTATTCGCTTATACTATAAATTTTAAATTATCTTTTCTCCTCCCGTCAACTTGAACGCTTTGATTTTTTCGCAAAAACACAGTAGTCGGCAGAGAACTAGTGGTGGGAATGTAACGAGTATGTGATTACAAGTACTCGTTACTGAAAACGGCGTCGGTGGCTATTAGGCAGAACGGCTTTAGCTCTGTAATGACTTTGATGTGAATCCAATTTCCGCAAAAAAATTACGTTTCCCTTGGAACTTTCATGAGAATTTAAAATGTTTTTTTCTTTCAGTACCTATATATCACATTTTAATTTCACTAAATCCCAAATTAAATATCTAGTGATCTCAGCGATAAATACAAATAGCCGGCAATTATTATATTACAAAGCCATCGAAACTAAAGTAACGCGTTTAAGTACATTGTGGTTACCATATGGTTTTGTCCCCCACCATGATTTATTAATCAAGTAGTGTCCTATTTTTAAAGAAAATTTGAATGAAAAATCGAATATTATACAGACTTGAATTTAATAATCTTCCTGTTGATATAAAAAGTAGCCGAACTTTAAGGCCGGTACTATGTTCGAATTGTAAATCACTATACTTTTTTAAAACAAAATTATAAATGAAAATATGTCTGTAAAATCTTGACCAAAACTAGATTAAAATGATCATGCGTATCAATTGAATTAATTTATCTGCTTTTAATCACACTATTGTTATAAAGTAAAGGTGGGTATTAAGTTCGAGTTTAAAGCTGAGTACTATGTTCAGTTTTCAAGCTGAAAACCAGCTTGTTTTCACGGTTACTTTTTTTAATTAACTAATTTAGAAATATAAAATTATTTGCAATCAATTCCTTGGATCTTTTCCATCCATAATTTGGCAATACTCGATCAAAATATAATCGTCTTCATAAATATATTTGTAGTTTTAACTTAGTGTTTTGGTGAAAAAACCGAACATAGTACTCACCTTAAAGCTGAGTACTATGTTCAGTTTTCAAGCTGAAAACCAGCTTATTTTCACGGTTACTATTTTAAAACAATTAATTTTGAAATATTAAATGGTTCGCAATCAATACATTGGATCTTTTCCATCCATAATTTGAAGAGACTTGATAAAAATGTTATCGTGTTCATATATATTTCTGCACTTTTAATTTAGTGTTTTGGTGAAAAACTCGAACATAGTACTCACCTTAAGGTGGGTATTAAGTTCGAGTTTTTTCACTAAAGTGAAAACTAAATCAATAAAAAAAAGGAATAAAATTATACATATTTGTTGCAGATTTTACTATAACTTGATGGGGAATAGCCCAAAGCAAGTTTTCACAAAGTTTGTATTCCTTAAAAAGTATTATTAAAGAAAAGTAATCGTGAAAAAATGGCGATTTTAGCGGCTAAACTCGAACTTAATACTCACCTTTAGCCGCTAAAATCGTCATTTTTTCACGATTACTTTTCTTTAATAATCCATTTTAATGAATACAAACTTTGTGAAAATTTGCTTTTGGATATTCCCCGTCAAGTTATAATAAAGTCTGCAACAAATATGTATAATTTTATTACTTTTTTTACTGATTTAGTTTTCACTTTAGTGAAAATTAGCGGCTAAACTCGAACTTAATACTCACCTTAAGGTGGGTACTATGTTCGGTGTTCGAGTTGAAAACCACTTTATTTTCGCGATTACTTTTCTTTAAATAACCAAAATTATAATTGATAACAAACTTATTCCTGTAACGTCTTGTCGAAATCTAGAGGAACAAGAAACTGCGCATCAATTGAGTCAATTTATCTGCTTTGTATTGAGCTGTTTTAATAAAGTAACTACGAAAATTTCAACGCGAAAAGCGAACATAGTACTTACCTTTAACCGCGAAAATTTCAAAGCGAAAATAGTACCGCCCTTTAAAGTGGGTATTAAGTTCGAGTTTAGCCGCTAAAGGTGGGTATTAAGTTCGAGTTTAGCCGCTGAAATCGTCATTTTTTCACGATTACTTTTCTTTTATAATCCACTTTAAAGGTGAGTACTATGTTCGTGTTTTTCACCAAAATACTAAATTAAAAGTGCAAAAATATATATGAAGACGATAACATTTTTATCAAGTCTCTTATGGATGGAAAAGATCCAATGTATTGATTGCGTCCCATTTAATATTTCGAAATTAATTGATTAAAAAAAGTAACCGCGAAAATAAGCTGTTTTCAGCTTGAAAACTGAACATAGTACTCAGCTTAAGGAATACAAACTTTGTGAAAATTTGCGTTGGGCTTTTCCCCATCAAGTTCTAATAAAATTTGCAACAAATATTTATAATTTTATGCCTTTTTCTTACTAATTTAGTTTTCACTTTATCGATTTTAGCGGCTAAACTCGAACTTAATACTCACCTTAAAACCGAAATTAAATCAGTTAAAACAATATAAAATGGTACCTGTTTGATGCAAAGCAAATTTTCACGAAGTTTATATTATTTTTAATGTATTATTAGGGAAAAGTAATCGTGAGAAATGGTTATTTTAGCGGCTAAACTCGAACCCACCTTTACCAAGTTTTAAGAGAAATGTTAAAGATTATTTGTATGAAAATATAAAAATGCTTCTTCGAATCTAAACTTAAATATTTACATTTGTATAATTATGTATAGCATAATTAGTATTTTCTACAAGTTAAACATTTCGTGTATATAATTTTTTATTTGTAATATATATCTGTAACTAAGTTTTGTCAAGTGTTTCTCCTTAAATTTTATTTGTGGCGCAGAACGAAAAATACTTGTAAACTTTGAATTTTTTTAAATAAATAAATAAAATCAAGTTTTTTTTAGAGAGAGTAAAAATTAAGTATTAAGACGTTATTAAATTCATTTACTACAAATCGTTGATACCGCACACTCTTAAAAATGGACCTATACAACAATATACCTCCATATCGAAGAGGAAAACTTACCAGAACCGCATTATACTTCCAAAAAACTACTATATAAAATTTTGCATTTGACCATTGTGTTTATTGTAGTAAATCTAAATTAGTTCTTCCGACAAAGATTCTAAGGCATTTCTTCTCTATTAATTGAGCGTTTCTGAAACAGTCGTATCCAGGCTACCAGTAGAAAAATGTCAGTATTGGATTGCTTTAATTGGATTGCAAGGCTACGTAGGCGCAAGGCTACGTACGGATTCCAATTTAATATTGTATGGGTGAAGTAGTATTGCGAAGAATGTAGTATTTTAAATGAAACGACATAAAATTTTTAAATATTAAAAAAATATTTATTTGCCTTATTATACATAATTTAAAAATGCAAATTACATCTAATACCGTTTAAATTGTTTCTTAAACTTATCGTAATGATAGTTGTCCGTAGCCCTTTTGACACCATTTGGACCAACCTGGTTATTTGGATTTTCATTTGTATTATCACCAGTCTTCCATTGGTTATAACGCCTTTTCTGGTGGTCATTATTCTCCTCAATATTAACTAATAAAAAATAGAGCTCATATATTTTATGAATATCTTTAGATGAATTTTATACTCACATCGATTATGCTGCATAAAGTTAACAGCCATATTTGTGGGTACAAATTGTGAGGGTCCATCTTTTTTATTCTTTTGGTTCTGCAACAATTTCTGTTTGGCCTCTTCAGTTGCTTCGATATTTTTGATTTTTGCCTCAATACCCAAATCAACTTCGGGTATACCGTTTAGCATTTGATTGGATAACATTTCTTCTGAACGATGTGATGATGATTGTCTTAAATGATCTGGCAATGCATATAAGGCAGCCTCCTCAGGTGTTAGGTACTTTTGTGAATCTGTCACTGTATCATTGTCTGCGTTGGCATCTTCTGCACGGCCTTTCCGTTTTTGCAATTCCTGTTCTATATACTTCATCATTTCTTCATCTTCGTCACGTTTATTAGTTTCAGCTGAGAATTTTGTTCCAATACCGACATCATAGGCATCATCTTCGGCCTCCTTCATTGCACCCGATTTTAAGGCATGCATATTTACTAGGCCACCAGTTTTTACATTGAAGGGGTCCTTAATGGCTATTTCTTCTTCGGGAGCCAACTTTTTACCCAAAGCTAGACCCACCACACTAACGCCATGAGGTCTCTCGCGTAGCTTTTGTCTTTCTTTAATTTCCGCCAAGGAAAGTCTGGAAAAGCCTTTGGTAAAATTCAGAAGGAGACTTTTCGTAATCTACTACTCACGGCTCAGGTTCAGGTTCTTCATCGGAATTCCGTCTTTGTCTTAAATTTTTGCGTGGCTTTTTCTTAAAAACGATTTTGTTTTCATTTTCATTCTTGATGTCTTCGTTTTCCAGCATATTTTTTTGGATTTTATTTGATCTAATGAGATGATTGGCTATTGTTATTTATTTACAGCTGTTTTTTTTTTTGTTTTGTTTTATGAACATTAAGGTGGCTTCAATCATTTTTATATTGCGTCAAACGTTTAACCAAACGTATAAGGCTGCAACCTAAATTAGCACGTATGCGGGTCATGTTTACAAATTGTTTGAATTCAATACGTTTTCCGAGACGTATGAATTGAATGTCTGTTAAATTCAAATACTTGTCAGACATTTGCAATTATTGCTCCACTTTTGGTTGGCGCCATTTAAAGCTTGCTAGTTTGTATAAAACGCCGGAGGAAGTAAGCAACGTTTTCTTAGCTGTGTATGTGCAAATTTAAACAAATAGTGCTGTATCCATAGATTGCAATTGATTAAAATGAAAATCTAATAAAACAAACAACGTTTTCTACATTGTGTAGGAGCATATTTAACCAAATAGTGTTGTTTTCCATAGAGTGCAATTGAGTAATGTGAAAAGCCGAATAGTGAGTCAAATTCTCAAAAATCTATTGAAAATAAAAATCACCCCATAATAAGCTATAGTGTATGGTTTACATTAAGTCTCTTTCGCGTTGTGAATCCGAAATCATGACACCTTTTTGTGTGTTTTTTGCTTGAGCCGCTGAGAATTTTGGTAAGTGAAGTTCATTTGTGTATCCATTGTTCCATACATGTAAAAGCCTCAACTATTCCATCAACACACTGCTACAACAATAAGGCATAAACCAAAGAGGCCGGTGGCTGCAGTTTCCCAATTGTAAACCATATCAAAAATCTGACGACCGTTAAAAGTTATTGTGTCGTTTCAATGCTAACGAAAATAGAGAAAAAAACGACCCCATATTGCAAAAACCATACACCTTGATAAGACACCGGATCTTAACTCCTTCAGCCAGTTCGACAAAGTTGTTGATTAGGTCCCGTACGACTTAGTTTTGTTTTCAAAAATAAAAAGTCTTTCGCTCAGTCGAATGTTTTCATTGCCGCCATGGAGTCATATATTGCGGACGTATTACAAAAAGGACTACGGGGCTAGTTTAAAGTTGCGTTGTTCTTCTTCCTTACTTTATAGGGTAGGAAATTGATATGTCAATTTTTCAAACTTATTAGTATGGACCCCATACTAAATTTTACCAAAAAAACTACAAATTTTTACAAACAAAATAATCATATTTGACAAAATTTTATTTCTATAGAAAATTTTGTCAAAAAATTATTTATATAGAAAATTTTGTCAAAATTTTATTTCTGCAGAAAATTTTGTCACAATTTTATTTTTAGAATTTAGACAAAATTTTAGAAAATTTTGTGGAAATTTTATTTCTTTAGAAAATTTTGTTAAAATTTTATTTCTATAGAAATGTTTGTCAAAATTTTATTTCAATCGAATTTTTCTTTCAAAATTTTATTTGTATCGAAAAGTTTGTCAATATTTCATTTCTATAGAAAATTGTGTCAACATTTTATTTCTATAGATATATAAATAAATACATAAATAAATAGAAAATTTTGTGGAAATTTTATTTCTTTAGAAAATTTTGTTAAAATTTTATTTCTATAGAAAAGTTTGTCAAAATTTCATTTCAATCGAAATTTTTTTCAAAATTTTATTTGTATCGAAAAGTTTGTCAATATTTCATTTCTATAGAATATTGTGTCAACATTTTATTTCTATAGATTTTTTTTTTTAATTTTGTTTAAAATATTATTTCTATAGAAAATTTTGTAAAAAATTTATTTCTATAGAAAATTTTGTCAAAATTTTAATTCTATAGAAAATTTTGTCAAAAATTTATTTCTATAGACAATTTTGTCAAAACTTTATTTCTATAGAAAATTTTATCAAATGATTATTGTTATAGAAAATTTTATCAAATTTTATTTCTACAGAAAATTTTGTCAAAATTTTATTTCTATAGAAAATTTTGTCAAAATTTGTATTTCTATAGAAATTTTTATCAAATTTTTGTTTTTATAGGAAATTGTCAAAATTTTATTTCTATAGAAAATTTTGTCAAAATTTTATTTCTATAGAAAATTAATTAATTAAAATTTATTTCTATTGAAAATTTTATTCAAAATGTAGAAGATTTTGTGAAAATTTTATTTCTATAAAAAATTTTGTCAAAATTTTATTTCTATCGAAAATTTTGTCAAAATTTTATTTCTATCGAAAATTTTGTCAAAATTTTATTTCTATCGAAAATTTTGTCAAAATTTTATTTCTATAGAAAATTTTGTCAAAATTTTATTTCTATAGAAAATTTTGTAAAAATTTTATTTCTGTAGAAAATTTTGTCAAAATTTTATTTCTATAGAAAATTTTGTCAAAAAAATTTTGTCAAAATTTTATCTATAGAAAATTTTGTCAAAATTTTATTTCTATAGAAAATTAATTAAAATTTATTTCTATTGAAAATTATATTCAAAATGTAGAAGATTTTTTCAAAATTTTATTTCTATAGAAAATTTTGTCAACATTTTATTTCTATCGAAAATTTTTGCAAAATTTTTTTTTTTCTATAGAAAGTTTTGCCAATATTTTATTTCTATAGAAAATTTTGTAAAAATTTTATTTTTATAGAAAATTTTGTCAAAATTTTATTTCTATAGAAAATTTTGTCACAATTTTATTTCTATCGCAAATTTTGTCAAAATTTTATTTCTATAGAAAATTTTGTTTAAAATTTATTTCTATAGAAAATTTTATTTCTGTAGAAAATTTTGTCAAAATTTTATTTCTACAGAAAATTTTGTCACAATTTTATTTCTATAGAAATTTTTGTCAAAATTTTATTTCTATAGAAAATTTTGTCAGAATTTTATTTCTATAGAAAATTTTGTAAAAATTTTATTTCTATAGAAAATTTTGTCAAAATTTTATCTATAGAAAATTTTGTCAAAATTTTAGTTCTATAGAAAATTTTGTCAAAATTTTATTTCTATAGAAAATTAATTAATTAAAATTTATTTCTATTGAAAATTTTATTCAAAATGTAGAAGATTTTGTGAAAATTTTTATTTCTATAAAAAATTTTGTCAAAATTTTATTTCTATCGAAAATTTTGTCAAAATTTTATTTCTATCGAAAATTTTATCAAAATTTTATTTCTATCGAAAATTTTGTCAAAATTTTATTTCTATAGAAAATTTTGTCAAAATTTTATTTCTATAGAAAATTTTGTCAAAATTATATTTCTATAGAAAATTTTGTAAAAATTTTATTTCTATAGAAAATTTTGTCAAAATTTTATCTATAGAAAATTTTGTCAAAATTTTATCTATAGAAAATTTTGTCAAAATTTTATTTCTATAGAAAATTAATTAAAATGTAGAAGATTTTGTCAAAATTTTATTTCTATAGAAAATTTTGTCAAAATTTTATTTCTATCGAAAATTTTTTCAAATTTTTTTTTCTATAAAAAATTTTGCCAATATTTTATTTCTATAGAAAATTTTGTCAAAATTTTATTTCTATAGAAAATATTGTAAAAATATTTCTATAGAATAATGTGTTAAAATCTTATTTCTATAGATTGTTTTTTTTTTTTTTAATTTTGTTTAAAATTTTATTTCTATAGAAAATTTTGTAAAAAATTTAATTCTATAGAAAATTTTGTCAAAATTTTATTTATATCGCAAATTTTATATCTAATTATACAATTATTCTTCGAGCTTTATGGACAGATATAGATTAAGGAACATGGTTAATAGAGCCATTGAAAAGAAAACGCCAGATACCAATCTATACACGCCTGGACTGTACATGTTTCGGTTCGGGCGAATGAACCTTTTCCACAGCCTTTAGTATAGATCTGGCTGTATTTTTGTTTAAAATTTATTTCTATAGAAAATTTTATTTCTGTAGAAAATTTTGTCAAAATTTTATTTCTATAGATTTTTTTTAATCTTATTTCTATAGAAAATTTTGTAAAAATTTTATTTCTATAGAAAATTTTGTAAAAATTTTATTTCTATAGAAAATTTTGTAAAAATTTTATTTCTATAGAAAATTTTGTACAAAATTTATTTCTATAGAAAATTTTGTCAAAGTTTTATTGCTATCACAAATTTTGTCAAAATTTTATTTCTATAGAAAATTTTGTTTAAAATTTATTTCTATAGAAAATTTTATTTCTGTAGAAAATTTTGTCAAATTTTTATTTCTATAGAAAATGTTGTTAAAATTTTAATTCTATGGAAAATTTTGTCAAATGTTTCTTCTATAGAAAATTTTGTTTCCCTGGAAAATTTGTGAACTACTTCTTATTAGTTGGGAATATTGTGCAAAATCTAACAAAACATCAAGAATTCTACCAATCGGCCAAACAGTAAAAATCTACCATTTTTGGTAGAATTCTAACAAATGTGGAAAATATTTTCAAAAATTCGGAATTTTTCTATAATGGATTTACCATCTTTTCGACAAAATTTGAATTTGTATTATTTTACTAATTTTTACAGTTTTGAACCTATTTGTAGCAAAAAAAAAGTTAAAATTATGCATTAGAAATATGAAAAAGTATTCCGGTGTAGATAATAAGAACATTTTTGGAAGTGGTTTTAAAGTTATGCGTATAGAACCAATTTTTTGCTATGTCATAACTAAATTAGAAAAATCTTTTAGCAATGTCTCGAAAGCATTTTATTCCGAGTTTATTTAAAAATAAATTTATTTCTAATATATATGATGGGTTAAGTGCCAGTCCGGAAATATTTTTGTCGAAGGTAACAACGTATTGGGACTGTTCTATACAAGCATACTCTGCAATCAACTCATATGTATATTAAAATTATGTTTTTAAAGTTAGTACATCATGTTTGTAAAGATTGCTGTTATTTATTGTTCACGTTAAGGTTGGACACGCAAATATATATCAATACATATATCTAGGCAATCATTTCGAGTATAAAGTAATTAATATTTTCCCGGAAAATATTCGTTAGTTGTAGTAATTTATTGTGTTTGTACATTTTTTTTTGGATGATTTTCATTGAATTATGCCGATTTTCTAATTTATCATTTGTCTGTATCCATTTTTGTAACCGAATCTGAAGCTAAAGCCTTTCGTGACTTATAAACACGAACTGTATTGTCTGCACCACCAGAAACTATATACTTTGGATTCGACCAATCAATATCCAGAACTTTGTCACCATGGCCTAACAAATCATAGAGAGGGGCCTTAGGGCTAAAGAGGGAGAGTAAAATAAGAACAAATTAAGTTGACTTAATATTTTTTCATTCTCATTTGACTTACCTGCGGCAATCCCACAATTTATTTTGACTATCATAGGAACCCGATACAAAGAGATGCTCATCTGTAGTTGACCACATAATAGTTTCGACCCATTGTTGATGACCCAAATAGGTGTTGCGTACCACAGAACCTTCTGTAAATTGCAATATATAATTTACGCTTTGTACACAACAAGATGTGAAATATGAATTGAAGAACTTACGGTTTGTCCTTGGATCATAAAGTCTTATATTTTTATCTGCTGATGCAGTGACAATTAGGCGATTTAGATTGGAGTAACTGGCATCGAAAATCGATTTATTGGTGGCTATTTCAGTTTTAATACCTTCCATATTTAAATCCCATACTTTCATAGTATGATCCCAGCTGCTAGTTAGCAAAGTATCATTGTCCATCCATTGGACGGCTGAAATACATTCACGATGGCCTTGCAAAGTCATTTTGGGAGTCTACAATATTGCAAGATCTATTCAGTTTTTCTTATAGAACCAATCACAAAATACAATATTTACCCTAGTAGATCCTGAATCAAGTTTAGCTTTCTTTGTAGATCCATCAGTTGCTTCATTAATCTCCGATGACCATATTTTTAACATTGTATCCCATGAACCGGTGGCAAATCTCTCCTTATTAGGGCTTACATCTACACAATCTATACCTCTTTCATGACCTTTACAAACCGAAACACATTCTACGGAATTTGTTTCTACAACCCATTCCCACAGCATGGCAGTTTGATCTTGAGAACACGAAACAAATTTACCCCTTTCATTATCCAAGGATACCCAAGCAACAGCTTTGATGGGCATCGAATGGCCAGGAATCGTTAGAACGTGTTTGCCTTTGATCGTCCATATGTTGAGAGTATTGTCGTAGCAGCCTGTAAGTACCCATTTTCCGCTTGTTTTAACAGCTGATACCCAATCGTCGTGTAGCAGACAATCTTGTGGCTCAGGTGCCGGAAAACGCTCTACATATTCAATTTCTATGGCATCTTCAAAAGAAATTGCCTTTTCCCGCAAATGATCACATAGTCTTCCTCTCAAATACTCATCGAAAACTAAAAAATCGAATTCCACTGATTTGTGACTACCATCATCGGATGTTTGTGCCAGTAAAGTATTTACAAAAGTGTTCAATTCTGTTGTGGTCACTGTAGCATCAATGGAATAAGGAACATCGGGAACGCCATAACTGTTGTATAAAAACGTGTTCGATATTATGATAAAAATATATCATGGAAATTTCATTCATATTCATCCCACTTACTGTTCCTGTTTTGTTTTTAAATGCACTTGGACTTGTCCTTCACCATTCTCAGCTTCCATGTTTTTGTTATCTAGATTCTAATTAAATTTTGAAGAATTCCACTACTATACTATAGCGAGATCACCGTCTCAGATCGAATATATAAGTAAATTGTTAGGTTTTTTCTTTATATTTATGTTTTCGAATCTGGCTTTATTCAATTTTTCAAAAAATCACGTTTTGGTCCAATGTTTTCTTAGGCTTACACGGTCAACACATGTCAAATGAAACAGGTGTTGCCACATGATATTTCAAAACGTGGAGTCAAAGAGTACTCAGTAAAAGAGGCATTCGTGTGCTCTACAGATGAGCGAGTAATTGTTGAGGTGAAGAGGGCAGTGAGGTGATATTTGTTTACAAGGCAGCTCCACACAGAAAATCTGTAAAAGGCAATATGCTCAAGAGCCCTGTTCAATTGTAATTTGGTTTAAAGTCTTTTGTACTTATAAAGTATAATTTTTTAGGAACTATAGGAAATTAAAAAAAAAAAATAAATAAAATGTACATGCAAGTATTTTGCCATCACTACTGTTAGAAGAGCCATTTTATATTTTGTGAAACGCCAAGCGCAACTAGCTTATTATAATTTATTTAAATAACAACGAAAATAAAGTGCTGAAAACATAGTTATTGCTCTTAAATTGTGAAAGGTATATGGTGAACAATTTTCGACTAACCAAATGGAATAAAGTGACTGTTTTTTTCAGATATTTTCCCAGACACGCTGCTTCCATCGAGAATAAACAAACGACTGATAGATGCTGCAGCATGTAACTTTCTACGTGTAAATCAACATCATTCTTTTATTAAAGAAAAAAGTTATGTTAAATGTGATGAGATAAACGGATAAATGTTATATTTATAAGAATTTATAAATTTTTAATCAAATTAAAAAACATCTACAAAATCGTGTTTTATTTGACCTCAATGATTCTTTTACAACTACCTTAAAATGCACTTTTTCTGATAGTTTGAAGGGGCTCTTATTGGCAGCGTTCTAAATTGATCTAAAAAGACACCTAAATATTCCGCTAATGAGTACTTTAAAAAAAGTCGGACAAAGGGGAGGCCTCCTACTCGACCAAATATCGAAAAATAAAGTAGTTGTTCTTTGCCTAGACGTCCCCTTGAACCTTCCTTGAAAATTTCAAGCAAATCGGATAAGTTTGTTCCAAATTTCAAAAAATGAGGCAAGGGGGAGGTCCCCTTCCCGTCCATGTATTACAAAATTGGGTACCCCATAATAAATTCATAACCTCACGGAGTGTTCTCTGTAAATCTCAAGTAAATAAGATAATTTTTTTTTATAGTACTTTAAACAAAAGTCGTATAAAGGTGTGGTCCACCTCCGCGACCAACTATCGAAAAATAAAGTAGCGGGTCTTTGTCTAGACATCACCTCTAATCTTCCTTGGAAATTTCACTCAAATCGGAGAACTTTGGCCCAATTTTGAAAAAGTCGGGCAAGTGGGGTGTCTCCTTCCCCCCCCCCCCCAGATATCAAAAACTGAGGTACCCTATTTTCACCACATGATCTCCATTTTTCATGTGAAAAAAATAAAATTATTTTATAACAAAAGCTACTGCGATGAATTCAAATTATAAATTTTTGTAATGTGCGCTGGATGTAAAAAAAGATTTTCCCGCTTTCCTGTGAAACTTTTCTTGAATTTGCTAAAAACCTCACAGAGTCCGAGATCTTTCCAACGAATGCAAGACCGTGCAAATCGGTTCTTGCGTTCTGGAGTTATAGCGTCAGGAAGGAAAAACCGACTTATTTCCTTAGATTTTGCAAATTTTATTTCATTTCATTTTATTGAACATATTTGTAATATGAAAATTTTGTTAAAATTTTATTTTTATAGCAAGTTTTGTCAACATTTTATTTCTATAGATATTTTTGTCAACATTTTATTTCTATAGAAAATTTTGTCAAACATTTTTTTCTTCAGAAAATCTTTTAAAATTGTATTTGTATGGAAAATTTTGTCTACCAAAACATAAAGAATTTTACGAATTTACGAAACAGTAAAAAATCTACCATTTTTGGTAGAATTCTACCAAATGTGGCAACAGTGTTTGGGACCCCACTCACTGTTATAAATGCCAATATTCATTTTTCGCAGAATATTGCCATAGGGCGATATTTTATACGACTTATGACTGCAGACTATAAGTTTTTCCGGACGGAATGTCTGTGTTTGTAAAGAAGCTTACAGCGTGTCCAATCGATACAAATTGTGAGCGATGGCTAAATAACCAGTAAATGTGTTATCAATCCCATAAACATGCAGCAGTATCGATTATAACTTCGGACTTAACTTATAAAGGCCGGTATGCACCTCTAGCGAAAAATTTCATTCCCATAAGAAATGCATTGCTATTTATGCTAACGAAATTTTCGGTAGCGTTCAATTTCGTAAGCTGGTACGCACCTCTAATGAAAATAACAGGGTTGTCAAAAGCATTTAATTTATTACAATCATTGTGTGCGTAAAAGTTTTAAAAGGTCTGTAAATAATAAACAATTTATTTGAGGAATATTTGGAATATATATTAACAATTTTTAAAAGCGATTAGCTGGTTTAAAATTTGTGTACACAGCCCTGTTTTTTTGTTGTAGACTTAAATAAATTTTTGCTACCGAAAATTTCGCTAGAGGTGCATACTGGCCTTAATGTGGCCAATATTTGGGATATGTTCGACAGGAACGCTGTTTTCCGGCTAAACTTATAGTCTGCATGACTGATAAACAAAAACTCTTTATGTGATTGAACGATTTATCCCAATGCGGGAGCCTGTCATGTGTGCTATATGGCAAGGCTGTCGAAAGTAGTGTGTATGATATAATATAAGTTTGTTACTGTTCATTCGTTAAGGTCATTCACTAAGGTCATTCAAATAGGAGTCATCTATCGTCATTTATCTATCGTTTCATTTTCAAATCAGTCACACAGCCGGAAGACTATCCTCAAAAGATGGCCGCACAAGCAGATTCCCAACTGGAGCATATGTGCCGATTGCAGTTCGATGCACCTGTTTCCCAAATCCGTTTATCCGGTATCATATGTACCATTGGTCCCGCATCTGTTAGCGTTGAAATGCTAGAGAAGATGATGGCCACTGGTATGAATATCGCTCGCATGAATTTCTCCCATGGTTCTCATGAATATCATGCCGAGACAGTCAAGAATGTTCGTCAGGCTGCCAAAAATTACTCTGAAAAAGTAGGTTATGAATACCCCGTTGCAATTGCATTGGATACAAAGGGTCCCGAAATTCGTACCGGTTTAATCGAGGGCAGCGGAACTGCTGAAATTGAATTGAAAAAGAATGAAACTATTAAACTATCAACCAATAAGCAGTACGCCGAGAAGGGCAACAAAGACGTTGTCTTTGTAGATTATGAGAACATTGTTAAAGTGGTCAAGCCTGGAAATCGTGTTTATGTTGATGATGGTTTGATCTCTTTGATTGTAAAAGAAGTTACTGGTGACACCTTGACATGTGAAATTGAAAACGGAGGAAGTTTGGGTTCCAGGAAAGGCGTTAATTTGCCTGGTGTACCCGTTGATCTGCCAGCTGTGTCCGAAAAGGATAAGTCTGACTTGAAGTTCGGTGTTGAGCAGGGTGTTGATATCATATTCGCATCTTTCATTCGCAATGCTGCTGCACTTACAGAAATTCGCAACGTTTTGGGCGAAAATGGCAAAAACATCAAAGTCATATCAAAGATCGAAAATCAACAAGGCATGCACAACTTGGATGAAATTATTGCTGCCTCCGATGGCATAATGGTCGCTCGTGGCGATTTGGGTATTGAAATTCCACCAGAGAAGGTATTCATAGCACAAAAATCCATTATTTCCCGTTGCAACAGGGCTGGTAAACCCGTAATTTGCGCTACTCAAATGCTAGAATCAATGATCAAGAAGCCTCGTCCCACTCGCGCTGAAATTTCAGACGTAGCCAATGCTGTCCTTGATGGAGCCGATTGTGTTATGTTGTCCGGAGAAACTGCCAAGGGCGAATATCCATTGGAATGTGTGTCGACCATGGCAAAGACATGCAAAGAGGCAGAAGCTGCTTTGTGGCATAGAAATCTATTTAGCGATTTGGTACGTGCAACCCAGTCGTTCACTTTGGATGCTGCCCATGCTACAGCTATTGCCGCTGTTGAAGCCGCTAGCAAGTCATTGGCTGCAGCCATTGTTGTTATAACGACTACTGGAAAATCTGCTTACCTCATAAGCAAATATCGTCCCAGATGTCCCATCATTGCTGTGACTCGTCACTCGCAAACAGCTAGACAAGCTCATCTATACAGAGGATTGGTTCCTCTCGTTTACAAAGAACCTCCACTAACTGACTGGCTCAAGGATGTCGATGTTCGTGTTCAATTTGGTGTACAAGTCGGTAAAAAGAACGGTTTCATTAAAACTGGCGACCAAGTTGTTATTGTCACTGGTTGGAAACAGGGTGCCGGTTTCACCAACACTATGCGTATTGTACCTGTCGAATAAATTCTGAACCGCAATGGTTTAGTCTATCTGCATTGACCGTTGACTATCCACCACCATTATAATTAATGAAATCTAAATAATATTTATATATTTATTGATTAAAATAGATGTGTTAATAAAGTAGCAGTTCCAAAATGAAAAACAAACAAATGTTTTTTTCATTTATTTAATTTTTAGGAACTTTAAGGCAAATATAAAAGAAAACATGCATTGCCTACTACTAAAAATTTAATTTACATACTATATACTTGTGTTGCTACAAAAATGAAGATGTGTATTCGAGGTTGTATTTTATTGTTTATTGCATTTCGATGAGTGCTAATAGTATGCCCCATTCGCAGGAGTAAAATATACGGATTTTCTTCATATCCACATTTGTTGGATACAGAGGCGTGCCATATGTTTGATTAATGTATGTATAAGCAAATAAAAAATCCCCAAACATTTTTTCAAGGGTGGATTATCCACTGGCGACATTTCTGAGTGTTTTAAAGTTTCTTTAAGTCACCCTAATGTGAAACGCCTTTCGGGCTAGGCTATAAAAAGGAAGTACCTTGTTATTGAGCTAGACATTTGTAGAATCGGACAGCACATATTAATAGGACAGAAGTTCACCACTTGTGGTATCACAATGAAATGAATAGTCTACGTGAGTCCAAAATAAAGGACCACAATACCTAACCTACCTAAGTCCTATTGGGTATCCCAAGAAGAAAATTTCTCTACCTACAAAAATTCCATGTAGTACTATTATCGATTCTTAATATTTTGCTAACGTGAGAAAACTTACCGCGTTTAAGGGCGATAACTCAACCAAGTGGTTGGAAATGTGAATGTGAATTGAAAGAATCAATCGCACAGAAGGAGCCGACTTTGACCAATTGCTTAGGAATTGTGTCCCAGGCCACACACCAATTGATAATGATTCGCCAACAGCTTCGGGAGTTTGGTGGGGTAGGAAGGCCTCTGGGGAGGGGGCTTAGACCCCCAGAAAAAATTTAGCCCCCCCCCAGAATTTGAAAACCTTGCCGTTGCCGATGGCAATGTATGAAGTCTGATATTTATGAAATAGAGCTGTGATTGAACTTATGGTTTAGTTGAATAACTAACAGCCTGTTTCTCTATGTCGAACGAGTTCAAGCAATCAACTGAAATGCATCGAAACAGCTGTTTTTTGGTTATAAATTTAGCTGTTTGTTTTCATTTTAGTCTATCCACAGAGCTCATTCGTCATACATAGACAGGCTGTAAAGCTCCTTTATTATATTGTTTAGTCTGGTTTAGTCATCTTAATTAAAAAATAGTAATTGGTATTAAAACTATTCTTTCATAAATTAATATCTTAATAATGCTGCAAAAAAGCGTCGCCAAAAAAGAAGTGAAAATGTTATTTTTGGGTCCGGAAGTGGTGCAAAATTGGCGGAGAAGCGATGAATGTAATAGGAACTCGTCATAGAACGAATGTCCACCGTTGCAATAAATTTGCATCACTTCTTACGGTGTGATACATATCGTTGTGTGATATTTTCCCAAATAAATAATTTTTATTTATTCGGTTTTTATTTGATTTTTGGTCGAACTTATGTTAGAATTATATAAATATTTATAAAGACCTCGAGCTTCAAGAAACATTAATTTATAATAATTTGTATATTTTTTTATACATTCTAACGCTTGTTTGAATATTTTCAAAAATTATCGATTTTTCTATAATGGATTTAGCATTTTTGTGGCAAAATTTGAATAATTTTTACCATTTTATTTATTCTTACTCTTTTTTAAACTATTTGAAAAAAGAAAACAAAAATTACGCATTAAAATATGAAAAAACTGAAGTAAAAAACGTCCTGTGTAGTTAATACAATTAACTTCTTTGTGAGGACATTTTTGGAAGTGCTTTTAAAGTTGTGCCTTTAAAACAAATCTCAATTTTTTGGTTGGGAAAAGTGTGGAACTACTTTTAGTTGCTTTATTATATATTATTTTGATGTCTATTATTGTATTCTTTTTTAGGAAATAAAACAATAACTGAACCTATAAGTGCAGTCTATAAATTTTTAGCTAGGGGGGCTATAGCCGGGTTTGAGACTCTTTTGAACAGTGTTAGAAGTGGCTAACACAAAACAAAGTTGCAGTGGGTATTAGAGGTGTGCACGTGACACGAAATTGTCGTGACTCACGAAAATTTTCATGATTCGTGCGTGAGTCGTGAGTCACGCTCATGACAACAGCGTGAGTGTGCGTGAGCGTGATTAACACACCAAAATGTGGTGCGTGAGCGTGAGTCACGAAAATAATATCTTCGTGAATGACCGTGAGTAACGAATTACACTCACGAAAATATTCCTGCTCACCAACATAAAACGCTTAAGAGTTAAATTCAATTACAATTTTAGTGACACCTGGGTGTTAAGAGTTTAATAAAACTCTCGATTTTAATAATGCAAATGTTTTCAGACACTTCGGTAAGGTGAATTAATCATAAAATTATTCGTGAGTCACGGTATTTTTAGTTAGTCACCACGTTTTCGTGCGTGAGTACAAATTTTCTTTTCGTGAGTGTGCGTGAGGCCTACCAAAAAATATAGTGCGTGAGTGTGCGTGAGTATGATTTTTCAGTCGTGAGTGTGCGTGAGCTGAGTAAACTATTACTCACGTGCACACCTCTAGTGGGTATACAACCTATATATTAGAGGTGTGCACGTGAGTACTATTTAACTCACGCACACTCACGACGGAGAAATCTTATTCACGCACGCTCACGCACGATATTTTTGGTAGGACTCACGCTCACGAAAAGAAAATTTGTACTCACGCACACTCACGCACGAAAATCTTTTAAATGTCGCGACTCACGAATAATTTTATGAGTAATTTACCTGTAGAACCTGACTGAAAATATGAGTATGATTAAAATCGAGAGCGTTATAAAACTTTTAACACTTAGGTTGTCACTAAAATTATATATGAATTGAACTCGTAAGTATTTTATGTTCGTACGCGGGATTACGCACACTCACGAAGATATTATTTTCGTGACGCATATGTTGTACGTGACTCACGCGTGAGTCACGAAAATTTTTGTGAGTCATGAAAATTTCGTGTCACGTGCACAACTCTACTATATATACCATAAAATACTAACGAATCGAACTATGATTGTATCATCGTCATTTATGGTTCAATCTGAAAAAACTTGAGCTAACACAAACCCAAGCTGGAGTGGGTAGTAACTCTTATTTTTAAGGAAATTTTTCATTTCTATAGAAATAAAATGAAAAATTTACTAAAGAAATTAAATTTTGACAGAATTTTCTATAGAAATAAAATTTTGACAAAATTTTCGAAAGAAATAAAAATTTTAAAAATTCTTCTATAGAAATAAAATTTTGACAAAATTTTCAATAGAAATAACTTTTTGACAAAATTTTCTATAGAAATAAAATTTTTAAAAAATTTTCTACAGAAATAAAATTTTGACAAAATTTTCTATTTCAATTAATTTTTGACAAAATTTTCTATAGAAATGAAATTTTAAAAAAATTTTCTATAGAAAATATAGAAATAAAATTTTGACAAAATTCTCTATACTCAGCAAAAACTCTCATTAAGCCTATTTAAAAATCTATAACCACTTATTAATTGACATCGCTCCGGATTACATTTACAAAGTACTTCTCCCCAGGAATACCTTCGGCCATGAAGTAAGTAGTGCTTTTAAAGCATATAATCAGCTAATATGTAATCACTTATTCGTAGATATACCAAAGATAGCAAATCTCGAAAATATTGACTTCTCTAGCCGATTACAATGGATCAAAATATGGCCAGTAATGCTGTAATATGAACACTACTTGAATAGAAATGAATATTGCAGAAATAAATAAAAATCTAACAAGTCATCTAAATAAGATTACACGCAAATTAATTTCACACTTAAAATAGAAATAAAAGTGGGTTGTTTGAAGGAGTTTGATTCGTGTTATACGTTATAATAAACCTAATAGACCACATTAGGCTCGAAAACTACTAAAGGTGGATTTTAACTCCCTTTTTTATAAGGAAAATGACAGGCGAAATCTAGTTAAAGTTTTGAAAGTGTAATGGAAATGAGGTATAACATAATAAATCATTTATTTAAAACATAATATGGTAATGTCATTAATTTAAAACACAACTATTATAAAATATTCGTGAAGAATATTCCTGAACTTTTTGAGTTTTTTAAGTAAATGCTCAATTATTTGAATAATTATACCTAATGATACCATAATTTATTCTATTTTATTAAGTCATTAACAGCCAAATGCATCACATGTTGAGAATAACAATTCGAAAATGACCAAGAAGTATTTATTATTGTCATTACAACTTAGTCATTATAATCACCGGTAATGACAGCTTTACTCCTGGTAATGCAAATTGTAATGAGATGTGATTACCTAGTTTTCGCTGGGTAGGAATAAAATGTTGGCAAAATTTTCTATAGAAATAAAATTGTGATAAAATTTTCTGTAGAAATAAAATTTTGACAAAATTTTCTATAGAAATAAAATTTTGACAAAATTTTCTATAGAAATAAAATTTTGACAAAATTCTCTATGGAAATAACATTTTGACAAAACTTTCTATAGAAATAACATTTTGACAAAATTTTCTATAGAAATAAAATTTTGACAAAATTTTCTTTAAAAATAAAATTTTGACAAAATTTTCTATTGAAATAAAATTTTAACAACATTTTCAATAGAAATAAAATGTTGACAAAATTTTTATGACAAAATTTTCTATAGAAATAAAATTTTGACGAAATTTTGTATAGAAATAAAATTTTGACAAAACTTTCTATAGAAATAACATTTTGACAAAATTTTGTATAGAAATAAAATTTTGACAAAATTTTCTTTAAAAATAAAATTTTGACAAAATTTTCTATAGAAATAAAATTTTAACAACATTTTCAATAGAAATAAAATGTTGACAAAATTTTCTAAAGGAATACAATTTTGACAAAATTTTCTATAGAAATAAAATTTGGACAAACTTTTCTACAGAAATAATATTTTGACAATATTTTCTATAGAAATAAAATTTTGACATAATTTTCTATAGAAATCAAATTTTGACAAAATTTTCTATAGAAATAAAATTTTGACAAAATTTTCTATAGAAATAAAATTTTGATAAAAATTTCTATAGAAATAAAATTTTGATAAAATTTTCTATAGAAATAACATTTTGACAAAATTTCCTTTAAAAATAAAATTTTGACTAAATTTTCTATAGAATTACAATTTTAACAACATTTTCTATAGGAATAACATTTTTACAAACTTTTCTACAGAAATAATATTTTGACAATATTTTCTATTGAAATAAAATTGACATTTTTTCTATAGAAATAAAATTTTGACAAAATTTTCTATAGAAATAAAATTTTGACAAAATTTTCTATAGAAATAAAATTTTGACAAAATTTTCTATAGAAATAAAATTTTGACAAAATTTTCTATAGAAATAAAATTTTGACAAAATTTTCTATAGAAATACAATTTTGACAAAATTTTCTATAGAAATACAATTTTGACAAAATTTTCTATAGAAATAAAATTTTGACAAAATTTTCTTTAGAAATAAAATTTTGACAAAATTTTCTATAGAAATAAAATTTTGACAAAATTTTCTTTAAAAATAAAATTTTGACTAAATTTTCTATAGAATTACAATTTTAACAACATTTTCTATAGAAATAAAATTTTGACATTATTTTTTATAGGAATAAAATTTTGACAAACTTTTCTACAGAAATAAAATTTTGACAATATTTTCTATTGAAATAAAATTTGGACAATATTTTCTATAGAAATCAAATTTTGACAAAAATTTTTATAGAAATAAATTCTAAACAAAATTTTCTATAGAAATGAAATTTTGACAAAATTTTTTATCGAAATAAAATTTTGACAAAATTTTCTATGGAAATAAAATCTTGACAAAATTTTCTATAGAAATAAAATTTTGACAAAATTTTCTATAGAAATAACATTTTAACAAAATTTTCCATGGAAACTAAATTTTCTATAGATATAACGTTTTGACAATTTTTTCTATATAAATAAAATTTTGTCAAATTTTTCTATAAAAATAAAATGTTGACAAAATTTTTTATAGAAATAAAATTTTGACAATTTTTTTTATATAAATAAATGTTTGTCAAATTTTTCTGTAGAAATAAAATTTTGACAAAAATTTTCTACAGAAATAAAATTTTGACAAAAATTTCCTTAGAAATGAAAACACAAAAAACAATGAGATGTCATTCCAAATTAAGTGAACAAAGAAAATCGTCGGGTATACTTGGCAAAGAGGTCAGTTGAAAATGTACACCTTCGATTGGCCACCAGGGTTCAAGCATCGCCGCAACGTTCGATGGTCAATTCCCCATCGTATTCATTGACTGTAGATCCAAAATATATGCCGAATATTATCTGGAAGATATCCTAAATATGGTATTGAAACCCTGGGCAGACAAACATTTTGCTGACCATGGATATTCCAACAGAACTCAGCACCATCGCAGGCAGCGAGTGTCACAAAACAATGGTTTTAAAAGGAGGTTCCTCGCTTTATTTCTACCACACAATGGCCATCAGCGTTGCCAGAATTGTTTCACCAAAAACCGCTAGATTTGCCCAAAAAAATAGCTAAAAAAAGCTAAAAAATGCAAAAAAATAGCTAGAAAAAAAAGCTAAATTTTTTTGTATCAAAAGTCACATTTTATATTGAAATTTAACAAACTTGAAGGCTTTATTTCACTTCAAATGCATATTATTTTCATTTTAATTCCACTTCTGTGAGACTGTAACAATATCTAAGGCATATTAGCTCTGTTTGCGTATTCGATACATTTTGATTACTATCACAAATTTATTGGAAGTCCTTCGTTTTGTGGGAGCTACCTTCCCAACACCTCTATTTTATTTACTTGTTATTTTAACATATTAAATAATCTAAGCATGCTTTGGATATGGAAAAAAAATGATTTGTCATTTTTTAAAATAAAATTTTAGTTTGGTTTTGAAATTGGGAGAAATTCGAAATACATTACTTTTATTTAAATTGTAGAAAATACCTACAGTTTACATTTCCCAGTAAAAACATTTTCCTTTTCTTCATGACCTATCAAAGTGCTTTAAAAACGTGCTAACGCCAACTTAAATTTCCAAATTCAGACTCGACTTCAAGTGGAAATTATTGTATGTATACGTTTTTAAAATAAAGTGTTGAAAATCATCTTCTATATTTGAACGCTATTTTGGTTTGTGGTCAAGAAGTAAAAACCCCTCACATTTAAAGACTATTTCATTAATTCTTCCTTCTTTCATGAAAAGAAGAAGGACAAAACGACTTTATCGTCTTTTGGACAAGGAAAACAGATTATATAAGAGAAATTCACAAATGCTATTATAACCAAAATTCGCGTTCGTATTTTAAGGAGATGAAATCTTTGTCCTCACGACAATATTTTTTCAGTGCACAAAGCAATTCACATCTGCTATTTTAATTCAGTAATATCGTAATAACTTTAGAATATTATAATAACATAAAAAAGATAAACGAGTCAAATGATAACTTTTATGAATATGATGAAAAAACTTTACAACAAGGTGTATTTGCTACAAAAATGCCCATGTATTGCTACAAAAATGCCCGCATAGTGGCTGGAATCTTTATTAATGTTTCAACTGAGCTTTGAAATATGTGGAAACCCTTATTCTTGCAGCAAGGCTTAGATAAAAACGCCGTTTTATCCATATTTCAATAGAAACATGTCGAAAATAAAAAAACCAAAAATAGCAAAAAGGGCCATGAAAAAAGCCAGAAAAAAAGCTAAAGCATTTTTTCCCGCTAAACGTCTTCAAAGAAAGCCAAATCTAGCGGGGAAAAAGCTAAATTGGCAACGCTGATGGCCACCAACATTTCCGGATCTCAATCCGTGGAAATTTAGCACCTGTGGCAGTTTGGAGAGAAAGGTTGGCACAAAAAAATACCAAAGAGTTGATCATCTCAAGAAGGCGCTTCGCCGGGAATAGGCCAAAATACCGGAGAGTCACATTCGCCCATTATGCTATGGCTTTGTCAGTCGCTTGAAGGCCATAATCCGTGCCAAAGGTAAACTGATTCTAAAATTTGATGTAATTTCCGACATTGTTGCTTTGAACATTAAAATTAAAAACTATAGCGCTTTACTTTGTGACATTACATATAAGCCACCCAGTACACATATTATTCAGTATTATTGGACTAAATTTGTTCGCCAGTACCACTGTGCGGTGGGGGGGGGGGGGGGTAAATATAAAATTCCTCTAAATTACAATGACACTCAAAATCATTGAAACTAATAACTTCCATTTTTGGCAGATACTCGAATATCTCCACACTCCATATTCAAAAGATTTGTTCGTAACCTTCCTCAAGATGATGGGGGCATGGAGGTTGTCTGCAGTGGCACAACTAAATATGAATTGACTAACAAACTACAAAAGTCCACTTGATAGCCACTTAACCTTCCAACTGCTGGATGTTCAAAGTGGTTTCTGTTGGCTTAAGAAAATCTACAAAAAAAAAAAGCAAATTCACGCACAGAAAAAACATGTTTGGACATGGTTGCCGCATCCATTTAATGCTTATTTAGAGTATTTAATTGTCGCGAAAACCATGTATTTTGTCTTTGTAAAAATAATTTTCGAGTGGAGAAAAATATATGTTGGCAATAAGCATTTAAATGGTTCTCAAATGCCGCAAACATGTTCTATTATTTAAATGATAGAATTTGAGACCATTATATGGTCAGGAAAATCATGTACCTGACCATTCAATTTTTTTTTACTTTTTTGCAAAGAAAAAAGTATTTTTATAGTTTACGTATAGATATGTCTACAAGCATTACATGGCCATAAAGATCATGTACATTGTTTTCGTGACCATTTAATTTTTTAATTTTTTTGCAGCGACAAGAATTTTATAAAAACATTGAGCAGGTACACACGATTTTCATTTTGCGCGTCAGTCGTGTGTTGATTGTTTCTTGGAATGGACGGAGAATACGGAATTATTGTGTTTTGTGTTAATTTATTTATTCAGAAATGGCACGTGGTTTTATGTGAATACAAAAAAGGAAAGTGTAATTGAAACAAATGTACCTGGTTTTTGTTCTGCATTTTGACATATGGTATAATTTATTTTTATTTGCAGTTATATGATGTCTGTGTTTGTACATTTGATGGGCACGAAGTAAATATGGAATGATTTCTTATTGTTGAAATTGAACCAAACTAGAGCGTGTAAAAATATGTGAAGTTTGCTTGCACAACATTATAAATACAAATAAACAATGAATTAGTTTATAAATAAATAAAAACAAATAAATAAAGTTGATTTTGTGTTTTCTTTTCTCAAGTGGCGTCCTTTTTTCGACGACGAAAAAAGTTTTTTCATAAAAATCAAAACATTTTAGGTTGTGACCATGTTCTTTTAACTAGAAGAAAAACATTTTTGACGAATAACATAACATTTTAGATCGTGACCATTGTCTTTTAATGGAAACAAAATTATTTTTATCAATATAATAACATTTTAGATGAGGACAATTGTATTTTTCTTAGAACCATGTTCACTGAGCCAACATGGTTGCAGGTTAAAATGTTACATGGTCGCCGCAAAAATAGCTGCTATCATATTATTTTGCTCTTCGAATATGATTGTGGCAATCATGTTTCTTCTCTGCGTGTTATAACTGGAATTGAATGAAACGATTCGGATATATGAGATGATGATGATGATGATGATACTTGGAGTAGCTAACTTTGGCCGAAGATTTTACGTAATTTCATTATACGAATGTGCTCATCTACCATTCTCCCAAAGGAGGTTAACTGACTGACCACCATCAATAAATGACCAAATTGAGTGATCAAATTAATTTTACTGATTTTTGTTTTAGTTTTAGTTGTGAGTGTAACTCTGAGGTTCATCCATGTGTGAGAGTTGAGTGAACTTGTTTGGGTTTTTATTTTGGCAATCTCCAAATCAGCAACTTTCAATTGATCATTGTTACCTGATGAAATCTTGATTGCTTTCTATGGATATAACCTTTGGAATTGGAAATGCCTAAATAAATATTTCGGGCAGGACTCATTTATTAAATTATTGTTTGAGTTTTTTTTTAGATCTTACCATTGGCTATAAGGTGAGGTTTTTTTCTATTTTAAGAAAATGGAAACCATAGGTGTATTCTTATTATGGGGTTCATTGGGAAGTCTGGAATATTTAAGATAGTTCGGACAGTTCCAGCGTCCACTAAGCCGTCACGTTATCCCTACATTACATTTTGAACTCATATTGGATATATTAAGTCATGGTAGGATTAATTTACAAAAACCATATCCAGATATTTGGAAAATGGTTCTGGAAAAATGTTTGACACTCATTTTGGTCAAATATTGGCCCAGTGTGACCCTAGCCTTAGATAGTAATTCCCAGCATATAATGACATCATTAATTAATATAGAAGCCACTGTTGTGCAATGGTTACCATGCCTGCCTTGAATAAAAAGGGTCGTGGGTTCAATTGCTGCTTTGACTGATCACCAAAAAGTTTTTCAGCTGCAGATTATCCCCTCCCGTGTAATGTTGGAGACATTTTTGAGTGTTTCAAAGCTAAAGCGCCCAGCAAAAAAATTTGGAAGTTCTTCTTAAGGCACAACTTTAAAAGCACTTCCAAAAATGTCCTCCCAAAGAAGTTCTTTATTTTAGCTGCACAGGAAGTTCTTTTAATTCAATTTTTTATAACTCGCTTTTTTTCATATTTTTAATGGAAAATTTAAAATTGTTTGTTTCAAATATGTTAAGCATAGATTAAGAATTAACATATATATATGGCCGTAAGTTCGTAGAAACTTCTACTGAAGACTGTCATCCACAATCGAATTACTTGGGTTGCGGTAACACCTGCCGATGGCAAGGTATCTTAAAACTTCCTAACACCGTAATATATACCACATAGTCCATACGTGGTATATATTAAACTAAAAAGGCCGATTAAATATAATTAAGTTTAAAGTTTCTATAGAAATAAAATTTTGACAAAATAAAATTTTGACAACATTTGCTATAGAAGTAAAATTTGGAAAAAATTTTCTATAGAAATAAAATATATAGAAAATAAAAAATTTTCTATAGAAATAAAATTTGGAAATTTTTTTCTATAGAAATAAAATTTTGACAAAATTTTCTATAGAAATAAAATTATGACAAAATTTTGACAATGTTTTCTATAAAAATAAAATTTTGACAAAATTTTCTATAGAAATAACATTTTGACAATATTTTCTATAAAAATAAAATTTTGGTAGATTATTTTTGGCTCGAGTGGCAACCATGATTATGAACCGATATGGACCAATTTTGGCATGGTTATTAGCGGCCTTATACTAACACCATGTTGCAAATTTCAACCGGATCGGATGAATTTTGCTCCTCCAAGAGGCTCCGGAGGACAAATCTGGGGATCGATTTATATGGGGGCTATCTATAATTATGGACCGATATGGACCAATTCTTGCATGGTTGTTAGAGACAATATACTAACACCATGTTCCAAATTTCTACCGGATCGGATGAAATTAGCTCCTCCAAGAGGCTCCGGAGGACAAATCTGAGGATCGATTTATATGGGGGCTATCTATAATTATGGACCGATATGGACCAATTCTTGCATGGTTGTTAGAGATAATATACTAACACCACGTACCAAATTTCAATTGTATCGGATGACTTTTGCTCCTCTAAGAGGCTGCGGAGGTCAAATCTGGGGATCGGTTTATATGGGGGCTATATATAATTATGGGCCGATGTGGACCAATTTTTCATGGTCATTAGATAACATATACTAACACCATGTACCAAATTTCAGCCGGATCGGATGAAACTTTCTTCTCTTAGAGGCCTCGCAAGCCAAATCGGTGGATCGGTTTATATGGGGGCTATATATAATTATGGACCGATGTGGACCAATTTTTGCACGGTTGTTAGAGATCATATACCAACACCATGTACCAAATTTCAGCCGGATCGGATGAAATTTGGTTCTCTTAGAGGCTCCGCAAGCCAAATCGGGGAATCGGTTTATATGGGGGCTATATATAATTATGGACCGATGTGGACCAAATTATGCATGGTTGTTAGAGACTATATACTAACACCATGTACCAAATTTCAGCCGGATCGGATGTTGGTTCTCTTAGAGGCTCTGCAAGCCAAATCGGGGGAACGGTTTATATGGGGGCTATATATAATTATGGACCGATATGGACCAATTTTTGCATGGTTGTTAGAGACCATACCAAATTTCCGGATCGGATGAAAATTGTTTCTCTTAGAGGCTCTGCAAGCCAAATCGGGGGATCGATTTATATGGGGGCTATATATAATTATGGACCGATGTGGACCAAATTTTGCATGGTTGTTAGAGACTATATACTAACACCATGTACCAAATTTCTTCCGGATCGGATGTTGGTTCTCTTAGAGGCTCAGCAAGCCAAATCGGGGGATCGGTTTATATGGGGGCTATATATAATTATAGACCGATGTGAACCAATTTTTGCATGGTTGTTAGAGACCATATACTTACACCATGTACCAAATTTCAGCCGGATCGGATGAAATTTGCTTCTCTTAGAGGCCTCGCAAGCCAAATTTGGGGGTCCGTTTATATGGGGGCTATACGTAAAAGTGGACCGATATGGCCCATTTGCAATACCATCCGACCTACATCAATAACAACTACTTTTGCCAAGTTTCAATTCGATAGCTTGTTTCGTTCGGAAGTTAGCGTGATTTCAACAGACGGACGGACGGACGGACGGACATGCTCAGATCGACTCAGAATTTCACCACGACCCAGAATATATATACATTATGGGGTCTTAGATCAATATTTCGATGTGTTACCTATGGTGGAGGGTATAATAAAATGGTAAAAATTATTTTAATTTTTCTGAAAAAAAAATGCCAAATCCATTCTAAAAATTTGCGAATTTTTGAAAATATTTGATGCCAAACGTTCCAAACAAGCGTAAGAATGCATTTTTAATGCATTCTAATTTTAAAAATTATTTATTTGGCAAAATATCACCAAATTTCTTAATTCACACCCAAAACAATGGATTCGCATCACACCTTAAGAAGTGATGCAAATCAATTGCAACCGCTGTTAAAATGGTGGACATCCGTCCTATGACAAGCCCATGTTAAATTCATCACTTCTGCGCCAATTTTTTGGCGACACTTTTGCTGGGTAGTTTCACAGCAATGCGAAACTCCGTTCGGACACGGCTATAAAACGGAGGTCCTTTGTCATTGAGCTAAACATGTAATCAGGCAGCACTCAATGATGAGAGAGAAGTTCACCACTGTGATATCACAATGGGCCGAATTGTCTAAGTGAACATGAAATATCGTGCTGCCACTATACCTAACCAAGACATCAGCATAGAGCTCAACATCGTTCGTTGGCTGTTATGAGTGGACACAGAAAACTGTTTCAATCCGGAAGTGTAAGCGGTATAACATAATAAGAATGGGTCTGTACTCATTCTATCCTATCAACGTAAATTTTGAAAAAATTTATTCCTAGAGAAATTTTTGTCAGAATTGTATACCTAGAGAAAATTTTGTCAGAATTGTATACCTAGAGAAATTTTTTCAAAATTTTACGCCTAGAGAAATTTTTTTCAAAATTTTATTCTTAGAGAAGATTTTGTCAAAATTTTATTTCTGAAGAACATTTTGTCAAAATTTTATTCCCAGAGAAAATTTTGCCAAATTTCATTCTTAGAGAACATTTAGTCAAAATTATGTTTCTAGAAAAAAATTGTCAAAATTTTTAATTTTGAAAAAAAAAATATTCATAGGGAAAACTTTGTCAAAATGTTATTCCTAGAAAAAATTTTCTCAAACTTTTATTCCTAAAGAAAGTTATGTAAAAATTTCATTTCTATAGAAAATTTTTTCTACAGAAATTTTTTTAAAAATTTTATTCCCAGAGAAAAATTTTCAAAATTTTATTTCTTTTGAAAATTTTGTCAAAATTTTATTCCTAGAGAAAACGTTATCAAAATTTATTCTTAGAGAAAATTTTGTCAAAATTTTATTTCTTTTGAAAATGTTGTCAACATTTTATTCCTAGAGAAAACGTTATCAAAATTTATTCTTAGAGAAAATTTTGTCAAAATTTTATTACCAGAGAAAATTTTGGTAATTTTTTTCTATAGAAAATTTTGTTCATTGACATAATTCTGTCAAAATTGTATACCTATAGAAAATTTTATTCTCAGAGAAAATTTTGTCAAAATTTTATTCCTAGAGAAAATTTTGTCAAAATTTTATTTCTAGAAAAAATTTTGTCAAAATTCTATGCCTAGAAAAAATTTTGTCAAAATTGTATTCCTACCGAAAATTTTGTCAAACTTTTATTCTTGCAGAAAATTTCCTATAGAAAATTTTGTCAAGATTTTATATCTAAAGAAAATGTTCAAAATTTTATTCCTAGAGAGGAGTTTGTCAAAATTTTATTCCCAGAGAAAATTTTGTCCAAATTTCATTCCTAGAGAACATTTTGTCAAAATTATGTTTCTAGAAAATAAAATTGTAAAAATTTTTAATTTTGAAAAAAAAAAAATATTTATAGGGAAAATTTTGTCAAAATTTTATTCCCAGAACAAATTTTCTCAAACTTTTATTCCTAGAGAAAATTTTGTAAAAATTTCATTTCTGTAGAAATTTTTTTCAAAATTTTTTTGGTAGAGAAAATTTTGTCAAAATTTAATTTCTTTTGAAAATGTTGTCAAAATTTTATTCCTAGAGAAAACGTTTAAATTGAAATTTATTCTTAGAGAAAATTTTGTCAAAATTTTATTACCAGAGAAAATTTTGTCAAGATTTTATTACCAGAGAAAATTTTGTCAAAATTTTATTTCTAGAGAAAATTTTGGTAATTTTCTCTATAGAAAATTTTGTCAAAATTTTATTCCTAGAGAAAATTTTGTCAAAATTTTATTTCTAGAAAAAATGTTGTCAAAATTCTATGCCTAGAAAAAATTTTGTCTAAATTGTATTCCTACCGAAAATCCACTTTTATTCTTGCAGAAAATTTCCTATAGAAAATTTTGTCAAGATTTTATTTCTAAAGAAAATGTTGTCAAAATTTTATTCCTAGAGAAGATTTTGTCAAAATTTTATTCCTAGAGAAGAGTTTGTCAAAATTTTATTCCCAGAGAAAATTTTGTCAAAATTTCATTCCTAGAGAACATTTTGTCAAAATTATGTTTCTAGAAAAGAAAATTGTAAAAATTTTTCATTTTGAAAAAAAAAATCATTCATAGGGAAAATTTTGTCAAAATTTTATTCCTAGAAAAAATTTTCTCAAACTTTTATTCCTAAAGAAAATTTTGTAAAAATTTTGTCAAAATTGTATTCCTACCGAAAATTTTGTCAAACTTTTATTCTTGCAGAAAATTTCCTATAGAAAATTTTGTCAAGATTTTATATCTAAAGAAAATGTTCAAAATTTTATTCCTAGAGAGGAGTTTGTCAAAATTTTATTCCCAGAGAAAATTTTGTCCAAATTTCATTCCTAGAGAACATTTTGTCAAAATTATGTTTCTAGAAAATAAAATTGTAAAAATTTTTAATTTTGAAAAAAAAAAAATATTTATAGGGAAAATTTTGTCAAAATTTTATTCCCAGAACAAATTTTCTCAAACTTTTATTCCTAGAGAAAATTTTGTAAAAATTTCATTTCTGTAGAAATTTTTTTCAAAATTTTTTTGGTAGAGAAAATTTTGTCAAAATTTAATTTCTTTTGAAAATGTTGTTAAAATTTTATTCCTAGAGAAAACGTTTAAATTGAAATTTATTCTTAGAGAAAATTTTGTCAAAATTTTATTACCAGAGAAAATTTTGTCAAGATTTTATTACCAGAGAAAATTTTGTCAAAATTTTATTTCTAGAGAAAATTTTGGTAATTTTCTCTATAGAAAATTTTGTCAAAATTTTATTCCTAGAGAAAATTTTGTCAAAATTTTATTTCTAGAAAAAATGTTGTCAAAATTCTATGCCTAGAAAAAATTTTGTCTAAATTGTATTCCTACCGAAAATCCACTTTTATTCTTGCAGAAAATTTCCTATAGAAAATTTTGTCAAGATTTTATTTCTAAAGAAAATGTTGTCAAAATTTTATTCCTAGAGAAGATTTTGTCAAAATTTTATTCCTAGAGAAGAGTTTGTCAAAATTTTATTCCCAGAGAAAATTTTGTCAAAATTTCATTCCTAGAGAACATTTTGTCAAAATTATGTTTCTAGAAAAGAAAATTGTAAAAATTTTTCATTTTGAAAAAAAAAATCATTCATAGGGAAAATTTTGTCAAAATTTTATTCCCAGAGAAAATTTTCTCAAAATTTTATTCCTAGAGAAAAATTTGTCAAAATTGTATTCCCAGAGAAAATTTTCTCAAAATTTTATTCCTAGAGAAAAATTTGTCAAAACTTCATTTCTATCGAAAAATTTGTCAAAATTTTTTTCCTAGAGAAAATTTTATTTCTATAGAACATTTGTGAAGTACCTCTTAGGTGGAGGGGAATATTTTGCAAAATCTATCATAACATCACGGATTCGACCAATCTACCAAACAATAAAAAGTCTACCATTTTTGGCAACCGTGTTTGGGAGTCACTGAACCCCTTGGAACGCCTTATCGCCAATCCCTCGCCCATTGAACAGATGTAACCAATTTTATAATTTCCAGAGATACTTTCATTATGCAGACGAGAAAAACAAAACGAATAAACATAACTAACGTGTTTTGAATTGAAGATGAGTTGGGTTTCATTTGCAATGAGAGTGACAAAAAAAAACGAAAATTATCCACAAAAACCACAATTTGCAAAAAAAAAAAAACGACACTAACAAAAAGAAATGAACCCTGAAGCCTCATATGAATCTCATACTCTCACAAAAAAATAACCACCAAAAAATATAACTCAAAGAAATCTCCAACACAAAATCTAGTTGTTAGCCAAGTTTATAAACAGTGGCCATAGTCATAGCTTGGTTACTATTAACGTTTGAAACGTCCTAAAGGTAAGATCGTATAAAACAGGAGCGCATGCGCGCATTCAAGATAAGTGGTTTTATTTACCATAAGCTGTCAACAAGAAAAAAAACCGGACAAGGATTAACCTAACAGTGCTTATTATTAATCTTTATTTCCTGGTGTTTTATTATAGAGTGCAAGTGCTACACACAGTGAATATGAAATCTCTTTTGGTGTGCTTATCTGTTTTGGCTATTGCGGTTTTGGCCATCGCCATGCCTCAGCAACGTGAAGGTGCTGCCTATACCAATGAGGCTATTCGCCAAGCCCAACAAACTTTCCTTATACCCAAAGATGCCCAAATCCAAAATGTCCAAGAGGGTATCGAATTGGGAGCCTACGAACAGATTCCCGGTAACCAGCGTATCAATCTCTTTGAAATCTTAGGTGATCAAGTGCCCTCAGAAGTTATTAACAACTTGCAATCTCAAGTGGATCAAATTGGTCGTAACTAAATTGGATTAAATCATCAACGCATTTACTTCAAAATCATCCAGCATTTCATTTAAAAATATCCCATTTTTTGATCATTTTCCTTTACCTTTCACAATTTCATTTCTCCCACAAAAAAAAAAAAAACAAAAACTTCCTCATATTCATGTTGAAATTGTTATTGTATTTTTGTTTTTATTGATAAATAAATTTAATTTAATTAAAAATATAAATTAAAAAAAAAACTATTTTATTAATTAAAAACTACATCCACAAGTTCAGTTCATCGACAATAATGAAAGAAAGAAAATTCATTACATACATTTTAAATTTAATAAAATAAAATTTATAAATTTTAATAATAAATTAAATTAAATAAAATTAATTTAAAAAAAATATTAATTAAAAAAACTGCTGGTTACTCTATATGCAAACCCTCAGTTCATCGACCGGAGATAATGAAAGAGAGATACTATAAAATATAAATTATAAATTAAATAAAATAAAAATAATAAATTTTAATAAAAAAAAAAATAATTAAAATAAAAAAATAAATCTGTTACCCTAGGGTCAAAAGGTATGTTCAACGACCACCTCTCTTCTATTATATCTGGATCACCTGGTGTCCTATTCATATGATGCATATATTTAATTTACATAAAATAAAATTAATTACTCTAGTGTTCAAAGGTTAGTTCAACGACCATCTTTCTTTTCTTATCTCTGGATCACTTGGTGCCCTATCTACATCCCATTGATTTCCTATTTAGCTATGGTAATATGATCATTAGTCAATCATATGATAAATACATTAAATTTAAATACAAAATAAATTAAAAAAAAATATTTTAACTAAAAAAGAAATCTGCTGGTTCCTTTACTTGCAAAAAATCTGGTCATCTCTCTTTAATTATCTCTCTAGATCACCTGGTGCCCTTTCGAATTTACCTATTCACTTCTCATTGATTTCCCATTTGGCTTTGTTAATATGACCATTAATCAATCATATGAAGATGGCTAAGATGTGTTGCAATACGACATGTTGACCATTGGCTTCAGTTGTTCCCATGAATGTACAAAAACATCTAATGCATATTAAGTATCTTCCTGTCTAATACACTTCAGCCTGTGGCTGCTTTTTATTCAACTGTGGTGTAATTATTCAATTATCATTCGTTTACTCACTCATACAGTCAGTGTGTCGCTCATTCACTAACATTCAACCGGTTATTCGGAGAGATCTCTTGAGTATGATTGTGGGATATTCCCCCTCTCTCTCTCGCTCATTATTACATCTTCCTTTTTGTCGTGAGTTACATGTCAACACGTATTTCTTCTATTATGCAACAATATTTACGTTTCGGATTGGGTCGTGGTGGTGGTTGTGGCCTCCAACAATTAAATGTTTGTATTGATGATTATAGGAGCTTCAATGTGGTTGACAAGTACCCTATACGTGATAAAGTTAGTTTACACTCGAAGAAAAAAAAATGATTATGCTAATGTCAAGTTAAATTAAAATAAATGTAGAGATAGTTTTTTTTTTACTAGAACAATGTCAATTTTCGGTAATTTTACCATTAACGAATATCATTTCGAATATTGGTAGATTGTTTGGTAGAATTCTTGATGTTTTGGTAGATTTCGTAAAATATTGATCTAGAAATCCTATAATCCTATAGGAATACCATTTTGACAAAATTTTCTATAAAAATAAAATTTTGACAACATTTTCTATAAAAAAATGTTTAGCAAAATTTTCTTTGGAAAATACATTTTGACAAAATTTTCTACAGAAATAACATTTCGACAAAATTTTCTATAGAAATAAAATTTTTACAAATTGTTTTTATAGGAAAAAAATTGTCTAAATTTCCTATAAAAATAAAATTTTGACAAAATTTCCTATAGAGGTAAAATCTTGACAAAATTGCCTATAGAAATAAAATTTTGGCAAAATATTCTGTTGAAATAAAATTTTGACAAAATATTCTCCAGGAATAACATTTTGGCAAAATTTTCTCTAGGAATATATAAAAAGGTATACAATTTCGACAAAATTCCAATTGAATTTAAATTTTGAAAAAAATTTTCTCTTGGAATAAAATTTTCTCCATGAATACAATTTTGACTAATTTTTCTATAAAAACAAAATTTTGACAAAATATTCTATAAAAACAAAATTTTGACAAAATTTTCTATAAAAACAAAATTTTGACAAAATTTTCTATAAAAACAAAAATTTTGACAAAATTTTCTATAAAAACAAAATTTTGACAAAATTTTTTATAAAAAAATGTTTGGCAAAATTTTCTTTGGAAATAACATTTTGGCAAAATTTCCTATAGAAATAAAATCTTGACAAAATTTACAATAGAAATAAAATGTTGGCAAAATATTCTGTTGAAATAAAATTTTGAAAAAAAAATCTCCAGGAATAACATTTTGGCAAAATTTTCTTTGGGAATATATAAAAAGAAATTCAATTTAGACAAAATTCCAATAGAATTAAAATTTTTACAAAATTTTCTCCATGAATAAAATTTTGACAAAATGTTCTATAAAAATAAAATTTTGACAAAATTTTCTATAAAAACAAAATTTTGACAAAATTTTCTATAAAAACAAAATGTTGACAAAATTTTCTATAAAAAAAAATTGTATAAAATTAAAATTTTGACAAATTTTCCTATAGAAATAAAATTTTGACAATTTTTGCTATAAAAATAAAATTTTAATTATATTTGTTTAATTCGGCTTAAGGTCATGTCATAAAAACAGATGTTGTTATTTTGTTGAGTTGTTTTTTTATTCAAAATTATCCTCCAATATTTCGAAACATCTCCGATGTTCGTCTTCAGTTGTAAATCTACTCGTTTGCGAATAAGTTCATTGTTCTTTTACTTCTAAATAAATTTCCCTGAAGACGAACATCGGAGATGTTTCGAAATATTGGAGGATATTTTTGAATAAAAAAAACAACTCAACAAAACAACAACATCTGTTTTTATGGCATGACCTTAAGCCGTATTAAACAAATATAATTAACAATTTAAAGGTCAATTATCAAACAACAACAAAATAAAATTTTGACAAAATTTTCTACAAAAATAAAATTTTGACAAAATGTTCTATAAAAATAAAATTTTGACAAAATTTTCTATCAAAATAAAATTTTGACAAAATTTTCTATAAAAAAAAAATTTTTTACAAAATTTCTTACAGGAATAAGATTTTGACAAAATCTTATGTAAAAATTAAATTTTCACAAAAATTTCCATAGAAATAAAATGTTGATAAAATGTTCTATAGGAATAAAATTTTGGCAACATTTTCACTAGGAATAAAATTTTGGCAACATTTTCTCTAGGAATAAAATTTTCACAAAATATTCCTTAGTAATAAACTTTTGGAAAAATTTTCTTTAGGAATAGATATGAAGGAATAAAATTTTGACAAAATTCCAATAGAATTAAAATTTTAACAAAATAGAGTTAAATTTTTAACAATTCTTTTTTTATAGAAATAGAATTTTGACAAAAGTTTCTCTAGGAATACAATTTTGGAAAAATTTTCTCCATGAATAAAATTTTGACAAAATTTTCTCCATGAATAAAATTTTGACGAAGTTTTCTCTAGGAATAAAATTTTGAGAAAATTTTTTCTAGGAATAAAATTTTGACAAAAATTTCTATAGAATAAAATTTTGCCAGATTTTCTAAAGGAATACAGTTTTGACAAAATTTTATCATGGAATAAAATTTTAAAAACTTTCCTACAGGAATAAAATTTTAGATACGAATGCACATTTTGTTAAGCATAGAAGACGCATTTCTCTAGTATAACGTTTTTTTTTCCGTGTCCAAAAGTCGATAAACTTTTCAATGAAGTCGTATTGTCTTTATATTTAAATGATTTCACTTAAAAAATGGGTATCATAACATGAAAGAAAAAATGTTAGGGCTAAAGTCAACTTGACTTTAATAATTCAGAAAAATTCTTTAAGTTTAATGGAATTGTTTTTAAATTTGTTGTTCTTTTTGCATCTTGACTACAAAGTAAAAAATCGTTCAAATTTAGGAAATGTTTTTTCAACACTTCATTTTAAAGACGTTTTTTACTTGAAACATAACATAATTTTTACTGGAAGTCGAGTCTTAATTTGGAAAATAAAGTTGTTATTAACTCGGACTTTGATAGTATATGCACGCAAGAAAATAATTCTTTCCTCCCAAACGAAATTTTAGACAAACAAAGTTCGTTTCTCATTTGCTTTTCGCTGTAAGGAAGTGTATTTGGAAGAAAAGTATATACTGTTTGTGATAAACGTTTATTCTTTTCCAGGATGTAAAAACAATTTCATAAAGACAAACTAAAAAAAAATGTTTTCTTGCTAATTGCATTTTCCCTCACATCTTTCTCACATCCATGAGTTTTTTTAGTTCTTAACACCTTTTCCTGTAATACCAACAATGTAGAAGAAATTATACGGTTTTATAAATTTTTAAAATTTTTTTAGCTTTCGCCTGGACGGAGAATCGAACCGCGGACCATGCACTTTGTATGCCAACACACTAACCACTGAGCTATGTACCTGTTATGGTCATCAATAGATAAATATCTATATAAGTTATATTTATATAGCATAGCTTGCGGCGCCCACGAACCGAATAAACAAAGTTTATTTGACAGAAACAAACATTTAGTTTGGCACAGTGGAGCAGTGGTTGCTACGTCCGACTTGCATGCCAAGGGTCGTGGGTTCTATCCCTGCTTCGACCAAAGTTTTTTTGTTTTTTTTTTTTGTTTACATATAATCCAGATATGTTCGGAAGATTCCGAAAAAATGCTCAACATTACATTGTAGTATATTAAATTTTGAACTGTAAAATGTGTCTTTTTAAAGTCAGAAAAGAAGAGTGTTTGATATAAACGAAATGAACTGTGTTGTTGTTTCAAAAATAACTTTTTTTAGTGAAAAAATAAAAATTTTGTAACAAACGAATTTTTTTGGAGATAAAAGTTTAAAATTTTCGAAGCAATTCAAAAAACTCTAACAAAAGAAAAACGTTTTCGGTACACGTTTTCCAAACGTTTTTTTTCTTTGCGTGTGAAGAAAAAAAGCTAAGAAAAACGAAGCAAGTACACAAAACCCAAATTTAGAAGAGAATTGTGTCTTAAAAGTATCCTTAGTTGTATTCTACACTCCTTTGGCTCGTAATCAAGTAAAGACAAAATCTTTGGAAACGGGCATGCTTTTTTTTCAGTGCATAGAAGACGAATTTCCTGGTAAAAAAATTTCATTACTTGAACAAAACTTTAAGAATCAAATGTCAAAAAGTCTTCTAATTGAAAAAAATTGCGAAAGTCGAAAGTTGTAGGTCAATTTTAAAAAATTTAACTAAAATTTTGTACTATTACACTAAAAAAAGTTTACTTGGATTCAAAGATTTTGACCTTCCCTTAAGTATTTTGGTATTGATTGTGAGCCATAGATGCGGCTTCATTAAAATTTGGCACTTTGTATAAAATGCTTTTTCTATTTTAAGTGCAAAATTTCAAATATATCGAAATGAAATTTTAGCCTCCGGTGGTCATATGAATATATAGATATATGTGGGAGATATATGTTTGACATACATAGCAACACTGGGATATGTCGGATTTTCGAGTTTTCCATGATGTAATAACTAGGTGACATCTCTAGACAACTGACTACAGTTTCTTGACGAAATTATTTTCCATACGCCATATCGGCCATATTGTACTAAAATATTTTTCTTGAGTGTAAAACTTCAATTGGTATCTTTATTTAAAAGAAAATTCGGTTAACAAGGGTCACCGTGGTGCAATGGTTAGCATGCCCGCCTTGCACACACAATGTCGTCAATTCCTGCCTCGAACGGACACCAAAAAGTTTTTCAGCGGTAGATTATCCCACCTCAGTAATGCTGGTGACATTTCTGAGTGTTTCAAAGCTTCTCTAAGTGGTTTCACTGCAATGTGGAATGTCGTTTGGACTCGGTTATAAAAAGAAGGTCCCTTGTCATTGAGCTTAACATGGAATCAGGCAGCACTCAGTGATAAGAGAGAAGTTCACCACTGTGGTATCACAATGGACTGAATAGTCTAAGTGAGCCTGATACATCGGGCTGCCACATAACCTAACCTAACCTAAGGGTCAATTTATACTAAAAAATTGGGAACAAATCTTCAATATTAAATCATATTTAATTTAATATGCTTCGACAATTGGTTCAAACACATGCAAAAGTGTATAGAGGAATATTTTGAAAAACAATAAGGCGATTTTCGATTATTAATATTTATTTTTGTTCTCTAATCCCGAAATATAAAATGCAACTTTCGTGATTGCACACGCGGTAAATATGTAGACAATATTCCCTGCTCCTTGAGATGCACTTCCATCAGGCGATGAAACTAATGGTGATTTCGTTTGGGGAAAAAAGTGTTGCATTCAAATGGTACAACATATTATGGTCTTACCACAGTGTTGCCGAAACCCCTTGCAATGACAACACCGTTTGCGTGTGAAAACGAACAAAAAAGGTGCAACACTGATATAAAATCAAAGAAATTTGGCGGAAATATTCCGATTATTAACAGGTTGGCTGATAAGTCCCCGGTCTGACACATAGATGGCGCTAGTTTTAAATGCATATTATTTTTCTAAAGGGTGATTTGTTAAGAGCTTGATAACTTTTTTTAAAAAAAAAACGCATAAAATTTGCAAAATCTCATCGGTTCTTTATTTGAAACGTTAGATTGGTCCATGACATTTACTTTTTGAAGATAATTTCATTTAAATGTTGACCGCGGCTGCGTCTTAGGTGGTCCATTCGGAAAGTCCAATTTTGGGCAACTTTTTCGAGCATTTCGGCCGGAATAGCCCGAATTTCTTCGGAAATGTTGTCTTCCAAAGCTGGAATAGTTGATGGCTTATTTCTGTAGACTTTAGACTTGACGTAGCCCCACAAAAAATAGTCTAAAGGCGTCAAATCGCATGATCTTGGTGGCCAACTTACCGGTCCATTTCTTGAGATGAATTGTTCTCCGAAGTTTTCCCTCAAAATGGCCATAGAATCGCGAGCTGTGTGGCATGTAGCGCCATCTTGTTGAAACCACATGTCAACCAAGTTCAGTTCTTCCATTTTTGGCAACAAAAAGTTTGTTAGCATCGAACGATAGCGATCGCCATTCACCGTAACGTTGCGTCCAACAGCATCTTTGAAAAAATACGGTCCAATGATTCCACCAGCGTACAAACCACACCAAACAGTGCATTTTTCGGGATGCATGGGCAGTTCTTGAACGGCTTCTGGTTGCTCTTCACTCCAAATGCGGCAATTTTGCTTATTTACGTAGCCATTCAACCAGAAATGAGCCTCATCGCTGAACAAAATTTGTCGATAAAAAAGCGGATTTTCTGCCAACTTTTCTAGGGCCCATTCACTGAAAATTCGACGTTGTGGCAGATCGTAAGTCTATTCATGATGAAATGTCAAAGCATACTGAGCATCTTTCTCTTTGACACCATGTCTGAAATCCCACGTGATCTGTCAAATACTAATGCATGAAAATCCTAACCTCAAAAGAATCACCCTTTATATAATACCAACCTTCAAATGATTCGTGTCAAAATTTCACGTCTGTAAGTCAATTAGTTTGTGAGATAGAGCGTCTTTTGTGAAGCAACTTTTGTTATTGTGAAAAAAAGGAAAAAAGGGGAATTTCGTGTTTTGATAAAATACTATTTTCTGAAGGGAAATAATACGGTGGAAGCAAAAACTCGGCTTGATAATGAGTTTCCGGACTCTGCCCCAGGGAAATCAACAATAATTGATTGCTATGCAAAATTCAAGCGTGGTGAAATGAGCACGGAGACGGTGAACGCAGAGGACGCCTAAAAGAGGCGGTTACGGACGAAAACATCAAAAAAATCCACAAAATGATTTTGAATGACCGTAAAAAGAAGTTGATCGAGATAGCAGAGGCCTTAAAGATATCAAAGGAACGTGTTGGTCATATCATTCATCAATATTTGGATATGCGGAAGCTTTGTGCAAAATGGGTGCCGCGCGAGCTCACATTTGACCAAAAACAACAACGTGTTGATGATTCTGAGCGGTGTTTGCAGCAGTTAACTCGTATGGAAAAACCATAAATAGTGACTATTGTATGGCGTTATTGGAGCGTTTGAAGGTCGAAATCGCGGCAAAACCGTGCCACAAATCATTGAGAACGATGGCAAAAATTCATGAATTGGGCTTCCAATTGCTTCCCCACCCACCGTATTCTCCAGATCTGGCCCCAGCGACTTTTTCTTGTTCTCAGACCTCAAAAGGATGCTCGCAGGGAAAAAATTTGGCTGCAATGAGGAGGTGATCGCCGAAACTGAGGCCTATTTTGAGCCAAAACCGAAGGATTACTACCAAAATGGTATCAAAAAATTGGAAGATCGTTATAATCGTTGTATCGCTCTTGAAGGGAACTATGTTGAATAATAAAAACGAATTTTGACAAAAAATGTGTTTTTCTTTGTTAGACCGGGGACTTATTAGCCAACCTGTTATTAACAACTATTACTGGCATCTCGACTAACACGCAAATTTTTCAGAAGAACTACTCTCCAATAGCGCATCCACAATGGTGTTTGCCAAAAAAAAAAACGCATTTGCTTTTTGCATTTTTGCATATTTAATATAGAATTTTGTTGTCGCGGCACTAAAGAATTGATATGCTTCTTCATGGTAAATTAATCAGCTGTGTTGAAGAAATTGAAAAGCAACCACAATACACGCGTCACGCACTTTCTTTTGTATTTGCAACAACGCTATTATTTAGGTCGAAGAATAAAAGCGTTCTCAACATCTGATTGAAAGTGTAACCATCTGCACCGTAGACCAGCGGTGTAAAATGGGTTGCACTTTTGCTCTTGCGATGGGTAACACCTCGTCAATCGAACGTGCACATTTTGGGTAGGCTGCACTAAATTTTCCAATCGAACAAAAATTTTTGATTTATGGGGGTAAGGTGTAAAATATGCAACATATTTTTTACCAACCGAAATTACCATAAGTACTTATCGCACTACCCTCATATTACAGATTTCAATACAGCCAACTTCAATCAGAGCTTGTCGTAAAAAAAATCGTTAAAAACGACCGTTATTTTGAATACGTAGTATAAAACATAAAACAAAAGTCACAGATCATTACAAACATTAATCGACCATAGTCATCATGCCACACTCTACTCGTATACCAATCAACCAACCTTAGGCATCTCCACTTATATCCCAACATAATTAAAATTTAATGATTATAAGCTGAAGCAAAATAAAAAGAAAACAACTAACATGGAATGACACCAAATGAAATGGAATAAACGGAAACTTGGTCACAAAGTTGCATAATACCGCCATGAACAAGTAGTCACAGAAAAACAATACAAAATTATTATTATTATTAATGAAACACAAAATAAACAATTCAGGTTGTAAACCAACAGAAATCCTACAAAAACAAAAAGAGTCAATACGCAAACATCCGTCATCGTGCTCTACAACAAATTCACCACCATGAAGATCAACTCATGAAGGTGGTAAAAACAAATGTACTCTTATCGAAATGAGAAGATGCAATGGTGGGAAAACACCGATTTCAATCGGAAAAAGAAGAATGACAACACAAACATATAATGTTAATGGATCATAGAAATGCTTCTCTCTCGCAAAAAGAGACAAGTCTGCTTTGCAATAAAACAGTCGTACTCATCGAAACTAGGAAACCCATAAAAATGACGTTATTTTTTTATTTTTATTTTATTTTTTATTTAAATTTTAATTGAATTTCGAAATAGGGTAAATATTGAAATTAACATTATTAAAATTAATTTGCGAGGGCGGTCTGACAAGTATTTACACTTCGAAAAGAGAACAAACATTATTATTTGGTTGCGTCTCCTATTAACTCGTCGTATTGCAATGATGCTCACATTTTTTCAATCCGTATTCTCGATACCTTCAAAATAGATCTCAGAGACGGAGATGTAATTCTCATTCGACTTTTGGAATAGTGAGTGATTTTTTCAAGTTGGAAAAAGGGCTCACATGGTCTAATCAGGAGTATGCGTTGGATCGTTTATAGCCTCACTCGATCAATTTGACCATGACTAAACGGAATAAGCGTTATCATGATCAATGGAGGTCATAGTACACCTCTATTATACCCTCACAAATAAAAACAAGTATAAACGGCCGTAAGTTCGGCCAGGCCGAATCTTATGTACCCTCCACCATGGATTGCGTAGAAACTTCTACGAAAGACTGTCATCCACAAACGAATTACTTGGGTTGTGGTATCTTAAAACTTCTTCACATCGTTTTTAAATTGTGAGTTAGTCCATACGTGGTATATATTAGACAAAAATGTTATGTATAGTTAAGTCTACAAATAATTACCAATCGATATGGAGTTTTTGCACGGTACGTAGATAGCCAGAATTGAAATAAGGGGGTCGCTTATATGGGGGCAATATACAATTATGAACTTGATATGGACCAATTTTTGTGAGATTGGGGTTCGATTTATCTGAGGGCCATATATAACTATAGACCGATATGGACTTTGTTAGGCATGGTTGTTAACGACCATATACTAGCACAATGTACCAAATTTCAACCCACTCGGATGAAATTTGCTCCTCCAAGAGGCTCCAAAACCAAATCTCGGAATCGGTTTATATGGGGCTATGTATGATTATGGACTGATATGGACCACTTTTGGCATGGTTGTTAAATATCATATACTACCACCACGTACCAAATTTCAAGCAGATCGGATGACTTTCTCTTCTCCAAAAGGCACCGGAGGTCAAATCTGGGGATTGGTTTATATGGGGGCTATATATAATTATGGACTGATATGAACCAATTCCTGCATTGTTGTTGGAATTTTGCTCTTCCAAGGGGCTTTGGAGGTCAAATCTGGGGATCGGTTTATATGGCAGCTATATATAATTATGGACCGATCTCGACCAATTTTTGCATGGGAGTTTGAGGCCATATATTAACACCACGTACCAAATTTCAACTGAATCAGATGAATTTTGGTCTTCCAAGAGGCTCCGGAGGTCAAATCTGGTGATCGGTTTATATGGGGGCTATATATAATTATGAACCGATGTGGACCAATTTTTGCATGGTTGTTACAGACCATATAATAAGACCATGTACCAAATTTCAGCCGGATCGGATGAAATTTGCTTCTCTTAGAGGCCTCGCAAGCCAAATCGGGGGATCGGTTTATATGGGGGCTATATATAAGTATGAACCGATGTGAACCAATTTTTGCATGGTTGTTAGAGACCATATAATAAGACCATGTACCAAATTTCAGCCGGATCGGATGAAATTTGCTTCTCTTAGAGGCCTCGCAAGCCAAATCGGTGGATCGGTTTATATGGGGGCTATAAATAATTATGGACCGATGTAGACCAATTTTTGCATGGTTGTTAGAGACCATATACTAACACCATGTACCAAATTGTAGCCGGATCGGATGAAATTTGCTTCTCTTAGAGGCCTCGCAAGCCAAATTTGGGGGTCCGTTTATGTGGGGGCTATACGTAAAAGTGGACCGATATGGCCCATTTGCAATACCATCCGACCTACTTCAATAACAACTACTTGTGCCAAGTTTCAAGTCGATAGCTCGTTTCGTTCGGAAGTTAGCGTGATTTCAACAGACGGACGGACGGACATGCTCAGATCGACTCAGAATTTCACCACGACCCAGAATATATATACTTTATGGGGTCTTAGAGCAATATTTCGATGTGTTACAAACGGAATGATAGTTCATGAAAATTAATTGATTTTAGTTCAATATTTCCAAATGAAACTAATTTTATTTATTTTTTGCTTACTTTATTGACGTGGTAACAGTTACCGATGGCAAGGTATATTAAACCTTCTTACCGTTGTCTGATAAATTGTAGTTTAGTCCACATGGAGTCTATGTTAAATAAAAACGGCATATTAAATAACTATATAAGCCAATTCAGTTCTTGATCGATTTAAATAGAGGAGTGTAACAAACAACCTCCACCATGGATTGCGTAGAAACTTCTACGAAAGAGTGTCATCTACAATCGAATTACTTGGGTTGTGGTATCTTAAATCGTTTTCTAAATTGTGAGTTAGTCCATACGTGGTATATATTAGACAAAAACGGTATGTAGGTAAGTCTACAAATAATTACGAATCGATATGGACTTTTGCACGGTACGTACACGCAAAGAAAAAAAAACGTTTGGAAAACGTGTATCGAAAACGTTTTTCTTTTGTTAGAGTTTTTTGAATTGCTTGGAAAAATTTAAACTTTTATCACCAAAAAAATTAGTTTGTTACAAAATTTTTATTTTTTCAATAAAAAAAGTTATTTTTGAAACAACAACACAGTCCATTTCGTTTGTATGAAACACCGTTCTTTTCTGACTTTAGGTCTTTAAAAAGACACATTTTACAGTTCAAAATTTAATATACTACAATGTAATGTTGAGCATTTTTTCGGAATCTTCCAAACATATCTGGAATATATGTAAACAAAAAAAAACAAAAAAAACCTTGGTCGAAGCAGGGATCGAACCCACGATCCTTGGCATGCAAGTCGGACGTAGCAACCACTGCTCCACGGTGCCAAACTAAATGTTTGTTTCTGTCAAATAAACTTTGTTTATTCGGTTCGTGGGCGCCGCAAGCTATGCTATATAAATATAACTTATATGGATATTTATCTATTGATGACCATAACAGGTACATAGCTCAGTGGTTAGTGTGTTGGCATACAAAGTGCATGGTCCGCGGTTCGATTCTCCGTCCAGGCAAAAGGTAAACAAATTTTAAAAATTTATAAAATCGTATAATTTCTTCTACATTGTTGGTATTACAGGAAAAGGTGTTAAGAACTAAAAAACCTCGTGGATGTGAGAAAGATGTGAGGGAAAATGAAACTAGCAAGAAAACAATGTTTTTTTTTTTTTTTTTTTTGAGTTTTGAGTCTTTATGAAATTGTTTTTACATCCTGGAAAAGAATAAACGTTCATCACAAGAAGTATATACTTTTCTTCCAAAAACACTACTTTACAGCGAAAAGCAAATGAGAAACGAACTTTGTTTGTCTAAAATTTCGTTTGGGAGGAAAGAATTATTTTTTTACGTGTAGGATGGGGGGTATATTAACTTTGTCATTCCGTTTGTAACACATCGAAATATTGCTCTAAGACCCCATAAAGTATATATATTCTGGGTCGTGGTGAAATTCTGAGTCGATCTGAGCATGTCCGTCCGTCCGTCTGTTGAAATCACGCTAACTTGCGAACGAAACAAGCTATCGACTTGAAACTTGGCACAAGTAGTTGTTATTGATGTAGGTCGGATGGTATTGCAAATGGGCCATATCGGTCCACTTTTACGTATAGCCCCCATATAAACGGACCCCCAAATTTGGCTTGCGAATCCTCTAAGAGAAGCAAATTTCATCCGATCCGGCTGAAATTTGGTACATGGTGTTGGTATATGGTCCTTAACATCCTTGCAAAAATTGGTCCACATCGGTCCATAATTATATATAGCCCCCATATAAACCGATCCCCAGATTTGGTTTGCGGATCCTCTAAGAGAAGCAAATTTCATCCGATCCGGCTGAAATTTGGTACATGGTGTTGGTATATGGTCCTTAACATCCTTGCAAAAATTGGTCCACATCGGTCCATAATTATATATAGCCCCCATATAAACCGATCACCAGATTTGACCTCCGTAGGCTCTTGGAAGACCAAAATTCATCTGATTCAGTTGAAATTTGATACGTGGTGTTAATATATGGCCTCAAACACCCATGCAAAAATTGGTCGAAATCGGTCCAAAATTATATATAGCCCCCATATAAACCGATCCCCAGACTTGACCTCCGGAGCCTCTTGGAAGATCAAAATTCATCCGATTCGGTTGAAATTTGGTACCTGAAGTTAGTATATGGTATCCAACAACAATGCAGGAATTGGTTCATATCAGTCCATAATTATATATAGCCCCCATATAAACCAATCCCCAGATTTGACCTCCGGTGCCTTTTGGAGAAGAGAAAGTCATCCGATCTGGTTGAAATTTGGTACGTGGTGGTAGTATATGATATTTAACAACTATGCCAAAAGTGGTCCATATCAGTCCATAATCATATATAGCCCCCATATAAACCGATTCCGAGATTTGGTTTTGGAGCCTCTTGGAGGAGCAAATTTCATACGAGTCAGTTGAAATTTGGTACATTGTGCTGGTATATGGCCGTTAACAACCATGCCTAACTCAGATAAATCGATCCCCAATCATACAAAAATTGGTCCATATCAAGTTCATAATTGTATATAGCCCCCATATAAGCGACCCCCATATTTCAATTCTGGCTCTCTACGTATTGTATAATACATACCACGTATGGACTAACTCACAATTTAGAAAACGATGTTAAGAAGTTTTAAGATACCACAACCCAAGTAATTCGATTGTCGATGACAGTCTTTCGTAGAAGTTTCTACGCAATCCATGGTGGAGGGTACATAAGATTCGGCCTGGCCGAACTTACGGCCATATATACTTGTTTCATCTTCAATTGGTAAAGATACTTGTATTTTGTAATAAAAGCTCTAGCAAAAAGTGCTGGCGTAATATATTTTTCCTCGTCCAGAGCCAAATGAAAAAAATTATTTAAAATTGTGTTGTGTGAAAAAAATCCCCTACATTTTGGTGTATTTGGAAAAGTCTGCCACTACCTCCCTACAAAGCGTAAAATATTAGGAAAAAAACTTTATGTAGGGAATTTCCCCTACTTCTGGCAACACTGTCCGGAGGTAAAATCTGGGGATCAGTTTATTTTGGGGCTAAATATAATTATGGGCCGATATGGATCAATTTTTATATGGTGATTAATTATATCGACATCAAATTTAAATCGGATCAAGTGAAATCAGCTTTTCCATGAGGATAAAGAAATAAAATATGGAGATCGGTTTATATGGGGGCTATATATAATTATGCGCCGATATAAACCAAATTTTGTACGGTTGTTAAAGGCCATATATTGATATCACCTTCAAAATTTCAACAGGATCGAGAGAAGAGAAGCAAATTTCATCCGATCCGGCTAAAATTTGGTACATGGTGTTACTATATGGCCTCTAACAACCATGCAAAAATTGGTCCACATCGGTCCAAAATTATATATAGCCCCCATATAAACGGACCCCCCGATTTGGCTTGCGGAGCCTCTAAGAGAAGCAAATTTCATCCGATCCGGTTGAAATTTGGTACGTGGTATTAGTATATGGTCTCTAACAACCATGTAAAAATTGGTCCATATTGGTCCATAATTATACATAGCCCCCATATAAACCGATTCCCAGATTTGGTTTGCGGATCCTCTAAGAGAAGCAAATTTCATCCGATCCGGCTGAAATTTGGTACATGGTATTAGTATATAGTCTCTAACAACCATTCAAAAAATTGTCCATGTCAGTCCATAATTATATATAGCCCCCATATAAACCGATTCCCAGATTTGAACTCCGGAGCCTCTTGGAGGAGCAAAATTCATCCGATCCGGTTCAAATTTGCAACGTGGTGTTAGTATATGGCCGCTAATAACCATGCCAAAATTGGTCAATATCGGTCTATAGTTATATATAGACGATCCCCAATCACACAAAAATTGGTCCATATCGGTTCATAATCATGGTTGCCATTCGAGTCAAAAATAATCTAGCAAAATTTTATTTCTATAAAAAATTTTGTAAAAATTTTATTCCTATAGAAAATTTTGTCAAATTTTATTTCTATAGAAAATTTTGGCAAAATTTTATTTCTATAGAAAATGTTGTCAAAATTTTATTTCTATAGAAAATGTTGTCAAAATTTTATTTCTATAGAAAATGTTGTCAAAATTTTATTTCTATAGAAAATTTTGTCAAACTTAATTATATACGTATTTACCCAAGTAATTCGATTGTGGATAACAGTCTTTAGTTGAAGTTTCTACGCAATCCATGGTGGCCGAACTTACGGCCGTATATAATTGTTTTAATTAAAATTTCATTATTTTAAAGGAATTTGTCCTTAATATTTTGTAAATTTCGCATTCTAAAATTTAAGTTGCATAATCTTTAATATCACGTAAATATTTCTTTCAGTGTACATTTTCCTTCATGATTCATTTTTGTCTGGTTGTAGTTCTACCATTCTCCATGTAGTCGATATGAATCGCACCTTGTGAAATCCTGAGAAGCTTTACGGCAACTGGAACAGCCTTCGCCTTCTTTGGGGTCCTGGTGTTTACCACTTGCTCGGAATCAATACCAAAATCCTTAAGGGATCGTCAAAATTTTTAGATCCATGTAATTTTCTATAGAAATAAAATTCTGACAAAATTTTCTACAGAAATAAAATTTTGACAAAATTTTCTATAGAAATAAAATTTTGACAAAATAAGATCTTTTTGTTTGGTAAAATTTTCTTTAAATTTTGTTAGATTATTTTTGGTTCGAGTACCAAGTGCATTCGTTATAATGCACAGAAAAGGAATATGATAACCTCACCCCACCCTACCATACCTGCTTGTTTGGATTACCAATTAAAAAAAATCATATTCTTAATTTCGTTGTTTCGCAATTTTATTCATTCATTTATTTATTCATTGATACACTAAAAATCATTAACTTAAAGTTCAAATTTATTCATTAAAAACTAGATATGATTTCTACATCAAGCATACTTCTTTAAAAATAAATGGATAACTTATATAAAAATGGAAATTATAATTTTACCTTCATAAATTCATATAAAAATTATAAATATAACTTCCAAAAACATAAATTATATATAATTTTCAATACAAATATGGGAATGGTTTTAATTTGTTTTTCTCTCTGCTCAGAGAAAATTAAAATTGTTTAAAATTAAATTATTTTATGGGTTCATATGGGCGTGTCATTTGATAATTTAATGTAATTATGAAAATTAAATATTAAATAAAAATAATCATAATATATAATTTATAAAAAAAATATATAAATATTAATGACTTTTTGGGTATATTTAATGAAGAAAAAGGAATTATCAAGAAACTTATTAAAGTCAGTCTCTCTCTAAGCTACTTATAAGAGTACATTATGACATGCTAAATTAAATTAAATAATAAACTATAAAAAAACTCTACTTCAAATGAGGCGAAGATTATTTAATTTATAAATTTATTTATTTTTATATAATTACTTTAAAATATATTTATTTAATTATAAAAAAATAAGGTAAATAAATTTATATAAGAATGGCTTTGAGACTATATATTGTTAAATAATGAATTTGATGAATGTAAAGCATTTGAATAAAACAGAAAGGGATCAAATAAATTGTATGTGTGTAGGAAATAAGAGTTTTAAATAGTAATGTCACAGAAATAAATAACAAATATTTTACGCCAAAAAAATTAATTATATTCTCCCGAGAATTTTAGGCCTTTACAATATGGATTCCAAAAAAATACAGCAAACTTTATGATTCCACCTCGTTCCCATTCGGAGTTTATCGTAGGGTACCATTTAGTACTTTGTGTATCATTTCTTAAAATCTTGAGTTTGGCCAAATTTTATGTTTCTAGTTCTTTCTCTTCGGTATATAACGAACTGTACAATTTTGGTACGTTTCGTACAATCTTGGCCCCAAACAAATCTTATTACATTCCCAAATGTACTCTTTATAGTGTTGTCTTGTCTTTTAAAGTCCCCACCCTCAAATTGACGCAGAAGCGATGAATTTAACATGGGCTTGTCATAGGACGGATGTCATCAAATAGTTTCAAAAATTCGCAATTTTTTTAACCTATTTGAAACAAAAAAAAAATCCCATTAAAAATATGAAATAAGCGAGTTATAAAAAAATTGACTCAAACGAACTTCCTGTGCAAAATAAAGAAGATCTTTGGGAGGGCATTTTTGGAAGTTCTTTTAAAGTTTTGCCTTGAGAAGAACTTCCAATTTTTTTTTGCTGGGAAGTAGTATTGTTTAGTACGTTTTAGTACTATTTTAGTACTCAAATGTACGAATTTCAAAAATTCAGCTTTATCGTACATTCACATATCAAAAGCTTCTCCAGTATTTAATTTAATTTTTATTTTCATTCCGTTCACCTTTTGCTTGAGATATTTTAATATGCTTTTGTACTATTTTAGCACCCAAAAAAATCCAAATTCATTGTACATTCATATCTCAAGACCTGCTTTTGTATTTCATTTATATTTTTCCATTTCCTTCCGAATGCAATATAGTCAGTGGGACTATTTAGTACATTTTTGTACGCAAAAATACGTTTTTGTACCCACGAAATGTACGAATTTCAAAAATCCAGCTTTATCGTACATTCACATAACAAGACCTACTCCAGTATTTAATTTAATTTTTTATTTTCATTCCGTTTACATTTTGCTTGAGATATTTTATTAAGCTTTTGTACTATTTCAGTACTCAAAAAATACAAATTTATCGTACATTCATATCTCAAGACCTGCTTTTGTATTTCATTTATATTTTTCCATTTCCTTCCGAATGCAACATAGGCAGTAGGACAATTTAGTACATTTTTGTACGCAAAAAATACGTTTTTGTACTATTTTAGTACCCACCAAATGTATGAATTTCAAAAATCCAACTTTATTATACATTCTCATATCAAGACCTACTCCAGTATTTAATTTAATTTTTTATTTTCATTCCATTCACCTTTTGCTTGAGATATTTTAATATGCTTTTGTACTATTTTAGTACCCAAAAAATCTAAATTCATCGTACATTTTTATCTCAAGACTTGCTCTTTTATTTCATTTATATTTTTCCATTTCCTTTCGAATGCAACACAGTCAGTAGGACTATTTAGTACATTTTTGTACGGAAAACATACGTTTTTGTACTATTTTAGTACCCAAATGTACGAATTTTAAAAATCCAGCATTATCGTACATTCACATATCAAGACCTACTCCAGTATTTAATCTAATTTTTTATTTTCATTCCGTTCACCTTTTGCTTGAGATATTTTAATATGCTTTTGTACTATTTTAGTACCCAAAAAATCCAAATTCATCGTACATTCATATCTCAAGACCTGCCCTTGTATTTCATTTATATTTTTCCATTTCCTTCCGAATGCAATATAGTCAGTGGGACTATTTAGTACATTTTGGTACGCAAAACAAACGTTTTTGTACTATTTTAGTACACAAATGTACGAATTTCAAAAATCCAGCTTTATCGTACATTCACAACTCAAGACATACTATTGTATTTCATTTATATTTTTCTTTCCCTTCCGTTCGCAACATACTCAGCGGTACTATTTAGTACGTACAAATTGCAATTATCTTCTCTCCTGTTTAATTGAAAAAAATCAGTAGTTAATTTCCTAACTGGCATATAGAAACGTTTTAGAAGTTCGTTAGCTGACGTAGCATTTACGGAGTTTCATAAAAATAATTTTGAATTTTGAAAAAATATTCAATTAAAAAATAATTGATTTTATTTTTTTTTATGAAAACAAAATTCAATCACATGAAACAATTGGATCAATTAAAATTTTAATTGGATCAATTATTTTTTTTTTAATTGATTTCGATAATTGCTACTATTATTACCATAATTGAAGCAATTTTAATAAAATATTTATTATTTTATATTTTTTTCTGTATAAATTGTTGCACCATTTGCGTTCTTAAATATATAAACTAATTGTACATTAAATTTATAATTTTTTGGTGGTATCTGATATCTGTGTACACCGAGAACATTTTTCCTGATTCAATCACGAAATTAATTGATCTTTTAATTGAAACGGCTTTAATCAAGAAATTTATTTATTTAATCAGTTAATCAATCATCTATTTAATAATAATTATTTCACCTTTACAGTAGATTAAGAGCCAATTTCTCATATCCGAAACGAATGCTTTCGTTCGACTAGGATGCCCAAAACAGCTGAATTTATAAAAGAAAATCAGCTGTTTTTTGTATTTCATTCGAACGAAAGCGTTCGCTTCGGTTATGAGAAATTGGCTGTAAGTAATTTTCATACGCTTAACATTTTTTTTAGATTTTTTTTGGAAATTTTGGTTCAAAATTTAAAGATTCTAGTACACACAAAATTTTTTTTCCAGATTCAATAACGAATTAATTCATCCAATTAATTTTTTAATTGAAATGTCTTCAATCACAGAAATGATAGTATCAATTAAAAAATTAATTGACAGCCAATTAAACAATTAATTAATCCAATTAAAAAATTCATTGATACTATTAATTTGTGTGATTGATTTTTGTTTCAATTAAAAACTTTGTTGAATCAATTAAATTTTTAATTGAATATTTTTTAAAACTCAATAAAAATTTAAATTGAAAAAATTTTCGTGAACATTTTTTCTGTGTTTGCATATTGAAGCAAAATTCCAACCAGAATTTTTAATATTTTTTCATTTAATTAAAATTTTAATTGAGATAATTAGTATTTTAAGTAAAAATTTTTAATAATTTCTTTTTTATCTTTTACTTAGAATTTGAGCTAAAATTTAATGATTCTAGTATGCATATTGAAACTAAATTTTTCCGTCCAGGATTTTTAATAGTTTTTAATTTAATTAAAGTTTTAATTGGGACAATTCATATTTTAATTAAAAAATTTTAAATAATTTTCTTAATTTACTTTATTTTTTAATTTTATAAAAAAAGTTGATTGTATCAATTAATTTTTTAATTGATTACTTAAATGTTCCAATTCCCAAAAATGTTTCTTTAGAATACATGAGTGTATCAACACACAAAGAAAATTTCATTAAAAGTCAGCCAACGAAAAATTTGCATTGATATAACGAAACATTTTCATTAATACAATGAAAATATTCGTTAATAGTACGAAACGTTACGTTGATTTCCACAACAACAAAAATTCGTTATATTAACGAAAAAATTCGTTGTATTAACGAATTCGTTTCATTGGCTGACTTTTAACGACACATTTCGTTAATATAACGAAACTTTTTTTACTAGTGAAGAAGAACCCCCATGACAAAATTGTCGAAGTGTTAGAAAAATCTCATCTACACAGAAAAAAAAAAATAATTTTTGTCTTCAATCGAAACGAAATTAATTTATCCAATTAATTTTTAATTGCAATGTCTTCAATCACAGAAATGATAGTATCAATCACTAAAGTCAATTAAAATATTTATTGATACATATAATTTTTGTGATTAGAAATTTTATTGAACAAATTAAATTTTTGATTGAATATTTTTAACAAATCAATTGAAATTTTAATTGAAAAAAAAATTAGTGATATTTTTTCAGTGTATATTCATACGTGAACATCTTGTCATTATGCTAAATTTCATGATTTTTATTCATTCCGTTTAGTATTTCAGAGAGTGGTACTATTTGGTACATTTCTCTACTATTTTAAAAGTTATTCCTACGAGAACATCTTAAGTATTGTCATAATGCTAAATTTCATGCTGTTTATTCTTTCCGTTTAGTATTTCAGAGAGTGGTACTATTTGGTACATTTTTCTACTATTTTAGTAGTCAAATCCATAGATAATAGAAATACATAGATGTCCCATGGGTGTCAAACTAAGTTTGACAGTTCCGAAGATTAAGAATAAACGAAGAAAATCAAGAGAATTGAGAGATTTTTGGTACTCTTTTTAACACAACAGGGTGTTCTGTAATAAAAAACTCCTCATAAAAAATTAATTGTGAATGGACAACGAATACAAAAGAATCTCTCTTAACGAAAAAAAAACAAAACGAAATGTCAGAAAATTAATTTTTGGAACTGACACATTTTTTTTAGAGAGAGGAGTGGGACATCTATGTATATCCATCATCTATGGTCAAATCTACTTATTAGTACTATGAGGTACGTAAAAGTACGAATTTCGTAACATGACTTCTGCTTGTACATGTCTAGCCAGAGAGTGAAGCCGAACCATTTTATCGACGGCGACCGCCTTGGCTGTGCCAAGTCAAAATTTTCAATTCGGCACCGGTCAACTAATCAAATTATATGAGATTTATTGTACAACAAATCTGGCAAAAATTTCAAAATTTCATTTTGTTCATCTCTGCTATGCGAAATTGTTATAGACACTGTATATTCGCATCTCATGAGGTATAAATGTACTAAATATCATTATAGTTTCTCATTTTGTTCGGTACGTACTTTTATGAACGTTTTTTTTTTTTTTTACCTAAAAGCGTGTATTTCGTAACATGACTTCTGCTTGAAAATCTCTCATCTAGAAGATGAAACCGAGCCATTTTGACGTTCAATTGTTGGGACCATGGGCGGCCGTCCAATTAATATAAATAAAGGAGATTTATTGTACAACCAATCAAATTTACATTTTATTCATATGCGAAATTGTTATTAGTTTGGATGAAAAATGCACTTTTTTTTGGCGGAAAACACACAAGCAAAATTTTTTGGGGTTTAAAAAATATATTTTAATTAATTGTAGGCTGCATTTCGGTCAAGATTAGCCGATTTAAACATCAGTGGCGTCTACTTGTCAAAAATGGTTGGCAATGCGACTCATTGACTTCAATCACTGCTCTAGACCAAAATATTATACTCATTACGTTCAGTATATATGGAAGTGTTCTACTTAGTGCATTGTACCATTTGCGTACTTAAATGAGGATTTAATTTTTTTAACTTTTATTTTGTTGATCTTAGAAAAGCCTAAGATGTTGGATTAAAAAAAAAGATTTCAAGATTCAAGATATTTTCTATGACATACACACTCAAACTCTTATTCCATTAAAGCTCTTTTTGGTGGAGAAAAAATTATAATAATAATAGAAATTGTTTATTTGTTTTAAATAAATTATGAATGTAATTATTGCATATTGGGAGCCCAGCTTTATTGTTCTACTAAAACAGAATTTTTAGTTTTCTTTGTCTAAGTAAATCTCTTAACAGATATTGCAACAAGGACTTTATTCATTTTATGGTAATTTGTCTAGCGATGACCTCTCAATAGCTTAATTCTTAATGGGGGGATTCTCTCTTACTCTCTCTCTCTCTCTCTCTCTCTTAATCTAACTCTTACTTAGTTAAACTAACAAAGGAAATCATTTAAGAGCTTTCATATATGCGAGAGGTTTTGTGTATCTGATATAATTTTCGCTCTCTTTCTATCTCACTCTTTCTTTTTTACTTTACTAACTGATGAATTAAAACTTTAAAATGCAGTCTCTAGAAATGATTTAATTAAATAATAATAATACGAATGTATATAATTATATGTATATATTATAATTAATTTTTTTTTAGTAATATTTAATAGTAATAATAATTAGTTGCTTACAATTTCGTGTAGTTTCTCTTTTTGAAATAAATCTCTCAGTATATACATATCCTTAAATTCTCTTCTTTAAATAGTTTATGAAATTGATTTAAAAAAAAAATACTCTCTGTCTCTTTGTGTGCGTTTTTCTGGAGAATTACAGTTGCACTTAAACTGTTTCCTTTTGATTTTTCACCGATAGTATATTACCCTTTGGTGATTTATCATTATCGGCTGTTGCATCGGTTTGACTATCATCCAGTTTTATGCTTTCAGCATCATCTTTGGGATCATCTTGTGGGCCATTGCCCGATGCATCGTGTAATTCATCAATATCCAAATTTGAGTTTATTCTACGAGGTTTTGGCGTGGTAGGTTCTCTTTCTTTTTCTTGCTTTAATTCTCCTGCTCCTGAACCCGAGCCAGATCCATCTTCCATGGATATAAGTGAGTCAAAGGGTTTGAGAATTTCTGTAGATTCCAATGAAGAATCTTCGGACTTTTTCATATTTTCCATTTGAAAATCACTGGAATTTGTTATTGTAGTCTCTTCCGATGAATCTTCAGCAGAATACATAAATTGTACAATTTCGGGAGCTTTGTGTAATTTCTTCTGATACTTCTGTGTATCTTTCAACTCCATGTTTCCACTACCTTCCATTGGTGAAGTGGTCGAAGAAGGATTTGCAGCTAGTTCCTCGTTTAGTATTTCACCCATTCCACTACCTCCACCGCTACCGCTGCCACTACCAAAACCTATGTCATCCAAATGTTTGCTATTCTTAACCATCTCGTGTCCTGTTGCCGTAGAATCATGAGCCCCACTTATACTACGGGGTTCCTCGCCCAGATCATCAATGTCCGTTAATTGATAGTTATTATCTCCTCTTATACTAAAATCATCTGCCGGCAATGATGGATAAGCAGGATTAATTTCTAATGGTATTTCATCTTCATCTAAATGTTGATGTGCTATACCAGGTTCTGTAGATGATATCATTTGCTCCGATCCCTCGGTGGAGGAGGGAACTTTTATAGAGGCAATTGGTGATGGTTTAGGTTCCAATAGACTGGGTGATGATAAATCCTCAAAGGGACCTAAAATAAGGAATACAAATTTTAGTTTATTATCGAATTCAATCAATCAACATTATTTGTTAATATAACACACAAAAGCTTCTAGTTTATATGCTAAATGGTACGCTAAATAGTACGTTGTGTACTAAAATCTACCAGTTTCATTAAAATTCCCCCAAAAGCAGTCATTGTATACAGAATGACACTACTTTGTACCAGTATGAAAGTATTTCCAAAATGATTACTCAGAAATATAGGTAGCACACAATCTAAACTGGCCTATATTCTATGCCAGATTTAGTACATTTTTGTATGTCAGTACAATTTTGTTCATATTCATTGCTAGATGGTACTACTTAGTACATTTTTGTACTTTAATGCACACTTTAGAAGTCTTTTTAAGAGTCCACATCCAGTTGGAGAATACGAACTGCCAATACTGGATGAGTCCAGAGTGACGCAGATGTTAGGTCTGTTGGGACACGCCCAGATATGCCTCGTGAATTGACCCGAATGTCCACACTTCGGGCATTTTTCCTGAATTGCTGGATTCAGGATTGGCAGGTAACTGTACAAATACCTGAAGATGACGGATAGTTGCTGTAATAGTACCGCTCTGTAATAGCACGCTCTCCCTAGGCATACACAGAAAAAAATTTCACGAAAGTTTTTCCAATTAAAATCTTAATTGAGTTTTAAAAAATATTCAATTAAAATTTTAATTGATTCAACAAATTTTTTAATTGAAATAAAAATCAATCACACAAATTAATAGTATCAATTATTTTTTAATTGATACTATCATTTTTGTGATTGAAGTCATTTCAATTAAAAAATTAATTGGATCAATTAATTTCGTGATTGAATCAGATAAAAAATTGTTTGTGTGCACCGTTGTCGTCATCACTGAAATATAGAGGTCTTCCACTCAGTACAATGCGGCATTGGTAGGACGTGATTCCTTAATGAACCGCTGCCTTGTGCATGACCTCCAATGCCACTCTTATTCCCAAATGTATGCTTTTTCGAAGTCTTACCTCGAAGCGTACCCATATATCTAGATACTATATAAAATTGTACTCTTTAATGAGCGTTTGTACCAGTGTGAAAGTATGTCCAAATATATTGGCAGCACATAGTCTAAACTGGCATAAAGATACAGTACTATGCTAAAAGGTACTGTTTTGTACATTTTGGTATGTACGTTTTCGTTTAGATTCAGTACTATATAGTACGTTTCTGTATTTTAATGCACGTATTTACAAAATTTCCACAGGAACCTTTTGAAGCGTCTGCATCCGGTTCGAGGAAGCGGGTTGTCACTACTGGATGAATTCAGTATGATGTAAGATATGCCTCGTAAGGCGAATGTCCACATTTCGGGCAGTAGTTTTGAATTGCTGAGTTCTGGAGTGGGAGGTGACTGTTCAGGTACCTGAAGACGACCCATCAGATAGCGCCGTTCTAGTCTCCCTAGGCAGCCGATTTTGTTCATGGCTGACAGGTGGTGGTTTTTAATCCACTACAATGCTGCACTAGTACGAGATTCCTGCCTGTACATGGCCTCCAATGCCGTTCTTATTGCCTCGTCATTGCCATCGACGATCAGATGCCCTCCTGAAAGTTGCTTCAGTGGTTCGGGTGGTCTATCAGTGATCAACGCAACAAACTGACTTTTGATTGTAGGGAACCTTCTAGTTACAAGTGCTTAAGGGCAAAAAACTATCAGCAATAATTGGTGTCAGTTAAGATGTACATTGTTTAAACAGGTAAACACTAACAAGTCTGATCATATTTTTCACTTTATCAGTTGCTGGTGGATGAGGAGGTCGCAATGTTGCCTCAGCGAACATATTTTGGGCTCATGTTGCGGATACTGTTCCAGTGGCAGTTGACAGCGCAATATTCTGCACCATCTTGAAATTTCTCCGTTCGGTTCCGTTTGTACTGGGAGTCAAAACGAATCTGTATAATCAATAAAGGGACGACCATTCGATTCATAGATAGTCTCCTTATCTTTCCTCCAAGTGCTACCATCCAATACCTTCAAGATCTTGTTTCTACTCCCAACGTTCTTAGCAACCGTTTCCGAGTGTTTTCCAAAGAGGAACAGGCTGTCAAAAGTCATGCCAAGAACCTTGGAGTTCTTGCATGAATAAGGATATCTGATACACCTCTTTGGTCCGTGGCGTCATAGTGGCTGCTGTTGGGGCAGAAAGTTTCAGAGGTAGGGATGTAGTCATTAATCCACACCTCAAGCACCTTGACGTATTTTCCTGACCTAACTATGTAATAATCGTCCGCTTAGGTTATCAGGTGCATATCTGATGGTGGGAGGGAGAGCCCCTGCAACGTAAAAGTTAGAGAGTAGGGGGGGCAGTATACCGCCTAGAGGTACGCCCTGTTTATTCGTCCTGGACAAACTGCTTTTTTGTTGGAGTGAGGCCTGCATCTCGCCTATTGTAAAAATTGGTTATTAACACAATGGGACACAAAGTTCGGGCTGCCACTTTAACAGTCCATAGGTTAGATGGCTCACTTAGACTATTCAGTCCATTGTGATACCACAGTGGTGAACAGACCATCCTGATAACACACGTAGTGATATTCTATCTTATAATGTTTCTGCCTTTTCTATGTTTCAATTATGCGGCACGTCTTTTTTTACAGCCGAGTTCGACACTCAAAAATTTCACCAGAGTTACTCAGTGGGGTAGGTTAGGAGAGCCACCGTGGTGCAATGGTTAGCATGCCCGCCTTGCATACACAAGGTAGTGGGTTTGATTCCTGCTTCGACCGAACACCAAAAAGTTTTTCAGCGGTGGATTATCCCATCTCAGTAATGCTGGTGACATTTCTGAGGGTTTCAAAGCTTCTCTAAGTGGTTTCACTGCAATGTGGAACGCCGTTCGGACTCGGCTATAAAAAGGAGGTCCCTTGTCATTGAGCTTAACATGGACTCGGGCAGCACTCAGTGATAAGAGAGAAGTTCACCCATGTGGTATCACAATGGGCTGAATAGTCTAAGTGAGCCTGATACATCGGGCGGTCACCTAACCTAACCTAACCTAGCTGGCAGCAGTCCATTGTGATACCACAGTGGTGAACTTCTCTCTTATCACTGAGTGATGTCCGCTTTAATGTTAAGCTCAATGACAAGTTACCTCCTTTTTATAGCCGAGTCCGAAAGACTTTCCACATTATCAGTGAAACTACTTAGAGAAGCTTTGAAATACTTAGAAATGTCACCAGCATTGCTGAGGTGGGATAATCCACCGCTGAAAAACTTTTTGGTGTTGGGTCGAAGCAGGAATCGATCCCACGACCTTGTGTATGCAAATCGCATGTTAACCATTGCACCACGGTGGCTCCCAGAGGAGATAATCCACCGCTGAAAATAATTTTGGTGTTTGGTCGAAATTGGCAATGAACCCATGACCCTTTGCTGCCAAGTCAGGCAGGTTAGCCATTGTGGTGGCTCCCAATAATGACGTAATCTTAAATAATTAATAATTTTAACTTACCTTCGGTACTAGACACTACGCCTTTCAAGGCCAAATAACTCTCTATTGATGTTGATCTCGGTCCCTCTGTGGTCAAAATTATATGGTAAATGTTATCACTACCGGCTGTATCTGAATCCAATTCAACTGATGATAATTGTGAGTCCAAACCATTCGTCGAATGTTGACCAACTGTTGAAGATGACGCCGATGCGGATCCCACCGCAGACGCCGTATTTCCATATATCAACTCGGAATTTCCATATTCACCACTGCCATCTTCGTTTTGTGATGCTAAACCCTCTGTGGTGACAAAATATTCTCGTTTTATATTCACTTTGCTTGGATCTTCGGGTAAACCTTGAGTGCTAAATATCGAAAGAGCTGGAACGGGATCATCAACTTCACCACTTTCCATGACATGGGTGGTGGGTGACCGGACTGTTGTTGTCGACGACGATGGTGGTGGATATGTTACGGAAGCAGCTAATTTCAATGTGTCTCCGCTATTAATGCCCAATTTTGTTTTGTTGCCTGCACTGGGGATTGTGTCTACACTAAGAGTTTCCATACTTACATCTTTTTTGGTTTCTTTTATGGCATCTACACCACCGAGTATTGGTGTATTTTGTGAAATTATTGGCATTACAGTTGTCGAGATAATTTGTGTAGATGGCGCTGGTGTTGTTGTTGAAGCCGACGATGTTGTCGACGGTGATGTAGTCGTCGTCGTTGTGCTTGTGGTTGTCGTTGTTGTAGTTATTGCCGGTTTTAACATTTGATGAATGGCTTTATTATCATCGGTTATGCGTATCTCTGTGGGTTTTGTGATCTCTTTTATGGTAATTTTTGGAGCATTTTCCACGGCGACTGGTATCTCTGGCTTCGGGGTTGTTGTGGAAGTCGTCGTTAGGGTTTTATTAAGAGATGTGGTAACTATAATGAAATGAATATAGAAATTCGTAAAGTCCTGATTGTAGAAGAGGGTTTATATATAAGGTGGTGGTCCTATAAGTACTTAGCCTTCAAAAATAATACTACTTAGACTTTCGCTTCCACAGGAATTAAAATAAAAAATAAATGGTTAAATTTTCGACTGTAGCTGTTTACGAGAATAAACTACAATTTAATTAAGCGATATAGCTAGGTACTTATAGGACCTTCCACGTACATTACAGCTCTTCACTTTATTGTGTAGCCTAAAACCGCCCTCAGCGTTTTCCGTCAGAATTCTCACTAATAGCGATCGCTCCCTGATCGCCGTCTCAAACTCATCCCTTCGGGTCCCATTTATATTCCGAATCGGAAATGTTCTTGTTGCTATTCCTACCACCTCTGTCTATAGCAAAATCCTATATGTAAGTTCAACACACATTCTTTTTGAGCTACTTTCGATTAGAATTCTCACTACCTTCTTAAACTCATCCCTGATTCGTGTCTCGTTCACGGTTGCCACAGTTGGTAGAATTCTACCAAAAATGGTAGATTTTTTATTGTTTGATAAATTGGTAGAATTCTTGATGGTTTGGTAGATTTTGCTAATTATTCCTCTCAAACTAAGAGGTACTTCACAAATTTTCTATAGAAATAAAATTTTGACAAAATTTTCTATAAAACTAAAATTTTGACAACATTTTCTAAGAAATAAACGTTTGACAAAATTTTCTATAGATATACAATTTTTACAAAATTTTCTGTGGAAATAAAATTTTGACAAAATTTTCTATAGAAATAAAATTTTGACAAAATTTTCTATAGAAATAAAATTTTGACTAAATTTTCTCTAGGAATAAAATTTATAAAAATAAAATGTTCATATAATTTTCTCCAAGAATAAAATTTTGAAAAAATTTTCTATAGAAATACACAATAAAATTTTGACAAAATTTTCTAAGAAATAAAATTTTGACAAAATTTTCTATAGAAATAAAATTTTGACAAAATTTTCTATAGAAATAAAATGTTCACAAAATTTTCTATAGAAATAAAATTTAGACAAAATTTTCTAAAGAAATAAAATTTGGACAAAATTTTCTACAGAAATAAAATTTTGACCACATTTTCTATAGAAATAAAATTTTGACAAAATTTCCTATAGAACTACAATTTTGACAACATTTTCTATAGAAAAAAGATTTTGACAACATTTTCTATAGAAAAAAGATTTTGACAAAATTTTCTATAGAAATAAAATTTTGTCAAAATTTTCTATAGAAATAAAATTTTGACAAAGTTTTCTATAACAATAAAATGCTCACAAAATCTTCTATAAAAATAACATTTTGACATAATTTTCTTTAGGAATAAAATTTTGACAAAATTTTGTATAGAAATAAATTTTTTACGAAATTTTCTATAGAAATATAATTTTGACAAAATTTTCTATAGAAGTAAAATTTTGACAAAATTTTGTATAGAAATAAAATTTTGACAAAATTTTCTATAGAAATAAAATTTTGACAAAATTTTCTATAGAAATAAAATTTTGACAAAATTTTCTATAGAAATAAAATGTTGACTAAATTTTCTATAGAAATAAAATTTTGACAAAATTTTCTATAGAAATAAAATTTTGACAAAATTTTCTATAGAAATAAAATTTTGACAAAATTTTCTCCAGAAATAAAATTTTGACAAAATTTTCTACAGAATAAAATTTTGACAAAATTTTCCATAAAAATAAAATTTTGACAAAATTATCTATAGCAATAAAATAATGACAAAATTTTTTGTAGAAATAAAAATTTGACAAAATTTTCTATAGAAATACAATTTTGACAAAATTTTCTATAGAAATCAAATGTTGACAAAATTTTCTATAGAAATAAAATTTTGACAAAATTTTCTATAGAAATAAAATGTTGACTAAATTTTCTATAGAAATAAAATTTTGACAAAATTTTCTATAGAAATAAAATTTTGACAAAATTTTCTATAGAAAAAAAAAGTTGACAAAATTTTCTATAGAAATAAAATTTTGACAAAATTTTCTATAGACATAAAATGTTCACAAAATTTTCTATAGAAATAAAATTTCGACAACATTTTCTATAGAAATAAAATTTTGACATAATTTTCTTTAGTAATAAAATTTTGACAAAATTTTCTATAGAAATACAATTTTGACAAAATTTCTATAGAAATAAAACTTTGACAAAACTTTCTATAGAAATAAAATTTTGACAAAATTTTCTATAGAAATAAAATTTTGACAAAATTTTCTATAGAAATAAAATTTTGGCAAAATTTTCTATAGAAATAAAATTTTGACAAAATTTTCTATAGAACTAAAATTTTGACAAAATTGTCTATAGAAGGTTAGGTTAGGTGGTAGCCCGATGTATCAGGCTCACTGAGACTATTCAGTCCATTGTGATGCCACAGTGGTGAACTACCCAGCAAAAAAAGCGTCGCCAAAAAAGTAATGAAAATGTTCCTTTTGGATCCTGAAGTGGTGCAAAATCGACGCAGAAACGATGAATTTAATATTGCATCGCTTCTTTAGGTGTGATCCGAATTCAATGTTTTGGAGGTAAATTAAAAATTCTGTGATATTCGTCAACTAAATAATTTTTATAATTTTTAATGGATTCTAACGCTAGTCGGAAACGTTTGACCTTAAATATTTTCAAAAATTCAAAATTTTTTCATATTGGATTTAGCATTTTTTTCGACAAAATTTAAATGATTTGTACCATTTTATGAATTCATTCTCTGTTTTTAACCTATTTGAAACAAAAAAAGTTAAAATTACCCATTAAAAGTATGAAAAAACCAAGATATAAATATTTGAATTAAAATAACTTCCTGGGTAGTTAAAATAAAGAACATCATTGGGAGTGCATCTTCTGGAAGTGCTTTTTAAGTTGCGCCTTTGGAAGAACTTCTAAATTTTTTTGCTGGGTATAGAAAGAAATTTTTGACAACATTTTCTTAAGAAAGAAAATTTACTTTTTTGCATGATGGTAATTAAATTGATACTAATAATTTCTGTGATTGATTTTTGTTTCAATTATAACATTTGTTGAACCAATTAAATTTTTGATTGAAAATTTTCAAGAATTTTTACACGGAAACATATGAAAAGCAGTTTTTTTTCGTTCGTTGCGGGTGCACGGAAAGGGTTCTGTTTTTTAAAACGGACAAATCCCGACCTTCATAACCTTAACCTTATTATTCAGACGGTCGGTCATGTCCATACTTCATTCAATTAACCTAAATTGCAAAATTTTATTTATAATGAAAACCCCTACCTTCCCACCTGCAATCTGCATTTCTTCGATAAATAATTGCATTCTTTTAGCATCTTTTATGTAAAACTTTTATTTCCAATTAGTTTGATTACTTGTTTCCATAATAACTGCCAAAATCTACCTTGTCAATATTCATAAATTCATTCAAAGCCATTTGCATTACAAAAGACAACATTGGAAACAATCTCCCTCTCTTGCTCCCTCTCTCTCTCTCTCTCTCTCTCTCTCTCTGGATTTCTATTTTACATAGAAAATAAATGTAGTTGATCTAATATTCCGTACTAATAAAACTTTAGGATTACTCATATAAATAAAATTAACTTACCGGGACAATTATCATATTCTGGACAACAGACACCTGGGATATATTTGGGTGTACAATCATCACGATGGAAGCAAGTAACTGAACTGCATAAAATTTCACCACCTATACGAAAAGATGAGAAGAGAATGGAAGAATATTTGCTATAGTAACTGCGAGTTTATGTTTGCGTGTGTGTGGTGGTGTGTGAGTGTCTCATTTCCTTTTGGAGATAGTGAATAGATATGCATATTGTCTAGGCCAAGGCTGTGGCGAGAACAAACACACAAACACCCACACCTCTGTTTCTGCCACTATTAATTGGGGGAGAATAATAATAATATTCCGGTTGACAGGTGGGTCCAAGAGGCAGATACAGAGGCTTCGCTAAATGCAAGTGCAACTTTCACACTTTACCTTGACAGTAGCAAACAGTGCATGGTGTCTCCGGATCTACCAACTTATCACCATTCAAATAAGTTTTACCATCCTTTTGGCAATCTAAAAAGCATCAGCACGGCAGAGCAGACCATAGTATCATCAGCGTAGTAGTAGTAGAGCGACAGCATCGACAACATCGGAAGTGGCATTTTATTTTAGTTTTCCATGTGGGCGCAAAAGCAGCAACCGCATCACCACACCGCATCGGTACCAAAGACAAAGAAATAAAATGGGGTAAAGAAAATTGTTAGCATATTTTAGAATACTTAAAACATTTTGCATACTAACTATGGGCATACTCTACAACTAAGTACAGCAAGAAGAAACGAAAATATATTCAAGAGCCATAGTAAACAAACTTTAGACCAGAACTTGGACTACATCCTGGTCATAGCTTGGAGAAAAATATGCTGGTGTTATCATTAGACACCTACCTAACAACCTGTCTCTACATCACCCACCCATCTCTTCCTACCTTTTGTAGCCTAAGAGAAATTTGGCTTCCTCTCTTTTTCAGTTCTGGTATGAGACGAGACAAGAACAATTTATTCATTTTTTAGTTTGCCTTAGGTCCTCTATAAAAACATTGTTATGAATAAGTTGAGAATAAAAAAAATATTTTATATCTTATATTTTTTTAATTTAATTTAAATTTAATTTATATAGAAAATGTTATAAATGTTATTGCTATAAGATAGGAAGTTTTATGGAATTTATTTTTTTACAAATTTCCTACAGAAAGGAAATGTTTAATAAAATTTCATTCCTATAGGTAATTTTAACCAACATTTTATTCCTATAGGACATTTTCTCAAAATTTTGTCAAAATTTCATTTCTATAGGAAATTTTTATCAAAATTTCATTTCTATAGAACATTTTTGGAAAATTTATGTGTATAAGAATTTTTTTCAAAATTTAATTTCTATAGGAAATTTTCTCAAAATTTCATTTCTATAGGAAATTTTCTTAAAAATTCATTTCTTTGGGAAAATGTTTCCAAAATTTCATTTCTATAGGAAATTTTCTCAAAAAATCATTTCTATAGGAAATTTTCTAAAACTTTCAATTCTATAGGAAATTTTAATTTCTATAGGAAATTTTTATCAAAATTTCATTTCTACATTTTAGGAAAATTTATTTCTATATGAATTTTTTTCAAACTTTAATTTCTATAGGAAATTTTCTCAAAATTTCATTTCTATAGGAAATTTTCTCAAAATTTCATTTCTATAGAATATTTTCTAAAAATTTCATTTCTATACATTATTTTCTAAAAATTTCATTTCTATAGGAAATTTTCTAAAACTTTCATTTCTATAGGAAACTTTCTCAAAATTTCATTTCTATAGAAAATTTTCTAAAAATTTCATTTCTATAGGAAATTTTATAAAACTTTCATTTCTATAGGAAATTTTCTAAAACTTTCATTTCTATAGGAAATTTTCTTAAAAATTCATTTCTTTGGGAAAATTTCCCAAAATTACATTTCTATAGGAAATTTTCTCAAAATTTATTTTCTATAGGAAATTTTCTCAAAAATTCATTTCTATAGGAAATTTTCTAAAACTTTCAATTCTATAGGAAATTTTATGAAATTTTAATTTCTACACGAAATTTTTATCAAAATTTCATTTCTATAGAACATTTTTGGAAAATTTATTTCTATATGATTTTTTTTCAAACTTTAATTTCTATAGGAAATTTTCTCAAAATTTCATTTCTATAGGAAATTTTCTCAAAATTTCATTTCTATAGTATATTTTATAAAAATTTCATTTCTATAGAATATTTTCTAAAAATTTCATTTCTATAGGAAATTTTCTAAAACTTTCATTTCTATAGGAAATTTTCTCAAAATTTCATTTCTATAGAAAATTTTCTAAAAATGTCATTTCTATAGGAAATTTTCTAAAACTTTCATTTCTATAGGAAATTTTCTAAAACTTTCATTTCTATAGGAAATTTTCTTAAAAATTCATTTCTTTGGGAAAATTTCCCAAAATTTCATTTCTATAGGAGATTTTCTCAAAAATTCATTTCTTTGGGAATATTTCTCAAAATTTCTTTTCTATAGGAAATTTTCTAAAAATTTCATTTCTATAGGAAATTTTCTAAAATTTTCATTTCTATAGGAAATTTTATGAAATTTTAATTTCTATAGGAAATTTTTATTAAAATTTCATTTCTATAGAACATTTTTGGAAAATTTATTTCTATAAGATTTTTTTTCAAAATTTAATTTCTATAGGAAATATTCTCAAAATTTAATTTCTATAGGAAATTTTCTTAAAAATTCATTTTTTTGGGAAAATTTCCCAAAATTTGATTTCTATAGAAAATTTTCTCAAAATTTCTTTTCTATAGGAAATTTTTATCAAAATTTCATTTCTATAGAACATTTTTGGAAAATTTATTTCTATAAGAATTTTTTTGCAAAATTTCATTTCTATAGGAAATTTTCTTAAAAATTCATTTCTTTGGGAAAATTTCCCAAAATTTCATTTCTATAGGAAATTTTTTAAAACCTTCATTTCTATAGGAAATTTTCTAAAACTTTATTATAGGAAATTTTATGAAAATTTAATTTCTATAAGCAATTTTTACCAAAATTTTAATCTTATAGGACATTTTTTTTAAATTTCATTTCTAGAGGAAATTTTTTCAAAATTTCATTTCTATAGAAAATTTTCTCAAAATTTCGTTTCTATACACTGAAAAAACAGTGAACACACTAGGAAGAAAACTTTTGGTTAATTTTAGAATTTTTTGAATATTTTATAAAAGTTTAACTAAACAGTATTACAAACGCTGGCATCACGCCGATATCACAAAAATAAGTAAATAATTTTCGACAAATTCAAGAAACTTTATTAGATATAAATAATTTTTTTCATTTGATAAAGAAAATTTTGTAATTTGAAGGAAAAAAATGGAGTTTAAAATAGCAGGAATATCTTTAGTGACATACGAAGTTCATGATGGACGCATTTGTAGTAAAATTTACAAATTTAAAGAAATAATAAAATATTTTGTATTGTAACCATTATATTTGTAACTATTTTTAGTAAATCTTTATGCTTAATTGGTGTATAATTTTTTTAACTAACATATATAATAATATAATAATTCCATGAACTAACATAAAGTTATATCACAATGGACTGAATAGTCTAAGTGAGCCTGAATCTTAATCGGGCTGCCACTTTAACCTAACATAAAATAAAGTTAAATTGGCTTTAGTGAAATAGAGAGTTCACTTTTTTTCTTGAGTGTAGGAAATCTTCTTAAAAATTTATTTTTATAGGAAATTTTCTAAAACTTTCGTTTCTATAGCAAATATACTGAAAATTTAATTTCTATAGGAAATTTTCTCAAAATTTCATTTTATAGTAAATTTTCCGTAAATTTAAATTCTGTAGAAAATTTTCTGAAAATTTAATTTCCATAGGAAATTTCCTTAAAATTCCACATGAACTTTTCAATTCTATAGGAAATTTATTCTAATTTTTTTTTCTAGGAAATGTTTTCATAATTTAATTTCTAAAGGGAATTTTCTCAAAATTTCAGTTCTATAGGAAATTTTCCGAACATTTAAATTCTGTAGAAAATTTTCTGAAAATGTAATTTCCATAGGAAATTTCCTTAAAATTCCACATGGACTTTTCAATTCTATAGGAAATTTATTCTAAATTTTTATACCCTGCTCCACACTGTGGAACAGGGTATTATAAGTTAGTGCATATGTTTGCAACACCCAGAAGGAGACGAGATAGACACATGGTGTCTTTGGCAAAAATGCTCAGGGTAGGCTCCTGAGTCGATATAGCGATGTCCGTCTGTCCGTCTGTCCGTGAACACATTTTTGTAATCAAAGTCTAGGTCGCAGTTTTAGTCCAATCAACTTCAAATTTGGCATAAGTATGTGTTTTGGCTCAGAATAGATCCCTATTGATTTTGGAAGAAATCGGTTCAGATTTAGATATAGCTCCCATATATATATTTCGCCCGAAATAGACCAGAAGCCAGAGTTTTACCCTAATTTGCTTAAAATTTTGCACAAGAAGAACAATTAGTACTATAGTCAAGTGTGCCAAATTTTATTGAAATCGGTTCAGATTTAGATATAGCTCCCATATATATCTTTCGCCCGATATGGACTAATACGGTCCCAGAAGCCAGAGTTTTACCCCGATTTGGTTGAAATTTTGCACAGGGAGTAGAATTAGCATTGTTGCTATGCGTGTCAAATTTGGTTGAAATCGGTATAGATTTAGATATAGCTCCCATATATAGCTTTCGCCCGATTTACACTCATATGACCACAGAGGCCAATTTTTTGCTCCGATTTAGTTGAAATTTTGCACAGGGAGTAGAATTAGCATTGTAGCTATGCGTGCCAAATTTGGTTGAAATCAGTTCAGATTTAGATATAGCTCCCATATATATGTTTTTCTGATTTCGACTAAAATGGTCAAAATACCAACATTTTCCTTCTAAAATCGCCACTGCTTAGTCGAAAAGTTGTAAAAATGACTCTAATTTTCCTAAACTTCTAATACATATATATCGAGCGATAAATCATAAATAAACTTTTGCGAAGTTTCGTTAAAATTGCTTCAGATTTAAATGTTTCCCATATTTATACCCTGCTCCACACTGTGGAGCATTGTGTTCCACCCTAGTGCATTAGCCGACTTTAATTTTGAGTCTATAGATTTTGTAGAAGTCTATCAAATTCTGTCCAGATCGAGTGATATTTAAATGTATATATTTGAGACAAACCTTTATATATAGCCCCCAACACATGTGACGGATGTGATATGGTATCGAAAATTTAGATCTACAAAGTGGTGCAGGGTATAATATAGTCGGCTCCGCCCGACTTTAGACTTTCCTTACTTGTTTTTTCTAGGAAATGTTTTCATAATTTAATTTCTAAAGGGAATTTTCTCAAAATTTCAGTTCTATAGGAAATTTTCTCAAGTTTTGGCGAAATTTCATTTCTATAGGAAATTTTTTATCAAATTTTAAGTTCTAAAATAAATTTTCTGAAAAATTCATTTCTTTAGGAAATTTTCTGAAAATTAATTTTTTATAGGAAATTTTCTGAAAATTTAATTTCGATAGGAAATTTTCTGAAAATTTCATATCTGTAGGAAATTTTCTGAAAACTTAATTTCTATAGGAAAGTTTCTGAAAATTAATTTCTGTAGAAAATTTTATAAAAATTAATTTCTACAGAAAATTTTATGAAAATTAATTTCCATAGGAAATTTTCTGCAAAATTTAATTCTATTGGAAATGTTCAGAAAATTTCATTCCTATACGAGTAGAAAATTTTCTGAAAAATTCATTTCCATAAGCAATTTTTTGGAAGTTTAATTTTTTAAGACATTTTCTGAAAATGCTATTTCTATAGGAATTTTCTCAAAATTTCATTTCTATAAGGAATTTGCTCAAAATTTCAATTCTGTAAGATATTTTCTCAAAATTTCATTTCTATAGGATGTTTTCTGAAAACTTCATTTCTATAGAAAATTTTCTTCCAATTTTCAAAAATTTAATTTCTATTTTTTTTTATGAACATTTCATGTTTATATAAAATTTTCTGAAAATTTAATTTCTTTAGGAAATTTTCTCAAAATTTCATTTCTATAAGAAGTTTTCGCAAAATTTTATTTCTACCCGTGTAAAAATTGGGGGATCTGATTTGATATGGTTAGATCTGAGCCAAGATATGGTCAGATCTGAGCAGATCCGAAAAATGGTTATATCTGGTCAGATCTAAATACTATGAAATTGGATCTGATCAGATCTCAAAAATGAGACACATCTAATCAGATCTAATTTGATATAATTGTATATTATTTGATACAATTGTATCTTTCGAGATCTTTCAACACATAAAAGCCCATAATTTGTATATAAAATGAGATCAATAGTTTTATTTAATAATACAGACAAAAAGTATGTGCATAATAAATATGTTTAATTTAAATTGATCCATCAAAGCTATTTAAGAGTATTGACAGTTGAGTTAGAGTGTTGTCCAAGGGTTTTTTCGTTTGTTTCTTCTGCTTTGGACTTAGACACGCGACTAAAGTATTACAGCGTTAAGGCAATCTGCAATGAAATTAAGTAAAAAACAATTATTAAACAAATATAGGAATAAACAAATATGGGAATATATTGAACTATGTAAGCAAGTATTAGTATTGTTTTAGATCATTCTTCTTTAAGTTGCAATAAAAATTGCCATATAATTTTATGTTGCTTTTAATACTCACATTTAAAGTGTATTCGGGATTAGGTTAGGTATAGCGATAGGCTGTTATTTTAGGCTCATACATACTATTCAGACCATCATGACATCACAGTGATCAACATCTCACTTATCACAGACTGCTGCTCGATTCAATAATTAGCTCAATAACATGGGACCTCCTTGCTATAATCGAGTCCTATCGACATTTCACGTTGCGCTGAAACAACTTAGAGAATCTTTGAAGCAGAAATGTCACCAACATTACTGCGAGGAGATAATCCACCGCCGAAATAATTTTTGGTGTTGGTCGGAACTGGGATTGAACCCGTGACATTTTGAATGCAAGGCGGACATGTTAACCAGTACACCACTGAGGTTTCCTTTTTTTCCAAATCTAGAAAATAGTAAAACAATATGAAAATGACTACTAAGGAAATAACAAATACAATCTACTTACCTACATAATCTCCGCAATAAAGGAAACGATATACACTTTATCAAAGGAACACATTTAAAACAATTATATTAAATTTCTTAATTTTCTCAGCTAGTCTGGGGTTAAATTTGTTTAGAAGTGATGCCCCTGACGGCGTTGACATTTGACATAATGACATTGAGGTGTAAACGTGTATTTCAAAAATCTTTTTAACTTGTTCATGATTTTTTTTATTATATTTTGGACCGTATTTAACCCCATATATAGTCAGATATGATGTTATATCTACCATATCTTATTAGATATAGTGCTATATATGGTCCTATCCAAGCATATATTATTAGATATGCCAGATATAATTAGGTATTATAATATATATGATGAGATCTGCAATTATATCTAACCAGATCTAGCACCATATATAGCATATCTGTGCATATCTAATTATGTCTGAACCAATATCTGAACAGATCCAATTAGATCCAATTTGATATTATTAGATAGGATTGGATCCTCCAATTTTTACACGGGTATAGTAATTTTTCTGAAAATTTCATTTCTATAGAAAATTTTCTTCCAATTTTCAAAAATGTCATTTCTGTAGTAAATTTTCTGAAAATTTCATTTCTATAGGAAATTTTCTCAGAATTTAATTTCTAATGAAAAATTTCAGAAAATTTAATTTTTATAGAAAATTTTCTGAAGATTTCATTTCTTTAAGAAATTTTCTACAAATTTTATTTCTATAAGGAATTTGCTCAAAATGTCATTTCTGTAAGAAATTTTTTCAAAATTTCATTTCTATAGCATTTTTTTATGAAAATTTAATTTCTATAGGAAATTTTCTCATAATTTAATTTCTATGGGATTTTTTATAAAAATTTAATTTATACGGGAAATTTTATGAAAATTGCAGTTCTATAGGAAATTTATTAAAAATGCCATTACTATAAGAATTTCTTTTTTTAAATGTGTTTGCTATAGGAAATTTTTTGAAAATTAAGTTTTGTACGGAATTTTCAGAAAACTTCATTTCTATAAGAAATTTTCTGAAAACTTCATTTCCATAAGCAATTTTTTGGAAATTTCATTTTTATAAGACATAATTTAATTTCTAAAGGGAATTTTCTCAAAATTTCAGTTCTAGAGGAAATTTTCTCAAATTTTGGCGAAATTTCATTTCTATAGGAAATTTTTTATCAAGTTCTATAATAAATTGTCTGAAAAATTCATTTCTTTAGGAAATTTTCTGAAAATTGATTTTTATAGGAAATTTTCTGAAAATTTAATTTCGAAAGGACATTTTCTGAAAATTTCATATCTGTAGGAAATTTTCTGAAAACTTAATTTTTATAGGAAAGTTTCTGAAAATTAATTTCTGTACAAAATTTTATAAAAATTAATTTCTACAGGAAATTTTATGAAAATTAATTTCCTTTTTTTTAAGCAATACTTATCATAGTTTCGGCTATAGGTCGATTAAAAAATATAGAATTGATGTTTTTATTTCCATAGGAAATTTTCTGAAAATTTAATTCTATTGGAAATGTTCAGAAAATGTCATTCCTATAGGAAATTTTCAGAAAAATTCATTTCCATAAGCAATTTTTTGGAAATTTCATTTTTATAAGACATTTTCTGAAAATGCTATTTCTATGTTCTATGGAAATGTTCAGAAAATTTTATTCCTATAGGAAATTTTCAGAAAAATTCATTTTTATAAGCAATTTTTTGGAAATTTCATTTTTATAAGACATTTTCTGAAAATGCTATTTCTATATTCTATATTTTCTCAAAATTTCATTTCTATAAGGAATTTGCTCAAAATTTCAATTCTGTAAGAAATTTTCTCAAAATTTCATTTCTATAAAAAGTTTTCGCAAAATTTTATTTCTATAGTAAATTTTCTGAAAATTTCATTTCTATAGGAAATTTTCAGAAGATTTCATTGCTATAGGAAATTTTCTTCCAATTTTCAAAAATTTCATTTAAATTTTTTTTTATGAAAAGTTCATGTTTATATAAAATTTTCTGAAAATTTAATTTCTTTAGGAAATTTTCTCAAAATTTCATTTTTATACGGAATTTGCTCAAAATTTCAATTCTGTATGAAATTTTCTCAAAATTTCATTTCTATAGGAAGTTTTCGCAAAATTTTATTTCTATAGGAAATTTTCTGAAAATTTCATTTCTATAGGAAATATTCCGAAAACTTGATTTCTATATGAAATTTTCTGAAAATAGGAAATGTTCTCAAAATTTCATTTCAATAGAAAATCTTGCCAAAATTTCATTTAAATAGGAATTTATTAAAAATGCCATAGGAAAATTAGGTTTTGTACGGAATTTTCAGAAAACTTAATTTCTATAGGAAATTTTCTGAAAACTTTATTTCTACAGGCAATTTTGTGAAAATTTCATTTTTATAGGAAATATTCCGAAAACTTCATTTCTATATGGAAATTTTCTCAAAATTTCATTTCAATAGGAAATGTTCTCAAAATATCATTTCAATAGAAAATCTTGCCAAAATTTAATTTAAATAGGAAATTTCCATAGGAAATTTGATCAAAATTCCATTTTTAAAGAAAATGTTCTCAAAATTTCATTTCAATAGAAAATCTTGCAAAATTTCCTTTAAATAGGAAATTTCAATGGGAAATTTATCAAAATTCCATTATTAAAGGAAATTTTCTCAAAATTTATTTTTTATATTTTTATGCGATTTTTTTCCATACTATCCTCTTTCTAAACGGGAATCGATTTTCTTTTGTGTAGGTGTTACGTGTGTGCGTGCCCATGACAGTGGTATGAAAGTGTATTCAATTTCAAAAACGACAATAAAAAACTAAAAGCAACTAATTTTTTAGAACTTACCACATTTATAATCAGGACAACAATGTCCTGTCTTTTGTATGGCACGACAACCGACTTGTTTCTCACAGAACACCGTTGTTTCTGGCACATATTCACCATCCAATAGACATTGGCCTACATTGCCAGTAAAAAAAGGGCACACCATCAGCATCAGTAATCATATCATCGTGTAGTGTGTAACCAAAACCAAGGCACCAACCAACGCACCAACCAGTCAACATGCCAAATGTTAGCAGGATCCATGAATAAAAAAAATGGCATTCCCATGAATTTGAGGGACAAAAAGAAAGCAGAGAAATAAAAACACATTGAGTTAGTAGTAATGAAAATGAAAACAATAGAATCACATACAGAGACTAATACATTTATGAAAATATATTTGTGTTGCCTGATGTCCTTGTAAATTTCACTGAAAGATAACTAAAGACAAGAACAGTCATTTCTTTTGCATGACCTTTATGCATGTGGTGTAGCTGTTTAATACAGAGATTTAGTGGTATAAGGACACGGATACGGATGAGTTTTGCATATTTTCTATAGAAATAAAATTTTGACAAAGTTTTTAATAGAAATAAAATTTTGACAAAATTTTCCATAGAAATAAGATTTTGACAAAATTTTCTATAGAAATACAATTTTAACAAAATTTTCCACAGAAATAAAAATTCGCATTTTTATGTTTGGTATTTTTTTGTAAAATTTTGGTAGATTATTTTTGGTTAGAGTGGCAACCGTGATTACATCGCGTCCCAAAGGTAGACGAGAAAACGGTAACAACACCAGAAATGATTCGGAAATAGAAAATCTGTTTGATTGAAATCCAGAACCACTTTCCTTTAGCATGTGATGGCTTTGTCGGCCGTTTGTAGTTCGTAATTATGAACATTAAAATTAAAACAAAAATGGAAAAAAATATAGCGATTTACTTTGTTGCATCACATATCAGCCACCCTGGATATGTACTAGTATACACAGATCTAGGCCTGGCTGTACGTCTGCCAATTCGCTACAGGTTGTATACGATATTAATGAAGCCCTCACATCATAAAACCGCGTAAAATTTTGGCGCAAAGGAATTTTTTGCCCTTTTAGGAAATTTTACCTTAAAATATCGAAAATTCCATCGAAATCCTAAAAAATCGAAATTTTTATACGAAAATCTGTTTTGCTCATTTTTAATTGTAATATTTTAAAGATTCAAAAAAAAATTTAATTGGAGAACATTTTACCAAAAAACTACTAAACGAAAAAATCTTATTTTGCAAAATTTTATTTTCATAGAAATTTTTCAAAATTTTATTCCTATAGAAAATTTTGTCAAAATGTTATTTCTATAAAAAAATTTTGTCAAAATTTTATTTCTATAGAAAATTTTATCAAAACTTGATTTCTATAGAAAATTTTATCAAAACTTGATTTCTATAGAAAATTTTGCCAAAATTTTATTTCTATAGAAAATTTTGTCAAAGTTGTATTTCTATCGAAAATTTTATCAAAACCTGATTTCTATAGAAAATTTTGTCAAAATTTTATTTTTATAGAAAAATTTGTCAAAGTTGTATTTCTATCGAAAATTTTATCAAAATTGTATTTCTATCAAAAATTTTGTCAAATTTTTATTTCTATTGAAAATGTTGCCAAAATTTTATTTCTATAGAAAATTTTTCCAAATTGTATTTTTATAGAAATTTTTGTCAAAATTTTATTTCTATAGAACATTTTATCAACATTTTATTTCTATAAAAAATTTTGTCAAAAATCAAATTTTTTGTGAACAAATTGTTTTTTTTTTTCATGTTTCCCAAACTATGTGTATCTCTAAACTATAGGAGAAGCCCCCCCCCCCCCAAAAAAAAAACACGAAATTCCTTCCAATTTCTGAAAAAATCTATATTTTTATATAAAACTCATTTTTAATTGTAATATTTTAAAAATTCAAATACAAATTTTAATTGGAGAACATTTTACCAAAAAACTAGCAAATGAAAAAATCTTAATTTGCAAAATTTTATTTTCATAGAAATTTTTCAAAATTTTATTCCTATAGAAAATTTTATTTCTATAGAAAATTTTGGCAACATGTTATTTCTATAAAAAATTTTGTCAAAATTTTATTTCTGTAGAAAATTTTGTCAAAATTTTATTTCTTTTTTAAAAAATATTTTTGAGTGTTGTTGACCTATTTTATGTTTATTCTGATTATTAATTTTGTTCGGCTTGAGGTCATAGAAACAATCGATTATTGATTTGTTTTAATATTTATTTCCAATATTTCCAAATCCCAGAACCATCTTCTGGGATTTTGTATGTGAGTTCGTGTGATGCTGTTCGTTCTGCAAGTCACCGTACAAATCAATAATCGATTGTTTCTATGACCTCAAGCCGAACAAAATTAATAATCAGAATAAAAATTTTATTTCTATGAAAAATTTTGCCAAAATTTTATTTCTAGTGAAAATTTTGTCAAAATTTTATTTCTATAGAAAATTTTGTCAAAGTTGTATTTCTATACAAAATTTTGTCAAAATTTTATTTCTATAAAAGTTTTTGTCATAATTTTATTTCTATCGAAAATTTTATCAAATTTTTATAGAAATTTTTATCAAAATTTTATTCCTACAGAAAATGTTGTCAAAATTTTATTTATATAGAAACTTTTGCAAAATTTTATTTCTATGGAAAAATTTGTCAAAATTTTATTTCTTTGGAAAATTTCGTCTCAATTTTATTTGTGTGGAAAAATTTGTCGAAATTTTATTTCTATGGAAAATTTTGTCAAAACGTTTTTCTATAAAAAATTTTGTCAATATTTTTTTTTTCTATAGAACAAGTTTGTGAAGTAGCTCCTAGTTGGAGAGGAATATTTTGCAAATTCTACCAAAACATCAAGAAATCTACCAAACAGTAAAAAATCAACCATTTGTGGTAGAATTTTACAAACTGTGGTAACCGCGTTTGTCATGCACACAAAAAAATTTTCTGATTCAATGATGAAATTAATTGATCCAATTAATTTGTTAATTTAAATGTCTTCAATCACAGAAATGAAAGTATCATTAGTATTTATTGATACTATTAATGTTTGTGACTGTTTTTTTTCAACTCAAAAATTTGTTGAATTAATTTAATTTTTTAATTAAATATATATTAAAACTCTATTAAGGCTTTAATTGGAAAAACAAATCGTGAAATTTTTTTCTGTCTGGGACGAATGTTCACCATTTCAGCAGACGTTTAACTGAGTTTGCATCACTTCTGAAGGTGTGATTCGAATTCAATGTTTTCGATGTGAATTAAAAAATGGTGAGATATTTTGCCAAATAAATATTTTTTTATAATTTTTTGTGCTTTTATAGTTTTTATTAATTTTTTTTAGTATTAAAATATAAAGCATTTGCAAATTATATCAGCAATCAAACAGTCAGTTTAAAACATTATTTATTAATATATTTATATAAATTACCTTGTGGTTGATCCATGGTGATTTCTGTTGATGAAGCCTGCATCATAGCTTCTTTTGTATTTTCTTTCTGTTGTAGACTGGATGCTTGAAGAGCTGTAACCATTGCAACATCACGGCTCACACGATGGTGTAGAAAATGTAGACCACCATCGGAATTATATATTCTCATGAAAGCATTACTCATGGGTACTGAAATAAAGAGCAAGAAAGAATTTTGATGAATAATACTGCTAACAATGATTGTTAAACAACTAAATCATCCTATAAAAAGTTAAAAATGTAACTGACTGAGGAATAACCAAAAACAAGTAAGTACATTCACTGTTGACAGACTCGAAAATTTTGTAAATAAATTTTCCATTGAAACAGAATTTTGACAAAATTTTCTATAGCAATAAAATTTTGACAAATAAAATTTTGACAATATTTTCTATAGATATAAAATTTTGACAAATAAATAAAATTTTGACAAAATTTTCTATAGAAATAAAATTTTGATAAAATTTCCTAAGAAATAAAATTTTGATAAAATTTTCTATAGAAATAAAATTTTGAAAAAAATTTCTATAGAAATAAATTTTTTTACAAAGTTTTCTATAGAAATAAAGTTTTGACAAAATTTTCTATAGAAATAAAATTTTGACAACATTTTCTATAGATATAAAATTTTGACAAAATTTTCTATAGAAATAAAATTTTGCAAAAGTTTCTATATAAATAAAATTGTGAATTTTCATTTCAGCTCCATACATTGACTAAACTACAAGTGTAGCTTAACCAACAGAATTTATTTCGGCATAAGCCGGCTATCATGCAAAACCTTTTTTCGGAAGGTTCAAGTGTGGTTCATTGATGGGTTTAATGAACTGCCTGAATTTATTCTGATAATTGGTTGATAGTTTTGCTGCAAGTAGAGGATGCTGATGAGGAATGTGGTAATTCCGAAACGTGCGTCCATCCAGCCATCTTGCAGTCTATATGGCTTTGCCCAAATAAATTTGACAAACATTCTTTTCCTCTGTTGGTTAAGCTACACTTGTAGTTTAGTCAATGTATGGTTTTAAGCTGAAATAAAAAACAACAACAACACTTAAAGAACAAAACCAACAAAAACAAAACAAAACGAATGAAATACAATTTTGACAACATTACCTAAAAAATAAAATTTTGATAAAATTTTCTATAGAAATAAAATTTTGACAAAATTTTCTATTGAAATAAAATTTTGACAAAATTTTCTATTGAAATAAAATTTTGACAAAATTTTCTATAGAACTAACATTTTGACAAAATTTTCTACAGAAATAAAATTTTGACAAAAATTTTCTGTAGAAATACAATTTTGACAAAATTTTCTATAGAAATAAAATTTTGATAAAATTTTCTGTAAAAATAAAATTTTGACAAAATTGTCTACAGAAATAAAATTTTGACAACATTTTCTATTGAAATAAAATTTTGACAAAATTGTCTATTAAAATAAAAATTTGATAAAATGTTCTATAGAAATAAAAATTTCCTAAGAAATAAAATTTTGAAAAAATTTTCTATATAAATAAAATTTTGAAATAATTTGCTATAGAAATAGAAATAAAATTTTCCATAGGAATAAAATTTGATCAAATTTTCTATAAAAATAAAAATTTGGTAAAATTTTCTATAGCAATAAATTGTTGACAAAATTTCCTAAAAAATAAAAATTTTGACAAAATTTTCTGCAGAAATAAAATTTTTACAAAAGTTTCTATAGAAATAAAATTTTGACAAAATTTTCTTTTGAAATAAAATTTTGACAAAATTTTCTATTAAAATGAAAATTTGATAAAATTTTCTAAAGAAATAGAAATAAAATTTTGAAAAAAATTTTCTATATAAATAAAATTTTGACATAAGTTTCTATAGAAATAGAAATAAAATTTTCTATAGATATCACTTCCATTTTCTATAAAAATAAAATGTTGACAAAATTTTCGATAGAAATAAAATTTTGACAAAATTTTCTACAGAAATAAAATTTTGACAAAATATTCTGTAGAAATAATATTTTCACAAAATTTTCTATAGAAATAAAATTTTGACAAAATTTTCTATAGAAATAAAATTTTGACAAAATATTCTATAGAAATAAAATTTTGAAAAAATTTTCTATAAAAATAAAAATTTGATAAAATTTTCTATAGAAATAACATTTTGAACAAATTTCCTAAGAAATATAATTTGGATAAAATTTTCTATAGAAATAAAATTTTGACAACATTTCCTAATATATAAAATTTTGAAAAAATTTTCTATAGAAATAAAAATTTTCTATAGAAATAAAGTTTTGACAAAATTTTCTATAGTAATGAAATGTTGACAAATTTTTCTATAGAAATAAAATTTTGACAAAATTTTCTATAGTAATAAAATGTTGTTTCTATAGTAGTAAAATGTTGACAAATTTTTCTATAGAAATAAAATTTTGACAAATTTTTCTATAGAAATAAAAATTTGACAAAATTTTTTATAGAAATAAAATGTTGACAAAATTTTCTATAGAAATAAAATTTTGACAAAATTTTCTATAGAAATACAATTTTGATAAAATTTTCTGTAAAAATAAAAATTTGATAAAATTTTCTATAGAAATAAAATTTTGACAAAATTTCCTAAGAAATAAAATTTTGACAAATTTTTCTATAGAAATAAAAATTTGACAAAATTTTTTATAGAAATAAAATGTTGACAAAATTTTCTATAGAAATAAAATTTTGACAAAATTTTCTATAGAAATACAATTTTGATAAAATTTTCTGTAAAAATAAAAATTTGATAAAATTTTCTATAGAAATAAAATTTTGACAAAATTTCCTAAGAAATAAAATTTTGACAAAATTTTCTACAGAAATAAAATTTTGACAAAATTTTCTATAGAAATAAAATTTTGACAAAATTTTCTATAGAAATAAAATTTTGACAAAATATTCTATTGAAATAAAATTTTGACAAAATTTTCTATAAAAATAAAAATTTAATAAAATTTTCTATAGAAATAAAATTTTGAACAAATTTCCTAAGAAATAAAATTTTGATAACATTTTCTATAGAAATAAAATTTTGACAACATTTCCTAATATATAAAATTTTGAAAAAATTTTCTATAGAAATAAAAATTTTTATAAAATTTTCTATAGAAATAAAGTTTTGACAAAATTTTCTATAATAATAAAAATTTGACAACATTTTCTATAGAAATAAAATTTTGATAAAATTTTCTATAGAAATAAAATTTTGACAAAATTTTCTATAGAAATAAAATTTTGACAAAATTTTCTATTGAAATAAAATTTTGACAAAATTTTCTATAAAAACAAGTAAGGAAAGTCTAAAGTCGGGCGGGGCCGACTATATTATACCCTGCACCACTTTGTAGATCTAAATTTTCGGTACCATATCACTTCCATCAAAAGTGTTGGGGGCTATATATAAAGGTTTGTCCCGAATACTTACATTTAACTATCACTCGATCTGTACAGAATTTGATAGACTTCTACAAAATCTATAGACTCAAAATTTACGTCGGCTAATATACTAGGGTGGAACACAATGTTAGTAAACAAATATGGGAAACATTTAAATCTGAAGCAACTTCGCAAAAGTTTATTTATGATTTATCGCTCAATATATATGTATTAGAATTTTAGGAAAATAAGAGTCATTTTTACAACTTTTCGACTAAGCAGTGGCTATTTTACAAGAAAAATGTTGGTATTTTGACCCTTTTTGTCGAAATCAGAAAAACATATATATGGAGCTACATCTAAATCTGAACCGATTTCAACCAAATTTGGCACGCATAGCTATAATGCTAATTCTACTCCCTGTGCAAAATTTCAATTAAATCGGAGTAAAAGATTGGCCACTGTGGGCATATGAGTGTAAATCGTTCGAACGATATATATGGGAGCTATATCTAAATCTGAACCTATTACAATAAAATTAGGCAGACTTGACTACACTACTAATTGTACTCCTTGTGCAAAATTTCAAGCTAATCGGGATAAAACTCTGGCTTCTGGATCCATATAAGTGCATATCGGGCGAAAGATATATATGGGAGCTATATCTAAATCTGAATCGATTTCAACCAAATTTGGCACGCATAGCTACAATGCTAAATCTACTCCCTGTGCAGAATTTCAACCAAATTGGACCAAAACTCTGGCTTTAAGGACCATGGGAGCTATATCTAAATCTGAACCGATTTCAATCAAATTTTGCACACTTGACTATACGACTAAGTGTTATGTTTGTACGAAATTTCAAGCAAATCGGTATAAAACTCTGGCTGCTGGGTCCATATTAGTGCATATCGGGCGAAAGATATATATGGGAGCTATATCTAAATCTGAACCGATTTCTTCCAAAATCAATAGGGTTCTATTCTGACCCAAATTAGGAACATGTGCCAAATTTGAAGGCGATTGGACTTAAATTGCGACCTAGACTTTGATCACAAAAATGTGTTCACAGACAGATGGACGGACGGACGGACATGGTTATATCGACTCAGGGACCCACCCTGAGCATTATTGCCAAAGACACCATGTGTCTATCTCGTCTCCTTCTGGGTGTTACAAACATATGCACTAACTTATAATACCCTGTTCCACAGTGTGTCGCAGGGTATAATAAAAATTTGATAAAATCTTCTATAGAAATAAAATTTTGACAACATTTTTTTTTATAGAATTAAAAAATCCTAAGAAATAAAATTTTGACAAAATTTTCTATAGAAATAAAAGTTTGAAATAATTTTCTATAGCAATAGAAATAAAATTTTCTATAGAAATAAAATGTTGACAAAATTTTCTATAGAAATAACATTTTGACAAAATTTTCCATAGAAATGAAATTTGATACAATTTTCTATAAAAGTAAAAATTTGATACAATTTTCTATAAAAGTAAAAATTTGATAAAATTTTCTATACAAATAAAATTTTGACAAAATTTCCTAAGAAATAAAATTTTCTACAGAAATAAAATTTTGGCAAAATTCTCTACAGAAAAAAAAATTTGACAAAATTTTCTATGTAAATAAAATTTTGAAATAATTTTCTATAGAAATAGAAATAAAATTTTCTATAGAAATAAAATTTTGACAAAATTTTCTATAGAAATAAAATTTTGTCACAATTTTCTATAGAAATAAAATTTTGTCAAAATTTTCTATAGAAATAAAATGTTGACAAAAAATTTTCTTTAGGAACAAAAATTTGACAAAATTCTCTATAGAAATAAAATTTTGACAAAATTTTCTATAGAAATAAAGTTTTGATAAAAGTATACTCATTTCTTCAGTTTATGTAAACTCAGACTGAACTCCATGTTTTCTCATGTGCCCACAATTAGTTTAAAGTACCCAAAAAAAAATTACTCTCGTAAACATTTTTCTAATTTTATTGTTGTTTTTATTATTGGTCTTTACTTTCGTATTTAGCTTCAAGGTGTTGGACGAGTGTAATTCGAAAGTTTATACTACTTGTAGTTCTTGTTGGACCCAAGTATTTTTCTAAATAGTAAATTACCAGAAGAAAAAAAAACACAACTCAAATTGCTAAAATAGTTTATGTTTCTCTCTGAAAATTCCTGTTCTGTGTATTGGGTTATGCTACACCTCCTGTGGGTGTCTTTTGTTAGTTTTGTTTAATTTTCTGTTATAAATGACAGAAATTTGCAACACCCAGTTCAAACACTCCTTCCACTTGGCCTTGGCCCAAAGCAATTGTTGTCCGAAGTTTTTAATTATAAATCAAAGAAGTTTTTGGGGTGTGGAGAAAATGGAAAATTTTGGTTTCAGTGGGCAACATATTTATTGTCCATTTGCTTTTTAATTTGCAATTTTTATTTTAATATGTCATTTAAATATGAAAAATTCTACGTGTATCCTATCAGTAATGACCTTTTGTTAAATTATTTTTTTTTCTTATTGATTGAGAGGCTAAAATAGTAAATAATTTATAAATTTAATTTAGTTTAAATTAGTTTAATTTATGTATATTAATTAACTTAAGGTAAATTTTATTAAATAAAATTGGTAATTGATCTATTTAAAATCGATTTAAAATTCAACTAAATCGATCCAACTTTTATGTTGGCCAAAGTCGATTTTTGTCTAATCGACTTTTGACAAAAAATCGAGAATTTGAACTTGCTTTGAAAGCGGAACATTATGTAGATCTTTTTATGCTGATTGTAAACATATTCAAAGAGTTAACTTTTCGATTATTCGACTTGTTTAGAACTTTAGAAAAGTCGTCTTTTTGACTATAGATTTTTTTAAATTTGGAAAATTCCACTTTTCAAATTTTCATGATTTTCAAAATGCGGAAAATACTAATTTTTGAGTTTCTTATTTTAAAATTTGGAAAATTTGACTTTTTCAAATTTTTGAAATTTGGAGAAGTAGAATTTTCGAGTTTTTAACTGTTCCAAAGTTTGGAAAAGTCGAGTTTTCGACGTTTTGAAATTTTGGAAAGGTCGGTTTTTCAATTTTCAACATATTAAAAATTTAGAAAAATTAATTTTTCGCCCATTCGACCTTTTCGAAATTTGCAGATATTTTTCAAAAATTTCAAATACGAATGTCAGAGTTTTCGAAATGTGAAAAATAAATTTCGAGCTTTAAACTTTTTAACAATTGGAGGTGACATTTCGACATTTTTAAAAATTGAAAAAGTCGAGTTTTTGAACATTTAGAAAAGTCGACTTTTCGATATTTCAAAGTTTGGAAATGTCCATTATTCGACTTTTCGAAATTTTGAAAAGGTCGATTTTCCAATTTTCAAATCGAATTTTAGACACGTAGTTGTTTTTTTGAAATTTAGAAATGTTGACTTTTGAAGTTTTTTTTTTTTTTTTGAAATTTTTAAAAGTCGAATTTTCGAATTTCCGACTAATTCAAAATATGGAAATGTTGCCTTTTGGATTTTTATTGACATGTAAAAATATCAACTTTTTCATAATTTTAAAAAGTGAACATTTCGACTTTTTCATAATTTGGAATATTGACCTCTTTTGGCATTTATTTTAATTGGTAAAGTAGACTTTTCGAGTTTTCGCCGTTTGGAAAGTCAACTTTTCTCAAGTTTTAAAAAGTCGACTTTACGAGTTTCAAACTTTTTCGCAATTTGGAAAAATCGTCTGTCCAACTTTCGAAAACTTAGAAAAGTTGACTTTAAAACCTTTCGACTGTCTATGAAATTTGGAGAAGTCAATATTACGAGTTACTAACTTTTTAAAATTTGGAATAAGTCGTCTTTATTTTGAAAATCTAAAAAAATCATTTTTTGTCCTTTCGCAATTTGGAATATTATCCTTTTCTAGTTTGCGAAATGTGGAAAAATCGACTATTTAACTTTTTGAAAATTTTAGAAAATAGGTTTTTAGACATAACGACTTTTTGAAATTTGAAAAAGTGGACTTTTCGAGTTGCAGAATTTTTGAAGATCGAAAAAAATACGTTTTCGACCTTTCGGTTTTTTCGAAACTCGACTTTTCAATTTTTTTATTTAAATTTCAAAAAGTCGAATTATCGCGTTTTGAAAATTTAGAAAAAATCAATTTTTCGACTTTTTTCTTGCATTCGAAAAGTCGAGTTTGAAGCCTTTTTTCAAATTTTTAGAAGTTAATATATGGAGTTATTAGCATTTCAAATTTCGAAAAATTCAATTTTTTTTTGAAAATTTAGAAAACTTAATTTTTTGACCCTTAGAAATTTGGAATAGTCGACTTTTCGAGTTTCCAAAATTTGGAAAAGTCGATTTTTCACCTTTTGGATATTTTGGAAATAAGTTTTTTGGCTTTACGACTTTTTTGAAATTTGGAACGGTAGACTTTTCGAATTGTCAAATTTGTAAAAATTTAAAAAAAATACTTTTAACTTTTTTAAAAAAAAGTAGATTTTTTAACATTTGGAAAACTCGACTTTTCGAGCTTCTACTTTTTGAAAATTTGTGAAAAGTCGACTTTTTTGAATTTTTTGAAAACAGGGATTTGAATTTTTCGAAAAGCAAATGTTCTACCATTCGAAGTTTTTGAAGTTTGGAAATGTCAACAATCGAATTTTTGAAAAATTTTCGACATTTAGAGTTCTTCCTAAATTAAGGAAAATTGACATTTGGAATTTTCGATTTTTTGAAAATTTGGGAAAAATTACTTTTCGAATTTTTTTAAAATTTGAAAAAGTCGTTTTTTTCGAATTTTTTAAAAATTGAAAAAGTCGTTTTTACGACTTTTTTGAAATTTTAGAAAAATGACTTTTCGAGTTTTTGACTTTTTCAAAATTTTGAAACGTCGACTTTTTGAGTTTTTAACATCTTAACGAGTTTTTGACTTATTAAAAAATTTGGAAAATTTTACTTTTTCATAATTTGGAAAAGTTGATATTTTCAGTTTTCGACTTATTGAATATTTGGAAAAGTCTATTTTTCGAGTTTTTTTTCACAATTTGGAAAAGTCGTTCTTTCGTCTTTTCGACCTTTTTAAGATATGGAAAAGTCGATTTTATTTTCAATTTTTAAAAGTTGACTTTTCGAGTCCTTATGACGGTTGCCACAGTTGGTAGATTTATACCAAAAATGTTAAACAATTTAACATTTTTGGAAAATGGACTTCTGGAGAATTCTATTGTTTCGGCTTTTGGACTTCTTGAAAAATTAGATTTTTTGAAAAGTCGACTTGTTGCAAATATGGGAATGTCGACATTTCGACTTTTTATACCCTCCACCATAGGATAGGGGTATATTAACTTTGTCATTCCGTTTGTAACACATCGAAACATTGCTCTAAGACCCCATAAACTATATATATATATTCTGGATCGTGGTGAAATTCTGAGTCGATCTGAGCATGCCCGTCCGTCCGTCCGTCTGCTGAAATCACGCTAACTTCCGAACGAAACAAGCTATCGACTCGAAACTTGGCACAAGTAGTTGTTATTGATGTAGGTCGGATGGTATTGCAAATGGACCATATCGGTTCACTTTTACGTATAGCCCCCATATAAACGGACCCTCAGATTTGGCTTGTGGAGCCTCTAACAGAAGCATATTTCATCCGATCCGGCTGAAATTTGGTACATGGTGTAGGTATATGGTCTCTAACAACCACGCAAAAATTGGTCCACATCGGTCCATAATTATATATATCCCCTCATATAAACCGATCCCCAGATTTGGCTTGCGGAGCCTCAAAGAGAAGCAAATTTCATCAGATCCGGCTGAAATTTGTTACATGGTGTTAGTATATGGTCTCCAACAACCATGCCAAAATTGGTCCATATCGGTCCACTTTTACGTATAGCCCCCATATAAACGGACCCCCAAATTTGACTTGCGATTGCTCTAAGAGAAGCAAATTTCATCCGATCCGGCTGAAATTTGGTACATGGTGTTAGTATATGGTCCCTAACAACCATGCAAAAATTGGTCTATATCGGTCCACTTTTACGTATAGCCCCCATATAAACGGACCCCCAAATTTGGCTTGCGATTGCTCTAAGAGAAGCAAATTTCATCCGATCCGGCTGAAATTTGGTACATGGTGTTGGTATATGGTCTCTAACAACCATGCAGAAATTGGTCCATATCGGTCCACTTTTACGTATAGCCCCCATATAAACGGACCCCCAAATTTGGCTTGCGATTGCTCTAAGAGAAGCAAATTTCATCCGATCCGGCTGAAATTTGGTACATGGTGTTAGTATATGGTCTCTAACAACCATGCAAAACTTGGTCCATATCGGTCCACGTTTACGTATAGCCCCCATATAAACGGACCCCCAAATTAGGCTTGCGGAGCCTCTAAGAGAACCAAATTTCATCCGATCCGGCTGAAATTTGGTGCATGGTGTTAGCATATTGTCCCTAACAACCATGCAAAAATTGGTCTATATCGGTCCACTTTTACGTATAGCCCCCATATAAACGGACCCCCAAATTTGGCTTGCGATTGCTCTAAGAGAACCAAATTTCATCCGATCCGGCTGAAATTTGGTACATGGTGTTGGTATATGTTCTCTAATGACCATGCGAAAATTGGTCCACATCGGCCGATAATTATATATAGCCCCCATATAAACCGATCACCAGATTTGACCTCCGGAGCCTCTTAGAGGAGCAAAACTCATCCGATCCGATTGAAATTTCGTACGTGGTGTTAGTATATGGTCTCTAACAACCATGCAAGAATTGGTCCATATCGGTCCATAAATATATATAGCCCCCATATAAACCGTTCCCCGGATTTGATCTCCGGAGCCTCTAGGAGGAGCAAAATTCATCCGATCCGGTTGAAATTTGGTACATTGCGCTAGTATATGGCCGCTAACAACCATGCCAAAATTGGTCCGTATCGGTCTATAGTTATATATAGGCGATCCCCAATCACACAAATATTGGTCCATAATCATGGTTGCAGCGTTGCCAATTTAGCTTTTTTCCCGCTAGATTTGGCTTTTTTTGAAGACGTTTAGCGGGAAAAAAATGCATTTAGCTTTTAGCTTTTTTTCTGGCTTTTTTCATGACCCTTTTAGCTATTTTTGGCTTTTTTTATTTTCGACATGTTTCTATTGAAATATGGATAAATCGTCGTTTTTATCTAAGCCTTGCTGCAAGTATAAGGGTTTCCACATATTTCAAAGCACAGTTGAAACATTAATAATGAGTCCAGCCATTATGCGGGCATTTTTGTAGCAAATACACCTTGTTGTAAAGTTTTTTCATTATATACATAAAAGTTATCGTAAACTTTAAATCTACTATTACCATACAAATTTGTTAGATAAACTGTCAGTAAATTATTGGGAATATTATCATTTGACTCGTTTATCCTTTTTATGTTATTATAATATTCTAAAGTTATTACGATATTACTAAATTAAAATAGTAGATGTGAATAGCTTTGTGCACTGGAAAATATTGTCGTCTCCTTAAAATACGAACGCGAATTTTGGTTATAATAGCATTTGTGAATTTCTTTTATGTTTTCCTTGTCCAAAAGACGATAAAGTCGTTTTGTCCTTATAATTAAGCGATTCAACTTAAAAATGGGTATGTTTTCATGAAAGAAGGAAGAATTAATGAAATAGTCTTTAAATGTGAGGAGTTTTTGCATCTTAACCACAAACCAAAATAGCGTTCAAAAATAGAAGATGTTTTTCTACACTTTATTTTAAAAACGTATATATACAATAATTTCTACTTGAAGTCGAGTCTGAATTTGGAAATTTAAGTTGGCGTTAGCACGTTTTTAAAGCACTTTGATAGGCACTTTGATAGTATTTTCTACAATTTAAATAAAAGTAATGTATTTCGAATTTTTCACAATTTCAAATCCAAACTAAAATTTTATTTAAAAAAATGACAAATCATTTTTTTACCAAATCCAAAGCATGCTTAGATCATTTATTATTTTAAAATAACAAGTAAATAAAATAGAGGTGTTGGGAAGGTAGCTCCCACAAAACGAAGGACTTCCAGTAAAAAATTTGTGATAGTAATCAAAATGTATCGAATACGCAAACAGAGCTAATATGCCTTAGATATTGTTACAGTCTCACAGAAGTGGAACTAAAATGAAAATAATATGCATTGTAAGTGAAATAAAGCCTTTAAGTTTGTTAAATTTCAATCAAAAATGTGACTTTTGATACAAAAAAATTTAGCTTTTTTTCTAGCTATTTTTTTAGCATTTTTTAGCTTTTTTTAGCTATTTTTTTGGGCAAATCTAGCGGTTTTTGGTGAAACAATTCTGGCAACGCTGCATGGTTGCCACTCGAGCCAAAAATCTACAAAAATTTTAATTTTATAGAAAATATTGTCAAAATGTTATTTCTATAGAAAATTTTGTCAAAATTTTATTTCTATAGAAAATTTTGTCAATTTTTTTTTTCTATAGGAAATTTTTTTCCAAATTTTATTTCTATAGAAAATTTTGTCAAAATTTTATTTCTATAGAAAATGTTGTCAAAATTTTATTTTGTCAAAATTTTATTTCTATAGAAACTTTAAACTTAATTATATACGTATTTAATCGGCCTTTTTAGTTTAATATATACCACTTATGGACTACCTTGTAATTAGAAGACGATTTTAGGAAGTTTTAAGATACCTTGCCATCGGCAAGTGTTACCGCAACTCAAGTAATTCGATTGTGGATGACAGTCTTCAGTAGAAGTTTCTACGCAATCCATGGTGGAGGGTACATAAGCTTCGGCCTGGCCGAACTTACGGCCGTATATACTTGTTTGAAATTAGGAAAAGTAAAGTTTTTGAGTTTTAGAAATGTCTGCCTGTAGAGTTTTCGACCTTTTGAAAATTTGGAAAATTCGACTTTTCCATATTCATGTTTAATGATTTTTTAAATTTTGACTCGTAGTCAAAGAAAATTACAACTGCAGTTGCAATCGGAAAGAAAGTATAAACTCTTATAAAATATTACAACAAAATTATTTCATCCGAATTTAGAATAATTATAAATAAATAAAAATGCAAACAAAAACGATTAACTCAATTAAAAAAACATTAATATAGGTCTGCGACCAATATCAATTAAATTTTTAAATTGAACCAATTAAAAAATTTTTGATTTCTAAATGGATAAATTAGCATTGTAATGAGAATCAAAAAGTCAACTTTTCGACCGTTTAAAAAATTAGACAATTTGGGTTTTATTTTTTTTTATTAAAAAAAAGGCGATTTGTGATTCTCATTACAATGTTTAATTTATCAATTTAATAATACCTTGAACTCGACAATATCACACTTCCTAAATCTTTGTGTAGTATTTATTGGATTTTATTACCAGGATATAGAAAAAAGACACATTTATAGTAGCATAAATTCAATGTCACAAATAATCACTATTATTATTTTTCAAGAATAGAGCACAAAAAAAATCTTCTATTTAAATTTATGATGAAGAAAAAAAAAAAATCCAACAAATTTTAAATAAAAATCTCATCGTTTTATTTATTTCAAAATGGCAGCAATTGTCTGTAGAAATTGAATGAGACGAGTAATAGAATACTTTTTCAAAACGATGATCATGACGATGATGATGATAATGTCGACGGCTACGAGGAAGTTACTTTCTCATAAAAAAACCGAAAAAATAATAAACATTTTATATTTATAGAACGTTTTAAATTACATGCAAACGAGGTAAGTGGAACGAGTAACTGTGGAGATACATCGCGCATGGATCTTACCCTGCCATTCTATTTTGCTTTGAATTTCAAGTCCATTGCTTTTAAAGGGGGACTAGTAGCGACTAAATTATATGGGTGTGTTGGCACTTTGTTTAAAACAATTGGCATTTGACAAAGCCGAAAAAAATGTATAATGATATGTTTCAGTTTTTTGTTTGTTTTATTTTCCTTGTTCTTTATTTCTCTAACGTTAACCCCTTAGCATGTTTCGTGGTCAAATTGAATATAAATTACGAAACCACCTCCACCAAAGTTTCTTTGGCACATAAAGTGAATAGTTAAGTGAATTTTATTTTCAATTGTGAGTTTTATATTATATTATAGTTTCAAGTACTGGCATAGCTTGAAATAGAAGGGTGGCCCATAATCGCTCCCGTTATCGTTCTATAGGTTTTCCAAAAAATTTGTAAATAAGGTAAATTGAACAAGTATATACGGCCGTAAGTTCGGCCAGGCCGAAACTTATGTACCCTCCACCATGGATTGCATAGAAACTTGCACTAAAGACTGTCATCCACAATCGAATTAATTGGGTTGCGGTAACACTTGCTGATAGAAAGGTATATTAAAACTTCTTAACACCGTCTTCGCAACTGTAAGTTAGTCCATACGGGGTATATATTATAAAAAAGGCCGAAAATACGTATATAATTCAGTTTGACAAAATTTTCTATAGAAATAAAATTTTGATAAAATTTTCAACAGAAATATATTTTTGACAAAATTTTCTATAGCGATAAAATTTCGACAATTTTTTCTATAGAAATAAAATTTTGACAAAATTTTCTATAGAAGTAAAATTTTGACAAATTTGTCTACAGAAATAAAATTTTGACAATATTTTCTAAAGAAATACAATTTTGACAACATTTTCTATAGAAATAAAATTTTGACAAAATTTTCTATAGAGATAAAATGTTTTCTATAGAAATAAAATTTTGACAAAATTTTCTATGGAAATAAAATTTTGACAAAATTTTCTGAAAAAATTAAATTTTGAAAAAAAATTCTATAGAAATAAAATTTTGTCAAAATTTTCTAAAGAAATAAAATTTTGACAAAATTTTCTAAAGAAATAAAATTTTGACAAAATTTTCTATAGAAATAAAAATTTGGAAAAAAATCTTTAGAAATAAAATTAAAAAAAATCTATGGAAATAAAATTTTGACACAATTTTCTATAGAAATAAAATTTTAACAAAATTTTCTATAGAAATAAAATTTTCTATAAAAATAAAATTTTGACAAAATTTTCTATAGAAATAAAATTTTGAAAAAAAAATTCTATTGAAATAAAATTTTGAAAAAAATTTCTATAGAAATAAAATTTTGAAAAATTTTTCTTTAGAAATAAAATGTTGACAACATTTTCTAAAGAAATAAAATTTTCACAAAATTTTCTATAGAAATAAAATTTTGACAAAATTTTCTATAGCGATAAAATTTTAACAAAATTTTCTATAGAAATAAAATTTTGACAAAATTTTCTACAGAAAGTGCAATAGCGAAAGCTGACGAGAGCAGTGATGCTCTAATAAGAATTTTGTGTAGTGATTGACGCATATATCATACACCTCTGATGAAGCAATTCAAAGAAAATTGCGAAATATTAGGACGGATGAATTGAAAAGAATAAAAACAAAACAGATCTCAAGCTTGACAAAATAAAGCATTTTTATAGAAAAAATTTTGAAAAAAAATCTATAAAAATAAAATTTTGAAAAAATGTTCTAAAGAAATAAAATGTTGACAAAATTTTCTATAGCGATAAAATTTTGACAAAATTTTCTATAGAAATAAAATTTTGACAAAATTTTCTATAGAAATAAAATTTTGACAAAATTTTCTATAGAAATAAAAGGTTGACAAAATTTTCTATAGTAATAAAATTTTGACAAAATTTTCTATAGTAATAAAATTTTGACAAAATTTTCTATAGTATTAAAATTTTGATAGATTATTTTTGGAGATCGGCTATATATACTATAGACCGATACGGACCAATTTTGGCATGGTTGTTAGCGGCCATATACTAGCGCAATGTACCAAATAGAGGTGTGCGCGTGACTGAAATTTTACTCACACTCACGCACATTCACGAAGCAAAATGTTTATTCACGCACGCTCACGCACGATACGTATTGTAGCCAATCCCACTCACGCACATTCACGAAATGAAAACTACACTGAAAAAAACAGTGAACCCACCAGGAAGAAAACATTGGGTTAATTTTAGAAAATTTTAAATATTTGTAGAAAATTTTATCTAAACAGTATTACAAACGTTGGCATCACGTCGATGTCATACAAATAAGTAAATATTTGTCGACAAATTCAAGAAAATTTATTAGACATAACTAAGTTTTTTCACTTGTTAAGGAAAATTTTGTAGTTTGAAGGAAAAACGTGGAGTTCAAAATTGCAAGAATGTCTTTAGTGACATACGAAGTTCATGATGGACGCATTTTTGGTAAAGTTTACAAATTTAAAGAAATTCTGAACTATTTTGTGGAAGACAGGAATTTAGTTAATCGTTATGCTTTATTTGAGTATATTTTTTCCTCGGTTATAGTTAATTTAACTAACGTGCACAAAAAATTATTAGAGTAAAGGAAACTTTCTCCAAACATTATAATTCCATGAACTAAAATAAAGTTAAATTGGCTTTAGTGAAATAGAGAGTTCACTTTTTTTTTGAGTGTAGTACTCACGCATGCTCACGCACGAGCTACCTTTAAAGACTCATGCTCACGCACGATTCACGACAATTCAAGTGATTCACGTCAAATTCACGAGACTCACGACATTTTCCAAACGGAAATAAGCAGAGGTAACAAAATTCAAAAATAGAATATAGTTCCAGAGCTAAATTAATTTTAGTTAACATACGAGTATTAATTAAATCTTGTTTTTTTCGTGAGCGTGATTTTTCAGAAATTTTATTCTCGCACATTCACGAACCGATTTTATTTCTCACGAACGTTCACGCACGATATATTTATTTCAGTCCCATTCACGCACATTCACGAGAGTTGCTTTGGATTTTGTTCACGACTCACGTGAGTCATGCGTAAATCACGTGTGTCACGAGAATTTCGTGTCACGCGCACACCTCTAGTACCAAATTTCACCACGTACCAAATTTCAACAGGATCGGATGAATTTTGCTCCTCCAAGAGCTCGGAGGTCAAATCTGGGTTATATATAATTAAGACCGGTATGGACCAATTTTTGCGTGGTTGTTATTTAGAGACCATATACTAACACCACGTACCAAATTTCAACCGTATCGGATGAATTTTGCTCTTTCAAAGGGCTCTGGAGGTCAAATTTGGGGATCGGTTTATATGGGGGCTACATATAATTATGGACCGATGTGGACCAATTCCTGCATGGTTGTTAGATATCATTTACTAACACCACATACCAAATTTAAACCAAATCGGATGAATTTTGCTCATCCATGAGGCTGCGGAGGTCATTTCTGGGGATCGATTTATATGGCGGCTACATATAATTATGGACCGATATGGACCAATTTTTGCATGGTTGTTAGATACCATATACTAACACCATGTACCAAATTTCAAACGGATCGGATGCAATTTGCTTCTCTAAGAGACTCCGCAAGCCAAATCTGGGCATTGTTTTATATGGCGGATATACGTAAAAGTGGTACAATATGGCCCATTTGCAATACCATCTGACCTACATCAATAACAACTATATGTGCCAAGTTTCAAGTCGAGCTTGTTTCGTTCGGAAGATAGCGTGATTTCCACAGACGGCGGACGGACGGACATGCTTAGATCGACTCATAATATCACCCCGACCCAGATTATATATACTGAATGCGTGGCATAAAAGTAGAAAAGAAATAAAAAGGCACTGGTTTAGAAGTTGAACCAAAATGTATGGGCTTTATTTAATAAATTATTGTTCGTCAAACAATATTTACCTTCGTAGAAGCGAGAGAGTCTCAAAGAGAATGACAAAAAGCTTGGATGTCGAAAGGCGGGGGTTGATGACATTTGACGTTAGAAAATGTCCTTATTTTCGTACCGAAAAGCAGAAAAGGTATAGACAAATTCTAACGGCGGGATTACACTTGAAAGTGATTATATGATTTAACAAAAGCTAAGAAAACGGCATTTGAACTTAAACATTGCCGCCCGCCTTGCAACATCCTGCCATGTTGCAAAATTTAAAGTAATATTAATTATATGTTCAATTTAAATAATGAAAGTATACAGAATGTACATTTCAGTTAATAAAAAAGGAGCATTTTATTTTAGTTCAATTCTGTTTTTTCTTGTTATGGTTTCCAATTCATGTTTCATTTTTTCAAAAACAAATTCATATTTACAAATGTGCTCGTCAAGCACGCGATCGTAAATGGACTCGTTAAGCCCGATCGATTTCATCAAAATTTTAAATAAATTTGACTCGGTAGAGCCGGGTGTCGAGGACTCGTTAAGTCGGAAGACAATGGAAGATTGTCTTACACCCAATTATATGGGGTGGCGAAGCCACAAACAATTCTCCTGGAGGAACCCCAGAAGCCGTCGTCAACGGTTTTTTTATTGGTTGCTGTTGCAACATTGTCGGCCAGAATGGCAGAATCAGTAGTCGTACTGATGGTATGTTCATCGGCAAGGGGTGCGATGCTAGAATTAATCTCCCGTTCCTCATCCAACATGGGGACGTCGTCCTCAGACTCTGGAAGGGTAGCAGCCATCTTTGCTATGTTTTCTATCTATGAAAATATAGAAAGATTTCGGAACGGAAAACCAAATTAACATAATGGTCAGGGTGACCAGAACCCGTAGGTCGCCTTACAACTTGTAGTCCAATCTATTGCGATTCGAACGCGGCCATCAACCCAAAGATTTTTCACGTAACAAAAACTAGGGAGGACGCGAGCATAACGCGACAGATAGACCTATGTTAACTCCCTAAAAGACAAGGATGTAATCCATTTGAACAAACGACGACCGTTAGTACCCGGATGAACATCGCGAAGACGACATAATTTCCACGTAGTGGGGAGTAATAGTTCTCGTCGAGAATGTCGTGGACAAATCAAAGGTAGCATGTAAAGTTACCGCTTTCGTAGAAAAGCAGACAGTTTTGTAAATATAACCGTGGGTTATCATCAAGGCGTGACCTGTAAAGCATTCCTCATAATCCCATTGTCAAAACCAGTAGTGGTAAAATAGCGTCGCGCTCTATGTGAGAAGACAGCTCAGAATTATGGTGTATATTGCCCCTTGAACCAGACGCATTATTCAAATTATGGTACCCCGTCAATACGTCGTCAACGTACATGCTCTTCCGTAGGACTTGTACATAAAGAGGAAACCCATTCCCCATGTCGTCAGCCAAATGCAAAAGTTGTCCAAGTCACTGTCTGTAACTAAAAGTTCCGGATAACATTTTGCAGAGAATATCTTAACTGTATTCAATGCAGAAATGTCTAGGACGGGTCAACATATATATGTCTGTATACATCTGTGTGATATCGCAATTGTATACGAATTTATACAACCTCCACCTCAAAACGAGGAGAAACAAGTCTGATTGTTGAGTCGGACCGACGTGTAAAAATGTCATTCAAGGCAGTGAAAACCAATCGAAGTTAAATTGTCTTCTCCTCATTCGTAGGCGTAACCTAAACTGGCCCCATATGGTATAACCATATATACCCCCGGACAAAGTCGTGGTGAATCGTCTTAATTCATGGTTTTCACAAGAAGAATGCCTCATTTCGAAGAAAGTGTGTCAGGCAACCCGTCCTTGATTTCTGATTTGTCCGGAGAAATAAGTTTTGAGATGAAGAGTATCTTCACTCAGAATCCCGTCGGTTTGTCTTTTCATAATTTTACCCGCAAAGCTTATCTGAATCAGATAAGAGAGGACGTCGGGGAAGCTCTTCTAGTTCCCAAAGTGCGGGGACGTGTCTCGTCAAGACTAGTTCCCTCGGAGAGGTCCACAGTAGTCGTGTAGACTGAAATATTCGAAGAAGGGATAGGACCCGTGACAACCCAGCCGAAGACTGTGTTTTGCGCTAGTAATGATCCCAAAATATTCGTTCTCGTACCGTCCAACAAAATTTTCGGATAAAGATCCGCGCCCAACAGAAGGTCAACAGGACGACAAACAAATAAATTGGGGTCAGCCAAACGTAGATTTGGCATGCTAGACACAATGTCACGATTTAGAGAAAAAGATGGCAGGTTGCCGGAAATGTTCGGAAGAACGTACGCTGTAGTCTCCAGTAGGAGCGACTCGTCTAGTGGGGTACCAATGCAAAGTGAACAAAGTTCTCTCGACGTGATCGAAACACTTTGATTCACACCAGAAATTGTAGCCAAAGCCGAAGACGTACTCAGTCCAAGTCGGTTTCGCAATCCTTCCGTAATAAAGGATGATTCCGAAGCTGGATCTATTAGGGCCCTAGCAGGGTACGTCATACCCTGGTGAACGATATTCACCATTGCAGTTCCCAATAATACATTTCCACTACGTGAAATGTGGAAAACCTGTCTACTCGACGTCCCCGACACAATGCCTGTCGATGTAGAAGGTTCATTGGCATCCAATGACACCGGTACGGGATTCCGTGAAACTGGCGCGGGAACGATAGGAGCAGTCCTGGGACCAGTTGATGTTTCTCTATGCAAAAGAGTGTGGTGTCTTCTACCACATTTACCGCAATCATACGCGCTGGGGCAATTAGCTGCAATATGTCTGCGGGACAGACAATTCATGCAACACCGATGGCGCTTAACAATATTCATCCTCTCAAGAACTGAAAGATTATGAAACCTAGAACACGTTCTGAGGTGATGCTGTCGTCGACAGAGAACGCATAATCTGTCAGGAGAGGACTGGGAGGAACGAGGCGTACTTGTTGGGGAACGAGGTGCTTTCGCCTTCGTGAAATGCGAACGAACTCTTTTGTTGGCCGGAGGCCTGGCGTCAATGTCGCGGATATCCCGAAGACATGTCAATGTCTGGATTCTTTCCGTGAGAAAGAAGTCCAAATCTGACCAAGAAGACAAAGCAGACTTGTCCTTAATACTCTGTTCCCAAAGTGTAACAGTACATTTCGGCAACCTCTGAAGGCATAAAAAGACGAGGATGGGATCCCAATCGTCAGTGGCCACATCATAGATGGACATTGTCGAAATGCATGTCGAGATACCACGTTGTAGTTTCTTCAGTCCTGAACTGGTCTCAGACTCCAAGACTGGCAAATCAAATAATAATTTGAGTTGGTGGTTCACCAAGAGGCGGGTATTATCATAAGTACCCTTTAGCGCCTTCCACGCAAGAGCGAAGCTTCTATGCGTGAGCGGAAATTTCGAAACCACATCGCGAGCTTCACCACTGGTTTTCTTGAGTAAATGACACAATTTTTCAATATCGCTAAGTCGGCTATTGTTAATATATACCGCTGTGAAGAAATCTCTAAATGTTGGCCAATTGAGAAAATCGCCGTCAAAAACATCTATATCACAAGGCGGTAGATTGAGACTATGGGAGGAACTATTGTCTCCCCTAGAGCTGATAGAAGAGCCGCGTGACTCATCGGACCTATGGGAAACATTCAAAAGTGATGTTTGGTCCTCCAACCGAGGCGATTTAGCAGAATGCTTAGATGGTGCACGTAGTGCCTCCAATTTACGTTGAATTGATTCCATAACATTCAGATAACAATTATAAGCCACGTCATATTTGCTGTCAGCAGCGGCGACTGCCTCGGTTGCGTTGCTCTGTGTGGACACAAAGTCAAGACATTCGTCGAATAAGCTCTTAACTTTTTCCCACAACGACTTAGCCTCGGAACCATGACATTCTAGTCTATAGGCGGTCAAATCATCGTCTCGCAAACTGTGAAACTTCGTTTCAAATCGGACTATTGCGTCAGTTGCTCTTGTGAAGGCAGTAAGTGGTGTAGTAGTCATTATGAAAAAGTACTGGAAAATTTAAAGGGCGAAAAAATTGACACGTGATGTCCAAAACTCTCGAAAAGAGTATAAATCGATCCAAACGCTACTTCGATTTGTCGTCGAACAAATGAAAATGCAGTTTTTTCTCCAGTGTATGCGAAATGTGTATCGTCAACACACAATATTTTTCGCAGTGTACCGAAAGTACCACAAATGTGAACAAGGTAACGTAATTACCACAAAAACACAAAAAATGAGATCAGAAAATTTCTCACAGTGTACGGAGTACAACCAATTTTTTACAGTGTATCGTCGATACACCAATTTCCTCACAGTGTATTGGAAATACCAGCTAAAATCAGCTCTGTAGGGTAAATTATAAGTATTTCAACTTTTTGTAAAAATTGGCGAAAAATTTCTCCAAGTGTATGAAAACACGTAAAGTTTCTTCCAGTGTATCGTAAATACAAGAAACCCTTTTTCGCGTGGCGAAATATATGCAAAATCTTTATTTGGAAAATATTACAATATTTTCCCAGTGTACCCTGTGTTCCAAAAGATTTTTGCAAGTGTATCGTGAATACAAAAAATATTTTCAGTGTATCGTAGAATACAAAGAATAATTTTTGCGTGGCGAATTATCGAAAAAATTGAAAACTTTATATATTACGAGAGAGTTTCTCTCAGTGTATATATTATCCAAATTTTCTCCCAGTGTACGTAGATACACAAAATTTGTGCAAGTGTATCGTAAATATCACTTGCCAAATGGAAAAATTACAAGACAATTTAAAGTCGTGAACTTTAAATTGTAAAATGTCAACTTGACCGATTGTAGGGTGCACGGACTGTAAGATGCACACTACGAAACAGTAAGGTCCAACAACAACAATAATATAAAAAATAAAAAAGTTTCGTGGAAACTCAAATATGTCAGTATTACGATAATATAATATATAATAAATACTGTTATTTTATTGTTTATATCGACCGACCGTAGGGTACACTACCACGTAACACGAACGATAATAGTAAACGACCGATATCCGTAGGAATCAACAATAAATACTTTTCTCAATTGAACTTGCAAAAAATTATTTTTATAATTTCGCGCCGTAAGCGACCCACGCTAATAAACCAACGTGTATGCAGTTCGAACGTATGTTGGATGTAACACCTGTGTGCGTACGTGTGTATAGCAAGTTGTACGGCAACTGTATAACACTTTACTATTGATGCCTATTGGCAAACCAATGCTTACAACCAATGCAATTGTTTTTGTTTTTTCTATGCCGATCGAAGATCAAAAAACCAAAAGAAAAAACACAACACACAACAATATGAATGTAATCAAATGGAGAAATACAGCGAAATTGAATTCAACTTTGACGTAGAATATTTGGACGAAAACAAAGTGGAATTAAAAGCACTTTTCAACACTTTAATGACAATGTAACCGGGTATTAAAGACCGACGGATAATTTATTATTTTTTTTTCGTAGAGATTTAATGTACAACCGATATAAAATACGAGTTGTAAAGCGACCGTTGGCGAGTGTTTATTTCTGTTTTATTTATATTTACACCGAAGGATATGCTCACTTTTTAATTATCACTGAAAGTACATACCTTGGTTGTTGATAATAAAAATATTTGTGTAATAAATTGAAAATGCCTCGTAGAGGATGGTGATCGTCGATCGTTTGTTGTTGTTGGTGATTGGCGTAGCCTTTGCCTTCGAGGAAGAAATAAAAAACACCGAATTAATACTTTCCAACAATTATTCGGCTCGAATGGACCAATGAATGCGTGGCATAAAAGTAGAAAAGAAATAAAAAGGCACTGGTTTAGAAGTTGAACCAAAATGTATGGGCTTTATTTAATAAATTATTGTTCGTCAAACAATATTTACCTTCGTAGAAGCGAGAGAGTCTCAAAGAGAATGACAAAAAGCTTGGATGTCGAAAGGCGGGGGTTGATGACATTTGACGTTAGAAAATGTCCTTATTTTCGTACCGAAAAGCAGAAAAGGTATAGACAAATTCTAACGGCGGGATTACACTTGAAAGTGATTATATGATTTAACAAAAGCTAAGAAAACGGCATTTGAACTTAAACATATACCTTATGGGGTCTTAGAGCAATATTTCGATGTGTTACAAACGGAATGACAAAGTTAATATACCCACCATCCTATGGTGGAGCGTATAACAAGTTAAAATTACTCATGAAATATGTGAAAATACAAGTTATAAAAATTGAATTAAAAGAACCTCCCGTGTAGTTAAAATAAAAAACATCTTTGGGAGAACATATTTAGCAGTGGTTTTAAAGCTGTGCCTTTAAAACAACTTCCAATTTTTTTTTGCTGGAAGGGTAATCTTAAAGTGCATACTCTCTAAAACAACTCTCTGCAATGGATGTTTAATTTTTTATTGTTTGTGTTTTTTCTTTTGGTCTTACAAAACTGTCATCTCATTACTGGCATTAAAATCTCATCAGGAGGATCTTTTTAATTTCTTTTTCTTTGAGGGTCTTTCAATTCAAGCAACTGGATAAACTTAAAAACTAAATGTGAAATGGGACATTTCTAGGAATCATTCTATCATAAAAATGAAATATATATAAAAACAAAATGAAAACAAAAATGGACTTTTGCCTGGAAATGCGCAGCAATATTATACTGCTATTCATCTTGAGATTTGTAGTGGATGCTTAAGATAAATTGTTGTTAATGTGGTTTTCTTTTTGGTTTCATTAGTGTGCTCTTCTTCTATCAATGAAGAAGGGAAGACTCAAACAAAAACTCTCACACACACGCACACAGATTATCATATATGCCGGAACGGGAAACGAGTACAGAATTCGGAAATAACATCAGTAATAGGACATGACTCGACTAAAATCAGAGTGGGGGTGGGGTCAAAAGCTTTACAGAGCACACTAGGGTTTATTCTGTGTTTACACAATCAATGTTACACATACATACGCATATGTGAGATGTCTGTTTCAGGGATGGAAAATGCAGTACTATAGTACTTTTTTCAATACTTGTTCACCCTTCCGTCAGTAGCTTTGTAACCCCCGCGAATGATTTACTACCTCTTGCGTAACCACTTTTGAGCCGATATCCGATTTATGGTACAAAATATTTTAATATTTTGAGAAAGTCTTTAAAAAACATATTTGTTAATAGTCTTTTACAAATTTGGCAAAACAGACAAACTCATGCGGGAAAAAAATCTCGATTTTGTAAAAGCCATAGTCAAAAACACATGTTTTTGTCGAAAAAAAGCATGTGATTCTTTATTAAGCTTTCTAGATAGATAGATCTAGAAGTTATAGATTGCGTACTAAACTAATGCGAACCATTACAGTCACCGTCTAAACATGACACACAAATAATCTACCAACATTTGATAGAACCAAAAATCACCAAACAAATATTATTTTGCAAACATTTATTCATTCAGAAATTGTTGTCAACATATTATTTTTTCAGAAAATTTTGTCAAAATACTATTCTTTTGGAAATTTTTGTCAAAATTTTATTTTATTTTTTGTCAACATTTTATTTCTTTAGAAAATTTTGTCAAAATTTTATTTCTATAGAAAAATTTTGAAAAAATTTTGTTTCTTTAGAAAATTTTGTCAACATTTTATTTTTTTTTTAATTTTTTTTTTTTAATTTTATTTCTATTGAACATTTTTTTCAACATTTTATTTCCTTAGAAAATTTTGTCAAAATTTTATTTCTAAAGAAATTTTTTTCAAAATTTTATTTCTATAGAAAATATTGCCAAAATTTTATTTCTTTAGAAAATTTTGTCAACATCATATTTCTAAAGAAATATTTCTCAAAATTTTATTTCTATAGAAATTTTTTTTCAAAATTTTATTTCTATAGAAATTTTTTTCAAAATTTTATTTCTATAGAAATTTTTTGCAAAATTTTATTTCTCTAGAATTTTTTTTTCAAAATTTTATTTCCATAGAAATTTTTTTTCAATTTTTTTTTCTATAGACAATTTTGTTAAAATTTTACTTCTATAGAAAATAGTGTCAAAATTTCATTTCTATAGAAAAAATTGTAAACATTTTATTTTTATAGAAAATTTTCTCAAAATTTTACTTCTATAGAAAATTCTTTCAAATTTTTATTTCTTTAGATAATTTTTTCAAATTTTTATTTCTATAGAAAATTTTGTCAAAATTTTATTTCTTTAGAAAATTTTGTAAAAATTGTATTTCTTTAAAAAATGTCAAAATTTTATTTCTTTAGAAATTTTTTTCAAAATTTTATTTCTATAGAAAATTTTTTAAATTTTTTTTCCAAAGAAAATTTTGTCAAATTTTTATTTCTATAGAAAATTTAGTAAAAATTTTATTTCTTTAGAAAATTTTTGCAAAATTTTATTTCTATAGAAATTTTTTTCAAAATTTTATTTCTATAGCAATTTTTTCAAAATTTTATTTCTATAGAAAATTTTTTCAAAACTGTATTTTTTCAGAAAATTTTGTCAAATTTTATTTCCATAGAAAATTTTGTCAAAATTTTATTTCTATAGAAAATTTTGTCAAAATTTTATTTCTACAGAAAATTTTGTCAAAATTGTATTTCGTTAGAAAATTTTGTCAACATTTTATTTCTATAGAAAATTTTGTCAAAATTTTATTTCTATAGAAAATTTTGTCAAATTTTATTTCTATAGAATTTTTTTTTAAATTTTATTTCTATAGAAAATTTTTTTTTAAATTTTATTTCTATAGAAAATTTTGTCAAAATTTTATTTCTTTAGAAAATTTTGTCAAAATTTTAGTTCTATAGAAAATTTTGTCAAAATTTTATTTCTATAGAATTTTTTTCAACATTTTATTTCTATAGAAACTTTTTCAAAATTTTATTACTATAGGAAATTTTGTCAAAATTTTATTTCTTTCGAAAACTTTGTCAAAATTTTATTTCTAAAAGCAATTTTGCAAAATGTTATTACTATAGAAAATATTGTCAAAATTTTATTTTCATAGAAAATGTTGTCAAAATTTTATTTCTTTAGAAAATTTTGTCAAAATTTTAATTCAGTCTAAAGGAGCTCTTGGCAATAATTTGCAAATGGTATTTTTGTTGAAATTTAGTTATAAGTACTTTTTTGCTCAAAAAATACCTTTTTGTACTCTCTTAAAAATCGTATTTTCCATCCCTGGTCTGTTTGCCATTGGATGTTTATGTTTATGTGCTAAGAGCCTTCAAGTGTTATGATTTCGTTATAAGTGTTAGCCATTCAATTGTTTTGTATGAGTAAAATTTGATTTAATTGATTCTTACTGTGAGGTATGAACATTTTGGGTGGACCAAGTTAAGAAAAATTTTATTTTCCAAAAATTCGGTAAATGAGTTCTGTATAATTTCCATTTTATAGAATATAGAAAAAAATCTGGATATCTTCCTAAATAATTTCTTCATTTTAATGAAATCTCATTCGCTTTGAGAATTTCTAAAAAAGTGTCACTTGCAATAAAGGGTGGGAATTGTGGGAAGGGAATTATGAAGTCGCGTTGTTTTTATACCCTAAACCACATAGTGGTCAGGTTATAATAACTTTGATCTGCTAAAATATATGCCTACCAGAAATATTGCCTTTAGACGCGATAAAATATATACCGATCACCTCCTGTACTGAAAAACAGCATGCCCGCTTCCAAAGGTTTTGTCTTTGCTTGTATTGATTCCGAGCCAAAGAAGCGGAGAATTGAAGTAAGGATACATTTGAAGTAAGGCTACAGGTACGGTATTTTTCGTGAATCACGACATTTTCGTGCGTGAGTACAAAATTTTTTTTTGTGAGTGTGCGTGAGCGATTATCGTGCGTGAGTAAGATTTTTCCGTCGTGAGTCTGCGTGGGCGTGAGTAAACTATTACTCACGTGCACACCTCTAATCTATGGTATGGAAAATTCAACCGAGGTTGTGGTTCATTCACAGATGAATTTCGTGAATGTCGTCCAAAATCGGTTTTTGTTCCGGAAACCATTGATGCTGTGCGCCAACTGATATTGCGAGATCGCCATGTGACCTATCGTGAGATAGCCATTAGTGGGACCAGCATTCAATATTGCATAAGCATTTCACCTTCAAAAATATTTTTTTTTTTCGTTAGATCCCACAATCACTCAAAAAAAAACAAGACTCGTGTCGATTGATCGAAATAAATCGCCCAAAAAATACGATCGCGATGCTTAGAAACACGTTTATGATATCGTTACAAGTGATGAAACGTGGATTTACGCTTATGAGCCCGTAAGTCACAGTCGACTTACGGGTTCATACGCGTGGGTATTTCACGATAAGCCAAATGAAGCACTTCCAAGCAAATGATTCGGAAAAACTGGACATGTCGCAATCGCACCACTAGAACAACAAAGTACAGTCAATTCTGAGTGATATACAACCATTTGATTGCCAGAAAAATCAACCGCCGAAGACGGATCACACTTCACCGCGACAATGGGAGCTTTAACACATCGGCTCAAGTAGTAGAAAATAAAATGAGAACTCAACGTTTTTCGCCATCTGAAGAAGCGTTTTATACGTCCAGAATACATGTTAAATTTTATTTACTTAGAAAATTATGTCAACATTTTATTTCTATAGAAAATTTTGTCAAAATGTTATTTTTATTTCCATAGAAAATTTTGTCAAAATTTTATTTCCATAGAATTTTTTTTCAACATTTTATTTCTATAGAAAAATTTGTCAACATTTTATTTCTATAGAAAATTTTGTCAAAATTTTATTTTTTAGAACATTTTGTCAAAATTTTATTTCTTTAGAAAATTATATCAACATTTTATTTCTATAGAAAATTTTGTCAAATTTTATTTCTATAGAAAATTTTGACAAAATTATATTTCTATAGAAAATTTTATCAAAATTTTATTTCTATAGAAAATTTTGTCAAAATTTTATTTCTATAGAAAATTTTGTCAAAATTTTATTTCCATACAAATTTTTTTCAAAATTTTATTTCAATACAAACTTTTTTCAAAATTTTATTTCTATAGAAAATGTTGTCAAAATTATATTTCTATAGAAAATTTTGTCAAAATTTTATTTCTCTAAAAAATTATATTAACATATTATTTCTATAGAAAATTTTGTCTAAATTTTATTTCCATAGAAATTTTTTTAAAATTTTATTTTTATATAGAAAATTTTGTCAAAATTTTATTTCCATAGAAAATTTTCTTGAAATTTTATTTCTATAGAAAATTTTGTCAAAATTATATTTCTATAGAAAATTTTGTCAAAATTTTATTTCTTTAAAACATTATATTAACATTTTATTTCTTTAGAAAATTTTGTGAAAATTTTATTTATAAAGAAAATTTTGTCAAAATTTTATTTCTATAGAAATTTTTTTCAAAATTTAGAAAATTATATTAACATTTTATTTCTATAGAAAATTTTGTCAAAATTTTATTTCTATAGAAAATTTTGACAAAATTATATTTCTATAGAAAATTTTGTCAAAATTTTATTTCTTTAAAAAATTATATTAACATTTTATTTCTATAAAAAATTTTGTCAAAATTTTATTTCCATAGAAATTTTTTTCCAAATTTTATTTCTATAGAAAAATTTGTCAAAATTGTATTTCTATAGAAAATTTTGTCAAAATTTTATTTTTTTAGAACATTTTGTCAAAATTTTATTTCTTTAGAAAATTATATTAACATTTTATTTCTATAGAAAATTTTGTCAAAATTTTATTTCTATAGAAAATTTTGACAAAATTATATTTCTATAGAAAATTTTATCAAAATTTTATTTCTATAGAAAATTTTGTCAAAATTTTATTTCTATAGAAAATTTTGTCAAAATTTTATTTCTATAGAAAATTTTGTCAAAATTTTATTTCAATACAAAATTTTTTCAAAATTTTATTTCTATAGAAAATGTTGTCAAAATTATATTTCTATAGAAAATTTTGTCAAAATTTTATTTCTCTAAAAAATTATATTAACATTTTATTTCTATAGAAAATTTTGTCTAAATTTTATTTCCATAGAAATTTTTTTTAAATTTTATTTTTATATAGAAAATTTTGTCAAAATTTTATTTCCATAGAAAATTTTTTCAAAATTTTATTTCTATAGAAAATTTTGTCAAAATTATATTTCTATAGAAAATTTTGTCAAAATTTTATTGCTTTAAAAAATTATATTAACATTTTATTTCTTTAGAAAATGTTGTGAAAATTTTATTTCTAAAGAAAATCTTGTCAAAATTTTATTTCTATAGAATTTTTTTTCAAAATTTTAATTCTATGGAAAATTTTGCCAAAATTTTATTTCTAAAGAAAATTTTGTCAAAAATTTTATTTCTAAAGAGTATTTTGTCAAAATTTTATTTATATAGAAAATTTTGTCAACATTTTTTTTCGTTTTGTCAAAATTTTATTTCTATAGAAAATTTGGTAAAATGTTATTTCTGTAGAAAATTTTTAAAATTTTATTTTATTTCTATACTATCAAAATTTTATGGAGATACCTCAATCAGAGTGTCAAAAGTCCTTCGACAATGGGTTCAAACGTATGCAAATGAGTATAGATCTTAATAGGGAATATTTTGAAAAACAATAAAGCGATTTACAATGATTTTGATATTTCTTGTTGTTCTCTACTCCCGAAATATTAAATACAACCCTCGTATTCGATCGAATCGACTTACCTCCCGATGTGGCGGTAAGAATATTTATATCTATCTAAAATTTTTCCAAAAATTATTAAACTACCATTTTAATTAGTTTTACTATTACAGGCTTCATTTGTTGTGGTATCTCCATTAACATCATGTAAGCGATGTTAATGTGTATGCGTGTGTGTGTGTGTTCATTATTTGAATTGATTTGATTATTATTAATTTAGTTTCATTTCCTTTACAACATCTTATCTCAATTAAATGCTCTTTAATGTGCCAATAAACACACATATACATGTACATATGTGTGAAAATATGTGATTATTTATTTTTATTATTAACATACACATACACACACAGATGCTTAGAGACTCACAATTATTCTTACATTAGCCTACACAGAAAAAAAAATTGTTTTGATTCAAGCATGGAATTTTAATCGATTCAAAAAAAAAAACAATATTCAATTAAAAATTTAATTGGTCAAACAAAATTATTAATTAAAATAAAAATCAATCATAACAAGTATATACGGCCGTAAGTTCGGCCAGGCCGAAGCTTATGTACCCTCCACCATGGATTGCGTAGAAACTTCTACTGAAGACTATCACCCACAATCGAATTACTTCGATTGCGGTTAGGTTAGGTTAAAGTGGCAGTCCGATTAAGATTCAGGCTCACTTAGACTATTCAGTTCATTGTGATACCACATTAACTAAAAGTTCATATTACATATGGGCACTTCTAGTTTTAACCGTTGAACCTTCTCGATTATTTTCTTCTGTTGAACCAACCAGATTGTTCCAAAAACATTAGCAGACTGCTTAAGTTAACGTTTTCCAAGTCCGCCAGTAATCTGAAGCTATATGCCCCTAAAATTTGCTTACGCCTTACACAAAATGCAGGACACTCACACAAGAGGTGTTTTATTGATTCCTTTTCCTCCGCATCATGACAGCTCATACAATAGTCATTATACTTCGCAACAATAGTTTTTGCAAAATCGCCTATCAGGCAGCGACCCGTTATAGCAGATATCAGGAGTGATATCTGGCGTCTCGAGAACACTAGCATATCTAGTGTGGGGTTTAAGTTTAAATGGGGCCATATTTGCTTTGCAACCCTTACAATTCTCCCATCGAACATTTGCCATCATGACAGCCTTCTCACGCAGTAAGAGCTTGCAGGTAGCCAGAGGCATACCAACAGATTCTAGTTCCCCTGGAATATGTAAGGTAGTTCCTAGCCTTGCTAGCTTATCTGCTTCGCAGTTCCCCGGTATGTTCTTATGGCCAGGCACCCATATTAGATGAATATTGTGCTGCTCAGCCATCTCATTGAGGGATTTGCGGCAGTCGATGGCCGTTTTCGAATTGAGGAACACAGAGTCCAAGGATTTTATTGCAGGTTGACTGTCTGAGTATATATTAATGCCAATATTGCTTGGAGCATTACTTCTCAGCCAATTCACCACTTCTCTTATTGCTAATATTTCAGCCTGAAAAACACTACAGTGATCAGGTAATCTTTTCGCTATTCGAAGTTCCAGATCTTTAGAATATACTCCGAAACCCACTTGTCCATCCAATTTGGAGCCATCAGTGTAGAAATCTATATATCTTTTATTCCCCGTGTACACCACGCCTCACTGTTGGGTATTAGAGTCTCAAACTTTTTGTCGAAAAGTGGACTCGCCAAAGTGTAATCCACTACGTTAGGCACATCTGGCATTATTTTGAGGACCGAACTGTGACCGTAACTTTTCTCCGACCACAGCGATAGCTCGCGCAACCGCACAGCCGTTGTTGCAGCTGACTGTTTGGCCGAAATGTCTAAAGGCAATAGATGCAGTATGACATTAAGGGAATGTGTTCCTGTCTTGCTGAATGCACCTGAGATACACAAGCACGCCATACGCTGAACTTTGTCTAAACTTGTCGGCTGGTGAAGTGCCGGCCACCAGACTACAACACCATATAGCATTATAGGTCTAACCACTGCCGTGTATAGCCAATGTACAATTTTTGGTTTTAGTCCCCACTTTTTCCCTATTGCCTTTTTGCACGAGTATAAAGCTACCGTTGCTTTCCTCGCCCTTTCTTCAATATTAAGCTTAAAGTTCAGCTTCCTGTCCAAAATAACACCAAGGTATTTTGCACACTCCCTAAAGGGAATTTCAATACCCCCTAAGGAAATGTGCCTAACCGTGGGAGTTTTGCGATCTTTGCAGTACATGACTAGTTCTGTCTTTGCAGGATTTACCTCAAGACCATTATCTTTCGCCCATTTCTCAGTTATCCGGAGGGCTCTCTGTATAATATCTCTAACTGTTGATGGGAATTTCGCCTGACTGCTAGCGCCACATCATCTGCGTACGCCACCACTTGTATCCTTCCTACTAGACCATTTATAATTTTATACAGAAACATTTGTGACTGAAGCATTCTTCTATTCTCAAGTGTTTTAAGTGATATAAGCCTGCATTTGTCCAAATAAGATGGTTCAGGAGTAGAGAAATTAATTGACCTAAGAGCAAATTTCAAAAACCTTCTTTGTATCTGTTCAATTCTATTACAATATTTACCCACATAAGGATACCAAATAATACAAGCATATTCCAATCTCGACCGCACTATTGAGGAATACACTAATTTAAAAGTATACGGATCGTTAAAATCTTTACAATTTATTTTAATAAATGCAAGAAGAGCATAAGCCTTAGGAACAATATAATCCAAATGACTGATGAAAGAAAATTTGTAATCAAAAAAGACCCCAAGGTCCAAAATTTATTTTAATTTTTTGATTGAAATGTCTTCAATCACAGAAATGATAGTATCAATTAAAAAATCAATTGACAGTCAATTAAAAATTTAATTGATCCAATTAAAAAATTAATTGATCCAATTAAAAAATTAATTGATAATATTAATTTGTGTGATTGATTTTTATTTCAATTTAAAAATTTGTTGATTCAATTAAATTTTTAATTGAATATTTTTTAAAACTCAATTAAGATTTTAATTGGAAAAATGTTCGTGAATTTTTTTTCTGTCTGGGGGCTATACGTATGTATGGGGGCTTTTCTATAGAAATAAAATTTTGATGAAAATTTTCTATAGGGTTAAAATTTTGACAACATTTTCTATAGGAATGAAATTTTGATACATTTTCCTATAGAAATAAAGAGTTGACCATGTTTTGTATAGAAATAAAATTTTGACAAAATTTTCGATAGAAATACAATTTTGACAAAATTTTCTATAGAAATAAAATTTTGAAAAAATTTTCTATAGAAATAAAATTTTGACAAAATTTTCTATAGTAATAAAATTTTGACAAAATTTTCTATAGAAATAAAATGTTGACCAAGTTTTCTATAGAAATAAAATTTTGACAAAATTTTCTACAGAAATAAAATTTTGAAAAAATTTTCTATAGAAATAAAATTTTGACAAAATTTTCTATAGCAATAAAATTTTGACAAAATTTTCTATAGAAATAAAATTTTTACAAAATTTACTATAAATTTTTTTTCTATAGAAAGACCATTTGGCATTTTTTATTCTTAACCCTTTCACTACCGAAATAAACCTAATGATAAAAACTTTTATTTTTCTTCTGTGTTTACTTGTACTAACAGCATGTAGAATAAAAATTGTCATTTTGGAAACCTACCTCAATAACTTCAAGAGTTATATGAGCTTGTTCCGAAAACTTAATTCTTGAATTGTGACCAAATGGCCTTACGAAAATTGGCCTATAATATCTTTCAAAGTATGAGCAAAAATACAAAAAAGATCCCGTAAAAGTATCAGCTATAGTTTTTGTATAAATATCCATTTACTAGAAACATACAGTACAAAAATTGTCTCAAATTTTCTTATTTTTCGTTTATAAAAATAAATTTTAGACCTCACCAATATGGACAATATTTATAGCTTATTTAGATTAAAGCCTCTATTTTAAAATAACATCGAGAAATAAATCGAAATTAAGTGGGAAAATATAATTTGGTGTCTTTTTCGAATGTCCTTCTCAGTGGACATCGGTAGTTAAAAGGCTAAATATTCAAATTTAAGTTAAAATAGAGAGGTTTTGCAGTTGAAATAGAATACTTGATTATCCGGTATGTTGACCAACCATGCTTGAAATTAGCAGGTAATGTGGAGTTTTTTGTAATATTGCGGGGGTAAGAGCACGGTTGCCACAGTTGGTAGAATTCTACCATAAAGGACAGATTTTTTACGGTTTGGTAGAATGGAAGAATTCTTGATGTTTTGGTAAGTTTTTTTTCAAAACTTTCCTCTCCATCTAAGAAGTACAATAATAAAATGTTGACTAAATTTTCTATAGAAAAAAATGTAGACAAAATATTCTATAGAAATAAAATTTTGCCAATATTTTCCATAGAAATAAAATGTTGACAAAAATTTCTTTAGAAATAAAATGTTAACAAAATGTTCTATAGAAATAATAAAATTTTCTATAGAAACAAAATTATTTTTTAGAAACCATTTAGCTTTTTTATTCCTAAATATTTAGATCGCGGTAGCAATGCAAGGTAACAGTGAAGCGGACCGGGTATTACCAGTTTATTAATAAAACTTAAATAATGTCAAAAAAAGTGAATCCATAGAAAAATTAATTGATTACACTATAAAATTCAACAAAATTTTTAATTGAAAATTAATTTTGTTTTCAACTAAATTAATTAATCCAACAATTTTCTTTCAGTAATAATACTGTTCACAAATCAACTACAGTGTGAAAATACCGAAAGTATCTTGAAATAATTAACTAATCTAAATACCATTGATATATTTAAGATGAAGTGATGATTGAGATATTGATTGCTAATAACAAATACGAGAAAATCTACCTACATTGCCATGTGGAGATCTTAAGTATTCCATCCTTAATCTTTTGTGTGTATAAAACTCGACAATGGACCATAAATATTAATTGGTATTTATTTGTATTGCCATTGTGTTCTCGCTTCTTAATATTGTTTTATGTTTAACCTAAGAAATATTTTGCCATGCAATTGAGAATCATATAGAACGACAGGACATTTGTTAGTGTTAAGAGGCAAATATTTACTTTGTTAATCAAACTTGTGTAGCATCAAGGGTTTGTGTTTGCAATGGATATGGTTTCAAGAATTATTTGTTTTATATTTTTAGTTGCCAAGAGTTTGTTTATTCTCTTGAAAGGGCCAGATGACTTGTGCCTAGTTGTGGTATTTAAGGAATATTTTGGCTTATGCTAAAAAGGTGTGGTCCGGCATAAATCAATTGCTAATGATGATCTTATAACAATAGTAACCTTTAGCTCTTGATATTGCTGCAGGGAAGTACTTTTCTCATAGACATGCCCTTGCGAAAGTAAACGAGATTTTTAGTTAAAAGTAATTGCTCGCCAAATTTGAACGAAGTTACTTCCAAGATTATTTGGTAATGCGCTAGGAATAAAATTTTGACGAAATTTTTTCTAGGAATAAAATTTCGACAAAATTGTCTATAGAAATAAAATTGTGACAAAATTTTCTCGAGAAATAAAATGATGACGTCATTTTCTCTTGGAATAACATTTTGACAAAAAGTTCCATAGGAATATAATTTTGCCAAATTTTCCTATAGAAGTATATATTTTTTTCTTTTGGAATAAAATTTTAACAAAATTTCCTACATAAAGAAATAAAACTTTATCAAAATTTCTTATAAAAATAAAATTTAGATAAAATTTTCTACAGAATTAAAATTTTGAAAAAATTTTCTGTAGAAATAAAATTGTGACAAAATTTTCTCTAGGAATAAAATTTTGACATAATTTTATATTGAAATAACATTTGGACAAAATTTCCTACAGAAATAAAATTTTGACAACATTTGGTAAAGAAATAAAATTTTGAAAAAATTTTCTATAGAAATAAAATTGTAACGAAATTTTCTCTAGGAATAAAATTTTGACAACTTTTTCTTTAAAAAAAAATTGGACAACATTTTCTAAAGAAATACAATTTTCACAAAATGTTCTCTAGGAATAACATTTTGACAAAATTTTCTCTAGGAATAAAATTTTGTAACAAATAAAATTTTGACAAAATTTTCTATAGAAATAAAATTGTGACACCATTTTCTCTTGGAATAAAATTTTGACAAAAAGTTCCATAGGAATATAATTTTGGCAAAATTTCCTATAGAAGTAAAATTTCGACAAAATTTCCTACAAAAATAAAATTTTGACAAAATTTCCTATAAAAACTAAAATCTTGACAAACTTTTTTATAGAAATAAAATTTTGACAAAATTTTAAGAATAATCTTTTGACAAAATTTTGTATGGATATAAAATTTGGGCAAAATTTTTTATAAAAAGAAAATTGTTAAAAAATTTTCTCTAGGAATACAATTTTGACAACATTTCTCTTGGAGTAAAGTTTTGACAAAATTTCCTATATAAAAATAAAATTTGGACAAAATTTCGTACAAAAATACAATTTTGACAAAATTTTCTCTAGGAATAAAATTTTGACAACATTTTCTCTAGGAATAAAATTTTGACAACATTTTCTCTAGGAATAAAATTTTGACAACATTTTCTTTTGGAATAAAATTTTGACCAATTTTCCCACATAAAGAAATACAATTTGTACAAAATTTCCTACAAAAACAAAAATTTTGACACAATTTTTTACAGAAATAAAATTTTGACAAAATATTCTTTAGGAATAAAATTTTAACAACATTTTCTCCGGAAATAAAATTTGGGCAAAATTTTTTAAGAAAGAAAATTGTGACAAAATTTTCTCTACGAATAAAATTTTGACAAAATTTTCTATTGGAATAAAATTTTGTCAAAATTTCCTATATAAAAATAAAACTTTGACAAAATTTCCTATAGAAATAAAATTTGGGCAAAATTTCCTATAGAAATAAAATTTGGGCAAAATTTCCTACAGAAATACAATTTTGACAAAATTTTCTCTAGGAATAAAATTTTGACAACATTTTCTCTTGGAATAAAATTTTGACAAAATTTTTTAAGGAATAAAATTGTGACAAAATTTTTTCTAGGAATACAATTTTGACAACGTTTTTTTCTTGGAATAAATTTTTGACAAAATTTCCTATACAAATAAAATTTTGTAGAAATAAAATTTGTACAAAATTGCCTACAGAAATACAATTTTGACAAAATTTTCTCTAGGATTACAATTTTAACAACATTTTCTTTTGGAATAAAATTTTGACAAATTTCCTATAAAAACTAAAATTTTGACAAAATTTTTTATAGAAATAAAATTTTGACCAAATTTTCTTTAGGAATAAAATTTTGACAAAATTTTGTATGGAAATAAAATTTGGGAAAAATTTTTTAAGAAAGAAAATTGTTACAAAATTTTCTTTAGGAATACAATTTTGACATTTTCTCTTGGAATAAAGTTTTGACAAAATTTCCTATATAAAAATAAAATTTGGACAAAATTTCGTACAAAAATACAATTTTGACAAAATTTTCTCTAGGAATAAAATTTTGACAAAATTTCCTACAGAAATACAATTTTGACAAAAATTTCTCTAGGAATAAAATTTTGACAACATTTTCTCTTGGAATAAAATTTTGACAAAGTTTCCTACATAAAGAAATACAATTTGTACAAGATTTCCTACAAAAACTAAAATTTTGACAAAATTTTCTATAAAAACTAAAATTTTGACAAAATTTGTTATAGAAATAAAATTTTGACAAAATTTTCTTTAGGAAAAAAATTTGACCAAATTTTGTATGGCAATAAAATTTGGGCAAAATTTATTAAGAAAGAATAAAATTTTGACAAAATTTTGAAATAAAATTTGGGCAAAATTTTTTAAGAAAGAAAATTGTGACAAAATTTCCTATAGAAATAAAATTTTGAAATTCAGAAATGCAATGTTGACAAAATTTTCTCTAGGAATAAAATTTTGACAACATTTTCTCTTGGAATAAAATTTTGACAAAATTTCCTATATAAAAATAAAATTTTGACAAAATTTCCTATTGAAATAAAATTTTGACAAAAATTCCTACAGAAATACAATTTTGATAAAATTTTCTCAACATTTTGACAAAATTTTCTCTAGGAATAAAATTTTGACAAAATATTCTCTAGGAATAACATTTTGACAAAATTTTGTAAAAAAATAAAATTTTGACAAAATTTTCTATAGAAATAAAATTTTGACCAATTTTTTTTATAGAAATAAAATTTAGAAAAAAAATTTTCTATAGAAATAAAATTGCGACAAAATTTTCTGTAGGAATAAAATTCTGACAAAATGTTCCATGGGAATAAAATTGTGACAAAATTTTATTCCCTTCATGGTTCAATTCATATATATATATATATATATATATATATATATATATATATATATATATATATATATATATATATATATATATATATATATATATATATATAAATATATATATATATAATATTGGATTATTTACATATATATAATAATTCATTTCTTTCGAAGTAACATTTTTTGATAATAAAGTTCGTTTTTTGCGGGGTTTGGACTGTTTGGGGAAAGTCGATTGTTTCTGTGTTTCGACTTTTCCAAAATGCGACGTTCCGACTATATTAAAATTTGCAGAAGTCGAATTATGAAAATTTGGTTTTCCGAATTTGCATTCGAGTTTCAGACTCTTTCAATATTTGGTTCAGTCTAATATTCGATCTTTCTATTTTTTTTTTTAAATTGCAAAATTTACTTTTCGACTATTTGATTTTTTGCCTTATTGTAAAATTGGGAAAAGTAGATTTTTGAGTTTTCGACGTTTGCAAAACTTGGTTTTGTTACAAACTAATATTGTGTTTTGTTACAGCCTGATATATCTTTTAAGAGCATGTGATTCCCCAAATATATTAATATAGCTGTCCCATACAGATTTATGATTTATACATGTTGGAGAGGCATTTTTTTGAGTCAAATCTTAAATTCAGGTAATCATATAAAAAAGCTTTCAAGAAGAGTATTTATAATCCCCAAATACGTTTGGACACAGATACAAAAAGGCCTCATATCGTTGAGATAAAAATACCATAGAATAAGCCAGTACTCTTCGATATGATATAAATGATTCCTTAACAATCGATTGCCCCTTATGTATCCTCAAGCAAATCACTTGAACTGACTCTTGCCTTTCGTTTTTGCTGATTCTTTGAGTTTTCCTAGAACTTTTCCTTGACAATGAATATCCATTCATGCCATTTCGATAGGCCAATCGACTTACCACATTTTACTTAAATTCTACAACGGCTTTATTCTTAAGTAAAATTAATGGTAATACCAGCTTTTGGTCACTAGACTCTGGTCAGCGTAAATAAGCCAATATAAATTTCCTTCTTTAACAAAAGCTGAAAAATAATTGTCACCCAAAAACAGAAAAAGAAAATACAACTAAGGAAACTAGGTGGGAAGATGTTCCAAGAAGAATACTTGAGATTTCTACCATGTAGAAAATGTAAATGATGACGAGAATAATGACGACCACAAGAAGAATAATCTAAACAAAAAACAAAAAGTTACAAGCGTTTAACCTTTAATGCTCGTAAAGCAAAGGGGACGTAAAACCACGTCACCCCTCTATTTGCACGTTCAAGAATTTCTTAGCGAAGCATTTAAGCTAATCCTTATTAATAGTTCAGCAACAATAAGACCATGTTCAATGTATTCGGGGGAAAATGGCAACGACTCTTTGTTATAGTGAAGACGGAGAGCTACACTGGATAAAAGTTTATGCTTCAACTTTAACTCTATCTATATACTGATATTGGAGGATAGAATTAATAAAAGCACGTAAGTATGCATCCGCACTTGTGTGCTTGCGTAATTTGTGCTTAGTTATGTACCTTGATTCGGACCTAATTTCTTAGATTAAACTGTAGTTTTTTTCCCATTTATTTTGATTATCTTATTGTGCTGATCCGGCACAAATTACCTTCGTATATAGCTTGTTTAGGCACTTGCGCATCCGCACAAAAAGTGGAGGATAGAATTAATAAATGTAATACCGCGCACAAGTTCGTATCCGCACTTGCTTATTTACGCAGTTTTTATATTTGTATAGTCAGTTTTTTTTGCCCATATGCATTTGTTGATTCGACACAAATCAAATACGTATCTAGCTTGTTTACGTATTTGCGCATCCGCACTAACGGTTTCAACATCTAACTTGTTTTGTGCATTAGTAAGTTTGGCACCGATATTGCGACTGCATCTATCTTGCTTTCCCACTATTGCGCTCTCATGACTAGTATACTTCAGAAATAGTTGCTTCGGCATGCAGCTTCCGCACCAGTTTGCTTTGATACTAAGCATAGTTTTGTTTAACACCTACCTTGAGTCTTCACAATTTGGTTAAAATTTTATTTCTAAACATAATTTTGTCAAAATTTTATTTCTATTGGAATTTTTTTCAAAAAATTTTTTCAAAATTTTATTTCTATAGAAAATGTTGCAAAATTTTATTTCTATAGAAAATTTTTTCAAAATTTTATTTCTATAGAAAATGTTGCAAAATTTTATTTCTATAGAAAATTTTGTCAAAATTCTATTTCTAAAGAAAATGTTGTCAAAATTTTATTTCTATAGAGATTTTTTCAAAATTTTATTTTTATAGAAAATGTTGTCAAAATTTTATTTCTTCAGAAAATTTTGTCAGAGTTTTATTTCAATAGAAAATTTTGTCAAAACTTTATTTCCAAGAGAATTTTGTCAAAATTTTATTTCTGTAGAAAATTTTGTGAAAGTTTTATTTCTACAGAAAATTTTGTCACAATTTTATTTTTAAAGAAAATTTTGTCAAAATTTTATTCCTATTGAAAAAATTGTCAACATTTTATTTCTATCAAAAATTTTGCCAAAATTTTATTTCCATAGAAAATTTTGTCAAAATTTTATTTCCATAGAATTTTTTTTCAAAATTTTATTTTTATAGAAAATGTTGTCAAAATTTTATTTCTTCAGAAAATTTTGTCAGAATTTTATTTCAATAGAAAATTTTGTCACAATTTTATTTTTATAGAAAATTTTATTTCTTCAGAAAATTTTCTCGGAATTTTATTTCTACAGAAAATTTTGTCAAAATTTTATTCCTACAGAAAATTTTGTGAAAGTTTTATTTCTACAGAAAATTTTGTCACATTTTTATTTTTATAGAAAATTTTGTCAAAATTTTATTTCTATCGAAAAAAATTTTCAACATTTTATTTCTATAAAAAATTTTTGCCAAAATTTCATTTCTATAGAAAATTTTGTCAAAATTTTATTTGTATATTAAATTTCGTCAAAATTTTATTTCTATAGGAAATTTGTTAAAATTTTTATTTCTATAGAAAATTTTGTCAAAATTTTATTTCTATCGAAAATTTTGTCAAAATTTTATTTTTAAAGAAAATTTTCTTAAAATTTTATTTCTATAGAAAATTTTGTTAAAATTTTATTTCTATAGAAAATTTTGTCAAAATTTTATTTCTATAGAAAAGTTTTTGTCAAATTTTTATTTCTAAAGAAAGTTTTGTCAACGTTTTATTTCTATAGAAAATTTTGTCAAAATTTTATTTTTAAAGAAAATTTTCTCAAAATTTTATTTTTAAAGAAAATTCTCTCAAGATTTTATTTTTAAAGAAAATTTTCTCAAAATTTTATTTCTATAGAAAATGTTCTCAAAATTTTATTTCTATAGGAAATTTTTTAAAAATTTTATTTCTATAGAAAATGTTGCAAAATTTTATTTCTATAGGAAATTTTTTAAAAATTTTATTTCTATAGAAAATGTTGCAAAATTTTATTTCTATAGAAAATTTTGTCAAAATTGTATTTCTATAGAAAATGTTGTCAACATTTTTTTTTTCTATCAAAAATTTTGCCAAAATTTTATTTCCATAGAAAATTTTGTCAAAATTTTATTTGTGTAGTAAATTTCGTCAAAATTTCATTTCTATAGAAAATGCTGCAAAATTTTATTTCTATAGAAAATTTTGTCAAAATTTTATATCCATAGAAATTTTTTTCAAAATTTTATTTTTATAGAAAATGTTGTCAAAATTTTATTTCTTCAGAAAATTTTGTCAAAATTTTATTTCTATAGAAAATTTTGTGAAAGTTTTATTTCTACAGAAAATTTTGTCACAATTTTATTTTTTAAGAAAATTTTGTAAAAATTTTATTTCTATTGAAAAATTTGTCAACATTTTATTTCTATCAAAAATTTTGCCAAAATTTTATTTCCATAGAAAATTTTGTCAAAATTTTATTTGTATAGTAAATTTCGTCAAAATTTTATTTCTATAGAAAATGTTGCAAAATTTTAATTCTATAGAAAATTTTGTCAAAATTTTATTTCCGTATAAATTTTTTTCAAAATTTTATTTTTATAGAAAATGTTGTCAAAATTTTATTTCTTCAGAAAATTTTGTCAGAATTTTATTTCAATAGAAAATTTTGTCACAATTTTATTTTTATAGAAAATTTTATTTCTTCAGAATTTTATTTCTATAGAAAATTTTGTCAAAATTTTATTTCTATAGAAAATTTTGTGAAAGTTGTATTTCTGCAGAAAATTTTGTCACAATTTTATTTTTAAAGAAAATGTTGTCAAAATTTTATTTCTATCGAAAAATTTGCCAAAATTTTATTTCTATAGCAAATGTTGCAAAATTTTATTTCCATAGAAATTTTTTTCAAAATTTTATTTTTATAGAAAATGTTGTCAAAATTTTATTTCTTCAGAAAATTTTGTCAGAATTTTATTTGAATAGAAAATTTTGTCAAAATTTTATTTCTACAGAAAATTTTGTGAAGGTTTTATTTCTACAGAAAATTTTTCACAATTTTATTTTTATAGAAAATTTTGTCAGAATTTTATTTCTACAGAAAAGTTTATCAAAATTTTATTTCTATCGAAAATTTTGTTAAAATTTTATTTTTATAGAAAATTTTGTCAAACTTATATTCTATAGAAAATTTTGCCAAAATTTTATTTCCTTAGAAAATTTTGTCAAAATTTTATTTGTGTAGTAAATTTTGTCAAAATTTTATATCTATAGAAAATTTTGTCAAAATTTTATTACTGTAGGAAAGTTTGCCAAAATGTTATTTCTATAGAAAATTTATTAAAATTTTATTTTTATAGAAAATTTTGTCAGAATTTTATTTGCATAGAAAATTTTGTCAAAATTTTATATCTATAGAAAATTTTGTCAAAAATTTATTACTGTAGGAAATTTTGTCAAAATTTCATTTCTATAGAAAATTTTGTCAAAATTTTATTTTTATATAGTAAATTGTGTCAAAATTTTATTTCTATAGAAAATTGTGGCAAAATTTTATTTCTATAGAAAATTTTGTCAAAATTTCATTTCTGTAGGAAATTTTGTCAACATTTTATTTCTATAGAAAATTTTGTCAACATTTTACTTCTATAGAAAATTTTGCTAAAATTTTATTTTTTTAAATAAATTTTCTTAAAATTTTATTTCTATAGAAAATGTTCTCAAAATTTTATTTCTATAGGAAATTTTTTAAAAATTTTATTTCTATAGAAAATTTTGTCAAAATTTTCTTTCTATAGAAAATTTTGTCAAAATTTTATTTCTATAGAAAATTTTGTCAAAATTTTATATCTATAGAAAATTTTGTCAAAATTTTATTTCTATGGAAAATTTTGTCAAAATTTTATATTTATAGTCTGAATCGTTAAGTTTGTTCACCATAACATATATTTGAAAGCTTTTTTCTCTGTGTATATAGGGAACTATTCATTCCCTTGAAGCAAGACACTGAAGAAGTTTCCATTGAGTAAATGTTTTGTTTTGCTGGTTGGACAAGTGTTAAATAATGATTGCTACCATTTGGAGGGGTTTCTGACAATGGCAACTTAGCCATCTGTTTGTTCTAAAGGAACACACACACATACACACCGGTATCCGAACAAGGGAAAAGAGTTTTATATTCTCCCCTCCCGTAAGTAAAGTAGAAAAGTCTTATTGCTGCCATTTAATCTAAAGGATCAGTATAATTCCTTTGGTGAATACTGACTTCGCTTGCAAACATTGATTTGCCACCCTAAGACGGCAATTTATTAACTCTATAAGAGACATTTACATATTAACCATTTAACCATAGAAACCATGGCGAAACGATAGTTGATGGTCGACAAATCCATAGTCCTATTGCCTTGTCTGCCTGCCTCAACTCACGGATCGCTTAATTTAATCCGTTTTTGAATTTATTATGGCCTGAGTCAATTAGGATTGTAATTGAAATCAATTAAATTCGTTTCCATTACTGTTTACAATTAACCGGCCAATTGGTTCTTATTATGAAATCTATTCAATTCTAATTAGATTTACAGTATGAATTTTAAATTCTTTTGTGCCGGTCATTTAATTTTGTGAAAATTTCTCAATATGCATTTCATTAAACTCCCATGAGTTTGGTTTTTGCTTCATTGTCTGGTTATTTAATTATGGTTCTGTAATATCGGCGGCATTTAGTATGCGTTGACAGTGTCATGAACAATGATTTAATAAAAAAGTGATTTGTTAATAAATTACAGGTTTCTCTTTTTGTTTTATAAATGCTTAATAGTAGAAGGGTAGATGAACTCGAGAGATACTTAGATTGCGTGATGGAAATTGCAAGTTTCATTCATAGTCATTTGTAAAGTTCAAAAATGATTAAATAATATACTTTACAAAAAAAAAAAAATGAACGCAATCTGTAGGTTTATTTGAACTAAAATATTTTACTAACTTCAATATGAAAAAATCCGTTTTATTTCTATAGAAAATGTTGTCAAAATTTTATTTCTATAGAAAATTTTGTCAAAATTTTATTTCTATAAAAAATTTTGTTAACATTTTATTTTTATAGAAAATGTTGTCAACATTTTATTTCTACAGAAAATGTTGTCAACACTTTATTTCTATAGAAAATTTTGTCAAAATTTCATTTTTATAGAAAATTTTGTCAAAATTCTATTTCTGTGGAAAATGTTCTCAAAATTTTATTTCTATTGGGAATTTCTTAAAATTTTATTTCTATAAAAAATTTCGTCAAAATTTTATTTCTATAGAAAATTTTGTCAAAACTTTATTTCTATGGAAAATTTTCTCAAAATTTTATTTTTTAGAAAATTTTGTCAAAATTTTATTTCTATAGAATATTTTGTCAAAATTTTATTTCTATACAAAATTTGGGAAAAAATTTATTTCTATAGAACATTTCGTCAAAATTTTATTTCTATAGAAAATTTTGTGAAAGTTTTTATTTCTATATGAAATTTTATGAAAAATTTTATTTCTGTAAAGAATTGTGTCAACATTTTATTTCTATACAAAATAGTGTTGAAATTTTATTTTTAGAGAAAATTTTGTTAAAATTTTATTTCTATAGAAAATTTTGTCAAAATGTTATTTCTATAGAAAATTTTCTCAAAATTTTATTTCTATAGAAAATTTTGTCAAAAATTTAATTATAAAAAAATTGTCAAAATTTTATTTCTATTGAAAATTTTGTCAAAAGTATTATTTCTGTTGAAAATTTTGTCAAAATTATTATTTCTATAGAAAATTTTGTCAAAATTTTATTTCTATAGAAAATCTTGTCAACATTTTATTTTTATAGAAAATTTTGTCAAAAATTTAATTCTAAAACAAATTTGACAAAATTTTGTTTCTATAGAAAATTTTATTGCCATAGAAAAATTTGTCAAAATTTTATTTCTATAAAAAATTTTTTTAAAATTTTATTTTTATAGAAAATGTTGTCAAAATTTTATTTCTACAGAAAATGTTGTCAACATTTTATTTTGATAGAAAATTTTGTCAAAACTTTATTTCTATAGAAAATTTTCTCAAAAATTTATTTTTATAGAAAATTTTTTCAAAATGTTATTTCTATAGAATATTTTTTCAAAATTTTATTTCTATACAAAATTTGGGAAAAAATTTATTTCTATTAAAAATTTCGCCAAAAATTTATTTCTATAGAAAATTTTGTGAACAATTTTATTTCTCTAAAGAATTTTCTTAAAATTTTATTTCTATAGAATGTTTTGTCAAAATTTTATTTTGTTTTATTGTATTTTCATAGAAAATTTTGTCAACATTTTATTTCTATAGAATATTTGGTCAAAATTTTATTTCTATACAAAATTTGGGAAAAATTTATTTCTATAGAAAAGCTCATCAAAATTTTATTTCTATAGAAAATTTTGTGAAAGTTTTTATTTCTATATAAAATTTTATGAAAAATTTTATTTCTGTAGAGAATTTTGTCAAAATTTTATTTCTATAGAATATTTTGTCAACATTTTATTTCTATACAAAATTTTGTTAAAATTTTATTTTTAGAGAAAATTTTGTCAAAATTTTATTTCTATTGAAAATTTTATCAAAATGTTAATTCTATAGAAAATTTTGTCAACATTTTATTTCTGTAGAAAATTTTGTCAAAAATTTAATTCTAAAAAAAATTGTCAAAATTTTATTTCTATTGAAAATTTTGTCAAAATTATTATTTCTATTGAAAATTGTGTCATAATTATTATTTATATAGAAAATTTTGTCAAAATTTTATTTCTATAGTAAATTTTGTCAACATTTAATTTTTATAGAAAATTTTGTCAAAACTTTAATTCTATAGAAAATTTTGTCAAAATTTTATTTCTATTGAAAATTTTGTCAAAATTTTATTTCTATAGAATATTTTCTCAAAATTTTATTTCTATACAAAATTTGGGAAAAAAATATTTCTATAGAAAATTTCGTCAAAAAGTTATTTCTATAGAAAATTTTGTGAAAGTTTTTATTTCTATATAAAATGTTATGAAAAATTTTATTTCTGTAGAGAATTTTGTCAAAATTTTATTTCTATAGAATATTTTGTCAACATTTTATTTCAGTAGAAAATTTTGTCCAAAATTTAATTCTAAAAGCATCTGTCAAAATTTTATTTCTATTGAAAATTTTGTCAAAATTATTATTTCTATTAAAAATTTTGTCAAAATTATTATTTCTATAGAAAATTTTGTCAAAATTATTATTTCTATAGAAAATTTTGTCAACATTTTATTTTTATAGAAAATTTTGTCAGAACTTTATTTCTATAGAAAATTTTGTCAAAATTTTATTTCTATAGAACATTTTGTTAAAATTTTATTTCTATAGAATATTTTGTCAAAATTTTATTTCTATAGAAAATTTCATCAAAATGTTATTTCTATAGAAAATTTTGTGAAAGTTTTTATTTCTATATAAAATTTTATGAAAAATTTTATTTCTGTAGAGAATTTTGTCAAAATGTTATTTCTATAGAATATTTTGTCAACATTTTATTTCTATACAAAATTGTGTTAACATTTTATTTTTAGAGAAAATTTTGTTAACATTTTATTTCTATAGAAAATTTTGTCAAAAATTTAATTCTAAAAAAATTTGTAAATTTTTATTTCTATTGAATATTTTGTCAAAATTATTATTTCTATTGAAAATTTTGTCAAAATTATTATTTCTATAGAAAATTTTGTCAAAATTATTATTTCTATAGAAAATTTTGTCAACATTTAATTTTTATAGAAAATTTTGTCAAAAATTTAATTCTAAAAAAAAGTTGACAAAATTTTATTTCTATAAAAAATTTTATTGCCATAGAAAAATTGGTCAAAATTTTATTTTTATAAAAAATGTTAAAATTTTATTTTAATAGAAAATTTTGTCAAAATTTTATTTCTATAGAAAATGTTGTCATCATTTTATTTTGATAGAAAATTTTGTCAAAACTTTTTTTCCATAGAAAATTTTCTCAAAATTTTATTTTTATAGAAAATTTTCTCAAAGTTTTATTTTTATAGAAAATTTTTCAAAATTTTTTTCTATAAAATATTTTTTCAAAATTTTATTTCTATACAAAATTTGGGAAAAAATTTATTTCTATAGAAAATTTCGCCAAGAATTTATTTCTATTGAAAATTTTGTGAACAATTTTATTTCTCTAAAGAATTTTTTCAAAATTCTATTTCTATAGAATATTTTGTCAAAATTTTATTTCTATAAAAAAATTTTTGAAAAAATTTATTTTTATAGAAAATTTCGTCAACATTTTATTTTTATAGAAAATTTTGTCAAAACTTTATTTCTATAGAAAATGTTGTCAAGATTTTTTTTCTATAGCAAATTTTGTTAAAATATTATTTCCATCGAATATTTTGTCAACATTTTATTTCTATACAAAATGTTGTTAAAATTTTATTTTTATAGAAAATTTTGTCAAAATTTTATTTCTATAGAAAATTTTGTTAAAATGTTATTTCTTTAGATAATTTTGTCAAAATTTTATTTCTATAGAAAATTTTGTCAAAAATTGAATTCTAAAAAATTTTGTCAAAGTTATTATTTCTATTGAAAATTTTGTCCAAATTTTTATTTCTATAGAAAATTTTGTAAACATTTTATTTCTATAGAAAATTTTGTCAACATTTTATTTTTATAGAAAATTTTGTCAAAACTTTATTTCTATAGAAAATTTTGTCAAGATTTTATTTCTATAGAAAATTTTGTTAAAATTTTATTTCTATAGAAAATTTTGTCACAATTTTATTTTTATAGAAAATTTTGTCAAAAATTTAATTCTAAAAAAAATTGACAAAATTTTATTTCTATAGAAAATTTTGTCAAAATTTTATTTCTATTGAAAATTTTGTAGAAATTGTATTTCAAAAAAAAAATTTTACTTATTTTAGTTCTAAAATATGTGAAAACATTGTGTTTCTATAGAAAATTTTGTCAATAGTTTGTATCTATAGAAAATTTTCTCAAAATTTTATTCTTATTGAAAATTTTCTTAAAATTTTATTACTATAGAAAATTTTCTCAAAAATTTATTTCTATAGAAAATTTTATCAAAATTTTATTTCTATTGAAAATTTTGTCTAAATTTTATTTCTATAGAAAATTTTGTCGATATTTTATTTCTATAGAAAATTTTGTCAAAATTTTATTTCTATATTAAAGTTTGTCAAAATATTATTTCTATAAAAAAATTTGTCAACTTCTACCAATCTGTAAAAACTCTACCATTTTTGATAGAATTCTACCAACTGTGCCAACGCTGCTACTGTCCCATTGATATCGCATTTGAAAAAAGTCCCTGGTTAAACTGACGCTAAATTTATCTTATTTCTTTTTTTTTTTTGCAAAAGAATTATGCTTTTGTAGTTTTATTTTATATTTTAGCCCAATGAAATTTTCCTTATTTTACTTTACTTATGTATTTATTTCGTATTTATATTTATAAGTAAATTACAACCATAAATGAATTAAACGTGGATACAAATGACCATACACATAAGTTCAATGTGAACTAAACCAAATGAAAATTTCTGTACGATTCCCAAAAAATATGGAAAGGAAAAATTGGGACCTATTCAATTTAAATTAACATTCCTCACAAAAATCCCCACTAAATGTTTGACAAGTTGGTAATCGGTTACTAGGAGGCCGGTGTCCGTCTTCCAAATGTTCGAAAAATGAACCTGATTTATTATTTCGAAAAAATCCCCAAATTTATAGACATTTCCACAATTTGGGGGGCAATACTGGCAACACCGCTTTGTACAAGTAGTTATTATCAATTTGGTTCATATGGTATTGTATATGGATCATATCGGACATTTAGGTATACTGAACCGATTTTGAGAAAAATCCCACAAAAATCCCTATTTTTTTCCCATTAGTCCACAACTGAAAACTTTCGTCCACATCTGCTAAAAATATCCCCAATTTGAGGAAAAATTAACTACTGTATGGTTAAAATGAATCATGATAAATCATGATTTGGCGCCAATGGTTTTTTTACTTTTGGTAAATTTTTTCTTCTAAAAGATGGTTTAATAAAAAAGTGCTCCAGATAATAATATTTTCCTGGTTCCATTATATTTGTATATTTTCCGGGTTTTTGAGGAGTACAATTTAGTTCAATTTTCGCAGTAGGTAATTCATTCTCCTTATAAAACAGTTTACTTTTTTTCTGTGCATCCAAACCCTCTTTGATTTCGTTTCGTATAAAAAAAAACAACAAAAATCGAATCACCACCCGTTATTGTTTCTCTTCCATTTTCTCTACAATCGGCAAATATTCTCTCTTACGCAAATGTGGCAAAAACAAAAATACCTTATTAATCCGTTTGAAATTTTGACGGCACAATTTTGCTATTTTTGTTTTTGTAAAGCCCACAGACGCTTCAGCCATTTGTAAACAAAAATAATTTTATCCATATTATGTATCTAATGTCTTAAGTTCAAATCAAATATGCAATGATTTGCAGTTTCACTCATACTCATTGATTTCATTGGCCATTTAAATAAACATTTACACCTGTCGTCATTTGTCACTTGGGTACACACGTGTCTTACAATTCGCGTTTGACAAACAGCGACGACACACAGGCGGCAAATGTTCAATTGTTGGACAAAAATCACTTGAGCATGGTAATTTTGATTGTTACTACTGTTGCGGATAACCGTAATACGTAATGCGCTCTGTTGAAGCGTTGCGATAACGTTGTGCATTAGACAGTAACGTCAAGTAATGTCACACCATGTTACAAGATATTCATGCACTCACACACACACACACATCGAGGGAAACATACTCCCACCATACATCGTCGTAAGACATTAAAGCTTGCACACATGTCACACTCATGATTCTTGAGAGAAATGTAGTCAACATCGTGATGTGATGTTGATGATGATGATGATGATGGCGACGGGGTAGTGGATGGTGGATGTTTACATTGACTGTTACACTCAGTCATTCCACTCTATGTTAGGTCTTAGTCATTTGCCTCATTTAAAATGTCAGTTGTCAGTTATCATTAGCGTCTCTCCCTCTCATCTCCCCCCTGTTGCCATTGCCAGAAAACTCATCAACATCATCAGCAGGTGACTTATTGTACAATTTGTTGGCATTTCAATCAATTTAACAAAGCAAGCAATCAAATGAACATTTTTAGAGATTTTATGGGAGTATGAGATGCTGCTGCTAGGTGGATACTTGGTGGTTATATTAACGTCTGGTGGTTGTAAATAAAACTCCAGAGATTAATATGAAATCTTAATTTCGAGAATTATTTACTGAGACGAGCATTTCCATTTAATTGGATAAACAAGATAAACATGGGCGGTGTATGACGCATTGTTATTCACAATCTTTAAGGCTAGTCAGTAATTTGATCATTGTGTTTATTTGCAACCACGAGATTGACTACTCCCCCCCCATTACCTTGATACTAATCTCCCGTATAAAATTTCGATAAAAATCAGTTGTTTGTTTTATTCAATTTCCATGTTCCTTGTAATCAAAATTTATTGCTTTTTAAAGACCTCTAATTGAGTATTCCCAAGTTTGTGATAATGGTGTTTTTTTTTGGGGGTTTCGTTTATCACACATTGTCATTGTCATCACCCGAGCGCCGTTGTCACCAGTCACTAGTGCTGCTCTACTGCCTGCCCTATTATTAACTTGTCGTTATTTTTGCTCCCAGTGTTTAATGATTGATGAGGTATCATCGATACAAGCAGCTAACATGAAATTATTTTGTTCTCGACTTGTGCAATTTTCACCGAGGGAAAAAACAGTTCATTCAATCAATTCTCGAATAAGATTGATGACAACAATTCTCGATGTGACAGAACGTGTGAAAATTACAAAAATTTCACAAAATGATTGAATTGAATAACAATCGTTAAAAAAATTAATGGTAATAGTATTTTGTAGGAACGATTGTAATGGGTCTTTTGATATATGACAATACATTTCACTTTCGATATTTTAAAGGAATAAATTTGAGAGTTCATTGACAAATAACAAACAGGAAACCTTTGCATACACACAAAAAAAAATGGTCATATGAGTGCAAATCGGGCGAAAGCCATATATGGGAGCTATATCGAAATGTGAACCGATTTCAACCAAATTTGGCACACATAGCTACAATGATAAATCTACTCCCTGTGCAAAATTTCAATTAAGTCGGAGTAAATGATTGGCCACTGTGGTCATATGAGTGTAAATCGGGCGAACGATATATATGGGAGCTATATCTAAATCTGAACCGATTTCTATAAAATGTGGCACACTTGACTACACTATTAATTGTATTCCTAGTGCAGAATTTCAACCAAATTGGGGTAAAACTCTGGCTTCTGGGACCGTATTAGTCCATATCGGGCGAAATATATATGTACACGCACAGAAAAAACATGTTTGGACATGGTTGCCGCATCCATTTAATGCTTATTTAGAGTATTTAATTGTCGCGAAAACCATGTATTTTGTCTTTGTAAAAATAATTTTCGAGCGGAGAAAAATATATGTTGGCAATAAGCATTTAAATGGTTCTCAAATGCCGCAAACATGTTCTATTATTTAAATGATAGAATTTGAGACCATTATATGGTCAGGAAAATCATGTACCTGACCATTCAATTTTTTTTTACTTTTTTGCAAAGAAAAAAGTATTTTTATAGTTTACGTATAGATATGTCTACAAGCATTACATGGCCATAAAGACCATGTACATTGTTTTCGTGACCATTTAATTTTTTAATTTTTTTGCAGCGACAAGAATTTTATAACATTGAGCAGGTACACACGATTTTCATTTTGCGCGTCAGTCGTGTGTTGATTGTTTCTTGGAATGGACGGAGAATACGGAATTATTGTGTTTTGTGTTAATTTATTTATTCAGAAATGGCACGTGGTTTTATGTGAATACAAAAAAGGGAAGTGTAATTGAAACAAATGTACCTGGTTTTTGTTCTGCATTTTGACATATGGTATAATTTATTTTTATTTGCAGTTATATGATGTCTGTGTTTGTACATTTGATGGGCACGAAGTAAATATGGAATGATTTCTTATTGTTGAAATTGAACCAAACTAGAGTGTGTAAAAATATGTGAAGTTTGCTTGCACAACATTATAAATACAAATAAACAATGAATTAGTTTATAAATAAATAAAAACAAATAAATAAAGTTGATTTTGTGTTTTCTTTTCTCAAGTGGCGTCCTTTTTTCGACGACGAAAAAAGTTTTTTCATAAAAATCAAAACATTTTAGGTTGTGACCATGTTCTTTTAACTAGAAGAAAAACATTTTTGACGAATAACATAACATTTTAGATCGTGACCATTGTCTTTTAATGGAAACAAAATTCTTTTTATCAATATAATAACATTTTAGATGAGGACAATTGTATTTTTCTTAGAACCATGTTCACTGAGCCAACATGGTTGCAGGTTAAAATGTTACATGGTCGCCGCAAAAATAGCTGCTATCATATTATTTTGCTCTTCGAATATGATTGTGGCAATCATGTTTCTTCTCTGCGTGTATGGGAGCTATATCTAAATCTGAACCGATTTCTTCCAAAATGAATAGGGTTCTATTCTGAACTTATAATACCCTGTTCCACAGTGTGGCGCAGGGTATAAAAATAAAATTTTTACAAAATTTTCTATAGACATAGAAAGTTGACAAAATTTTCTATAGAAATAAAATTGGTCTTAAGTTCCCCTATTTCGTTGCAATTTTCAGGGAAGGTTAAGGGTAGCATCTAGACCAATATTCGATACGTTTTCGATATTCGGACAGGGAAATTGGAGTACAATTATCCAATTTTCTTGATATATTTATGGAAGGTTGAAGTTGCTAGAGAGGATAAATTTTGATAAAAAAAAATTGATAAAATTTTCGATAAAAATAAAATTTGGACAATTTTCTATGGACATAAAATTTTGACAAATTTTTCTATGGAAATAAAAATAAACATGTATGTGTCTGTCTCGTATCCTTCTGGGTGTTGCAAACATATGTACTAACTTATAATACCCTGTTCCACAGTGTGGCGCAGGGTATAAAAATAAATTTTTGACAAAATTTTCTATAACCGTAAATTTTGACAAAATTTTCTATAGAAATAAAATTTTTTATAGTAATAAAATTTTGACAAAATTTTCTATAGAAATAAAAAGTTGACAAAATTTTCTATAGAAATAAAATTTTGACGAAAATTTGCTATAGAAATAATATTTCGATAATATTTTATATAGACATAAAATTGTGATAAAATTTTCTATAGAAATAAAGTTTTGACGAAAATTTTTTATAGAATAAAATTTTGACAAAATTTTTTTAGATATAAAAATTTTGACAAAAAGTTCTATAGAAATACATTTTTGACGAAATTTGCCATAGAAATAAAATTTTGATAAAATTTTGATAAAATTTTCTATAGGCACAAAATTTTGACTAGATTTTCTATAGGCATAAAATTTTGACAACATTTTCTATAGGCATACAATTTTGATAAAATTTTCTATAGAAATAAAATGTTGACCAAGTTTTCTATAGAAATAAAATTTTGACAATTTTTTTTTATAGAAATAAGAGTAGTGTATATAGAAACAAGTATATACGGCCGTAAGTTCGGCCAGGCCGAATCTTATGTACCCTCCACCATGGATTGCGTAGAAACTTCTACGAAAGACTGTCATCCACAATCGAATTACTTGGGTTGTGGTATCTTAAAACTTCTTAACATCGTTTTCTAAATTGTGAGTTAGTCCATACGTGGTATATATATCAAAGTTCTATACATAAAAAGTCTACAAATAATTACGAATCGATATGGACTTTTGCACGATACTTAGAGAGCCATAATTGAAATATGGGGGCTATGTTCAATTATGAACTTGATATGGACCAATTTTTGTGTGATTGGGGATAGATTTATCTGAGGGCTATATACAACCATAGACCTATGTGGAGCTAGTTAGGCATGGTTGTTAACGACCATATACTAGCACAATGTACCAAATTTCAACTGACTCGGATGAAATTTGCTCCTTCAAGACGCTTTAAAACCGAATCTCGGGATCGGATTATATGGGGCTATATATGATTATGGACTGATATGGACCACTTTTGGCATGATTGTTAAATATCATATACTACCACCACGTACCAAATTTCAACCAGATCGGATGAATTTTGCTTCTCCAAAAGGCACCGAAGGTCAAATCTGAGGATCGGCTTATATGGGGGCTATATATAATTATGGACTGATATGAACCTATTCTCCATGGTTGTTGGATACCATATACTAACATCACGTACAAAATTTCAACCGAATCGGATTAATTTTGCTCTTCCAAGGGGCTCCGGAGGTCAATTCTGGGGATCGGTTTATATGGGGCCTATATATAATTATTGACCGGATTCGACCAATTTTTGCATGGGTATTTGAGGCCATATATTAACACCACGTACCAAATTTCAACTGAATCAGATGAATTTTGGTCTTCCACGAGGCTCCGGAGGTCAAATCTGGTGATCGGTTTATATGGGGGCTATATATAATTATGGACCAATGTGGACCAATTTTTGCATGGTTGTTAGAGACCATATACTAACACCATGTACAAAATTTCAGCCGGATCGGATGAAATTTGCTTCTTAGAGGCTCCGCAAACCAAATCGGGGGATCGGTTTATGATCGGATCGGATGAAATTTGCTTCTCTTAGAGGGTCCGCAAGCCAAATTTGAGTGTCCGTTTATATGGGGCTATACGTAAAGGTGGACTGATATGGGCCATTTGTAATACCATCCGACCTACGTCAATAACAACTACTTGTGCCAAGTTTCAAGTCGACAGCTTGTTTCGTTCGGAAGTTAGTGTGATTTCAACAGACGGACGGACGGGTGCACGGACGGACGGACATGCTTAGATCAACTCAGAATTTCACCACGACCCAGAATATATGTACTTTATGGGGTCTTAGAGCAATATTTCGAAGTGTTACAAACAGAATGACAATGTCCATCCTACACCCAAAAAAAAGTTTACTTATATTTGAAGCGTTTTTATCTTAAATCTAAAGTTTCAATATTGCAGTTAATTTAAGGACAATTTCTTTAAATCAAAAATATGTTTCTTTTTTTAAGGAAAATTAGCCTTAGTTCACAGACATGCGACTTTAACGAAGGGACTCAAATTTACAAAATGTGTGTCCTAAATTTAAATGAAAAAAATTTAATGAAAAAATTGTTGAAGCAAAAATTAAAAACTTTATTTTAATTAAAATTTCATTATCCTAAAGAAATTTGTTTTTAATATTTTGTAAATTTCGCATCCTAAAATTTAGGTCGCGAAATCTTTAAAATCACGTAAATATTTTTTTCAGTGTATGGTGGAGGGCATAAAAAACATTTTTGGGAAGGTAACCATTTATTTTTCTACATACATGAATTCTCCATGTATGTAGAAAAACAAGTATATACAGCACTAAGTTCGGCCGGGCCGAATCTTAAATACCCACCACCATGAACCAAATATTAGGGTTTCCTTTGAAATTTCAGGAGGGATTGAGGACACTTCCCGAAGATAAATTTAAAGATTTCACCTATGAGGACTATATCAGATTCTGGATTTATAAGAACCATTTTTGTTTGAGTTTTAGAGGAATCATTAACATCTCTTGTAAGTGTGCAAGAAAATTATAAAATAACGTCTTGCTTTGAAATCTTAAATCTGTAGATTTTCACCCGAGAAGTATCTGAAATCTGAAAATTTTACATTGAGTTTCAAGCAATTTTCATGATCAGTGCGCCTTCTATACCCTCAAGAAATGAAGTCGGTCTATATGGAGGCATTACCAAAAGGACCGATAAAAACTTAATCCGATACACGTTTTTGGGAGCCTAAAATAATATTTACAATTTCAGGCAAATCGCATAAAAACTAAGGATTCTAGAAACCCAAGAAGTAAAATCGGGATATCGGTCTATATGGGGGCTATACCAAAACATGGACCGATACTCACCATTTTTGGCACACCCCTTTATGGTCCTCAAATACCTATAAATTTCCAATTTCAGACAAATTGTATTTAAACTACGGATTCTATAAGCCCAAGACCCCAAATCGGGAGGTCGTTTTATATGGGGACCACACCAAAACATGGACCGATACTCACAATTTTTGGCACACGTATTTGTGGTCCTACAATACCTCTAGATTTCCAATTTCAGGTAAATTGAATAAAAACTGCGGTTTCTATAAGCCCAAGAAGTAAAATCGAGAGATCGGTCTATATGGGGGCTATACCAAAATATGGACCGATACTCACCATTTTCGGCACACCTCTTTATGGTCCTAAAATACCACTAGATTTCCAATTTCAGGCAAATAGGATAAAAACTTCGGATTCTAGAAGCCCAAGAATTAAAATCGGGAAATCGGTCTATATGGGGGCTATACCAAATATGGACCGATACTTACCATTTTCGGCACACCTCTTTATGATCCTAAAATACCACTAGATTTCCAATTTCAGACAAATTGGATAAAAACTACGGTTTCTATAAGCCCAAGACCCCAAATCGGGAGGTCCTTTTATATGGGGACCATCCAAAACATGGACCGATACTCACAATTTTTGGCATACGTATTTGTGGTCCTACAATACTTCTAGATTTCCAATTTCAGGTAAATTGAATAAAAACTGCGGTTTCTATAAGCCCAAGAAGTAAAATCGGGAGATCGGTCTATATGGGGGCTATACCAAAATATTGTCCGATACTCACAATTTTTGGCACACGTATTTGTGGTCTTACAATACCTCTAGATTTCCAATTTCAGGTAAATTGAATAAAAACTGCGGTTTCTATAAGCCCAAGAAGTAAAATCGGGAGATCGGTCTATATGGGGGCTATACCAAAACATGAACCGATACTCACCATTTTTGGCACACCCCTTTATGGTCATAAAATACCTCTACATTTCTAATTTCAAGCAAATTGGATAAAAGCTACGATTTCTATAAGCCCAAGACCCCAAATCGGGAGGTCGGTTTATATGGGGACTATATCAAAACCTGGACCGATATAGCCCATCTTCGAACTTGACCTGCCTGCAGACAAAAGACGAGTTTGTACAAAATTTCAGCGCGATTGCTTCATTATTGAAGATTGTAGCGTGATTACAACAGACAGACAGACAGACAGACGGACAGACGGACATCGTTATATCGTCTTAGAATTTCTCCCTGATCAAGAATATATATACTTTATATAGTCGGAAATCGATATTTCGATGCGTTACAAACGGAATGACAAACTTATTATACCCCCGTCACCATTCTATGGTGGTGGGTATAATAAACCACAAAATTTATTAACTAATTAATTATTATTAGTAAAAAAATTAAATTGAAATTACTTCAATCACGAAAACTATGGTAGAAAAGAAAAATATACTTAATTAAAAAATTAACTGATTTCTCCGACACTTTCAACTAATTTTTAAATTGATTCAAGTAATATAATTTATTTATTTATAATTTTATATGAGTTTATACTTTCATATAAAATTTTGTTATGGTAACTATCGTTAGATAGGTTGTAAAATTGACTTTTTGATTCTTGTCAACAGATAAAATATACGTTTTAGTAAATAACAAAAATCTTATGGTCTCATAAAGTAACTAATGTTCGACCATTATCGACTAACACTTTAAATGTATATATGCTTAAACTTTTTGGCCCGCTTTTTTAATATTTCTGGATTTCCATGGTTTTTACTTTTTTCTTACCCAACTATTTCCACCCAACTATTTCCACCGCTATTTTATGTTGTCAACGTACCTGGAAATATATGAATGTTTAGAAAATTAATTTTGGGTTTTTGCTCAATTGTTTGGAAAATTTAATTAAAAAATATTTTAAACAATATTTTTATTCAATAATCTATACTATTATCAACCCAAAAACTTATGTGAGAACAAATATAATTTTTTTGGTGTCCTTTGTAAAGTATCCTTTTTTTGGTAGAAAAATCTTAAATCTATAAAAAATTTCAATATTTTAATTTGCTGAAATTTAGTTTTTTTTGTTTTAGTTAAAAAATCACCATCAATAACTACACAAAATATTTAATTTGACTACAATCGATCCACTTGTTCGTTTACATTTTCCACATAATTTAACTAAACTTTCGACGAAAAAAAGCTTCAAATTCAAATATTTTTTAAAAATATGCGGCAAAAAAAGAGCTTCCAAAAAGAGCTTCCAAATTGTGATTCGGAAGTAGTGCAAACTTGGATCACCACCAATGAATTTTACATTGGCTTGTCATAGAATGGAAGTACACCATTTTTTAATGCTTTGCATTGCTTTAGAAGTTGTGCCTTGAAAGCTCATTGGGATGAAGAAATTCAAAAGACTAAAAACAATTTTTTTACAGTTTCACTTTTTATTTGTACCAGTATTTCTTGTGACACTTTTACTTTTTACAAATTGAAAAAGTTCTTCGTTTCCACCACAAACGCCACTGAACACGATGCATCAAAACGTTTATTCAAATATTTGTGATATGAACCTAATATGACACCGCGGCATGAAATTCTAACTACTTCCTGAGATGTTCTTTATTATTACGAACGATTTTTATACCCTCCACCATAAGATGGGGGGTATATTAACTTTGTAATTCCGTTTGTAACACATCGAAATATTGCTCTAAGACCCCATAAAGTATATATATTCTGGGTCGTGGTGAAATTCTGAGTCGATCTAAGCATGTCCGTCCGTCCGTCCGTCTGTTGAAATCACGCTAACTTCCGAACGAAACAAGCTATCGACTTGAAACTTGGCACAAGTAGTTGTTATTGATGTAGGTCGGATGGTATTGCAAATGGGCCATATCGGTCCACTTTTACGTATAGCCCCCATATAAACGGACCCCCAAATTTGGCTTGCGATCGCTCTAAGAGAAGCAAATTTCATCCGATCCGGCTGAAATTTGGTACATGGTGTTAGTATATGGTCTCTAACAACCATGCACAACTTGGTCCATATCGGTCCACTTTTACGTATAGCCCCCATATAAACGGACCCCCAAATTTGGCTTGCGATCGCTCTAAGAGAAGCAAATTTCATCCGATCCGGCTGAAATTTGGTACATGGTGTTAGTATATGGTCTCTAACAACCATGCACAAATTGGTCCATATCGGTCCATAATTATATATAGCCCCCATATAAACCGATCCCCCGATTTGGCTTGCGGAGCCTCTAAGAAACGAAAATTTCATTCGATCCGGCTGAAATTTGGTACATGGTGTTGGTATATGTTCTCTAATGACCATGCAAAAATTGGTCCATATCGGTCCATAATTATATATAGCCCCCATATAAATCGATTCCAAGATTTGTTCTCCGGAGCCTCTTGGAGGAGCAAAATTCATCCGATCCGGTTGAAATTTGGAACATGGTGTTAGAATGTGGTATCTAACAAACACACAAGAATTGGTCCATATCGGTCCATAATTATATATAGCCCCCATATAAACCGTTCCCCAGATTTGATCTCCGGAGCCTCTTGGAGGAGCACAATTCATCAGATCCGGTTGAAATTTGCAACGTGGTGTTAGTATAAGGCCGCTAATATCCATGCCAAAATTGGTCCATATCGGTCTATAGTTATATATAGCCGATGCCCAATCACACAAAAATTGGTCCATATCGGTTCATATTCATGGTTGCCACTCGAGCCAAAAATAATCTACCAAAATTTTATTTTTATGGAAAACATTGTCAAAATGTTATTTCTATAGAAAGTTTTGTCAAAATTTTATTTCTATAGAAAATTTTGTCAAAATTTTATTTCTATAGAAAATTTTGTCAAAATTTTATTTCTATAGAAAATTTTGTCAAAATTTTATTTCTATAGAAAATTTTTTCCAAATTTTATTTCTATAGAAAATTTTTTCCAAATTTTATTTCTATAGAAATTTTTTTTCCAAATTGTACTTCTATAGAAAATGTTGTCAAAATTTTATTTTGTCAAAATTTTATTTCTATAGAAACTTTAAACTTAATTATATACGTATTTAATCGGCCTTTTTTAGTTTAATATATACTACGTATGGACTACCTTATAATTTAGAAGACGGTGTTAGGAAGGCGAAAACGGTGAGTATTGGTCCATATTTTAGTACAGTCCCCATAAGAACGATCTCCCGATTTAACTCCGTGGGTTTCTAGGAACCGTAGTTTTTATCCGATTTGCCTGAAATTGTAAATATTCTGGTGTTTTAGGCTCACAAAAACGTGTATTCGATTAAGTTTTTATCGGTCCATTTGGTAATGCCTCCATATAGACCGATTTCACTTTTTGAGGGTATAGAAGGCGCACTGATCATGAAAATTGCTTGAAACTCAATGTAAAATTTCCAGATTTTACTTCTCGGGTGAAAATCTACAGATTTAAGATTACAAATCAAGACGTTATTTTATAATTTTCTTGCACACTTACAAGAGATGTTAATGATTCCTCTAAAACTCAAACAAAAATGGTTCTTATAAATCCAGAATCGGATATAGTCTTCATTGGTAAAATCTTTAAATTTATTTTCGGGAAGTGTACTGGTTGAACTGCTCTGCTTGATCTGTCCTCAAACCCCCCTGAAATTTCAAAGGAAACCCTAATATTTGATTCAGGGTGATGGGTATTTAAGATTCGGCCCGGTCGACCTTACTGCTGTATATACGAGTACTTGTTTTATTATCAGGAAGCTCAACACTTTCACAATTGAAAAAAATCTAATGGTTGACAAAACGACTTCTCCAAACTAAGGGACTACCCTTGTATTATACGATTAAATAATAAGACATATATTTTATTCAAAATTAAATCTAATTAGATAATTTGAAATACTTTGGTGTAAAATACTTTGTGAAGTCATTGGGTCATGTGGCTCACCTGTCATCACATTTTTGCATAAAAAAAGCTAATTTTCTGGTCGTTTTGTTTAATAAACATTTTTCTTGTAAGTGAAAATTGGTGTCATAAAAGTTAAATGTCATATTTGAATTTTTCGTCTCACTAAGTTGGTTTTTTGTTTTCTTACAAAGTTACATAACTTCATTTTCATACAAAAAAAAAAAAGAAAACAATGATTTTTGTACCTTTCACCATAGATTTGAGAGTATACTAACTACGTCATGCCATGTGTAATGCATCAAAATATTAACTTCAGACCAGAGAATGAAGCCGACCCATTTTTGCCGGCGGCGGCTGACACTAATTTTTTGCCTCCGGCGGCGGCGGCTTGATGGCTAAGCCGATATAAATTCGTCTATTCGGCGGCGGACAATTATCCATTATAAAATCGATTTGAGGTAATCCGAATGGTAATGAGATTAGTTGTACAACCAAACTTACAATCAAATTTTCATTTCATTTACATTTTCTGAGCTAAATGGTTGCAAAGCTATTATAGAAACATGATACTGATGGATTTTGGGTTGAAAGTTAAACATTTTAACAAAAAATACAACAATTATTAATAAATTTTTCTGATTTAAATCAATATTTTTGATTACTTGGCGGCTAATTATGAGTCGAGATGAGTCGATATATTCGGCGGCGGCTTCGGCTGGAAGAAACTGGTCGGCGGCGGCTAAAATCGGCGGCGCGACTCGGCGGCTTCATTCTCTGCTTCAGACTCCAAGCTATTGGTTTGACACTTCGCACAAGTACTTATTTTTGATAAATGTCGAATATTATTGCCCTATAACAACGATCCAAAAATGGGTCCAAATCAGTTCATAATTATATAGCCTCCATATAAACCGATCCCCAGATTTGACTTCTTGAGACTTCTGGGGTGAGGAAATTTCATTCAATCTCCATACAAAATTAGTCCTTATTGGTCAATAATTATATGGAATATAGCTCCATATAAACCAACTCCCAGATTTAGAGTCTTAAGCTTCAAGGAGAAGCTAATTTCACCCTCTAACAACCATGGAAGGTATAAAAATTTCGGCCTGGCTGAACATTCTGCAGTTGCGACTTGTTTTCTTTCTACTGCCACTGTGAACATTTTCACTTTAAATGAGTTTTGTTTTCATTTCATGGTGGAGAAAATTTTACGAATATTAAATGGCAGACTAACCGACAGACGACGAATGTCATGCGGACAAATTGACTGTCACTCTGTGTGTGTCAAAATGAGAAAACCAACAACCTACAACCATACAAGATGATGGCAATCAGAAGAAGAAGAAGCATTGGGGTAAAAAACAAGAATCACAAAAACTGAAGGATATATTAACTGCGTTTGCCTTTTTCTGAACTGAACTGAGTAAATATTTCGTATTGCATCCATGGCATGGCATGATGATGATTTGTGTGTACTGACTTATGTTTAATTCCCATGGTACTAAACGTTTTATGTTATGGCAGTCCATACTCTTTTAATATATGCTGGCACACCATACGGATACTTTCATTTTCATTTGCGTTTAGTTTATTTTATTCCCCTTCGCTTTTTACTATCTCCCCCCCACCACCACATTCACAACGTTTGGCAAGTTAAAAACTAGCATTTAACGCATAAAACGTCAAACGTGACATGACACTAGCCAAGTAAGTGGTGTAATGTGCAGTGTAATGCAAACACATAACCCCGCGCCGCCTCTCACAACATAGTACGAAAACTCAATCATACAACAAAGTTTAAAAAGAGGCTACAGTGTCCAGAGAGAGAAATATATTGTGGTGAAAATGTTTGAAAAAATATTGACAACATTTTCTATAGAAATAAAATTTTGACAAAATTTTCTATAGAAATAAAATTTTGACAAAATTTTCTATAGAAATAAAATTTTGACCAGATTTTCTATAGAAATAAATTTTGACAAAATTTTCAAGAGAAATAATATTTTGACAAAATTTTCTATATAAATAAAATTTTGATAAGATTTTCTATAGAAATAAATTTTGACAAAATTTTCTATAGAAATAAGATATTGACAAAATGTTCTATCAAAAATGAAATTTTGACAAAATTTTCTATAGGAATAAAATTTTGACAAAATTTTCTATTCAAAATATTTTGACAACATTTTCTATAGAAATCAAATTTTGACAAAATTTTCTATAGAAATAAAATATTGACAAAATTTTCTAGAGAAATAATATTTTGACAAAATTTTCTATATAAATAAAATTTTGACAAAATTTGTTATAGAAATGAAATTTTTACAAAATTCGTTATAGAATAAAAATTTTGAGAACATTTTCTATAGAAATAAAATTTTGACAAAATTTTCTATAGAAATAAAATTTGGACAAAATTTCCTATATAAATAAAATTTTGACAAAAATTTCTATAGAAAATATTTTGACAAAATTTTCTATAGAAATAAAATTTTGACAAAATTTTCTATAGAAATAAAATTTCAAAATTACATATAGAAATAAAATTTTGACAAAATTTTCTATAGAAAATATTTTAACAAAATTTTCTATAGAAATAAAATTTTCACAAAATTTTCTATAGAAATAAAATTTTGACAAAATTTTATATAGAAGTAAAATTTTTACAAAATTTTCTATAGAAATAAAATTTTTACAAAATTTTCTATAGAAATAAAATTTTGACAAAATTTGTTATAGAAATGAAATTTTTCAAAATTTGTTATAGAAATAAAAGTGTGACAAAATTTGTTATAGAAATTAAATTTTTACAAAATTCGTTATAGAAATGAAATTTTTAAAAATTTGTTATAGAAATAAAAGTGTGACAAAATTTGTTATAGAAATTAAATTTTTACAAAATTCGTTATAGAATAAAAATTTTAACAAAATTTTCTATAAAAATAAAATTTTGACAACATTTTCTATAGAAATAAAATTTGGACAACATTTTCTATTTATACACAATTTTGACAACATTTTCTTTAGAAATAAAATTTTGAAAACATTTTCTTTAGAAATAAAATTTTGATAAAATTTTCTATAGGAATAAAATTTTGACAAACTTTTCTATAAAGAAATAAAGTTTTGATAAAATTTTCAACATAAATAAAATTTTAACAAAACTTTTGATATAAATAAAAGTTTGACTAAAATTTCCATAGAAATAAAATTTTGACAAAATTTTCCGTAGAAATCAAATTTTGACAAACTTTCGATAGAAATAAAATTTTGACAAAATTTTCTATAGAAATAAAATTTTGACAAAATTTTCTATAGAATTAAGATTTTGAAAATTTTTTTCTATAGAAATAAAATTGTGACAAATTTTTCCTATAGATATAATATTTTGACAAAATTCTCTATAAAAATAAAATTTGGACAAAATTTTCTATAGAAATAAAATTTTGACAAGATTTTCTATAGAAAATATTTTGACAACATTTTCTATAGAAAATATTTTGACAAAATATTCTATAGAAATAAAATTTTGACAAAATTTTCTATAGAATTAAGATTTTGAAAAATATTTTCTATAGAAATAAAAATTTGACAAAATTTTCTATAGAAATAAAGTTTTGACAAATTTTTCTATAGAAATAAAATTTTGATAAAATTTTCTATAGAAATAAAATTTTGATAAGATTTTCTATAGAAAATATTTTGACAACATTTTCTATAGAAAATATTTTGACAAAATTTTCTGTACACACAAAAAAATTTCACGAAAATTTTTCCAATTAAAATTTTAATTGAGTTTTAAAAATATTCAATTAAAAATTTAATTGATTCAACAAATTTTTTAATTGAAACAAAAATCAATCACAAAAATAATAGTATCAATTAATTTTTTAATTGGATCAATTAACTTTTTAATCGACCTTCAATTAATTTTTTAATTGATACTATCATTTCTGTGATTGAAGACATTTCAATTAAAAATTAATTGGATCAATTAATTTCGTGATTGAATCAGAAAAAAATTTTTTTTGTGTGTAGAAATGCAATTTTGACAAAATTTTTTATAGAAATAAAATTTTGACAAGTTTTTCTATAGAAATAAAATTTTGACAAATTTTTCAATAGAAATAAAATTTTGATAAATTTTTCGATAGAAATAAAATTTTGACAAAATTTTATATAGAAATAAAATTTTTACAAAATTTTCTATCGAAATAAAATTTTAACAAAATTTGTTATAGAAATTAAATTTTTACAAAATTCGTTATAGAATAAAAATTTTGACAAAATCTTCTATAGAAATAAAATTTTGACAAAATCTTCTATAGAAATAAAATTTTGACAAAATTTTCTATAGAAATGAAATTTTGACAAAATTTTCTGTAGAGATAAAATTTTGAGAAAATGTCGTATGGATATAAGTTTTGAGAAAATTTTCTATAGAAATTAAATTTTGACAACATTTGCTAGAGAAGTACAATTTTGACAAAAATTTTCTATAGAAATAAAAGTTTTACAAAATTTGTTATAGAAATTAAATTTTTACAAAATTCGTTATAGAAATAAAATTTTGACAAAATTTTCTATAGAATGAAGATTTTGATAATTTTTATCAATATCTATAGATTTTGATAAAATTTTCTAAAGAAATATAATTTTTTGCAAAATTTTCTATAGAAGTACAATTTTGACAAAATTTGCTATAGAAGTACAATTTTGACAAATTTTTCGATAGAAATAAAATTTTGACAAAATTTTCTATAGGAATAAAATTTTGACAAAATTTTCTATAGGAATAGAATTTCGACAAAATTTTCTATAGGAATAAAATTTTCTATAGAAGTAAAATTTTGATAAATTTTTCTATAGAAATCAAATTTTGACAAAATTTTCTATGGAAATAAAATTTTGACAAAATTCTCTATAGAAGAAAAAATTTGATAAAATTTTCTATAGAAATAAAATTTTGACAAAATTTACTATAGAAATAAATATTTGGCAATTTTTTATATAGAAATAATATGTTGAAAAAATTCTCTATAGAAGTAAAATTTTGACAAAATTCTCTATAGAAATAAAATTTGGACAAAATTTTCTACAGAAATCAATTTCAACAAAATTTTCTATAGAATTAAAATCTTGGCAAAATTTTCTATAGAAATAAATGTTGACAAAATTTTTTACAGAAATAATATTTTGATAAAATCATATTGTGAAAACGTTTGAAACAAATTTTGACAACATTTTTTATAGAAATAAAATTTGAACAAAATTCTCTATAGAAAATAGAAATAAAATTTGGACATAATTCTCTATAGAAATAAAATTTTGACAAAATTTTCTATAGAAATCCAATTTTAACAAAATTCTCTATAGAAATAAAATTTTGACAAAATTTTCTATAGAAATACAATTTTAACAAAATTTTCTATAGAAATAAAATTTTGGCAAAATTTTCTATAGAAATAAAATTTTGACATATTTCTCTATAGAAATAAAATTTTGACAAAATTTTCTATAGAAATAAAATTTTGACAAAATTTTCTATAGAAATAAAATTTTGACAAAATTTCAATAGAAATAAAATTTTGACAAAATTTTTTATAGAAATAAAATTTTGACAAAAATTACGTTAGAAATAAAATTTTAACAAAATTTTCTATAGAAATAAAATTTTTACAAAATTTTCCATGGAAATAAAATTTTGACAAAATTTTCTATAAAAATAAAATGTTGACAACATTTTCTATATAAATAAAATTTTGACAAAATTTTCTATAGAAATAAAGTATAGAAATAAAATTTTGCCAAAAGTACCATAGAAATAATATTCCCCTCCAAGTTATAATAATTATTTCCAAAACATTTATAATTTTATTTTGCGTTAATAAATTTATTTTCGATTTTAGCGGCTAAACTCAAACTTAACACACACCTTTAATTGCAAGGTTTGATATTCGATGAAATGGAGATAAAATAATTGTTGGGTTTATGTAGATCTAATTTGAAAAACTTATAAACTTTTATTTCGTAATTTTAGTTTATAAAAAATTTGTGTCACTTTTTGTGCCACATTTTACTGTAAATGTGACACTTTTTAGAAATTCTCAAGTGGCAACGTTATAAAATTCGTTTAATTATTGAATAAACGAATACGAAATGCAATATTATTTTATTTATAAAAAGTGTGCAATTTTTTAAACTTAGTGTGACACCTTTAACAGCAAGTGACACTTTTTGTGCAATTTTTTAAAAATTTCCAACTTACAGCCACTGTGCATGTCATTTAGTCGAACAAAAGTTTCTTTTTCGTCATAGAAAATAAGATTGAGGCTTGAAATGCTCGTAAATCTGAACGATTTGTTTTCTTGGACTATGCCATTGCCGCCTTTGTCAAAAGGCCAAAGTCAATGGCCACAGAAATAGAACGAAACGAAAACAAAAAAAAAAAAAAAGAACTTGGATCCACTACGGAATAGCTCAAATGCCATCGACATGTATAGAGAGACACAACTATGTCATAGTGGTCATTGCTTTTTTTTCTGATACCTGTAAATGTTGGTCGACCAACTTCTATGTAAACTTGGCTAGAAAGGAAAAGTGTTATTTGCTTGACTGGTTACCTAATGTGACGAAGAAGAGAAAGAAAATCCCCAACTTGTTAACAGACCACAAGTAGAGCGACCAACAGACATTGTGACTACAAAATTAGAAATGCCCACAGAAATGTAAAGTGGAGTGGAGAATTCCATACGTACGTGTACGTGATGTGTTCGAAAAAAAATGAGTCTCATTTTTTATCCAGATGAAATGGCACGACCCACTCGTTTTTTTACACATGCAACCAGAGGCAATTGTCATGTAATTTACCTACAGAAGACCAAATTGTTGGACGAAGACAAAAAAAAACAAATTTGCTTACATTTGATTCTGGTGAATGTGTTCGGGGAATGTGTTCTATGACACTTTAACATGCTCTCATTGTTATCTTTGTTTACAAAACATTTAGCACTGTACAAAGTACTAAACCCAGCAAACATTATGTCCGAAAAAAAGGCACAAAAAGTGTCACACGCCATAAAAGGTGGCAAACTAATAATTAACTTAAAAAGGTGGCACAAAAAGTGGCACACTTTTTCTTGAAGAAAAACCACAATGAAACGCATTTATATTTGTGTTTTATGTGGCATAGTGAAATATTTGTTGTTTTCCATTTAGATCTTTAGAACTAACCTAACAATTTAGTTGAAAATCATTCTTTGAAATTTAATATTCAGAAGATAAAAGCGGTATATGGACTTTCAAAAATTTCCTTGTCGTGTACCACTGCTTGGGACAATATGATGCTGAAGTGAACCTAATCGGCCATACTTAGGGAAGAAAAATGTGTCAATACTCCAGCTAGCATTTCGTGCCTTCCTTTTCGACGCAGTCGAAATGCTCGAATTTTTTGTTTCGAAACTCCAAAAAGGTCACATGTGGTTGATATGTACTGCAATCATTTCCAAATCGTTAGTCTGACAGTTCATTTTATTATACCCTTCACCATACGATGGGGGTATATTAACTTTGTCATTCCGTTTGTAACACATCAAAATATTGCTCTAAGACCCCATAAAGTATATATATTCTGGGTCGTGGGGAAATTCTGAGTCGATCTGAGCATGTCCGTCCGTCCGTCTGTTGAAATCATGCTAACTTCCGAAAGAAACAAGCTATCGACTTGAAACTTGGCACATATAGTTGTTATTGATGTAGGTCGGATGGTATTGCAAATGGGCCATATCGGTCCACTTTTACGTATAGCCCCCATATAAACCGATCCCCCGATTTGGCTTGCGGAGCCTCTAAGAGAAACAATTTTCATCCGATCCGGAAATTTGGTACATGGTGTTAGTATATGGTCTCTAACAACCATGCAAAAATTGGTCCATATCGGTCCATAATTATATATAGCCCCCATATAAACCGATCCCCCGATTTGGCTTGCGGAGCCTCTAAGAGAAGCAAATTTCATCCGATCAGGTTGAAATTTGGTACATGGTGTCAGCATATGATCTCTAACAACCATGCAAAAATGGGTCCACATCGATCCATAATTATATATAGCCCCCATATAAACAGATCCCCAGAGTTGGTTTGCGGAGCCTCTTGGAAGACCAAAATTCATCTGATTCAGTTGAAATTTGGTACGTGGTGTTAATATATGGCCTCAAACACCCATGCATAAATTGGTCGAAATCGGTCCATAATTATATATAGGCCCTATATAAACCGATCCCCAGATTGAACTTCCGGAGCCCCTTGGAAGAGCAAAATTCATCCGATTCGGTTGAAATTTGGTACGTGAAGTTAGTATATAGTATCCAACAACCATGCAGGAATTGGTTCATATCAGTCCATAATTATATATAGCCCCCATATAAACCGATCCCCAGATTTGACTTCCGGTGCCTTTTGGAGAAGCAAAATTCATCCGATCTGGTTGAAATTTGGTACGTGGTGGTAGTATATGATATTTAACAACCATGTCAAAAGTGGTCCATATCAGTCCATAATCATATATAGGCCCCATATAAACCGATCCCGAAATTTGATTTTGGAGCCTCTTGGATGAGCAAATTTCATCCGAGTCAGTTGAAATTTGGTACATTGTGCTAGTAAAGTATAGTCGGATGTTAATATGATTTAAAATCTTTTATTTGCATATTGAGAGACCTGGAAACCCCGTTTTAGAACAGATCTAAAAAATAACCCAAAATAAAATATAATAAGGTTGTACAAAATTTTACAATTATAAATTGGGAAAATTGTTCAAAAATATAGTATTCGACTGGTGGTATACTCGATTATTTGTTAGGCTACCGATCATATTGGTAATTTTAATTGTAGTTGGATTGCAAATGTATAAAAAATTTTACAGTATAAAAGAATGTAATTAAACAGTGGCACAATAAGATGAAAATTTTAAAAAGTATCACATTTATTGGTACAAGAAAAAAGTGGCACAGAAGAATCGCCGCTTGAAAAAAGTGACAAATTTTTCAACAAAATGGCATAACGGTAATACTGGTTACAAAGAATTGTATTTCCGAGCTTTTTTAACTCGTTCTGAAAGGAATTATCGATATTATCGATAATATCGATATTTGACCGGCCAAATCTTAGGCGTCTAAATAAGTAATGGTGTAATGGTATTCGTTAATTCGGTTATTTTTAAAGACACATATTTGTAATCTTAAAAAAATGTGATTAAAATGTTAAAAAATATTAAAAAATATAAATATTACAGTTAAAAATAATGTCAATAAAAAGTGGCACAGTGTGACGAAAAAGGTGGCACAAAAATGTCAATGCTTGAAAAAAGTGGCAATTTTGCCACTAAAGTGGTACAACTGTAACACTACTCCCCACCATCACTAGATATCAAATATGACCATATACTCGCCCCTACACTCCCTGAAAATTATGCTTCCCGAAATAATTTCTGTTGTATTTACTTAGATGCTCAGCATTTACGACACGGTTTGCTGCTTTGTCTCTGAAAAAAAAATTCCAAGCAATTGCAAAAACCCAAAATCACTTCTTCACATTATCTACTAAATTCAGTATCGCTTGCATTCCATTAGAAGTGTACGTTTGTGATGCAAAAAAAAAAACAGTTAAGACCAACACTCATCTATGACTGGCACACGCCTTCCACTTCCACTTTCCATAGTCCATAGTGGCAAATCATGACCACGAATGTAAATTAGCTTTTAAACAGATTGACTTGTGACAGGAGGTTAGTAGTTCTGCAGTGGCCGGGTTGCTGCATGGCAAGAGAGATTGGAATTTGTTTGTCATACATTTTGTTTTTTGAGAAGTGAAAGGGAAAATGTAGAAATCAGGCCTTATTGATATCTTTATGATCTTCTCTCTATACAATGTAGTTTCTCTCATTATACCCAGAGAAGGAATATGGGCAACCCAAATGTTAATGTTAATTTTTTTACGGAAAAATGTAAGATTTTTACTGCCAAAATATTCTTTTCTCGCCAAAACAAATAATTACCGAGAAAATAATATGGTTGCCACAAACCAGTTACATCTTTCCCGGGAGAAAGTAACATTATATCCTTGACACATGTGTGCGCTGAAAAAACTCCTTCTCCGCGTTGAAAAGAATATATGTAGTTCAGCAGTCCTTGTATAAGCCATGCTTGAGGAAGGCCTTATTATTGTTATTTCTTAGTTTTCTCATTTATGTTATTCGGTAGGCCTTCTATCACGCCTGCTTAAAGAAGGCCCTATAGTCTTTAATGCGCAACTACAATAAAACTGCTATCAAACTGATGCTGTGGCCACTGAATTCGTACAGTTTGCTGACTAAAACGCTGCTTAACAGATTTTGATAGAAGACCTTCAATAAGGCCTGCTGCTAGAAGTCATGTTGCAAGATTTGACACATGTGTGCGTTGATAAAACTTCTTCTCCGCGTGTAATAGAATATGTCAGCAGTCCTTCTATAAGTCATGCTTGAGGAAGGTCTTATTAGTGTTATTTCTTGATTTTCTCATATATGTTACGCGGGAGGCCTTCTATCACGCCTGCTTGAAGAAGGCCTTATTGTGTTTAATGCACAGCTACAATAAAGCCGCTATCAAACTGATACTGTGACCACTGAATTCGTACAATTTGCTAACAAAAACAAGTAAGGAAAGTCTAAAGTCGGGCGGGGCCGACTATATTATACCCTGCACCACTTTGTAGATCTAAATTTTCGATACCATATCACATCCGTCAAATGTGTTGGGTGCTATATATAAAGGTTTGTCCCAAATACTTACATTTAAATATCACTCGATTTGGACAGAATTTGATAGACTTTTACAAAATCTATAGACTCAAAATTTAAGTTGGCTAATGGGTGGAACACAATTTTAGTAAAAAAAAAGTATATACGGCCGTAAGTTCGGCCAGGCCGAAGCTTATGTACCCTCCACCATGGATTGCGTAGACTCTTCTACTGAAGACTGTCATCCACAATCGAATTACTTGGGTTGCGGTAACACTAGCCGATGGCAAGGTATCTTAAAACTTCCTAACACCGTCTTCTAAATTACAAGGTAGTCCATACGTAGTATATATTAAACTAAAAAAGGCCGATTAAATACGTATATAATTAAGTTTAAAGTTTCTATAGAAATAAAATTTTGACAAAGTAAAATTTTGACAACATTTTCTAGAAGTAAAATTTGGAAAAAATTGTCTATAGAAATAAAATTTTGACAAAATTTTCTATAGAAATAAAATTTTGACAACATTTTCTATAGAAATAAAATTTTTACAAAATTTTCTATAGAAATAAAATTTTGACAAAATTTTCTATAGAAATAACATTTTGACAATGTTTTTCATAAAAATAAAATTTTGGTAGATTATTTTTGGCAACCATGAATATGAACCGATATGGACCAATTTTTGTGTGATTGGGGATCGGCTATATATAACTATAGACCGATATGGACCAATTTTGGCATGGATATTAGCGTCCTTATACAAACACCACGTTGCAAATATCAACCGGATCGGATGAATTTTGCTCCTCCAAGAGGCTCCGGAGATCAAATCTGGGGAACGGTTTATATGGGGGGCTATATATAATTATGGACCGATATGGGCCAATTCTTCTCTTAGAGACCACATTCTAACACCATGTTCCAAATTTCAACCGGATCGGATGAATTTTGCTCCTCCAAGAGGCTCCGGAGGACAAATCTGGGAATCGATTTATATGGGGGCTATATATAATTATGGACCGATATAGACCAATTTTTGCATGGTCATTAGCGAACATATACCAACACCATGTACCAAATTTCAGCCGGATCGGATTAAATTTTCGTTTCTTAGAGGCTCCGCAAGCCAAATCGGGGGATCGGTTTATATGGGGGCTGTATATAATTATGGACCGATGTGGACCAATTTTTGCATGGTTGTTAGAGACCATATACCAACACCATGCACCAAATTTCAGCCGGATCGGATTAAATTTTCGTTTCTTAGAGGCTCCGCAAGCCAAATCAGGGGATCGGTTTATATGGGGGCTGTATATAATTATGGACCGATGTGGACCAATTTTTGCATGGTCATTAGGGAACATATACCAACACTATGTACCAAATTTCAGCCGGATCGGATGAAATTTTCGTTTCTTAGAGGCTCCGCAAGCCAAATCGGGGGATCGGTTTATATCGGGGCTATATGTAATTATGGACCGATATGGACCAATTTTTGCATGGTTGTTAGAGACCAGATACTAACACCATGTACCAAATTTCAGCCGGAACGGATGAAATTTGCTTCTCTTAGAGCGATCGCAAGCCAAATTTGGGGGTCCGTTCATATGGGGACTATACGTGAAAGTGGACCGATATGGACCAATTTTTGCATGGTTGTTAGAGACCATATACTAACACTATGTACCAAATTTCAGCCGGATCGGATGAAATTTGCTTCTCTTAGAGCAATCGCAAGTCAAATTTGGGGGTCCGTTTATATGGGGGCTATACGTAAAAGTGGACCGATATGGCCCATTTGCAATACCATCCGACCTACATCAATAACAACTACTTGTGCCAGGCCATATACTAACACTATGTACCAAATTTCAGCCGGATCGGATGAAATTTGCTTCTCTTAGAGCAACCGCAAATCAAATTTGGGGGTCCGCTTATATGGGGGCTATACGTAAAAGTGGACCGATATGGCCCATTTGCAATACCATCCGACCTACATCAATAACAACTACTTGTGCCAAGTTTCAAGTCGATAGCTTGTTTCGTTCGGAAGTTAGCGTGATTTCAACAGACGGATGGACGGACGGACATGGTCAGATCGACTCAGAATTTCACCACGACCCAGAATATATATACTTTATGGGGTCTTAGAGCAATATTTCGATGTGTTACAAACGGAATGGCAAAGTTAATATACCCCCATCCTATGGTGGAGGGTATAAAAAGCGTAAAAGGTGCTGCTTAAAAGATTTTGTTAGAAGGCCTTCTATAAGGCCTGCTGCATGAAGTCATGTTGCAAGATGTTCTACCAGGCCTCATAGCAGAAGGCCTTGTTGGCTTTCTCCACGTGTTTTTTTTTTCTCTTTTCGATGTGTTACAAACGGAATGACAAAGTTAATATACCCCCATCCTATGGTGGAGGGTATAAAAAGCGTAAAAGGTGCTGCTTAAAAGATTTTGTTAGAAGGCCTTCTATAAGGCCTGCTGCATGAAGTCATGTTGCAAGATGTTCTACCAGGCCTCATAGAAGAAGGCCTTGTTGGCTTTCTCCACGTGTTTTTTTTTCTCCCAAATTATTCCAGTTGTGGTTGCTTTTTAAGTGCACACCTACAATAAAAACCGCTACCAAACAGCCACTGTGTGGCCGGTGAAATGACACAGTTGTTCCACAACTCAAAAATATAAACCTATGACAAGTTTGTACAGCCACAACAGAAGTAGCAGAAGCAGCATTAACTAGTGAGCCTAGTTGTTTGACATGGCTTAAATGAAGTTGACTTCACCGGTTTTTCGTTTCGTTTCGTTTTTTTTGCTTTGTAACAACTTGACATGTTTGGAGTGCCGACGACGCCACTGTCATCATAGTTTTGGTATGAAAAGTGCGTAATTGTATTGTGGTCACGTCCAAAATGGTAGCATCTGTGTTTAATGTATGTTCGTTATCAATTCGGTTACTTTGCTGTTTTACAGTCACACTCTCTTCTATGGATTTGACGACAGATGACATACCAAATGGAATGACTTACCCCAATGATGATGGCGATGATGATGATGATCTATAAACAAATGACGGAATACAACGAGAAGTAAATCCATCAATACCGAACTGGTATAAATGACAACCGAAACCGAATGAATGTCCAACAACAAAAAGATTTTTTTTGTTGAAATATTGTTGTCGCTACTGACATTATTATGGTGCATTGGATGAGGGAGGGGCGGCGGTTTATTTTTATAACAAAATTTGTTGGATTTTTGTTTTTGGTCAAAAGCCAAAATCATGGCTCTTAAATTGTTCAACAGGTATTAGTTCTACTGCTCTACACTATGGAGGATAGGTTAAGTTAGTTAAGGTGAATGTCTATGGCCATAGATTCATTTGAATGAAGTCCGATTCATTTGAATGGGAAGTCCAAGGGAATTTTGTATGTGACCAATTGGAGGCATCACGCTCTACAAGAACATCTGAAATTGTTAACTCAGTGGAGTAACTTGATTTAAACACTTTAAAAAAATCTTTCAATACTTTCAGGCGGTACAATCACCATATTAAAAGAACATAATATAATAGAGACTAGTTGTATATAATAGAGACTAGTAGTTAGTATAAGTTAAGCATCATATATGTATTCGCTTAAATAAATAAAAACAAGTATATACGGCCGTAAGTTCGGCCAGGCCGAATCTTATATACCCACCACCACATATAATAGTTTCCTTTGCAAATTTCAGGGGGTTTGATGACAGATATTTTCCCAAGCAGGGCAGTTCAACCAATACACTTCCCGAAGATAAATGTAAAGATTTTCCCTATGAAGACTAGATCCGATTTTGGATTTATAATAACCATTTTTTGTTTGAGTTTTAGAGGAATCATAAACATATCTTGTAAGAGTGTAAGAAAATTATGAAATAACGCCTTGATTTCAAATGTAAAATCTGTAGATATTTACCTCACATATTTAAATGATTACGGGAGGTAAAATCTGGAAATTTTACATTAACTTCAAAGCAATTTTCTTGATCAGTGCACTTCTGTACCCCCAAGATCTGAAATCGGTCTATATGGAGGCCTTCCCAAATGGACCGATAAAAATTATTATATAAGATATATCATTATACACTTTTTTGTGGGTCTAAAATGCCAGTATATTTTGAATTTGTGGCAAATTGGATAAAAACTATAATTTCTAGAAACTATAGGAGTTAAATCGGGAGAAAGGTCTAATGGGGGCTATGCCAAAACATGGAGGAATACACACAATATTCAGCACATCTAATTGTAGTTCTAGAATTTAGACCCCAAATCGGAGGGCCGGTTTATAAGGGGGGCTATATTAAAAACTGTACCGATACACAATATATTCGCCACACTTATGGTCCTTGAATACCTCTAGATTCTCAATTTCAGGCAAATTGCATAAAAACTACGGACTCTAGAAGTCCAAGAAGTAAAATCGGGCGATCGGTCTATATGGGGGCTATATCAAAACAGGGTCCGTTAAGCACCATTTTCGGCACACCTCTTTATGGTCCTTGAATACCTCTAGATTCTCAATTTCAGGCAAATTGGATAAAAACTACGGACTCTAGAAGTCCAAGAAGTAAAATCGGGAGATCGGTCTATATGGGGGCTATATCAAATCATGGTCCGATATTCACAATTTTCGGCACACCTCTATATGGTCCTAGAATACATCTAGATTTCCAATTTCAGGCAAATTGGATAAAAACTACGGATTCTAGAAGCTCAAGAAATAAAATCGGGAGATCGGTCTATATGGGGGCTATATCAAAACAGGGTCCGTTAAGCACAATTTTCGGCACACCTCTTTATGGTCCCAAAATACCTCTAGATTTCAAATTTCAGGCAAATTGAATAAAAACTACGGATTCTCGAAGCCCAAGAAGTAAAATCGGGAGATCGGTCTATATGGGGCTATATCAAAACAGGGTCCGTTAAGCACCATTTTCGGCACACCTCTATATGGTCCTAGAATACATCTAGATTTCCAATTTCAGGCAAACTGGATAAAAACTACGGATTCTAGAAGCCCAAGACCCAAATCGGGGGTCCGTTTATATGAGAGCTATATCAAAACCTGGACCGGTATAGCCCATCTTCTATATTTTGGTATAGACCGAGATCCGTGGATAAAAACTATGGTTTCTATAAGCCCAAGACCCAAATCGGGGGGTCGGTTTATATGGGAGCTATATCAAAACCTGGACCGGTATAGCCCATCTTCTATATTTTGGTATAGACCGATATCCGTGATTTGGTATATCTGTTTGCTTTACAGAGCAAATCCACCTGTAATTCTATATATTTTTATGTATATTAACCCTCTAGAGGAAGAGTTTTCAAAGGAAACAATTATATCTTATGCATGATGGTGGGTATTTAAGATTCGGCCCGGCCGAACATAAGTCCCTATATACTTGTTTCACGTATATAAATTTCATAATTATTTTACTTTTATTTTGATCAAAACTTAAACACTATTTTTTTTGCATACTTTCAGGCGATACATATCACCACATGAAAATACCATGATATGAGAGAGGTAAAATACTCATAAATATAGCATTATTTTGTTTTTTATTTTGCCTGGGGTTATTGCTTTCCCAAATGGTCCTCTACACTGAAAAAAATTCTGTCGTGTGGCCAAATATTGCATGTCCTTAAAATACGAATGCAAATTGTGCTGAACATAACAGGTTGGCTGATAAGTCCCCGGTCTGACACACAGATGGCATCGCTAGTATTAAATGCATATTATTTTTATATAGTACCAACCTTCAAATGTTTCGTGTCAAAATTTGACGTCTGCAAGTCAATTAGTTTGTGAGATAGAGCGTCTTTTGTGAAGCAACTTTTGTTATTGTAAAAAAATGGAAAAAAGCAATTTCGTGTTTTGATAAAATACTGTTTTCTGAAGGGAAAAAATACGTTGGAAGCAAAAACTTGCCTGATAATGAGTTTTCGGACTCTGCCCCAGGGAAATCAGCAATAATTGATTGGTATGGGTATACTTGGGTTGTGGTATCTTAAATCGTTTTCTAAATTGTGAGTTAGTCCACACGTGGTATATATTAGACAAAAATGTATATAAGTCTACAAATAATTACGAATCGATATGGACTTTTGCACGGTACGTAGGGAGCCAGAATTGAAATATGGGTGTCGCTTATATGGGGGCTATATTCAATTATGAACTTGATATGGACCAATTTTTGTGTGATTGGGGGTCGATTTATCTGAGGGCTATATATAACTATAGACCGATATGGACCTAGTTAGGCATGGTTGTTAACGACCATAAACCAGCACAATGTACCAAATTTCAATTGACTCGGATGAAATTTGCTCATCCAAGATGTTCCGAAACCAAATCTCGGGATCGGTTTATATGGGGGCTATAAAGGGTGATACGGTCAATATTTGGTCAATATAAACTTGACGTATTTCTTTTAATTTTGCATTTAAAAAACCTGAACACCCCTTATTTTGAAGGTGTGTGTGTGTAGAATGTTGCTCCTATTTTGATTTTGCAATTCACTCTTCAGTTGTCAAAATGCCGTCCAAGCAAGAAGAGCAGCGTATCAAAATTTTGCTCGGAAATCGCGAAAATCCGAGCTACTCGCACGCAAAGCTGGCAAAATCGCTAAAAGTTGCCAAATCAATCGTTACAAATGCAATTAAAGTGTTTGGGGAACGTTTGTCGACAGGCAGGAAGTCTGGATCGGGGGGAAATCGAAAACCGGAAGCCGCTGAGATGACAAAGAGAGTTGCCGGTAGTTTCAAGCGAAAGCCTAACCTCTCTCTCCGAGATGCCGCAAATAAGCTGGGTGTATCGTCTACAACCGTGCATCGAGCCAAAAAACGAGCCGGACTATCGACTTACAAGAAGGCAGTGACTCCAAATCGCGATGATAAACAAAATACGACGGCCAAAGCGCGATCCCGGAGGCTGTACACGACGATGCTGACGAAGTTTGACTGCGTGGTAATGGACGACGAAACCTACGTCAAGCCGACTACAAGCAGCTTCCGGGACAGGAGTTTTATACGGCAAAAGGAAGGGGAAAGGTAGCAGATATTTTCAAGCACATAAAACTGTCAAAGCTCGCAAAGAAATATCTGGTTTGGCAAGCCATCTGTACCTGTGGCTTGAAAAGCAGCATTTTCATAGCTTCCGGGACTGTCAACCAAGAAATTTACGTGAAAGAGTGTTTCAATAAACGTCTGCTGCCTTTCCTGAAGAAACACGGTTGTTCCGTACTGTTTTGGCCGGATTTGGCATCTTGCCATTACGGTAAAAAGGCCATGGAGTGGTACGCCGCCAACAACGTGCAGGTGGTTCCCAAAGACAAGAACCCTCCCAACACGCCAGAGCTCCGCCCAATTGAGAAATACTGGGCTATTGTCAAGCGGAACCTAAAGAAGACCAAAAAAACTGCTAAGGACGAGCAGCAGTTCAAGGCAAACTGGCTTTCTGCGGCGAAGAAGGTGGACAAAGTGGCTGTACAAAATCTGATGGCAGGTGTCAAGCGTGAGGCCCGGCAATTCGGATTTGGAAAAGCGAAAGCCTAACTGAATATTTTTCCTGAATTTTATACTAATTGAACTTGAAAAATAAATTTAATTTGATTTTTTAAATAAACGATTTCACCGATTTACACGCGTTTTCCCTTGACCAAATTTTGACCGTATCACCCTTTATATGACTATTGACTGATATGGACCACTTTTGGCATGGTTGTTAAATATCATATAGTAAAATCGCGTACCAAATTTCAATCACATCGGATGAATTTTGCTTTTCCAAAAGGCACCGGAGGTCAAATCTGGGGATCGGTTTATATGGGGGCTATATATAATTATGGACTGATATGAACCATGCATGGTTGTTAGAGACCATATACCAACACCATGTACCAAATTTTAGCCAGATCGGATGAAATATGCTTCTCTTAGAGACTATGCAAGCCAAATTTGGGGGTCCGTTTATATGGGGGCTATACGTAAAAGTGGACCGATATGGCCCATTTGCAATCTCATCCGACCTACATCAACAGCATGCATACTCGAAGGGCAAGTCTACTGAGACCGCATTGCATGAACTAGTCAGCTTTATTGAAAGCTCACTATCTGTCAAAGAATACACAATCGTGGCGTTTCTAGACATCGAGCTCGATAATAAATGGACTGACAACTCTGAATGTTGATCCAGGTATACTTAGGCTGTTAGACGAACTTCTAATAAAGAGACGTATTTCAGCCACACTAGGGAAAGCAAACATACAAAGGTATGTGAACAGAGGCACTCCCCAAAGAGGAGTTCTATCACCTCTTCTTTGGAATGTTGCTATAAACAACCTTCTGGTTTCCCTAGAAAAAGAAAGAATAAAAGTGGTGGCATACGCAGATGATGTGGCGCTAGCAGTCAGGGGAAAATTCCCATCCACAATCAGAGATATTATGCAGATAGCTCTCCGGATGACTGAGAAATTGGCGAAAGATAATGGTCTTGGGCCACGGTTAGGCCCATTTCCTTAGGGGATTCTGGAATTCCTTTTGGTGAGTGTGCAAAATACCTTGGCGTTATTTTGGACAGGAAGCTGAATTTTAGGCTTAATATTGAAGAGAGGGCGAGAAAAGCCACTGTAGCTTTGTACTCGTGCAAAAAGGCAATATGAAAAAAGTGGGGACTAAAACCAAAAATTGTGCATTGGCTATACACGGCAATAGTTAGACCTATAATGCTATATGGTGTTGTAGTCTGGTGGCCGGCACTTCAGAAACCAACATGTTTAGATAAAGTTCAGCGTATGGCGAGCTTATGTATCTCAGGCGCATTTAGTAAGACAGGAACAGACTCCTTTAATGTCATGCTACATCTATTGCCTTTAGACATTTTGGCCAAACAGTCAGCTGCAACAACGGCTGTGCGGTTGCGCGAGCTATCGCTGTGGTTGGAAAAAATTTACGGTCATAGTTCGGTCCTCAAAGTAATGCCAGCTGTGCCTAACGTAGTGGATTCCACCCTGGCAAAACCACTTTTCGACAAAAAGTTTGGACTCTGTGTTCCTTAACTCGAAAACGGCCATAGACTGCCGTAAATCTCTCAACGAGATGGCTGAGCAGTACAATATTCACCTAATATGGGTGCCTGGCCATATGAACATACCGGGGAACTGCGAAGCAGATGTGTTAGCAAGGCTAGGAACTACCTTACATATTCCAGGGGAACTAGAATCTGTTGGTGTGCCTCTGGCTACCTGCAAGCTCTTACTGCGTGAGAAGGCTGTCATGATGGCAAATGTTCGATGGGAGAATTGCAAGGGTTGTAACGACACCAACCAAATATGGCCCCATTTAAACTTAAACCGCACACTAGATATGCTAGTGTTCTCAAGGCGTCAGATAGCACTCCTGATATCTGCTATAACGGGTCGCTGCCTGATAGGCGAATTTGCAAAAACTATAGGTGCGAAGTATAATGACTATTGTATAAGCTGTCATGATGTGGAGGAAAAGGAATCAATTAAACACCTCTTGTGTGAGTGTCCTGGTTTTTGTGTAAGGCGTAAGCGAATTTTAGGAGCATATAGCTTTAGATTACTGGCGGACCTGGAAAACGTTAACATAAGCAGTTTGTTAATGTTTTTGGAGCAATCTGGTTGGTTCCACAAAAGTAAATAATAGAGAAGGTTCAGTGGTTAAGACTAGAAGTGCCCATATGTAATAGGTACTTTTAGTTAAATGTGGTATCACAATGGACTGAATAGTCTAAGTGAGCCTGAAATTTAATCGGGCTGCCACTTTAACCTAACCTAACCTAACCTAAGCTACATCAATAACAACTACTTGTGCAAAGTTTCAAGTCGATAGCTTGTTTCGTTCGGAAGTTAGCGTGGTTTCAACAGACGGACGGACATGCTCAGATCGACTCAGAATTTCACCACGACCCAGAATATATATACTTTATGGGGTCTTAGAGCAATATTTCGATGTGTTACAAACGGAATGACAACGTTAATATACCCCCATCCTATGGTGGAGGGTATAAAAACAGCATTCAAAAATACACAAAAAAAAGAAATTTACTTGGATCCAAAGATTTTGACATTTCCTTAAAGATTTTGGTATTGATTTCGAGCCAAAAATGCGACTTCTTATATTTGATTTTAATTCCAGGATTAGTAAAATAAAAATTAGGATACAGATCTCGTTTATCCAATTTTTATTCTATTTTTAGAATATATTAAAAAACTATTCACGTGCAAATAAATGCCAGTTTAAAATTCTAATTATAACAGATGCTTCAAAGTAAAAAGTGTTGTTTTACTTCCAACAAAAAAAAAAAACTTTTAAGAAAGGTCCAAAATCCTCAAAATAAATGTTATGCTGGGTGAAAGTGGCAGCCCGATTTGATTCAAGTTCACTTAGACTATTCAGACCATTGTGATAACCTATATTTGAAGCTTTTCTATTTTAAGTAAGTCAATATTTCAGTAAAGTTAAGGACGATTTCTTTACACCAAATATATTTTTCTTTGCTTTAAGGAAAATTTTCTATAAAATTAGGGACATCAATTTCCAAAAATTTGTATCCTATATGCAATAAAAAAAATTGTGAAGCAAATTCTTTTTCTTAAAATTTCATTATTATAAAGAAATTTGTCCTCAATATTGTGTAAATTGCGCATCCTAAAATTTATGTTGCTTAATCTTAACTACCGCGTAAACATTTTCTTCAGTAAAGGTTTCTACTGATCCAACCTAAATATAATAGGCGATTTTGTTGTTTTTTTTTTTATTTCCTCAGCTTTTCCATGCAATGGGCTACTATGATCTGGTTTCAGATTTCGTTGCCAATTATGTCTTTAAATTCGATTCACAACAAATTGTATTTGACATTTAATTCGTTCAGCCTGGGGAATTTTTTTCATTCTCCATTTGTTTTTCGGGTCATTCGTTTCATTTGGCAGCTATTGCTTGTTTTTTTTTTAATAACTTTATTACACAATTATCATTGTCATCATCATCGTCACCATCACCAGCCACCCAAACCAAAACCAATAACATTTCAATTATATTTTCACTGACAAATGTAATTTGTTCATTTGCTAGATAATGACAACTCACTTCTTGATTTTTGAGTTGAGTTTACAGGGGCGGAGAAGCGCCTGTGATTAATCCAATTATTTGATTATTTATGGTCATGAGAGGAGGTTGCTTTTATGATACTTTTTTTGTATGTTTTGTTTGTGTTCGATTAACTATAGCTCACTGTAGATATTGGTGATTTGATTGACAAAGAGTCTCTAGAAATTCGAATACCTGTTGCTTTTTTTGACATTGGCAATGAAATTGTTTGATGGTGTTGCTGTTGTTGTTTATCTGTGGTGGATTATAATTTAATAAGCACCTGTTATTTAATAGAGGGTAGAGAGTAGAGTAGAAATTAATAATTATTGTTAGCTGTTAGTACACGGGTGGTGATAGATGTTGGCAATTTGGTATTGTGAAAGGTCCTATTTACACAATTGGGTCATTCCGAAATATATTCAAAGTAGTTATTGTCGGAAAGTAGGGTTTATTTGGCTTTGTACTTGGAATCAAAAACATATTTTCGTCTTTTCAAACTATTATATAACAAATATATACATCCTTTTTATCCTTTCTTGGAAAATGTTACGAAAAACAAGTTAAGAAAAATTTTATCAAAATTTTAATTCTATAGATTTTTTTTTTTTAATTTTAGTTATATAGAAAATATTGTCAAATTTTTTTCTATAGAAAATTTTGTCAAAATTTTATTTCTATAGAAAATTTTGTCAAAATTTTATTTCTATAGAAATTTTTGTCAAAATTTTATTTCTATAGAAAATTTTGTCAACATTTTATTTCTATAGAAAGTTTTGTCAAAATTTTATTTCTATAGAAAATTTCGTCAAAATTTTATTTCTACAGGAAATTTTATCAAAATTTTATTTCTGTCGACGATTTTGTCATAATTTTATATCTATCGAAAATTTTGTGATATGTTGTCAAAATTTAAGTTCTATAGAAAATTTTCTCAAAATTTTATTTCTATACAAAATTTTGTCAACATTTTAATTTTATAGACAATTTCGTCAAAATTTTAATTCTATAGAAAATATTATCAAAATTTGTTTCTATACAAAATTTTGTCAAAATTTTATTTATATAAAAAATTTTATTAAAATTTTATTTCTATCGAAAATGTTGTAAAAATTTTATTTCTATACAAAATTTTGCAAAATCTTTAGTTATATAGAAAATTTTGTCAAAATTTTATTTATAAAAAAAAATTTTATTAAAATTTTATTTCTATCGAAAATGTTGTCAAAATTTTATTTCTATAGATTTTTTTTAAAATTTTATTTTTATAGCAAATTTTTAAAAATTTTATTTCTATAGAAAATTTTGTCAAAATTTTGTTTCTATAGAAAATTTTGTCAAAATTTTTATTTCTATAAAAAATTTTGTCAAAATTTTTATTTCTATAGAAAATTTTATCAAAATTTTATTGCCATAGAAAACTTTCCGAAAATTTTTTTTCTATAGAAAATTTTGTCAAAATTTTATTTTTATAGAAAATTTTATCAAAATTTTAGTGCCATAGGAAACTTTCCCCAAAAATTTTTTTCTATAGAAAATTTTGTCAAAATTTTATTTCTATAGAAAATCTTGTCAAAATGTTATTTCTATAGAAAATGTTGCCAAATTTTATTGCCATAGAAAATTTTATCAAAATTTTATTGCTATAAAAAACTTTCCCAAAATTTTATTTCTATAGAAAACTTTCCCAAAATTTTATTTCTATAGAATTTTGTCAAAATTTTATTTTTATAGAAAATTATGTCAAAATTTAAGTTCTATAGAAAATTTTCTCAAAATTTTATTTCTAAACAAAATTTTACCAAAATTTGTTTCTATAGATTTTTTTTCCAAAATTGTATTTCTGCAGAAAATTTTTTCAAAATTTTATTTCTATAGAAAATTTTTTCAAAATTTTATTTCTATAGAAAATTTTGTCAAAATCTTATTTCTACAGAAAATTTTATCAAAATTTAATTTCCACCGAAAATTTTTCAAAATTTTATTTCCATCGAAGATTTTGTCAAAATTTTATATCGAAAATTTTGTAAACATTTAATTTCTATAAAAAATTTTGTCAAAATGTTATTTTTATAGACAATTTTGTCAAAATTTTAATTCTATAGAAAATTTTATCAAAATTTGTTTCTGTACAAAATTTTGTCAAAATTTTATTTATATAAAAAATTTTATTAAAATTTTATTTCTATCGAAAATGTTGTCAAAATTTTATTTCTATACAAAATTTTGTCAAAATTTTATTTCTATAGAATTTTTTTTTAAATTTTTATTTTTATAGCAAATTTTTAAAAATTTTATTTCTATAGAAAATTTTGTCAAAATTTTAGTTCTATAGAAAATTTTGTCAAAATTTTTATTTCTATAAAAAATTTTGTCAAAATTTTTATTTCTATAGAAAATTTTATCAAAATTTTATTGCCATAGAAAACTTTCCGAAAATTTTTTTTCTATAGAAAATTTTGTCAAAATTTTATTTTTACAGAAAATTTTATCAAAATTTTAGTGCCAAAGAAAACTTTCCCAAAATTTTTTTTCTATAGAAAATTTTGTCAAAGTTTTATTTCTATAAAAAGTTTTGTCAAAATGTTATTTCTATAGAAAATTTTGCCAAATTTTATTGCCATAGATTTTTTTATTAACATTTTATTGCTATAGTAAACTTTCCCAAAATTTTATTTCTATAGAAAATTATGTCAAAATTTTATTTCTATAGAGTTTTGTCAAAATTTTATTTCTATAGAAAATTATGTCAAAATTTTATTTCTATAGAAAATTTTCTCAAAATTGTATTTCTATACAAAATTTTATCAAAATTTGTTTCTATAGATTTTTTTTTTCAAAATTGTATTTCTGCAGAAAATTTTTTCAAAATTTTATTTCTATAGAAAATTTTTTCAAAATTTTATTTATATAGAATATTTTGTCAAAATCTTATTTCTACAGAAAATTTTATCAAAATTTAATTTCCACCGAAAATTTTTCAAAATTTTATTTCCATCGAAGATTTTGTCAAAATTTTTTATCAAAAATTTTGTAAACATTTAATTTCTGTAGACAATTTTGTCAAAATGTTATTTTTATAGATTTTATCAACATTTTATTTCTAAGAAAATGTTGTCAAAATATTGTTTCTACAGAAAATTTTATTAAAATTTAATTTCCACCGAAATTTTTTTCAAAATTTTATTTCTATCGATAATTTTGTCAAAATTTTATTTCTATAGAAAATTTTGCCAAAATTTAATTGCTATAGAAAATTTTCTTTATAATTTTTTTTATAAAGAAAATTTTGTCAAAATTTTATTTTTATAAAAATTGTTATCAAAATTTTATTTCTATCGAAAATTTGGTCGAAATTTTATTTCTATAGATTTTTTTTTAAATTTTATTTTTATAGCAAATTTTTTAAAAAATTTTATTTCTGTAGAAAATTTTGTCAAAACTTATTTCTATAGAAAATTTTATCAAAATTTTATTGCCATAGAAAACTTTCCCAAAATTTTTTTCTATAGAAAATTTTGTCAACATTTTATTTCTATAGACAATTTTGTCAAAATTTTATTTTTATAGAAAATTTTATCAAAATTTTATTGCGATAGAAAACTTTCCCAAAATATTTTTTCTATCGAAAATTTTGTCAAAATTTTATTTCTATAGAAAATTTTGTCAAAATTTTATTTCTATAGAAAATTTTGTCAAAATTTTATTTCTATAGAAAATTTTGTCAAAGTTTTATTTCTGTAGAAAATTTGGTCAAGATTTTATTTCTATAGAAAATTTTGTCAAAATTTTATTTCTATAGAAAGTTTTGTCAAAATTTTATTTCTATAGAAAATTTTGTCAAAGTTTTATTTCTGTAGAAAATTTTGTCAAGATTTTATTTCTATAGAAAATTTTATCAAAATTTTATTGCCATAGAAAACTTTCCCAAAATTTTTTTCTATAGAAAATTTTGTCAACATTTTATTTCTATAGACAATTTTGTCAAAATTTTATTTTTATAGAATATTTTAGCAAAATTTTATTGCGATAGAAAACTTTCCCAAAACATTTTTTCTATAGAAAATTTTGTCAAAATTTTATTTCTATAGAAAATTTTGTCAAAATTTTATTTCTATAGAAAATTTTGTCAAAATTTTTATTTCTATAAAAAATTTTGTCAAAATTTTATTTCTACAGAAATTTTTATCAAAATTTTATTGCCATAGAAAACTTTCCCAAAATTTTTTTTCTATAGAAAATTTTGTTAAAATTTTATTTCTATAGAAAATTTTGTCAAAATTTTATTGCTATAGAAAATTTTCCCAAAATTTTATTTCTATAGAAAATTTTTTAAAAATTTTATTTCTATCGAAAATTTTGTCCAAATTTTATTTCTGAAGAAAATTTTGTTAAAATTTTTTTTCTGAAAAAAATTTAGTCAACATTTTATTTCTATAGAAAATTTTGTGAAAATTTTATATCTGTAGAAAATTTAGTCAAAATTTTATTTCTATAGAAAATTTTGTTAAAATTTTATTTCTGTAGAAAATTTTATCAAAATTTTGTCCAAATTTTATTTCTGAAGAAAATTTTGTTAAAATTTTTTTTCTGAAAAAAATTTAGTCAACATTTTATTTCTATAGAAAATTTTGTGAAAATTTTATATCTGTAGAAAATTTAGTCAAAATTTTATTTCTATAGAAAATTTTGTTAAAATTTTATTTCTGTAGAAAATTTTATCAAAATTTTATATCTGTAGAAAATTTAGTCAAAATTTTATTTCGATTGAAAAATTTGTCAAAATTTTATTTCTGGCGTAAATTTTTTTGTCAACATTTTATTTATAGAAAATTATATATAGAACATTTTTTCACAAATTTATCAAAATTTTAGTTCTTTAGAAAGTTTCTTTTTAGGTTCCTCTCCACCTTTTGCAAAATCTCTCAAAACATTAAGAATTCTATCAATCTACACTGAAAAAATATTGTCGTGCGGTCAAAGATTTTATGTCTTTAAAATACGAATGCAAATTTTGCTTAGCATAGAAGACGTATTTCTCTAATATAAAGTTTTTTCCTTGTCGAAAAAGTCAATAAACTTTTCAATGAAGTCGTATTGTCCTTATAATTAAGTGATTTCACTTAAAAATGGGTATCATAACATGAAAGATAAAATGTTTGGACTAAGGTCAACTTGACTTTAATAAATTAGAAAAATTCTTTAAATTTAATTAAATTGTCTTTATATTTGTTTTCTTTTGGCATCTAGACTATAAAGCAAAAAATCGTTCAAATATAGTACATGTTTTTCAACACTTTATTTTAAAGATTTTTTTTATCTGAAACATACCATAATTTCTACTGGAAGTCGAATCTTAATTTGGAAAATAAAGTTGTCGTTAATTCGTTTTTAAAGGACTTTGAAAGCATATGAAGGAAAAAAGGTGAAAAAGCGAAAAATTATAATTTGCTTCCTCGAAGCAAAAAACCCCAAATTTAAAAGAGAATTATGTCTTAAAAGTATCCTTACTTGTATTCCCCGCTTCTTTGGCTCGGAATCAATACCAACATTTTTAAAGTAAACACAAAATCTTTGGAACCGGTTATGCTTTTTTTCAGTGTACCAACCATTAAAAAATCTACCATTTTTGGTAGAATTCTACCAACTGTGGATAACTTGATTTGAAGTATAACAAATCGTGGCGATCGACTAATACTTTTGTAGAAAATCACTTTTAGTTCCCCCCATATGACCTTCTTTATTTCAATAATGTTTATGTAGGTCATTCCCATTCCCAAATAATTCTACAACCAACGATATGCGATTATTATTTAAATTGAACATTTATTTGCTAAATTGAAAATTGTCTCTCAAATTAATTTAAATCGGCGACAAGTAGTTAAGTTGCCAAAAATAAAACGACAACATTCTAAAACGCAAAATTCTCGTTGAATTCAACAAAACATTTAAAAAGTCATTTGCAAGTAATTGAGCAAATGAACCTTGATAGCATCTATGCACTTGCCCATGAAGTGAGCTAAACAATCTCATAACGCCACACTTTATTCACTCTCTGATTGTGGTCTGGTGGTCATTCAAATTAATGTCAATAGACGGAGAAAAAACCAACGTCTATGCCGGATGAAAAGTGGGCGGAATCTTTTTCTTTCTCTGAAGGAACATTAAGTGGTTCATATTTTTTTTGCACCAAATATCGAGTGAGTTTTATGAGATCGTTTACAAAACACTTGAATAGAATGATGACTACGGTAGCGATTCTTGTGGCTATAGAGGAGCGTCAAATGACGCCACAATAAAAACCCCTTTATTGTCATTATATGAACATTCAACTTAAGAGTGGTCCACTAATGTTTACCCTCAATGAAAGCAAATCATTCAGGGAATTGTTTTGGTGGGCGTGTAAATCTATTCAGGAAATAGACACATTGTCATTACCATCATCAACATCATCATCATCATCGTCGTCATCTCTATCGAAGTCACCATCATAATATCCAATATCACTGGTTAACTTGCAAAAAACAAAAAAAAATCAAATTTTCTACATCATCACCATGTGTGTGAGTGGTGCACATATTCAGCTTCTCCTTTTCATAGATGACATCGTTGTTCCAAGTGTCATGTAGTAAATGCCTTCAATGAAGTGAACTATGAAATTGTTCGCTTTTGTTGAATGTTGGTGGTGATGATGGTGGTATTTAAAGTGGTTTAATACAATGTTATTACAATTTCTTATTATCCGTTAAAGAGTCTTTTTGTTGAAAAGTGCATTAAAAGTGCCAGTAGTTCTTTTCTTTGCAGTGTTCAAATATCTCGCACCATGGAAATGCAGGCCAAGCATAGGGCAAAGTAGAAGGATTTTGACATGGACACAGGGTGCACTCAAAAACAAAAAAGTTTACTTGTATCCAAAGATTTTGACCTTTGCGTAAAGATTTTTGGTATGATCACTAGCCAAAGATACCGCTTATAAAGACAAAAGAAAATTCTGTCAAAATTTTATTTCTAAAGGAAATTTTCTCAACATTTTATCTTCATAGAAAATTCTCTCAAAATATTATTTCTTTGGAAAATTTTGTTAATTTTTTAGAGGAAATGTCAAAATATAATTTTTATATGAAATTTTATTGCTGTAAATAATTTTCTCAAAATTTTATTTCTATAGAAAATTTTGTAAAAATTTTATTTCTATAGAAAATTATGTCAACATTTTATTTCTATAGAAAATTTTATCAAAATTTTATTACTATAGAAAATTTTTCAAGATATTAAGTTCTATAGGAAATATTATCAAAATTTTTATTTCTAACTAAATTGTATTTTGTCAAAATTATGTCAAAATTTTATTTCTATAGAAAATCTCGCCAAAATTTTATTTCTATAGAAAATTTTGTCAAAATTTTATTTCTATAGAAAATTTTGTCAAAATTTTATTTCTATAGAAAATTTTGTGAAAATTTTATTTCTATAGAAAATTTTGTCAAAATTTTATTTCTATAGAAAATTTTGTCAAAATTTTATTTCTATGGAAAATTTTGTCAAAAATTTATTTCTATAGAAAATTTTGTCAAAATGTTATTTCTATAGAAAATTATGTCAAAATTTTATTTCTACTGAAAGTTTTGTCAAAATTTTATTTCTATAGGAAATTTTGTCAAAATTTTATTTTTATAGAAAATTTTGTAAAATTTTTATTTTTGTAGGAAATTTTGTCAAAATTTTATTTATATAGAAAATTTTGTAAAATTTTATTTCGATAGAAAATTTTGTCAACATTTTTTTCTATAGAAAATTTTGTTAAAATTTTATATCTGTAGAAAATTTTGTCATAATTTTATTTCTATGGAAAATTTTATCAAAAATTTATTTCTATAGAAAATTTTGTCAAAATGTTATTTCTATAGAAAATTATGTCAAAATTTTATTTCTACTGAAAGAAATTTTGTAAAATTTTTATTTTTGTAGGAAATTTTGTCCAAATTTTATTTATATAGAAAATTTTGTAAAATTTTATTTCGATAGAAAATTTTTTCAACATTTTTTTCTATAGAAAATTTTGTTAAAATTTTATATCTGTAGAAAATTTTGTCAAATTTTTATTTCTATATAAAATTTTGTAAAAATTTTATTTCTATAGAGAATTTTGTCAAAATTTTACTTCTATAGAAAATTTTGTCAAATTTTTATTTCTTTAGAAAATTTTATCAAAATTTTATTTCTATAGAAAATTTTGTCAAAATTTTATTTCTATAGAGAATTTTGTCAAAATTTTATTTCTATAGACAATTTTGTCAAAATTTTATTTCTATAGAAAAGTTGCTCAAAATTTTGTTTCTACAGAATATTTTGTTAAAATTTTATTTCTATTCAAAATTTTATTTCTACTGAAAATTTTGTCAAAATTTTATTTCTACAGAAAAGTTTGTCAAAATTTTATTTCTACTGAAAATTTTGTCAAAATTTTACTTCTATTGGAAATTTTGTCAAAATTTTATTTCTATAGAAAATTTTCTCAAAATTTTATTTCTATACAAGATTTTGTAAAAATTTTATTCCTATAGAACATTTTGTTAAAAATATATTTCTATAGAACATTTTGTTAAATTTTTATTTCTATAGAAAATTTTGTTAAAATTTTATTTCTGTAGTAAATTTTGTCAAAATTTTATTTCTATAGAAAATTTTCTCAAAATTTTGTTTCTACAGAAAATTTTGTCAAAATTTTATTTCTACTGAAAATATTGACAAAATTTTATTTCTATAGAAAATTTTGTCAAAATTTTATTTCTATAGAAAATTTTGTCAACATTTGATTTCTATAGAAAATTTTGTCAAAACTTTATTTCTATAGAAAAGCTGCTCAAAATTTTGTTTCTACAGAATATTTTGTTAAAATTTTATTTCTATTCAAAATTTTATTTCTAATGAAAAATTTTATTTCTACTGAAAATTTTGTCAAAATTTTATTTCTATAGAAAATTTTGTCAACATTTTATTCCTATGGAAAATTTTGTCAAAATTTTATTTTATAGAAAATTTTGTCAAAATTTAATTTCTATAGAAAATTTTCTCAAAATTTTATTTCTATACAAGATTTAGACAAAATTTTTGTTAAAAATATATTTTTATAGAACATTTTGTCAAACTTTTATTTCTGTAGAAAATTTTGTCAAAATTTTATTTCTGTAAAAAATTTTGACAAAATTTTATTTCTATAGAAAATTTTTTCAAAATTTTATTTCTATATATATTCAAATTTTTCCTTTCAATAGTTTTTTTTTTAATTTTCATTACTCTAGGCATTATCAAAATTTTCATTTCTTTAGGAAATGTGATCAACATTTTTATTTCTATAGGATTTTTTCTCAATGTTTTATTTGTACAGGTATGTTTATAAAATTTTTATTTCTATGGGTATTTTTGTTAATTTTATTTCTATGAAAAATTTGGAAAATTTTGTCAAAATTTTATTTCTATAGAAAATTTGCTCAAAATTTTGTTTCTACAGAAAAGTTTGTTAAAATTTTATTTCTACTCAAAATTTTATTAAAATTTTATTTCTATTGAAAATTTTGTCAAAATTTTAGTTCTATAGGAAATTTTGTCAAAATCTTATTTCTACAAAAAATTTTGTAAAATTTTTATTTCTATAGAAAATTTTGCCAAAAAACTTCCGAACGAAATAAGCTATCGACTTGAAACTTGGCACAAGGAGTTCTTATTGATGGTCTACTTTTACGTATAGCCCCCATATAAATGGACCCTCAGATTTGGCTTGCTGAGCCTCAAAGAGAAGCTTATTTCATCCGATCCCTCTGAAATTTGGTACATGGTGTTGGTATATGGTCTCTAACAATCATGCAATAATTGGTCCACATGGGTTCATAATTATATATAGCCCCCATATAAACCGATCCCCAGATTTGGCTTGCGGAGCCTCAAAGGGAAGCCAATTTCATCTGATCTGGCTGAAATTTAGTACATGGTGTTAGTATATGGTCTCTAACAACCATGCCAAAAATTGTCCACATCGGTCCATAATTATATATAGCCCCCATATAAACCGATCCCCAGATTTGATTGCGGAGCCTCAAAGAGAAGCAAATTTCATCCGATCTGGTTGAAATGTGGTACATGATGTTGGTATATGGTCTCTAACAACCATGCAAAAATTGGTTTACATCGGTTCATAATTATATATAGCCCCCATACCTCTGGAGCCTCTTGGAGGAGCAAAATTCATCCGATCCGGTTCAAATTTGGAACTTGGTGTTAGTATATGGCCGCTAACAACCATACCAAAATTGGTCCATATCGGTCTATAGTTATATATAGCCGATCTCCAATTACACAAAAATTCATATTCAAAAATTCCAATTACACAAAAATCCATATCGGTTCATTTTTTTCTATAGAAAATTTTGTCAAAATTTTATTTCTGTAGAAACTTTTGTCAAAATTTTATATCCATAGAAAATTGTGTCAAAATTTCTTTTCTATACAAAAGTTTGTTAAAATTTTATTTCTATAGAATATTTTGTTAAAATTTCATTTCTATAGAAAATTTTGTTAAAATTTCATTTCTATAGGAAATTTTGTCAAAACTTTATTTCTATAGAAAATTTTGTCAAACTTTTATTTCTATAGAAAATTTTGTTAAAATTTTATTTCTATTCGTTTTGTTTTGTTATAGTTGGTTTTTTTCCTTTAATTATTGTTGTTTTTGTTTTTGTTTTGATTTCAGCTTAAAATTTTATTTCTGTAGAAAATTTTGTCAAAATTTTATTTCTATAGAAAACTTTGTCAAACTGAATTATATACGTATTTAATCGGCAATCCGTTGTGGAGGGTACATAAGCTTCGGCCTGGCCGAACTTACGGCCGTATATACGTGTTTTTAATTAAAATTTCTTTATTTTTATTTATTTTGTGTCCTAAAATATAGTTAGCATAATATTTCATATTAGGTCAGTATTGTTTTTTGTGATATTTTAAAAATTATTTCTTTAAATTAAAACTAGTTTCCTTTACTTTTAAGAAAGACATACAACTTTAATGGAGGGCTGCAAATTTAAAAGAATTAGGACAAGAAACTTTAAGAAAAAAATCAATATTTCTTTATTTTAAAGAAATCGTAATTAAAGAATTTCGGGTTGCATAATGCTTCATATTATGTCAATATTTTTCAGAGTATTTATAAAACATCAGTCCTCTACGAATTTGCCACCATTTTTGGTGACCTATCGTTATTTTGTAGACCTACATTTGAGTCACCCTGTTTGTGGTAAGTATGACATGAATGAAATCACAATGAAAGAAAACACTGTTGCCATAGTTGCGAATAATCAACGTCATCTGTGTTATGTTTGTGTGCGAGCTCTATGTAGCCCATTCCTACGGATGATGATGATGGTTATGATGCTGCAACAGCTTTTGAGCTACGTTTATCCTCCACAGGATATTAAAGCAACAACAATAACAGACAAAGTGTTAAAGCTCAACTGTAAACAGCAAAAACAACAACAAAAAAGAGCATTTAAGCAAAGCAAACCCATCATCATCATCTCTGCTGTAAATATTAACAAGACTTTTAATTTTAAGCTCTTGTAGTCCTGGTGTTGTGAGCTGTTAATGCTGCTGCTGTTGTTGTTAATTAAGACTATTAAGAAATTTTTTTATTAGTTGCAGTCTACCGCAATCTGCACCCGAAGGATATTAACGTCAATAGTACCACAAAAAGGACTACAATAGGATTAACGCTATAAAAGGGGATTACGTAGTTAATAGCACTACAGGAAAACATCGTAATCTGTTTTTTCCACATTGCAATTAAATGAATTAACAATCGAGGTTATGCGAACCGAAGAGCATAATGCAAAAATGACATGGAAAATGGAAAAACCATTTATAGATTTAAATTTAATTTGAGAGTTTTTTTTTACCTAGACCATAAGGCCGGGAAGGAAATATGAAAGTAACCTTAGATGAGTCGAATCTTTTCTGGCCCATTGACTCTTAGCTATCCTTTCAGTTAGGATTAAATTTAAGTTAAACAAATATATACGGCCGTAAGTTCGGCCAGGCCGAAGCTTATGTACCCTCCACCATGGATTGCGTAGAAAATTCTACTGAAGTCTGTCATCCACAATCGAATTACTTGGGTTGCGGTAACTTTTGCCGATGACAAGGTATCTTAAAACTTCCTAATACCGTAATAAAGGGTGATACAGTCAAAATTTGGTCAAGGGAAAACGCGTTTAAATCGGTGAAATCGTTTATTTAAAAAATCAAATTAAATTTCTTTTTCAAGTTCAATTAGTATAAAATTCAGGAAAAATATTCAGTTAGGCTTTCGCTTTTCCAAATCCGAATTGCCGGGCCTCACGCTTGACACCTGCCATCCTGCCATTTTGTACAGCCACCTTGTCCACCTTCCTCGCCGCAGAAAGCCAGTTTGCCTTGAACTGCTGCTCGTCCTTAGCAGTTTTTTGGTCTTCTTTAGGTTCCGCTTGACAATAGCCCAGTATTTCTCAATTGGGCGGAGCTCTGGCGTGTTGGGAGGGTTCTTGTCCTTGGGAACCACATGCACGTTGTTGGCGGCGTACCACTCCATGGCCTTTTTACCGTAATGGCAAGATGCCAAATCCGGCCAAAACAGTACGGAACAACCGTGTTTCTTCAGGAAAGGCAGCAGACGTTTATTCAAACACTCTTTCACATAAATTTCTTGGCTGACAGTCCAGGAAGCTATGAAAATGCTGCTTTTCAGGTACAGATGGCTTGCCAAACCAGATATTTCTTTGCGAACTTTGACAGTTTTATTGCACCACCGTGGTGCAATGGTTAGCATGCCCGCCTTGCATACACAAGGTCGTGGGTTCGATTCCTGCTACGACCGAACACCAAAAAGTTTTTCAGCGGTGGATTATCCCACCTCAGTAATGCTGGTGACATTTCTGAGGGTTTCAAAGCTTCTCTAAGTGGTTTCACTGGAATGTGGAACGCCGTTCGGACTCGGCTATAAAAAGGAGGTCCCTTGTCATTGAGCTTAACATGGAATCGGGCAGCACTCAGTGATAAGAGAGAAGTTCACCACTGTGGTATCACAATGGACTGAATAGTCTAAGTGAGCCTGATACATCGGGCTGCCACATAACCTAACCTAACCTTTATGTGCTTGAAAATATCTGCTACCTTTCCCCTTCCTTTTGCCGTATAAAAGTCCTGTCCCGGAAGCGGCTTTGACGTAGGTTTCGTCGTCCATTACCACGCAGTCAAACTTCGTCAGCATCGTCGTGTACAGCCTCCGGGATCGCGCTTTGGCCGTCGTATTTTGTTTATCATCGCGATTTGGAGTCACTACCTTCTTGTAAGTCGATAGTCCGGCTCGTTTTTTGGCTCGATGCACGGTTGTAGACGATACACCCAGCTTATTTGCGGCATCTCGGAGAGAGAAGTTAGGGTTTCGCTTGAAACTACCAGCAACTCTCTTTGTCGTCTCAGCGGCTTCCGGTTTTCGATTTCCCCCCGATCCAGACTTCCTGGCTGTCGACAAACGTTTCCCAAACACTTTAATTACATTTGTAACGGATGATTTGGCAACTTTTAGCGATTTTGCCATCTTTGCGTGCGTGTAGCTCGGATTTTCGCGATGCGCGAGCAAAATTTTGATACGCTGCTCTTCTTGCTTGGACGGCATTTTGACAACTGAAGAGTGAATTCCAAAATCAAAATAGGAGCAACATTCTACACACACACCTTCAAAATGAGGGGTGTTCAGGTTTTTTAAATACAAAATTGAAAAAAATACGTCTAGTTTATATTGACCAAATTTTGACCGTATCACCCTTTATCGTGTATATGATGAAATAACGTCTTGATTTGAAATCTTAAATCTGTAGATTTTTTCCGCCATTAGTTAAATGAATACGATGAGTAAAATCTGGAAATTTTACTTTTAGTTTCAAGCAATTTTCATGATCAGTACGCCTGTTATACCCTGAAAGAAGTGATTTCTTTTCTGAGGAACGACATTTTAGACAAGCAAAGTTTTCTTTTGACACAAATTTTGGAGAAATTTGTTGAATCGCTTATCAAAAATTCCGATTAGTTTACTCTAAACGAAAATACTTTATACGAAGAGAAATTTTGTTTGTCTAAAATTTCATTCCGGAGGAAAATATTTTTTTCTTTGGGTGTACCCTCAAAAAGTTCCTTACCAAACGGACCGGTAAAAATAAAGATTTTTGAGGGTCTAAGATTCCAGTACATATACATTTTTGTGCAAATCGGATAAAAACAAGGAGTTAAATCTGGAGATCGCTCTATGTGGAGGCTATACTAAAACATGGGTAAACACACACCATATTCTGCTGACCTATTTGTGGTCAGCCGGATTCCAGAAATCCCAGAAACAAATTCGGGAGTTAGGTCTATATGGGGGCTATACCAAAACATGGACCAATACTCACCACCTTTTAATGTTTCTCAAATACCTCTAGAATTCCACTTTCAGACGAATTGGGTGAAAACTACGAATTATAGAAGCCCAAGAAGTAAAATCGGGAGATCAGTCTATAAAGGTTCTATACCAAAACATGGACCGATACGGACCATTTTGGACACACCTCTTTATGGTTCTAAAATACCTCTAGAATTCCAATTTCAGGCAAATTGGATAAAAACTACGGATTCTAGAAGCCTCAGGAATAAAGCCGGGAGATAGCTCTATATGGGGGCTACACCAAAACATGGACCGATAGGCACCATTTGCGACACAGCTATTTGTTATCTTAAAATACCTCTAGATTTTCAATTTCAAGCAAATCGGCTAGAAAATATAGTCTCTAGACGCCCAAGAATTAAAATCGGGAGATCGGTCTATATGGGGGTTATACCAAAAAATGGACCGATACACCTCAACCGGCACACCTATTTAGCGGTCCCAAAATACCAATTTTGGTGGTCCCAAATTTCCAATTTCAAGCAAATCGGGTAATAAATACAGTTTATAGAAGCCCAAGAATACAAATCGGGAGATCTGTCTATATGGGGCCTATACCAAAACATGCACCGATACGGACCATTTTCGACACACCTCTTTATGTTCCCAAAATACCTCTAGAATTCCAATTTCAGGCAAATCGGATAGTAAATACAGTTTCTAGAAGCCCAAGAAGCAAAATCGGAAGATTGGTCTATATGGGGGCTATACCAAAACATGGACCGATGGGCACCATTTTCGGCACACCTTTTTATACCCTCCACCATAGGACGGGGGTATATTAACTTTGTCATTTCGTTTGTAACACATCGAAATATTGCTCTAAGACCCCATAAAGTATATATATTCTGGGTCGTGGTGAAATTCTGAGTCGATCTGAGCATGTCCGTCCGTCCGTCCGTCTGTTGAAATCACGCTAACTTCCGAACGAAACAAGCTATCGACTTGAAACTTGGCACAAGTAGTTGTTATTGATGTAGGTCGGATGGTATTGAAAATGGGCCATATCGGTCCACTTTTACGTATAGCCCCCATATAAACGGACCCCCAAATTTGGCTTGCGATTGCTCTAAGAGAAGCAAATTTCATCCGATCCGGCTGAAATTTGGTACATGGTGTTAGTATATGGTCTCTAACAACCATGCAAAAATTGGTCCATATCGGTGCATAATTACATATAGCCCCCATATATACCGATCCCCCGATTTGGCTTGCGGAGCCTCTTGGAGGAGCACAATTCATCCGATACGGTTGAAATTTGGTACATGGTGTTAGTATATGGTCTGTAATAACCATGCAAAAATTGGTCCGTATCGGTCCATATCGGTCCATAATTATATATAGTCCCCATATAAACCGATCCGCAGATTTGGCTTGCGGAGCCTTTAAGAGAAGCAAATTTCATCCGATCCGGCTGAAATTTGGTACATGGTTTAAGTATATGGTCTCTAATGACCATGCAAAAATTGGTCAACATCGGTCCATAATTATATATAGCCGCCATATAAACCGATTACCAGATTGCACCTCCGGAGCCTCTTGGAAGACCAAAAATCATCTGATTCAGTTGATATTTGGTACGTGGTGTTAATATATGGCCTCAAACACCCATACAAAAATTGGGCGAAATCGGTCCATAATTATATATAGGCCCCATATAAACCGATCCCCAGATTTGATCTCCGGAGCCTCTTGGAATGGCAAAATTCATCCGATACGGTTGAAATTTGGTACGTGGTGTTAGTATATGGTATCCAACAACCATGCAGGAATTGGTTCATATCAGTCCATAATTATATATAGCTCCTATATAAACCGATCCCCAGATTTGACCTCCGGTGTCTTATGGAGAAGCAAAATTCATGCGATCTGGTTGAAATTTGGTACGTGGTGGTAGTATATGATATTTAACAATCATTCCAAAAGTGGTCCATATCAGTCCATAATCATATATAGCCCCCATATACCCGATCCCGAAATTTGGTTGTGGAGCCTCTTGGAGGAGCAAATTTCATCTGAGTCAGTTGAAATTTGGTACATTGTGCTAGCATATTGACGTTAACAACCATGCTTAACTAGGTCCATATCGGTCTATAGTTATATATAGGCCTCAGATGTTAGGTTAGGTTAGGTTATGTGGCAGCCCGATGTATCAGGCTCACTTAGACTATTCAGTCCATTGTGATACCACAGTGGTGAACTTCTCTCTTATCACTGAGTGCTGCCCGATTCCATGTTAAGCTCAATGACAAGGGACCTCCTTTTTATAGCTGAGTCCGAACGGCGTTCCACATTCCAGTGAAACCACTTAGAGAAGCTTTGAAACTCCAGAAATGTCACCAGCATTACTGAGGTGGGATAATCCACCGCTGAAAAACTGTTTGGTGTTCGGCCGTAGCAGGAATCGAACCCACGACCTTGTGTATGCAAGGCGGGCATTCTAACCATTGCACCACGGTGGCTCCCTCAGATAAATCGATCCCCAATCACACAAAAATTGGTTCAAGTTCATAATTGTATATAGCCCCCAAAAAAGCGACCCCCCTATTTCAATTCCGGCTCTTTACGTATCGTGCAAAAAGTCCATATCGATTCGTAATTATTTGTAGACGTAGCTATACATAATTTTTTGTCTAATATATACCACGTATGGACTAACTCACAATTTAGAAAACGATGTTAAAAACTTTTAAGATACCACAACCCAAGTAATTGGATTGTGGATGACATTTTTTCGTAGAAGTTTCTACGCAATCCATGGTGGAGGGTACATAAGATTCGGCCTGGCCGAACTTACGGCCGTATATACTTGTTTAACTTATACTATCATTTCTGTGATTGAAGATATTTCAATTAAAAAATTAATTGGATCAATTAATTTCGTAATTAAAACAGATTTTTTTGTGGTACACACAGAGATGATAGTAACAATTAAAAAATTAATTGAAATTCAATTAAAAAATTAATTGATCCAATTACAGAATAAATTGATACTATTAATTTTTGTGAATGATTTTTGTTTCAATTAAATATACTTTCATTTTTGCCATTAAAGACATTTCAGTTAAAAAAATAATGGGACCTATTAATTTCGTGATTAGATCGGAATTTTTTTTTGTTGTGTGTAAGGACAAAGCACCGTCATGGAAAAGTGTATCGATTTTTCAATGAAAAAAACTTCATATTAAATAAATGCGTTTCCTATGCTAATTAAAACTCACGTTCGTCTCTTAATGATAAGAAATCTGTGTGCTCACGACAATATTTTTGCCAATGATGTCCATGTAAAATACATAGAACCTCCAAAAAGAACATTTTCATTATTTTATTGGCGATTTTTTTTACTGAAAAAATAATGGATCATCCAAAAATAATGAATTTCTTTTAACTACACCTGCTATTAATAAAAGAAGGCCATATACTTTCAAACAAAGAGAATTTCTATAAGTTTAAAGCTAAATTAATATTAATTTTTTTTCTAACTGATTTCCTCCACACATTCACCAAATTATCTCATTCATCCATCCATCTTGTCCATTTCACTCCAACGTATGTCATAGCATTTCGTTCGCATCGCATCTTTGCCACATATCCATCTTTGCCTCAGCTTGAAGTTATTTTGAGAAAAATTATGACACAGATTTATGTTTCTTTAAGGAAGACATAGCCTAGTAGCTTGATTTTGTTTTTGGGTGGGGGATTCATTTTATGAGACAACCCAAAGAAAAAATCCCGCCATAATTTTTTCTTTGATAAAAAAAATCAACTTGAAAAATTAAAAAAAAAAAAAAAACAAAGAGAATACAAGCCATCCACAGACTTGACTTGAATGAAGAAAAAGTTATATCATGAATCATAAAAATAGGTATTATTAAGTGTTTTTATTATGAACGATTTATAACACAATTTAGCACCATCGCCTTATAACCAGGCAACCAACGATTTATGGTCAAATTAACGGATCATACGATGTGAACGAAATGAAAAAAAAAAACAAAATCTTCTGGGAAATTGGTTCTGAATTGGATGATTGCCTGCTGCCTTAGCCAAAGTTAATATTTATGAATTATTTTTATGATCAACTATGGTGAATGGGATAATAATTATTCCTACTCTGGAGACAAGGACAATGTGAAAATAATAAAGGCTATTATAATTTATAATGAGGTTTTTAATTTTTTTCCAATCTTTATTATGTTAAGGAATATGGACAACTATATACAGGCATCATATTAATACAAAATTTTAATACTATAGAAAATTTTGTCAAAATTTTATTTCTATAGAAAATTTTGTAAAAATTTTATCTCTGTAGGATATTTTGTCAAAACTTTATCTCTGTAGGAAATTTTGTCAAAATTTTATTTCTATACAACATTTGGTCAAAACTTTATTTCTACAGAAAATTTTGTCAAAATTTTATTTATACAGAAACTTTTGTCAAAAATTTATTTCCATAGAAAAATTTGCCAAAATTTTATTTCCATAGAAAATTTTGCAAATTGTGTGAAAATTCTGTTAAAATTTTATTTCTATAGCACAATTTGGTCAAAGTTTTATTTCTTTAGCACAATTGTTATTTCTATATAAAAAATGTTATTTCTATATAAAATTTTGTCAAAATTTTATTTCTATTTAAATTTTTGTCCAAATTTTATTTGTGTATAAAATTTTATTTCTATAGAAAATTTTGTCAAAATTTTATTTCTATAGAAAATTTTGTCAAAATTTTATTTCTATAGAAAATTTTGTCAAAATTTTATTTCTATAGAAAATTTTGTCAAAATTTTATTCCTATAGAAAATTTTGTCAAAATTTTATTTCTATAGCACAATTTGGTCAAAATTTTATTTATATAGAAAATTTTGTTAAAATTTTATTTCTACAGAAAATTTTGTCAAAATTTTATTTCTACAGAAAATTTTGTAAAAATTTTATTTGTATAGCACAATTTGGTCAAAATTTTATTTTTATAGCACAATTTGGTCAAAATGTTATTTCTATAGAAAATTTTGTCAAAATTTTATCTCGGTAGGAAATTTCGTCAAAACTTTATCTCTGTAGCAAATTTTGTCAAAATTTTATTTCTATACAATATTTTGTAAAAATTTTATTTATATAAATAAATTATTTTCGTAGAAAATTTTGCCAAAATTTTATTTCCATGGAAAATTTTGCAAATTGTGTGAAAAAAAATTTATTTCTATAGAAAATTCTGTTAAAATTTTATTTCTATAGCACAATTTGGTCAAAATTTTATTTCTTTAGCACAATTGTTATTTCTATATAAAAATTTTAGTTCTATAGATAATTTTGTCAAAATTTTATTTCAACAGAAAATTTTGTAAAAATTTTATTTCTATAGCACAATTTGGTCAAAATTTTATTTCCATAGAACTTTTTGTCAAAACTTTGTTTGTATAGAAAACTTTGTCAAAATTTTATTTCTATAGAAAATTTTGTCAAAATTTTATTTCTATAGCACAATTTGGTCAAAATTTTATTTCGGTAGAAAATATTGTCAAAATTTTATTTCTATAGAAAATTCTATCAACATTTTATTTCTACATAAAATTTAGTCCAAATTTTATTTCTATAGAAAATTTTGTCCAAATTTTATTTCTATAGAAAATTTTGTCCAAATTTTATTTTTATTGGAAATTTTGTCCAAATTTTATTTCTATAGAAAATTTTGTTCAAATTTTATTTTTATAGAAAATTTTGTCAAAGTTTTATTTTTTATAGAAATTTGTGTGAAAATTTTATTGATATAGAAAATTCGGTCAAAATTTTATTTCTGTAGCACACTGTGGTAAAAAATTTATTTCTTTAGCACAATTTTATCAAAATTTTATTTCTATAGAAAATTTCAAAATTTTATTTCTATAGAAAACGTTATCAAAATTTTATTTCTATAGAAAATTTTGTCAAAATTTTATTTCTATAGAAAATTTTGTCAAAATTTTATTTCTATAGAAAATTCTGTTAAAATTTTATTTCTATAGCACAATTTGGTCAAAATTTTATTTCTTTAGCACAGTTATTTCTATATAAAAAATGTTATTTCTATATAAAATTTTGTCAAAATTTTATTCCTATTGAAATTTTTGTCAAAATTTTATTTCTGTATAAAATTTTAGTTATATAAAAATTTGTGTCAAAACTTTTGTTCTATAGATAATTTTGTCAAAATTTTAGTTCTATAGCAAATTCTGTCAAAATTTTATTTCTAATAATTTGTTTTCTTTATTTTATTACCTTTTTAATTGTCTTGTTTAAATCAGTAACTAATCAAGCTCGATGTCATTTCTTTGTTATTACTTTAAAAACAACAAAGAAATGACCTCGAGGTTGATTAGTTACTGATTTACACAAAATTTTATTTCTATAGAAAATTTTGTCAAAAATTTATTTCTATAGCACAATTTGGTCAAAATTTTATTTCTATAGAAAATTTTGTCAAAAATTTATTTCTACAGAAAATTTTGTCAACATTTTATTCCGACAGAAAATTTTGTAAAAATTTTATTTCTATAGCACAATTTGGTCAAAATTTTATTTCCATAGCTCAATTTGGTCAAAACTTTATTTCTATAGAAAATTTTGTCAATATTTTATTTCTATAGGAAATTTTGTCAAAATTTTATTTCTGTAGAAAATATTGTCAACATTTTATTTCTATAGAAAATTCTATCAAAATTTTATTTCTATAGAAAGTTTTGTCCAAATTTTATTTCTATAGAAAATTTTGTCAAAATTTTATTTCTATAAAAAATTTAGTCCAATTTTTTTTTCTACAGAAAATTTTGTCCAAATTTTATTTCTATAGCCCAATTTGGTCAAAATGTTATTTCTGTAGAAAATATTGTCAAAATTTTATTTCTATAGAAAATTCTATCAACATTTTATTTCTACAGAAAATTTTGTCCAAATTTTATTTCTATAGAAAATTTGTCCAAATTTTTTTTCTATAGAAAATTTTGTCCAAATTTTATTTCTATAGACAATTTTTTCATAATTTTATTTTTATAGAAGATTTTGTCAAAGTTTTATTTCTATAGAAAATTTTGTGAAAATTTTATTTGTATATGTATTCGGTCAAAATTTTTTTCTATAGCACACTTTGGTAAAAATTTTATTTCTTTAGCACAAGTTTATCAAAATTTTATTTCTATAGAAAATTTCGTCAAAATTTTATTTGTATAGAAAATTGTTGCAGAGCTTTATATCTACAGAAAATTTTGTTAAAATTTTAGTTTTCTAGAAAATTTTGTCAACATTTTATTTCTATAGAAAATTTTGTCAGAAATTTATATCTACAGAAAAATTTGTCAAAATTGAATGTCTATAGAAATTTTTTTCAGAGCTTTATATCTACAGAAAAGTTAGACAAAATTTTATTTCTATAGAAAATTTTATCAAATTTTTTTTTCTATAGAAAATTTTGTCAAAATTTTATTTTTATAGAAAATTTGGCCGAGCTTTATATCTACAGAAAATTTAGTTAAAATTTTATTTCTATAGAAAATTTTGTTAAAATTTTATTTCCATAGAAAATTTTGTCCAAATTTTATTTCCATTGAAAATTTGGTGAAAAATTTAGTTCTATAGAACATTTTTTAAAAATTTTATTTCTATACAAAATTGTTTCAATTTTATTTTCCTATAGAAAATTATGTCAAAATTTTATTTCCATAGAAAATTTTGTCAAACTTTTATTTCTATAGAAAATTTTGTCAAAATTTTATTTCTGTAGAAAATTTTGTTAAAATTTTATTTCTACAGAAAATTTTGGCAAAATTTTAGTTGTATAGGAAATTTTGTCAAAATTTTATTTTTATAGAAAATTTTGTTACAAGTGGCACAACCAGTATCTCCCACACTGGCCACCTTAGGTTAGGTTAGGTTAGGTGGCAGCCCGATCTGTCAGGCTCACTTAGACTATTCAATCCATTGTGATACCACAGTGGTGAACTTCTCTCTTATCACTGAGTGCTGCCCGATTCCATGTTAAGCTCAATGACAAAGGACCTCCTTTTTATAGCCGAGTCCGAACGGCGTTCCACATTCCAGTGAAACCACTTAGAGAAGCTTTGAAACCCTCAGAAATGTCACCAGCATTACTGAGGTGGGATAATCCACCGCTGAAAAACTTTTTGGTGTTCGGTCGTAGCAGGAATCGAACCCACGACCTTGCGTATGCAAGGCGGGCATGCTAGCCACTGCACCACGGTGGCTCCACCGTTTCCATAAGAAAATAATCGCCACCTTACTGCCAAGGTTATTGCAGCTCTACTGTGCTCTTTCTCTCTCTCTCTCTCTGCTCTTCTCCATTTGGCTACAATCCTTGAATGACAATTACAATTTATTTATTTAACTTTACAATTATCCTGATGATGTTTGGAATTCCAAGAAAATATCAAAGTCATTGGTAGAAAAACAAACCTCAAACTTGATAAACTTCTATAAGTACCCTAACTCCTAACCATAAACTATAAGGAGTAGAACAAAAACAAAAAATGAAAAGGTCTGTGATGAAAAAAGATGCAAGAAAAAGAGAAAGCAAAATACCCAGTTCCAATCACTAGAAGTCCACTATGACTCGTTTCAAGTTATACGAATAGAAAGTAAATCCTTTAAGGATTCGCAAGTCACAAAAGTGTTTCATTGTATGTGGGCAGAAGAATAAGAAGCCATAGGACTTCTCACGGACCCCGTATGACAATATTTGCCATTTTTCTATCCTATGTTTCCTTACTGCTTACCCGAGCACGTAGTTGTCTTAGTGTTAGTCTCTTTCATATAAATGTTTCTCTTAGTTAACTGAAAAAGTGGCATTGTTATTGTTAAGGAACTGCTATAAGGACCTCAGCGGCCATAGTGTCAACAACTGTGAAGGGATTGCTGTTTTTTTCCTTCGCTTCCTTTTTGAAGTTCTTTACGCATCACAATAGAGCGAGCATCATATGGTGGGCATAAAACATGTTGATGATGATATGAGTCTCGGGTGAATCCATCTAACCTAGCCATATTCCAGAGTGGTTTATATGGTACATTGAAAAAAAGCATGCCTGATTCCAAAGATTTTATCTTTACTTAAATGATTTTGGTATTGATTCCGAGTCAAAGAAGCGGAGAATTTAAGTAAGGATAAACACAACAAAAAGGTTACTTGGATCGTAAGATTTTGGCCTTCCCTTAAGGATTTTGGTATTGATTCCGAGCCAAGTATATGGCTTCTTTGAAATAAAGAAATTTTTAGGGACCCATTTGGCTTTAAGTCTAGAATCAAAAAAGTTAAAATTAGGAAACAGATCTCATTTGTGGATTTTTCATTCTCTTTTCTATTCTCTATTCACCTACAAACAACTGCCAGTTTAAAAATCCAAATGGTTTCTTAATCCCAAAAAAGAAAAACAAAACTCTAAACGAAAGATGCTAAATCCCCAAAATACAACTTTGCATATATTTGAGGAGTTTTTATCTTAAATCTAACCATTCAATATTTAAGTTAATTTAAGGACGATTTCTTTAACTCAAAAATTCGTTTAATTGTCTTAGTTCAAGGACATAACGTTTTAACGAAGGGACGAAAAATTCCAAACAAATTTTGTCAAAATTTTATTTCCATAGAAAATTCTATTTCTATAGAACATTTTGTCAAAATTTTATTTCTATAGAAAATTTTGTCAAAATTTTATTTCAAAATTTTATTTCTATAGAAAATTTTGTCAAAATTTTATTTCTATCGAAAATTTTGTCAAATTTTTATTTCTATCGAAAATTTTGTCAAATTTTTATTTCTATAGAAATTTTTGTAACTTTTTTTCAATAGAAAATTTTGTCAAAATTTTATTTCGATAGAAAATTTTGTCAAAATGTTATTTCTATACAAAATTTTGTCAAAATTTTACTTCTATAGCAAGTTTTGTAAAATTTTTATTTCTATAGAAAATTTTGTCAAAATTTTATTTCTATAGAAAATTTTGTCAAAATTTTATTTCTATGGAGAATTTTGTAAATTTTTTTTAATATGAAATTTTGTAAAAATTTTTTCAATTTAAAATTTTGTAAAAATTTTATTCAAAATTTTGTTTCTGTAATAAATTCTGTTAAAATTTTACTTCTATAGAAAATTTTGTCAAATTTTTATTTCTATAGAAAATTGTGTCAAAATTTAGTTCTAACGAAAAATTTGTCAAAATTTTATTTCTATAGACAATTGTGTCAAATTTTATTTCTATAGAAAAATTTGTCAAAATTTTAGTTCTTTAGAAAATTTTGTCAAAAGTTAATTTCTATAGAAAATTTTGTAACTTTTTTTCAATAGAAAATTTTGTCAAAATTTTATTTCTAGTGAAAAATTTGTCAAAATTTTATTTCTGTAGAAAATTTTGTCAAAATATTATTTCTATAGAAAATTTTGTCAAAATTTTATTTCTGTAGAAAATTTTGTCAAATTTTTTGCAATCGAAAATTTTGTAAATTTTTTTTTTCAATAGAAAATTTTGTAAAAATTTTTATTTCATTGTTGTTCTTATTTTTGGTTTCAGCTTAAGACCATGCATTGACTAAACTACAAGTGTAGCTTAAGTAACAGATATATTTCTATATATATTTTTCTAATTTTTTTTCTGTAAAAAATTTTGTCAAATTTTTATTTCCATAGAAAATTTGGTCAAAATTTTATTTTTATAGAAAATTGTGTCAAAATTTAATTCTATAGAAAATTTTGTCAAAATTTTATTTCTATAGAAAATTATGTCAAAATTTAATTCTATAGAAAATTTTGTTAAAATTTTATTTCTATAGAAATAGAATTAAATTTTGACAAAATTTTCTATAGAAATAAAATTTTGACAAAATTTGTATAGACATACAATTCTGACAAAATTTGCTATAGAAATATAATTTTGACAAAATTTTCGATAGAAGTAAAATTTTGACAAAATTTTATTTAGAAATCAAATTTTGACAAAATTTTGTATAAATTTTAATTTTTACAAAATTTTCTATTGAAAAAAGATTGCCAAAATTTTCTATATTGCCAAAATATTTCTATATATAGAAAATTTTGGCAATCTTTTTTCAATAGAAAATTTTGTAAAAATTAAAATTTATACAAAATTTTGTCAAAATTTGATTTCTATATAAAATTTTGTCAAAATTTTACTTCTATCGAAAATTTTGTCAAAATTATATTTCTATAGCAAATTTTGTCAGAATTGTATGTCTATACAAATTTTGTCAAAATTTTATTTCTATAGAAAATTTTGTCAAAATTGTATTTCTATAGAAAATTTTGTCAACATTTTATTTCTATAGAAAATTTTGTCATTGAAAAATTTGTCGACTTTTAGACAAGGAAAACAACTTTATATCAAAGAAATGGTTCTTTCATGCTAAAAAAAATTGGCATACGTATTTTAAGGACATCAAATTTCACTATGTTTTGTTCCGTGTATAATGTGTATGTGTGGTTTTTGGGTTTAATATGAGTCTCAGTTTCTCTAGCCTTCTGTATTGTTAAACAATCACTGTGGGAATTAAGGATACACAACTCCAAGACTTCTGGTCAAACAAGGATAATGAAAAGTGCAAATAAATATATAAATGCAAACAACAACAACAACAGCAGTGTGGGGCATTTTATATAGCTCACCACGAGGGTCATGAAGGTTATATAAGTAAAAGAAATAAATAGAAAATAGTTAAAGGCTTGAAAACCCAAATTTAAAGAGAATGTGGATGATAGCGAAAATATTTAAATTTTAAGAAATTTCGTTGGTTGAGGAACTCTACTGGAAAACTTTAATAGTGGCGATAGTATCATTTGCAAGTGGGCGATTAACTAGCTCATTTGGCATACAGAGAGTCAAATGGGGAAGACAAACTGAATATCCTCTAATGTTTGATTAACAAGTTAATTGTATCAATTAATTTTTTAATTAATAAGTGTACTTCGGTTCCTATTGCCAAATAGGTCCAGGTTCGATAACATGTCTCCTTGCAAATACACAAAACCATTATGGGCACCCAACGCATATAGGGATATATGGTGGTTCTAGACACAATTTCGGTTCTTACTTTGTTAATTTTTGAAGACGAGGAGGGGCTTCAACTTTTAGGATTTATTTAAAATTAAAATCGACATAAATTGGGTATACCCTTTTTCTTATCTTTGGATGCGAATGGCGGTATACTTATACAAATTTAACAGAGAAGGTATATAATCATAACATAACTTGTAATTTTCAGGCCATAGGTAAATGATTTCTTCCAACGGATGGATATGAATCTTTATCGCCGATTAAAAACTCAATTTATATTCTCCGGTCTATTTTAAATTTTAATCAAATTTAAAGGTAGCCCTTAATTGAAGTGGGCGATTTTTTCCTACTGTTATCTAATTATTAAATAATCATAACGTCTCTCTCTCTCCTTTCTCTTTTTTTTAAATTTCTCAACATACTCCACAAATATATAACTTTATTATTTATTGCGTATAAGTTTCTCACGATGCTCTAAAATACATTTTTTTTTAGATATTTTACATCTTTGGTAACAATAAAATGTTTTGATGTATAAATTATGTTTAAGTTAATTTATATTTTATTAAGATGTTGAACATCATTTACGATTTAGCAGGTGAAATATCAAAGATGGTTTGATATGAATGGCGGTAGCTAATTTTTATATGTAAATAAATTTAATAAAAAAATGAATTTTATTTAATATACTCAATGTTATATAATATACTCACACAAACCAATTCATTATTTACACAATAAATAATTACCTGCAAATAAATCAGAAAGTGGAATTTTGGTTAATTAACATGAAGAAACAATGTTTTTTGTTTTGTTGTGAATATTGCATTGAAAAAAATGCTTACTTAATATGAAAGACTACAAAACCTAAATTCTGAAATATGTAATTTACACATTGTTAAGAACAAAATTCTTTAAAATTTAAGATAAAATTAAGAAATTTATTAAATTTAGGAAACTTGTCTTTGAAATTTTGACAACATTTTCTATAGAAGTAAAATTTTGACAAAATTATTTATAGAAATAAAATTTTGACAAAACTTTCTATAGAAAAAAATTTTTGAGAATGTTTTCTATAGGAATAAAATTTTAACAAAATTATCTTTAGAAATAAAATTTTGACAATTTTTTTTATAGAAATAAAATTTTCTACAGAAATTTTGACAAAATTTTCTATAGAAGTAAAATTTTGACAAAATTTTCTATAGAAATAAAATTTGGACAAAATTTTCTATAGAAATTAAATTTTGCAGACATTTTTTATAGAAATAAAATTTTGACAAAATTTTCTATAGAAATCAAATTTTGACAAAATTTTCTATAGAAATAAAATTTTGATAAAATTTTCTATAGAAATAAAATTTTGGCAAAATTTTTTATAGAAATGAAAATTTGGACAAAATTTTCTATAGAAATGAAATGTTGACAAAATTTTCTATAGAAATAAAATTTTTGTAAAATTATCTATAGAAATAAAATTTTGACAAAATTTTCTAGAGAAAAAACATTTTGAGAAAGTTTTCTAGGAATAAAATTTTAATTTTAATTTAGAAATAAAATTTTGACAAAATTTTCTATAGCAATAAAATTTTGACAAAATTTTCTATAGAAATAAAATTTGGACCAAATTTTTTATAGAAATGAAATTTTTCACCAAATTTTCTATAGAAATGAAATGTTGACAAAATTTTCTATAGAAATAAAATTTTGACAAAATTATCTAAAAAATAAAATTTTGACAAAATTTTCTAGAGAAAAAACATTTTGAGAAAGTTTTCTAGGAATAAAATTTTAATTTTAATTTAGAAATAAAATTTTGACTTAATTTTAATTTAGAAATAAAATTTTGCCAAATTTTTTATAGAAATGAAATGTTGGACCAAATTTTCTATAGAAATGAAATGTTGACAAAATTTTCTATAGAAATAAAATTTTGGCAAAATTATCTATAGAAAAAACATTTTGATAACATTTTCTATAGAAAACACATTTTGAGAAAGTTTTCTATAGGAATAACATTTTAACAAATTTTGCTTTAGAAATAAAATTTGGACAAAATTTTTTATAGAAATCAAATTTTACAGATATAAAATTTTGACAAAATTTTCTATAGAAATGAAATTGTGACAAAATTTTCTATAGAAATAAAATTTTCTACAGAAATCAAAATTTTGAGAAAGTTTTCTATAGGAATAAAATTTTAACAAAATTTTCTTTAGAAATCAAAATTTGACCAAATTTTCTATAGAAATAAAATTTTGACAAAATTTTCTATAGAAATAAAATTTTGCAGAATTTTCTATAGAAATTAAATTTTGACAAAATTTTCTATAGAAGTACAATTTTGACAGAATTTTCTATAGAAATAAAATTTTGTCAATATTTTCTATAGAAATAAAATGTTGACAAAATTTTCTATAAAAATAACATTTTGACAAAATTTTCTATAGAAATAAAATTTTGACAAAATTTTCTATAGAAATAACATTTTGACAAAATTTTCTATTGAAATTAAATTTTTACCAAATTTTCTATAGAAATAAAATTTTGACAAAATTTTCTAGAGAAAACAATTTTGAGAGAAGTTTCTATAGGAATAAAATTTTGACAAAATTTTCTATAGAAATAAAATTTTATCAAAATTTTCTATAAAAATAAAATGTTGACAAAATTTTCTATAGAAATAAAATGTTGATAAAATTTTCTATAAAAATAAAATTTTGACAAAATTTTTTAAAGAAATAAAATTTTGACAAAATTTTCTATATAAATAAAATTTTGACAAAATTTTCTATTGAAATGTAATTTTACCAAATTTTCTATAGAAATGAAATGTTGGCAAAATTAAACTATAGAAAAAAACTTTGAGAAAGTTTTTTTTTGGTAGTTTTTGATAATTTTTTCTCCAATGAGATTATATTTGGCTCGAGTGATCTCAATTCTTTGAGAGTTTTACACGATAGGTTGACGATAAAAAAGTGTCGATCATTTCAAGATGGCGATTCGCAAGAAATGGGCCAAAATACAGTATAGTCACTCTCGCTGATATTAAATCAATTTTGCCGATATCTATATTGGGATATCTATAATGGGGTTTTGTTTTTTTTTTAATTTTTCTCCGATTACTTTTATTTACAAAGCAAAGAAAATTTTATAATTGCCCATGCAGCTCTAAGTGTTCAAAACTTCGACATAGTACAATTGGCCATTTACAAATGGGACGATTTTCATTCTTTTTCATGAGTGTGAGCTGTCCTATTTCAAAAGTATCACAGAGAATTGTGTTAATTTTACTGGTAAAAACGAATCATAAATTTCATAATTAATTCCAAAAAATCTTCCTATTACCCTGGGTGCCCTGACCATGTTAAGCCATTTATTCTAACAAACCGGAAATGTTTTAATTTCCCTTGCCATTTAATTATTTCATTGCCAATGTCAATTTCACGTTTTTTCTGTTTTGGATTTTTGACCTTTTTTTCTCCCTCTCATTTATATTTAATTTCAAAGCTTTTGGTGGTATTTATGTGCTGATGTAGTTTAAAACTGACTGGCAAACAAGACGTCTACTCCTTACGAAAATAAGTTTATTTTTATTATTTAACAAATAAAGTTCAAATAAATTTCATTTGGTTTTCATAGAAGATTCACCTGGAACTTTAAAAATTAAAGTCATCATACCTCAGAAAAGGCATGTAAAATATTAGGAGATTTACCGATACACTACCACGGATGCCACTCGTGCCAAAAATAAGCTAGCAAAATTTGAAGAAAATTTTACCATAAATCTACCAAATTTAAAAAAAAAAAAAAACAATCTTATTTTAAAGTTTTTGATCGAAACTTTGTGAAAATTTTATTTTTATAGAAAATTTTGTCAAAATTATAAATTTGAAGAAAATTTTACCATAAATCTACCAAATTTAAAATAAATCTTATTTTGAATTTTTTGATCGAAACTTTGTGAAAATTTTAATTCTATAGAAAATATTGTCAAAATTATAAATTTGCAGAAAATTTTACCATAAATCTACCCAATTTAAAATAAATCTTATTTTGAAGTTTTTGATCGAAACTTTGTGAAAATTTTATTTCTATAGAAAATTTTGTCAAAATTATATTTCTATAGAAAATTTTGTCAAAATTTTATTTTTATAGAAAATTTCGTAAAAATTATGTTTCTATAGAAAATATTGTTAAAATTTTATTTTTATAGAAAATTTTCCCAAAATTTTATTTCAGAAAATTTTCTTAAAATTTTATTTCTATATAAAATTTTCTCAAAATTAGAAAATTTTCTGAAATAAAGAAAATTTTGTAAAAATTTTATTTCTATAGGAAATTTTTTCAAAATTTATTTCTATAGAAAATTTTGTCATAATTTTATTTCTATAGTCAAAATGTTATTTCTATAGAAAATTTTGTCAAAATTTTATTTCTATAAAAAGTTTTATCAACATTTTATTTTTATAGAAAATTTTGTCAAAATTTTATTTTTATAGAAAATATTGTCAAAATTTTATTGCTATAGAAAATTTTGTCAAAATTTTATTTCTATAGAAAATTTTGTCAAAATTTTGTTCCCATAGAAAATTTTGTCAAAATTTTATTTCTATAGAACATTTATAGAAAATTTTGTCAAAATTTTATTTCTATAGAAAATCTTGTCAAAATTTTATTTCTATAGAAAATTTTCTCAATATTTTATTTCTATAAAACTTTTTCTCAAAATGTTATTTTTATTAAAAATTTTCTCAACATTTCTATAAAAAATTTTGTCACAATTTTATTTCCATAGAAAATCTTGTCAAAATTTTATGTCTATAGAAAATTTTGTGAAAATTTTAATTCGTTTGAATATTTTGACAAAATTTAATTTGTATAGAAAATGTTATTTCTATAGAAAGTTTTGTCAAAATTTTAGTTCTCAAAATTTTATTTGTATAGAAAATTTTGTCGAAATTTTATTTCTATAGAAAATTTTGTCAAAATTTTATTTTTTAGAAAGTTTTGTCAAAATTTTAGTTCTTTAGAGATTTTTGTCGAAATTTTATTTCTATAGAAAAAAAATTCAAGGTTTTATTTCTATAGAAAATTTTGACAAAAGTTTATTTTTATAGTAAATTTTTCATAATAGAAAATTTTTTCAAAATTTTATTTCTATAGAAAGTTTTGTCAAAAATTTATTTCTATAGAAAATTTTGTCAAAATTTTATTTTTATAGAAAGTTCTATCAAAATTTTATTTCTGTAGAAAGATTTGTCAAATTTTTATTTCTATAGAAAATTTTGCCAAGATTTTATTTTTATAGAAGATTTTGTCAAAATTTTATTTCTACAGAAAATTGTTTCAAGAGTTTATTTTTATAGAAAATTTTTTCAAAATTTTATTTCTATAGATTTTTTTTTCAAAATGTTATATCTATAGAAATTTTTGTCAACATTTTATTTCTATAGAAAATTTTCAAAGTTTTATTTGTATATAAAATTTTGTCAAAATTTTATTTCTGTAGAAAATTTTGTCAATATTTTATTTTTATAGAAAATTTTGTCAAAATTTTATTTTGACAAAATTTTTTTGTTATAGAAAATTTTTTCAAAATTTTATTTCTATCGAAAATTTTTTCAAAATATTATTTATATAGAAAATTTTGTCAAAATTTTGTGCCTATAGAAAATTTTGTCAAAATTTTATTTCTATAGAAAATTTTCTCAATATTTTATTTCTATAAAACTTTTTCTCAAAATGTTATTTTTATTGAAAATTTTCTCAACATTTCTATAAAAAATTTTGTCACAATTTTATTTCCATAGAAAATTTTGTCAAAATTTTATTTCTATAGAAAATTTTGTCAAAATTTTGTTCCTATAGAAAATTTTGTCAAAATTATATTTCCATAGAAAATTTTGTCAAACTTTTATTTCTATAGATAATTTATAGAAAATTTTATTTCTTTAGAAAATGTATAGAAAACTTTGTCAAAATTTTATTTCTATAGAAAATCTTGTCAAAATTTTAAGTCTATAGAAAATTTTGTGAAAATTTTAATTCGTTGGAATATTTTGACAAAATTTAATTTGTATAGAAAATGTTATTTCTATAGAAAGTTTTGTCAAAATTTTATTTCTCAAAATTTTATTTGTATAGAAAATTTTGTCAAAATTTTATTACTAAAGAAAATTTTGTCAAGATTTTATTTTTATTGAAAATTTTTGCAAACTTTTATTTCTATAGAAAATTTTGTCAAACTTTTATTTCTATAGAAAATTTTTTCAAAATTTTATTTCTATAGATTTTTTTTTTTCAAAATGTTATTTCTATAGAAATTTTTGTCAAACTTTTAGTTGTATAGAAAATTTTGTCAAAATTGTGTTGCTATAGAAAATTTTGTCAACATTTTATTTCTATAGAAAATTTTGTCAACATTTTATTTCTATAGAAAATTTTGTCAAAATTTTGTTCCTATAGAAATTTTTTTAAAAATTTTATTTCCATAGAAAATTTTGTAAAAATTTTATTTTTATAGAAAATTTATAGAAAAATTTGTCAAAATTTTATTTCTATAGAAAATTTTATGTCTATAGAAAATTTTGTGAAAATTTTATTTCTTTGGAATATTTTGACAAAATTTAATTTGTGTAGAAAATTTTATTTCTATAGAAAGTTTGGTCAAAATTTTATTTCTATAGAAAATTTTCTTAAAATTTTATTTGTATAGAAAATGTTGTTAAAATTTTATTTCTATAGAAAATTTTGTTAAAATTTTATTTCTATAGATAATTTTGTCGAAATTTTATTTCTATAGAAAAATTTTGTCAAGATTTTATTTCTATAGAAAATTTTGACAAAAGTTTATTTTTATAGTAAATTCTTCATAATTTTATTTCTATAGAAAATTTTTTCAAAATGTTATTTCTGTAGAAAATTTTGTCAAAATTTTACTCCTATAGAAAATTTTGACAAAATTTTTTATCTGTAGAAAATTTTGTCAAAATTTTAGGTGCGTAGAAAATTTTGTCAAAACTATATTTCTAAAGAAAAATTTGTCAAAATTTTATTTCTATTGAAAATTTTATTTCTGTAGAAAATTTTGTCAAAAGTTGATTACAATAGAAAATTTTGTCAAAATTTTATTTTTTATGGAAAATGTTGTCAAAATTTTATTTCTATAGGAAATTTTTGTAAAATTTAATTTCTATACAAATTTTTCTGAAAATTTTATTTCTATAGAAAATTTTTCAAAAATTTAATTTCAGAAAATTTTCTTAAAATTTTATTTCTATATAAAATTTTCTCAAAATTAGAAAAATTTTTGAAATAAAGAAAAATTTGTAAAATTTTATTTCTATAGAAAATTTTCTCAAAATTTTATTTCTATAGAAATTTTGTCAAAATTTATTTTTATAGAAAGTTTTGTCAAAATTTGTTTCTATAGAAAATGTTGTCATAATTTTATTTCTATAGAAAGTTTTGTCAAAATTTTTTTTCTATAGAAAATTTTGTCAAAATTTTATTTCTATAGAATATTTTATCAAAATTTTATTTCTATAGAAAATTTTGCCAAGTGTTTCTTTCTATAGAAGATTTTGTCAAAATTTTATTTCTACAGAAAATTGTGTCAAAAGTTTATTTTTATAGAAAATTTTTTCAAAATGTTTTTTCTATAGAATTTTTTTTCAAAATGTTATTTCTATAGAAATATTTGTCAACATTTTATTTCTATAGAAAATTTTGTATCTTTTTTTTTATAGAAAATTTTGTCAAAATTTTATTTCTTTAGAAAATGTTCTCAAATTTTTATTTCTATAGAAAATTTTGTCAAAATTTGATTTCTTTAGAAAATTTTGTCATAATTTTATTTATTTTGAAAATTTTGTCAAAATTTTAGTTCTTTAGAAATTTTTGTCAAAATTTTATTTCTATAGAAAATTTTGTCAAGATTTTATTTCTATAGAAAATTTTGACAAAAGTTTATTTTTATAGTAAATTTTTCATAATTTTATTTCTATAGGACATTTTTTCAAAATGTTATTTCTGTAGAAAATTTTCTATAGGAATAAAATTTTGACACAAATTTTTATCTATAGAAAATTTTGTCACAATTTTTTATTTATAGAAAATTTTAGTTGCGTAGAAAATTTTGTCAAAACTATATTTCTAAAGAAAAATTTGTTAAAATGTTGTCAAAATTTTATTTCTATAAGAAATTTTTTAAAATTTAATTTCTATACAAATTTTTTAGAACATTTATGTATCTCTTAGGTGGGGAGGAATGTTTGGCAAAACCTACCAAAACAACAAGAGTTCTACCAATCAACCAAACAGTAAAAAATCTACCATTTGTGGTAGAATTCTACCAACTGTAGCGACCGTGAATGCTATCCCAAGTCTCTCCCCATCTTGGCTCCTGTTTAATCAATCTTTTAGGAAAATCGCTAGAGCTCTGTTTTTAGAGGGTTTCCTCTTTTGGTTTTTTTTTTGTAATTTGAGGCTGTTCTTGTTTGTGTTTCCGGTTTCTGCATTTAAATCTCATTTGTTTTTACTTTCCTCCATACCATTTTGTGACAAAACGAAGAATATGGACATCGGGTGTTTGAAAAAGTCTGGTTGGCTGACTGGTGGTTGAACGACAGCAAATGAATTAAGCAAATAGCCTTGGGCTAATATCAACAATGTGGAAAGCGTTTAAACTTAAGTTGCGTTGTACTTGGCCATCTTTAAGACAAAGAACATCTGGGCTTTTCAAAGAAAGCAAAAAATGCGACCGGCAGACCATGTTCTTGAATTGCAAGTTTGTTTTCTGTCGATGGTTTTTTTGTTTTATGTTCCTAGGAAAGAACAAGCAACAAAATTTTTCCTCCCCCGGTTTGTGTTTTTTTTTGCTATCTTTCTTTTGCGTAGAATTTACATAAAAATGTTGGCGTTCTTAATTCTTGTGTTTCCGGTTTTTGCTTTCTTTGTGAGAGAGAACATCCTTTGTCATTAAGTCGAAGAATTTGATAGTAGAGGTAGTGGAGCGAAAGCCTGGGGCGATGACGGAGATGGAAATAGTGCCAAGAATCGGTAGAAGTGGAAACTGTGAAACTGCAACACATTATGGTTGTTTTATTCATAAGATTTCTTTGTTAATTCGTTTTGATTTGATTAAAGTTTGAGTCTTTTCTCAGATGGTTGATGAAATCATGTGGAATAGAGCTTAGTATGGGGGTAATTTCATGGATACTTCTTGTTAAAAATCCCATAGATTCGAAAATATGATATTGATCCTTATTAAAATGTGTACAACGGCCGAAGGCTCCAAATTATATGTACTGATCAATTGACATAAACTTCTGTAAAGAGTAGTAGCTTCGGGCTCGTAGCACTCTCGGCTTCTGTAGTGTATTTGGGTTGTTGCAATCTTTGGTTCGGAAGTGGTTTGGAGTTTTTTTTTCCGGTAGTGGTATTAGCTTTAGGTGAGAATTATGGACGACCACTCATTTAAACTTTCTCGTAACTATTCTATATTTGAAATATATGGCCGTCAGGTCTGAGTGGTTTGATTTCAAAATATGATTCTTATTAAGATGTGCACATTTAAGATTATATGCACTGATCAATTGACAAAAACTTCTGAAAAGAGTAGTAGCTTCGGACGCATTAGCACTCTCGGCTTCGTTAATATATGTAGGATGGGTAAAATCTTTGTGTCGGAAGTGGGAAGGAGATTTTTTCGGTAGTGGTATTAGCTTTAGGTGAGAATTATGGACGACTACTCATGCAAACTATCTCGTTACTTATTTGAATTATATGGTCGACATGTCTGAGTGGTTGAGCTGGAAACCGAAGTTCCTGGCTCTAGAACTGGAGTCTCATTGGGGTGACTAGGATAAGCGTAGACCCGAAGGTCTCAGTGGTAAAGCTGTAGACTTGACGGTCTTTGTGGTGTTAACTAAAGTCTTGGAGGTCTCAGTGGGGGTATGGTAGTCTCTTAGGTTTTAGTTGGAAACTGTTTGTCTAAAATTCTCAATGGTGGAATCCTACGATCTTAGGTAGGTTAGGTGGCAACCCGATGTATCAGGCTCACTTAGACTATTCTGTCCATTGTGATACCACATTGGTGAACTTCTCTCTTATCACTGAGTGCTGCCCGATTCAATGTTAAGCTCAATGACAAGGGCCTCCTTTTTATAGACGAGTCCGAACGGCGTTCCACATTGCAGTGAAACCACTTAGAGAAGCTTTGAAACCCTCAGAAATGTCACCAGCATTACTGAGGTGGGATAATCCCCCGCTGAAAAACTTTTTGGTGTTCGGTCGAAGCAGGAATCGAACCCACGACCTTGTGTATGCAAGGCCGGCATGCTAACCATTGCACCACGGTGGCTCCCTACGATCTTAGGTAAGTGAAACAGAAGGCTCGAATGCCACAGTGGCGGAAATTTAGACGCGAAAGCCTGCGTGTTGAAACTGTAAGCCTGAAGAACGAACGAATCATCGGGAGGAATATATGACCGAAGAACTTGATGGTTAATGAAATAGTGGGCTTGGATTTCTTTGTAGTAGAAACTGAAGGCGTAGAAGAGTTAGCGATCGAATGATAGGGCTTTTGGTTCAGTCAACTGTAAAACCGAAGGTCTGAGAGGGGAATTCCGAACATCTCACTTGTGAAATTGATGGCTCAAATATCTCAGTGGTAGAACTGTAGGTCCGATGGTGTCAGTGGGTAATATGCCGGATCGAAATCACATAGATGAGACCGATGATGGACACGTATTTCAAAGGTCTCAGTGTTGGAATTATAAACCCGAAGGTGTCAGGGGTGTAATTGTCTCTTTTTGGGGTATTGTGGGACCGAAGCTCTTGAAGGTTAAACTGTATCCCCAATGGTCTCAGGACCTTACTAGAGTAAGGTCCTAGTGGTGAAGCTGTAGACTCAACGGTCTTTGTGGTGTTAACTGAAGCTGTGGATGACAGAGTGGTGTTGTGGTAGGCCCTTAGATTTCACAATTTTTAGTGGTTGAATGGTACGTCCTTTTGGTCTCAGTGAAGTAAATGGTATAACCGAAGATTTGAGTGGGGAGTGCCGAAGATCTTTGTAGTAAAACTGAAGGCTCGAATGTCATAGTGGTGGAAATTAAGACGCGAAAGTCTCCGTGTTGAAACTGTGAACCTGAAGAGCTTAGTCGTGGAACCTTCTTATCGGGAGGAATGTATGACCCGAAAACTTGATGGTTAATGAAACAGTGGGCTTGGATTTCTTTGTGGTTGAAATTGAAGCCGTGGAAGAGTCAGTGATGGAATAGTAGGACCAGCCAACTGTAAAACCAAAAGTTTCTGTGGGGAATTCTGAAGATCTCAGTTGTAAAATTAAAGGCTGGAATATCTCAATTGCGGAAATGTAGTAGGACCGAAAGTCTCAGTGATGGAACTGTCTCGTTTTGAGGACTGTAAGACCGAAGTTCTTGGTGCTTGAACTGTAGATCCAAAGGTCTGTGTGGGTGGGAACTGAAGCCGCGTTGACTTGAAAATTGGGGAATTGTAGGTCAGAAGGTGTCAGCGGGAAACCACTGGTCTATGTTATCAATGGTGGGATGGTAGGCTCTTAGATCTCAGTGTAGGACGGAATGTCTCATTGACGAAGTTGTAGAATGTCAAGAGCTCAGTTGTAAGACTGTAAGCCCCAAGATCTCAGTGGTAAAACTGATAACTTCAATGTCTTAGTGGTGGAACTATAGACACAATGGTGGAATTGTAGGCGCGAAGGTCTCAGTGGGAAACTGCAAGTCCAAAGTTCAATGGTGATATTGTAAGCTCTTAGGTCTCAGTGAGTCAAACTATAGAATCGAAGGTCTCAGTTGTGAAACTGAAGGCGCGAAATTCTCCATTTTGGAACTGTAGGCTCTACGTTTCCTGTTGGGAACTCACAGGCCCGAATGTCTCAGCGGAGAAACCGAATACTTGAATGTCTCAATGATGGAACTGTAGACCCGTAGGTCTCAGTATTGGCATTGTAAGCCCGAAAGTGGTAGTTTCAATTTATAACAATTGGGTGGTTTCAATTGGGAACACCGAAGATCTCTCTTGTGAGACTGAAGGCTCGAATGTCTCAGTGTAGACCCGTAGGTCTCAGTATTGGCATTGTGAGCCCGAAAGTGGTAGTTTCAATTAGTAACAATTGGGTGGTTTCAATTGGGAACACCGAAGATCTCTCTTGTGAGACTGAAGGCTCAAATGTCTTAGTGAGGGAACTGTAGAACCAGTGTTGAATTGGTAAGCCTAAAGGTCTCAGATTTGAAATTGATTGATTTGGAGTACTTTAGGGTGGAATCTCAAGATGGTTGAATTGTAGTTCCTTAGATCGTCGAAGAGTAAGTGTGGATCCGAAGGTCTCAGTGCTTAAGTTGTAGGCACGAGGATCTTGGTGGTGGAAACTGAACCCAGGACTCAGTGGTAGAATGGTAGGCCTGACGGCTCCAGTGATGGAATTGTAGGCCCGAATGTCTCAGGGGAAAATTGCCAGGGCAAAGTTATCTATGGTGTAATGGTATGTTATTGGGTATCAACGGTAAAACTCGTATATATAGTGGTCGAAATGTAAGACCGAAGGTATCAGTGGGGAATCTACAGACTCAAATGTATCATTGGTAAACCTGAAGGCTCAAATGTCTCGGGGATGGAGCTGTAGAAACGAAGGTCTCAGAGAAGGAACAGTCTCAATTTGAGAAATGTAGGAATGATGTTATTTGTGGTTGAATTGTAGGTGCGAAGGTCTCAGTGTTGAAACTGTAGACTCGAGGGCCTTTGTGGTGGAAACTGAAGCCAAGAAGGACTCAGTGGTAGAATGGAAAACCTGACGGTCTAATCGGTGGAATTATAGGACCGAATGTCTCTGTGGGAAATTGCTAGAACAAAGTTATCTATGATGTAATGGTATGCTATTGGGTGTCAACGACGAAACTGAAGGCTCGTATATATCAGTGGTAGAAATGTGCGGCCGATGGAGTCAGTGGGGAATCTACATACTCAAATGTATCCGTAGTAAACCTGAAGGCTCAAATGTCTCAGTGATGGAGCTCTAGAAACGAAGGTCTCAGAGAAAGAACAATCGCATTGGGACGACTGTATGGACGAAGCTCTCCGTGGTTGAACTGTAGATGCGAAGGTCTCAGTATCGAAAACGTAGGTTTGACTTTGTGTGTGGTTTGTGTTTGGGGTGGAAACCGATGCCGCGAACGATTCCGTGGTTGTGGAATAGTAGGCGCTTAGGATGCAGTGGTTGAATTGTCGGTTCGAAAGTTTCTGCGGGAAACTACTGGCCCAAAGATCTCAATTATGGAATGTTAGGACCTTAGGTCTAAATGGTGCCAACCGTAGAACCGAAGGTCTCAATGGTGAAACCCAAAGATCTCAATTCTGAAGCAGAAGATCCAATATCTAATTGGTCCTAAGGTCCCAGTGGGGAATCTCCACGCATAAATGTCTCAGTGTTTGAACTGTACACTAATAGAAAAAATTACGTTTCATAGTCGTGAACGGACGGTGACAAAATGAAACAGAAACCTTCACAAAAAATCAAAACGGAATGTTCACAATTTCGTCCACGGGCGTTCACGATTTCATGAACGGCATTCGTTTTTCTTTGGCCATGGAAAGTCTTAAAATAATCCTTAGACGTTATTATGGCAACTCCCTCGGTGGTGCAATGTGCTAAGGCGACTTTTAACGCGTATGGTGCAGGAAACACAGGTTCGAGTCACGCTAGCGGAAGTTTTTTTTTTTAATTTTGTTTATAAAGTCGTAACCATAACGTTGTCAGATCATGAACGCTGGTTGTTGTTTTGACAACGCATGGTGTCATTTTATCGTTGTCAGATTGACACCGTCTGTTCACAGTTTGACACCACATGTGTGTTGATTCACTTTCATGAACGAATCGTTTTGAAATGAGCACGCCGTGCATGATTTTTTCTATGAGTGTAGTCCCGAAGATCTTAGTGTTGGAACTTTTATCCCGAAAGAGTCAGTGGAGTGGACTGGAGTGAGCTGTCTCTTTGGAAGGATTGAAGCTCGTGGTGGTTGAACTGAGGTAATTGGGGTATGTGCAGACACGTAGCCCTTGAAATTGTAGGTTGGAAGGGTTTTGTGTTCGAAATTGAAGCCGAGGAAGACGCGGTGATAGAATGATAGGCCCTTAGATGCCTGTAATGGAATTTTAGGTGCGACGGTCTCCGTGGGAAAATGCCAACGACCAATCATGGAATGTTAAGCCCTTAGCTCTCAGTGACGCAAACTGTAAAACCAAAGATCTCAGTGGGAATCTCTAAGATCGAAGGTTTCTGTGGGGATTATCCAGCCTCGAATCCATCAGGGAAAATTTATGAATTTTAGATGTCTCCAGTTGGTATCGTAATGGTTGCCTAATTGACAATGTATTTTTGGATATTAAAGTATGGCCATGGCTTCAATCCAAGCAGCTGAGTAGGAACCAAACATTTTTAAAGGTTAGATAAAACCCTCAGCAATACAGTCGATATTTCAGTGTATTCTTATCTACCATGCATTATGGATAAGTGGTGTCCCCAAGTGTGTAGCCCTCCGGTTTAGAATGGGCTATAAGACTGTCCTCACTGATATGAAAGAGATTACCCGGTATCTCTTGTGGGATACCCATGGGATGTATGTATTTGGCGACCATTATTCTGTATTTTTGATATTCCAACCAACCAATTCAAGCAGATAAGTAAAAACGTCTGCTTTTGATGCAAAAAGAAAATACACTTTTAATAATAATGGCAGTGAACCTTTTTATAGAATTGTTTATTAAAGATTAACACATTTCTTATGACACCTTCTCCTCCTTCACCCTTTCTAGTTGCCTCAAAGGCTTTGTTGCATGGTTAAAAAAAAAGGCATTGTTGAATACAAAATGAAATTAAATCTCCGTTAAATGAACTTAGATAAGGGTCATTCAGTCAATATGCTTTGGGTTTGATCCTTTTGGCGAAAGAAAAAGGATTATTTACTATGGGAATTTTTTTCTTTCATACAATTCATTTTACATTTTCTCGCCTTTTTTGTTGATAGTCTTGCTGTTGCTATTATTGCTTTTTAATAATAAGATGAAAATGTTTCTTTTCATTTCGTCTCCAATGTAGCCCGTAATACATGACACATTATAGCCTTGGGGGAGAAAAACGAAAAAACAAAATCTTTGAAAATGTTTCAGCTCATTTTGTTTTTCTTGTCGTTTTGCAACTAACTCTTTTTCTATGCCTGACTTAATACAGAATAGGATGAGGTAGGCCACATAAAGGGATTTGAAGTGAATAATAATGGAATCATATCTTTATGGAAAATTTTAATATATCGTATTTGCTTTAAGAAATGTAAGTTTTTATTATGAGGCTATAACAGTACAGTGGCGAGCGATGAGCGGCCCACCAAATGGTTTGAGTTATAATGATCCCAGGACCTGATATTGGTCGAATAACCGAACGAAAGAAGCTATCGACTTTAAACTTGGCACAAGTAGTTGTTATTGATGTAGGTCGGATGGTAGTGCAAATGGGCCATATCGGTCCACTTTTACATATAGCCCCCATATAAACCGATCCAACGATTTGGCTTGCAGAGCCTCTAAGAGAAGCAAATTTCATCCGATCCGGCTCAAATTTGGTACATGGTGTTAGTATATGGTCTCTAATGAACATGCAAAAATTGGTCCACATCGGTCCATAATTACATATAGCCCCCATATAAACCGATCCCCCGATTTGGCTTGCGGAGCCTCTAATAGAAGAAAATTTCATCCGATCCGGCTGAAATTTGGTACATGGTGTTAGTATATGGTCTCTAATGAACATGCAAAAATTGGTCCACATCGGTCCATAATTACATATAGCCCCCATATAAACCGATCCCCCGATTTGGCTTGCAGAGCCTCTAAGAGAAGCAAATTTCATCCGATCCGGTTGAAATTTGGTATGTGGTGTTAAACACGCATGCAAAAATTGGTCGAAATCGGTCCACAATTATATATAGCCCCATATAAACCGATCCCCAGATTTGACCTCCGGAGCCCCTTGGAAGAGCAAAATTCATCCGATTCGGTTGAAATTTGGTACGTGATGTTAGTATATGGTATCCAACAACCATGCAGGAATTGGTTCATATCAGTCCATAATTATATATAGCCCCCATATAAACCGATCCCCAGGTTTGACCTCTGGTGCCTTTTGGAGAAGCAAAATTCATCCGATCTGGTTGAAATTTGGTACGTGGTGGTAGTATATGATATTTAACAACCATGCCAAAAGTGGCCCATATTAGTCCATAATCATATATAGCCCCCATATAAACCGATCCCGCGATTTGGTTTTGGAGCCTCTTGGTGGAGCAAATTTCATGCGAGTCAGTTGAAATTTGGTACATTGTTCTAGTATATGGCCGTTAAAAACCATGCCTAACTAGGTCCATATCGGTCTATAGTTACATATATCCCTCAGATAAATCGATCCCCAATCACACAAAATTTGGCCATATCAAGTTCATAATTGTATATAGCCCCATATAAGCTACCCCCATATTTCAATTCTGGCTCCCTACGTGCCGAGAAAAAGTTCATATCGATTCGTAATTATTTGTTGACTTACCTACACATACCTTTTTTGTCTAATAAATACCACGTATAGACTAACTCACAATTTAGAAAACGATTTAAGATACCACAACCCAAGTAATTCGATTGTGGATGACAGTCTTTCGTAGAAGTTTCTACGCAATCCATGGTGGAGGGTACATAAGATTCGGCTTGGCCGAACTTACGGCCATATATACTTGTTTTTTTTTTTTTACAACTATCGACGCGGATTAGCTCAATAACAGTGCATCGAGGAACTTGATTCAATTTTTGGTGAAGAAGCTTCGTCGAGGACCAGTGTTTATCGATGGTATGGTCAATTCAACCGACGTTGCAATTCACTCCAAGACGAATGTCGTGAAGGTCGTCCAAAGTCAATTGTTGTTCCGGAAACCCTGCTGTTCGCCATCTGATATTGCAAGATCGTCACTTGATCTATAGTGAGATTGAGACCACCTTAGATATTAGTGGGATCAGTATACATTCGACGTTTTACCGTCAAATAAATTGGTTCGCGTTGGATCCCACACAATTTGTCAATCGCTCAAAAAATGGCTCGTGTCGATTGGTCGAAAGAAATGCCCCAAAAATACAATCGCGGTGCTTCGAAACACTTCTATGACACCGGGGCAGATGATGAATCGTGGATTTATGCGTATGACACCGATAGAAAACAGCTGTGAACTGTATGGGATTATCAACATAAGCCAATTCCAACAAAAGTTGCTCACGCACGAAGCACTTCCAAGTAAATTATCGCCTGTGCTTTTGTTTTTTGTAAAAACTCGACATACAACCTTTGAATAAGTTCGAGATATCTTGAATGATGTGTTACGTTGTTTGAACAGTTTATTGTGCTTTCATCCATTTTTTATGCTATCGCTTTGGTACTACAGCTTATATCCAGATCAAGGAATTCTGCGACTAAGGTGGTATGTTTCCAGAGTGATCTGGTGGTGAGTCGGGTAGAAAAAAGATGACGCATGTCATGTGACCCTTGCTTACAGATTAGCCACACGTCAGCTACGCTGCTATCAATCACTGATGGTTCGGAATTGAGACAGCTGCACTTGTCCGAACTTTATTGGGCTAAAACTACCCAAATTTGCCATGGGAGGTCTCTTTTCTCCGGTACTATGGGCGATGGTTGGACTCCGAGAACATAAATTCTGATCTAGAGGCTCTCTTTTTTAGAGCTGGTTTTCGAGTTCTAGATGATGTAGATCAACCCTTACATTCCTGGGTGGTTATTGTATATCCAGGGTTGTGCTGCGGAGACATCCTGCCACAGTTCTAAGGGTAGCGTTCTGGCAGATCTTTATGTTATTCCATTGCGTATCACTTGGCTGAGGTGTCCACACTGACACTGCATAGTTTACCTCTGAACGGCCAATTTCTTTATAGGTAGTTAACAAGGATTATTTGTCCCCACCGCAAATGCTGCCGGCAAGTGCCTTGAGGACTTTGTTTCTACCGCGGAGCTTATCAAAAAGTGCATTGGCATGGCCAGACGACTTGAAAAGGCTGTCGAATGTGACCCCTACAATCTTGGGATACTTCATGGTCGAAATCGTTTTGCCATCGACCCTATTGACTTTTTAAAATCTCTGTAAATACTTCAAAAGCAAAAGTTTCATATTTTGTTAAGATCTGTATAATGGTTATTAGAAATGGGCGTCATAGGGGTATACGAAGCGAAATAAAAAAATTAAAAATCAAATTTGACGTTGGAGTCAAGAATGACCAATGTACGATATATAGCCCCTGATCAACCATGAACAACGTTATGCGTTTCTTTTCAAATGACGACTTCAAATGACGACACAGCACAATAAATTGTATTTCGGTGGGTCGTAGGGTGCACGGAAAAAAAAGTTTTGGTGTTCTGAAATTGTCTTCGAATATGCTACAAAACTGGGGGGTGACCGCATCAACTTTTTTTTTTCCTTTAGGCCGTGACACTATCTATTGTACAGTCGTCTTCGTATGATACAATCTCGACGTTGTTAGGAGCGGGTTGAACAGAGGATAGGTAGAGGTTAAACAGTGCCGGAGATATCAACCCATACTGGGAAACTCGCTGTTTAAATCTATGGGGTTTTGACTTCCTATCCCTAAATGCCACGTTCGACTGGCGTACGTGGAAATTAGATAATTAGTAACCCAACGATTGGTTCCTGCCAGTAAGAACGCGTTCTCTATGTCCTCGAATAGTCTGGCATGGTTCACAGTATCGAATGCTTTCGACGGGTCAAGCGTCACAAGGGCCGTAATGTGACTACGGTTGCCACTCGAGCTAAAAATAATTTACCAAATTTTAAGAAAATTTTACAAAAAAAAAAACACGACCTAATAGAAATATCGCAGTGTTTACAATCAAATTTTTATAGATATTATAAAAAATATTTCTTCGGAAGAAATGTTTTGCCATATTTTTATTTCTATAGCAAATTTTGTTAAAATTTTATTCCTATAGAAAATTTAGTTAAAATTTATTTCTATAGAAAATTTTGCCAAAGTTTTATTTCTATACAAAATTTTGTTAAAATTTTATTTCCATAGAAAATTTTACCTAAATTTTATTTCTATAGAAAATTTTCTCAAAATTTTATTTCTGTAGAAAATTTTGCCAAAATTTTATTCCTATAGAAAATTTTCTCAAAATTGTATTTGATAGAAAAAATTCTCAAAATTTTATTTGTATAGAAAATTTTCTCAAAATTTTATTTGTATAGAAAATTTTCTCAAAATTTTATTTCTATAGAAAATTTTCTCTATAGAAAATTTTTTCAAAATTTTTATTTCTATAGAAACTTTTGTCAAAATTTTATTTCTATAGAAAATTTTGTCAAAATTTTATTTCTATAGAAAAATTAGGCAACATTTTATTTCTTGTAAAAATTTTTGTCAAAATTTTATTTCTATAGAAAATTCAGTCAAAATTTTAGTTCTTGTGCAATTTTTTTCAAAACTGTATTTCTCGACAAAATTTTGTCAAAATTTTATTTCTATAGAGAATTGTGTCAAAATTTTATTTCTATAGAAAATTTTGTCTATATTGTATTTCTATAGAAAATTTTGTTAAAATTTTATTTCCATAGAAAATTTTACCAAAATTTTATTTTTATAGAAAATTTTCTCAACATTTTATTTCTGTAGAAAATTTTGCCAAAATATTATTTCTATTGAAAATTTTGCCAAATATTTCTATAGAAAATTTTGTTAAAATTTTATTTCTACAGTAAAATTTCTCAAAATTTTATTTCTATAGACAAATTTTTCAAAATATTATTTCTATAGAAAATTTTGTCGAAAATTTATTTCTATTGAAGATTTTGTCGAATATTTCTATCGAAAATTTTGTCAAAATTTTGTTTCTATAGAAAATTTTCTCAAAATTCTATTTCATTGAAAATTTGTCAAAATTCTATTTCTATAGTAAATTTTGTCAAAATTTTATTTCTATAGAAACTTTTGTCAAAAATTTATATCTGTAGAAAAATTTCTCAAAATTTTATTTCTATAGAAAATTTTGTCAAAATTTTAGTTCTTGTGAAATTTTTTTCAGAATTGTATTCTCGGCAAAATTTTGCCAAAATTTTATTTCTTTAGAGAATTTTGTAAAAATTTTATTTCTATAGAAAATTTTGTCTAAATTTTATTTCTATACAAAATTTTGTTAAAATTTTATTTCCATAGAAAATTTTACCAAAACTTTATTTCTATAGAAAATTTTCTCAAAATTTTATTTCTGTAGAAAATTTTGCAAAAATTTTATTTCTATGGAAAATTGCGTCAAAATATTATTTCGGTATAAAGTTTCTCAAAATTTTATTTCTATAGAAAATTCTATAGAAAAATTTTAGTTCTTGGGAAAATTTTGTCAAAATTTTAGTTGTTGTGAGATTTTTTTTCATAATTGTATTCTCGGCAAAATTTTGCCAAAATTTTATTTCTATAGAGAATTTTGTAAAAATTTTATTTCTATAGAAAATTTTGTCTAAATTTTATTTCTATACAAAATTTTGTTAAAATTTTATTTCCATAGAAAATTTTACCAAAACTTTATTTCTGTAGAAAATTTTCTCAAAATTTTATTTCTGTAGAAAATTTTGCAAAAATTTTATTTCTATGAAAAATTTTGTCAAAATATTATTTCAGTATAAAGTTTCTCAAAATTTTATTGCTATAGAAAATTTTGTCAAAATTTTAGTTCTTGTGAAATTTTTTTCAGAGTTGTATTCTCGATAAAATTTTGTCAAAATTTTATTTCTATAGAGAATTTTGTAAAAATTTTATTTCTATAGAAAATTTTGTCTAAATTTTATTTCTATACAAAATTTTGTTAAAATTTTATTTCCATAGAAAATTTTACTATAGAAAATGTTTTCAAAATTTTATTTCTGTATAAAATTTTGCCAAAATTTTATTTCTATTGAAAATTCTGTCAAAATTTTATTTCTAGTGAAAATTGTGTCAAAATTTTATTTCTAGTAAAAATTTTCTCAAAATTTTATTTCTATAGAAAATTTTCGCAAAATTTTATTTCTATGGAAAATTTTGTCAAAATTTTATTTCTATGGAAAATTTTGTAAAAAAAAATTATTTCTATTGAAAATCTTCTCAAAATTTTATTTCCATAGAAAATGTGCCAAATTCTATTTCTGTAGTAAATTTTGTCAAAATTTTATTTCTATAGAAAAATTTCTCAAAATTTTATTTGATAGAAAAACTTCTCAAAATTTGTCAAAATTTTATTTTTGTAGAAAAATTTGGCAAAATTTTATTTCTTGCAAAAAATTTCATCAAATTCTATTTCTATAGAAAATTCTGTCAAATTTTTTTTCTTGTGAAAATTTTCTCAAAAATTTATTTCTATGGAAAATTTTATTTCTCTACAAAATTTTGTCAAAATTTTATTTCTATAGAAAATTTTGATAAAATTTCATTTCTATAGAAAATTTTCTCTAAATTTTATTTCTATAGAAAGTTTTGTCAAAATTTTATTTCTATAGAAAAGTTTATCAAAACTTTATTTCTATAGAAAATTTTCTCAAATTTTATTTCCATAGAAAATTTGTTAAAATTCTATTTCTATAGTAAATTTTGTCAAAATTTTATTTCTACAGAAAAAATTCTCAACATTTTATTTCTAACAAAATTTTCTCAAAATTTTATTTCTCTACCAAATTTTTGCAAAATTTTATTTCTATAGAAAATGTTGTCAAAATTTTATTTCTATACAAAAGTTTGTTAAAATTTTATTTCTATAGAAAATTTTACCAAAATTTAGTTGCAAAATCTACCAAAACATCAAGAATTCCACTAATCTACCAAATAGTAAAAAATCTACCAATTTGGGTAGAATTCTACCAACTGTGGCAACCGTGCCTGTGACACAGCTTGGGTTGATTGAGTCCCCTAACCTTGCAAACCTGTGGTCGTATGTTACTATGTGGTACTTTGCGGAATTCATGTTGATGTTTGGCAGCTGCACAATTCTCCACAAAGCTGGTGAGGAGTAATGCCTCAAGTGTTTTGGCTACTGGCGAGAGAAGGGAAATTGGTGTGTACTATTCACCCTTGCTCGAGTGTTGTGTACCTGTAGTTATCGTATATTATCCCAGCACCTATACCCTATTACTAGTAGTGATATTAACATCTTTTTGGAACACTTTCATTGCGACTTCCATCCTTGATTCCGAACAATATTCCCCATGAACTATTTAGTAACATATTTATGCTGTTGCTTCATTGTTTTTCAAAAATTTTGTTGTTCTTTACGACAAACTTTGTGGGAAAATAGTTTTGCCCAGAAAAAAAGTTTCTTCATTTGTAAATGATACTCTCAGCTCAGTTGGAAAAACTTCAGATGCCACATAAAATTTCGTTTAGACCCCAGTATGCAAACCCCTCTCCAGCATCAAAGTTCACATACGGTTCACTACTGGAAGTGCCTTGTAATTCAGCTTTCATTTAAGGAGCTTAACAAAGAACACACTAAAGAGTCTCAAGGATCAGGTAGATATCCAGCTGAGTATAGAAAAGTGCATAAATATTTTTCAAGCAAATGGAGGAAAATGAGCTCACATATGTTCTTGAGTAGTAATCCCCAATGTTTCTACTTTTACTGCTAGTGCTCATTTTTGATCCGCCTCTCCCCAAAAAAACACAAAAACTTTTGCTTATTGTAAATAAATAAATATTTAAAGCTTATATTGGTAATATTATGAGATTTTCATATCATATACCAACCAGTTTTTGAAGGGGGGTGTAGAAAAACTAGAAGAAGAATAGAAGTAGAAAAAGTAAAAAGTTAACTTGAAGCTATTGATATTTTATGTGAGCAAAACTATTTATGGAGTGAGGATAGTAAGGATATTTCCCTCCAATTGGGGTTAATATACAAGGCAACATTATAAGGGAGCTTTTTGACTTTTCTAAGGATTTTCATATTTCATGGAGATGGTTTTATTGGAAGCAAACTTTGTGTTTTGTGAATTTCATATGGCAAAGAATAGGGCTGTGTAGTATATTTTGGAAAATATTACTGCGAGTTAAGCTAGAAAGTCTAAAGTGTCACTTAATCGATTTTATGTGATGCTAATAATTATTTCATAACTTTATTGAACTTTGTTTTTGAAAGTTTGCCACATAAGTTTCCAAAGAGTTAATGATGTGACAGTAGCATTAAGAGCAATTCAGCAAAATTTTACTTTATTATGTCAAAATTTTTGAGTTTGACAAAATTTCGAAAGGCGTATTAAATTTGTATATAGTTTGGTATATGGCATTTGATATAAGTGTTAGTTGCAGAGATAAGATAATTTTACAAATGTCTGGCTGTCAGTTCGTTTGTGATTTGAGCAGTCTACATGATATGTAATGCAACTAGAATAATTACTGAGACAGAGAAGATATTCCATCACATACAAACTAATTTTAAGAAAATTTCTATAAAAATAAAATTTTCTATAGAAATACACTTTTGACAAAAATTTTCTATAGAAATAAAATTTTAACAAAATTTTTCTATAGAAAAGAAATTTTGACAAAATTTTCTATAGAAATAAAATTTTTCGAAAATTTTCTATAGAAATAAAATTTTGACAAAATTTTCTATAAATATAAAATTTTGACTAAATTTTCTATAGAAAAAAATTTGGACACAATTTTATATAGAGATAAAATTTTGACAACATTTTCTACAGAGATAAAATTTTGACAAAATTTTGTATAGGAATAAAATTTTTAAAAAATATTCTGTAAAAATAAAATTTGACAAAATTTCCTATATATAAGAAATAATTTTTTATAGAAATAAAATCTTGACAAAATTTTCTATAGAAATAAAATCTTGACAAAATTTTCTATAGAAATAAAATTTAGACAAAATTTTCTATAGAAATAAAATTTTGACAAGATCTCTGTAGAAATAAAATGTTGGCAAAATTTTCTTTAGAAGTAAAATATTGTGAAAATTTTCTGAAATAAAATTTCGACAAAATTTTTGATGAACTTTTGATAAAGATAATTTTTTGTTTGCTTTGTTGTTGTTGGTTTTTTTCCTTCAATCATTGTTGTTTTTTTGATTCAGCTTAAAACCATGCATTGACTAAACTACAAGTGTAGCTTAACCAAGAGAGGAAAATAAGTAGAATAGCAAGTAGAGTATGCTGATGAGGAATGTGGTAATTCCGAAACTTGCGTCCATCCAACCATCTTGTAGTCTATAGGGCTTTGCCCAAATGAATTTGACAAACATTATTTTCCTCTGTTGGCTAAGCTACACTTGTAGTTTTGTCAATGCATGGTTTTAAGCTGAAATCAAAAACAACAAAGATAAAATTTATTTTTATTTTTTCTATAGAAAAAAAAAATTTTTGACAAAATTTTCTATATAATTAAAATTTTGACAAAATTTTCTACAGAAATAAAGCCGGCTATCAATGTAAAACCTTTTTTCGGAGGGTTCAAGTGTGGTTTTTGTTGGGTTTAATAAACTGCCTGAATTTATTCTGATAATTGGTTGATAGTTTTGCTGCAAGTAGAGGATGCTGATGAGGAATGTGGTAATTCCGAAACGTGCGTCCATCCAACCATCTTGCAGTCTATAGGGCTTTGCCCAAATAAATTTGACAAACATTCTTTTCCTCTGTTGGTTAAGCTACTCTTGTAGTTTAGTCAATGTATGGTTTTAAGCTGAAATAAAAAAACGACAACAATGCTTAAAGAACAAAACCAACAATAACAAAACAAAACAAATGGAAATAAAATTTCGACGAAATTGTCTATAGAAATACAATTTTGACAAGATCTCTATAGAAATGAAATTTTCTGTAGACGTAAAATTTGACAACATTTTCTATAGAAATAAAACTTCGATAAAATTTTATATAGAAATAAAATTTTCACAAAATTTTGTATAGGAATAAAATTTTGAGAAAATGTTCTTTAGGAATATTTTCCATAGGAATAAAATTTTAAAAAATTTTCAATAGAAATAAAATTTTGAAGAAGTTTTGTATAGAAATGAAATCTAGGCTAAATTATTTGTAGATATAAAATTTTGGCAAAATGTTCTATAGAATTAAAAGTTTGATAAAATTTTCTATAGAAAAAAAAAATACTTAAAAAAATTTTCTATAGAAATAAAATTTTGAGAAACCTAACCAACCTAGGGCTTTGCCCAAATAAATTTGACAAACACTCTTTTCCTCTGTTGGTTAAGCTACACTTGTAGTTTAGTCAATGCATGGTTTTAAGCTGAAATCAAAAACAACAAAAAAAATTTTTTTTTGACAAAATTTGTCTATAAAAATTAATTAATTATTTTTTCTATAGAAATAAAATTTTGACAAAATTTTCTATATAATTAAAATTTTGACAAAATTTTCTATATGATTAAAATTTTGACAAAATTTTCTACAGAAATAAAATTTTGACGAAATTTTCTATAGAAATAAAATTTTTACAAGATCTCTATAGAAATGAAATTTTCTGTAGACGTAAAATTTGACAACATTTTCTATAGAAATAAAATTTCGACAAAATTTTCTATAGAAATAAAATTTTGACAAAATTTTCTATAGAAATAAAATTTTCGCAAAATTTTGTATAGGAATAAAATTTTGATTACATTTTCTATAGGAATAAAATTTTGAGAAAATTTTCTTTAGGAATATTTTTGACTATATTTTCTATAGAAATAAAATTTTAAAAAATTTTCAATAGAAATAAAATTTTGAAGAAGTTTTCTACAGAAATGAAATCTTGGGAAAATTTGTTGTAGATATAAAATTTTGGCAAAATGTTCTATAGAATTAAAAGTTTGACAAAATTTTCTATAGAAATAAAATTTTAAAAAAAAAATTTTCTATAGAAATAAAATTTTGCGAAATGTTTCTATAGAAATAAAATTTTGACAAAATTATCCATTGGAAAAAAATACTCACAAAATTTTCTATAGAAATAAAATTCTGACTGTTAATATTACGAATGTGTAACAGCCCCTTAAGTACTTCCAGAATATATGAACGATTACTTGTACTAAAGTTATATTTTCTATCAGTAGATGGTGCAGGTATCTCTTTTCTTAATTCGAAATATTACTCTCACTTAATTTTTCCTTTTAAAGTAAAAATGAAATAAATGATCACTTCGGATTGAACTTTCATGTAGCTGTTCGGTAAGCTTTTCACTCAATTCCACCTGGTTCTTTTCAAGTCTGAAATACCTTTTTTCCCACCGTTATGGTGAACTAGGTGATAATTCTTCAATACTTGTCAATCCAATCGAGAACCAACATAGAGAACCAGATATTCCACTTAATCACTGACAAATTTTCTAGAGAAAAAAATCTTGACAAAATTTTTCTCTAGAAATAAAATTTTGACAAAATTTTCTATAGAAATAAAATTTTGCGAAAATTTTCTATAGAAATAAAATTTTGACAAAATTTTCTATAGAAATAAAATTATGCGAAAATTTTCTATAGAAATAAAATTTTGCGAAAATTTTCTATAGAAATAAAATTTTGATAAAATTTTCTATAGATTTAAAATTTGGCAAAATTTTCTATAGAAATAAAATTTTCACAAAATTTTCTATAGAAATAAAATTTTGCGAAAAGTTTCTATAGAAATAAAATTTTGACAAAATTTTCTATACAAGCAAAAATGTTGCAAAATAAGATTTTTGTCACAAAATTATCCTTCTTTTGGTTTTCACTACGTTTGTGTTTCTTTTTTATTCCATGCAGTTTACAATGAAATATCTTCACAAATGTTAAAGAGGCATTTAGCACATTGGAACACAGACGTCATGGACAATGTTAGCTGTCCATGATGTCTGTGGCACATTGTGAAAAATATCAAAAACTACAGTAATGCCACTTAATGACAATCGAGGATGCTGTTTGGACTCTCTCTCGAAACGAAAATGGCATGTGGACCATTTCCATATTCAATTCAAACATCCTGAAGCAAGTCACATGTCCAAAATTCGGGGAAGGAACAAAAATGTAAAAAAAATCCAATGGTACATAAGCTGTTTTACACCCCTTACTCGAATGTAACCATCGTTGATCCATTTGTCGTCCACCTCATTTTCCCTCTAACCAAAGCATGAAGAGAAGTTTAGCTGTGGTATTCCATTTGCTATTATCCTTCGTTTATGATGAGTAGGCTAATGTAGGCAGGTAATTGCTGGAAAACTCCAAAGCATGTATTTCTACTTAAATTGGCAAATTGTTCCCATAAGAGTTACAAATGGAAAATTACGTGCTATAGCCTATGATGGTAGCTTGTTAAAAATCTCCATTTGCATGAAGTTGCCTATTGCCTGGTAGTTTGTGTCATGAGTCACATAGTTTCACAGAAATTTTCAAAAAGAGAAGCAAATTGTATCTATAGTATAGTATAGTGTCATTTCTTTATTGTTGGTTTCATCACAATTGAGAACTTTGTTGGTGAGGAGGTTATTATTATTCTTTATTTTTTTTCTTGGAATTTTAAGTCATAGGCTAGAAAATATTTTTGTGAATTTTGTTTGTGTTCTATTCACTTATCATTAATGTGGAGAATTCCAGTTTGGATGTCAATTATCAGCAAATTGGACATGGACATTTTAAAGGAAATTTTTAAATTAGGACATTATAAAAAAATACTTTACCTTGTTTGGTCAATTTCGTTGTTAAAATTTGCTTAAGGCATTTTGGTATTTCAAATTAAAAAAAAAAATATTTTAAATTCATCCCGCAATTTAGACACCCATACTGGGTACACGGTTGTCACAGTTGGCAGAATTCTACCAAAAGTGTTAGATTTTTTTTTTGTTTGGTAGTTTGGTATAATCCTTGATGCTTTGGTAGATTTTGCAACTAAGACGCTTTCACAACTTTTCTATAGAAATAAAATTTTGACAAAATTTTCTATAGACTTAAAATTTCGTCAAATTTTGAATTGAAATAAAATTTCGTCAAACTTTAAATTGAAATAAAATTTAGACAAAATTTTCTATATAAATAAAATGTTGACAAAATTTTTTTATAGCAATAAAATTTTCAGACAATTTTCTATAGAAATAATATTTTCACAAAATTTTTTTATAGCAATAAAATTTTCACAAAATTTTTTTATAGAAATAAAATTTTCAGACAATTTTCTATAGAAATAAGGCTTTGACCAGATTTTCTATGGAAATAAAATTTTGCAACTTTTTTTTGTTTTTTTTTTCCGATTTATGGTAGATTATTTATAGCTCGAGTGGAAATATGACTGGGTATCGTATAAGTAATAATAATTATCATTTACAAAATTAAAATATTCGTACTGTGTGCCGCAGCGTTAGCTATTTTCGCGCTAAATTTGGCTTTTTTGAAGTCGTTTAGCGGGAAAAGAATGCATTTAGCTTTTAGCTATTTTCTGGCTTTTTTCATGACCCTTTGACATATTTTTACAGAAATGTGGACAAAACAGCGTTTATCTAACCCTTGCTGCCAGAATAAAGTTTTCCACGTATTTCACAGATCATTTCAAAAAATTAACTTTGTACACTGGCAAAAATATTGTCGTGACGCCAAAAATTTCATGTCCGTAAAATACGAATGCGAATTTTGCTTACTCTTATATAAAGTTTTTTTCCTTGTCCAAAAGTCGACAAACTTGTCAGTGAAGTCGTTTTGTCCTTATAGTTAAGTGATTCCACTTAAAAATGAGTATCTTTACATGAAAGATAATTTTGTTGGACTAAGGTCAATTCTGAAAAATTCTTCAAAATTAATGAAATGGTCTTTAAATTTGTGGATTTTGTACCTTGACCACAAAGATAGAAGACCTGTTTTACTTGATACATAGAATAATTTCTACTTGAAGTGAAGTTTGAATTTGGAAATTTAAGTTGTCGTTAGCACTTTTTTTAAAGGACTTTGATAGCTCATGAAGAATTTTTTAATAAAAAAACAAAAAAATAAAAGTTTCAATCATTGACTTAAATTAATGTTTCTAAATTTATGTAAAAAGTTAATTGTATCAATTAATTTATTAATTTAAAACTTCAATCAACTTTTCAATTGCAAATATTCTTTCTGTGTGACTTTGTGCAATGCCATATATCGCACATTGGATTTGTTGATGATCAAAACCAGCTGATCCTCTGCAAGTTTTTACTGGGGAAAATGTTCTTTTTTTGGGTGTAAAGTGGAAGTCCTTCGTTTCGTAAAAAATTGTGATAGTAATCAAAATGTATCAAATACGCAAACGAAGCTAATATGACTTAAATATTATTACAGTCTAACAAACGTACAATTAAAATGAATACAATTAAATTAATATTCATTTTAAGTGAAATTAAAATGAAATTAAATGTTACTTTTGGTACAAAAACTTTTCATCTTTTTTTCTAGGTATTTTTAGCTATTTTTTTGGGCAAATCTAGAGGTTTTTGGTGAAACAATTCTGGCAACGCTGGTTTGCCGCATAAGTGATATTAATTATCGAGTAGTGAAGAATTATGCAATGTTAATATCGCAACTAGTAGACCAAATCTCTAAGAATAATTTTAATATAAAATGAGAGCAAAGTAATGGAATTTTAAATCGTAAGGTAGAAAGCATTTTTGTGAACTTCTTGTTTTCTGTTCAATTGTATTCAGGATACAAATTATCTGTAAAGTGATATTTACTTTCGAATAATTTAAAAGATAAGCGCATGTTAAGAAAACTATGAATTTCCAATTTTTATTGCCTGTGAGTAATTTCGATGAGTTGATTGTTCAAATATTTATTAGGCTTTTTGAACTATTTTAAAATACTTATAAAATAAAAATAATTACTTCATTTATTTCTCCTGCGATTTTGCTAATGCCCAGATGTATTATTGTTACGAATTCGCAAAATACCAATGACTCATGACCTTTAAAATGTTTTCCTTAAAATCATTGCAAAAACTATATTTGAATTGGCCCTATAAACAGACAATTGAGACACTCGTACTGGTTGTCATATAATTAATAATAATTATGGAATAAAAAAAAAACTCATCGTACTATGTGTCGTATAAGTGATATTAATTATCGAGTAGTAAAGAATTATTTAAGGTTAATATTGCAACTGGTAGACTGAGTCTAATGCAGTTTTCTGCATATGTAAGTGAATAAAAAAATAATATTTTAATATGTAATATGAGCATATTTGTAATGAAAACAATTTTGCGTTTTATTTTTAAACCTAGAAAATATAAATTACGAAACTAATTTCCATCATTGGAACTTTATATACGAGCCCTAACCACATTTAATTCGTACACCAGCTATTTTTTCACTCTTTAGCCACAAACGCTTGAATTAATATTTAATTATGTTAATTACTCCAACAAGTTTGTACTTTTCTGAAAGGTCGTTTTATTTTATACATTCATTTTATAAAAATCCTAAATACTGTATGAAAATGTTAAAAAAATAGATAAACAAAAAAGCCTTTATTATTTATTAAAAATTATTTGACCACTATTAATTCGTTCAGTGTATAAATTGCGCTCAGTCTAAATGAATAGATCAAAATGTAAACAAAAATTGCAAATGTACCGTTACAACAAGAGAATAGGAATGCAAAGAAGTAAAAAAAATAATTTTTTCTCTCCATTTTATTGTAATTTGCATCATTTCTAACAATGACACGAGGTAAACCTCTTTGCGAGGAAATTCGAATTTTAATCATTGATAAGTTCAAATCGGGAAAGACGTATGGACAAATTTCTACCGATCTTAGAATTCCAAGATCAACAATACAAAGTATTGTTAGCAAAAACAAAGTATGCGGAAATTTTGGCAATAATGTTTCCAACAGAGGTCGGACTTCCAAAATAAGTCTTCGGGATAAAAGAGCTTTGGCAAACATTATTAAACAAAATCGTCGTAGCACTATTCGCGATATAGCCTTAAAGTGGTCTGAAGCAATTGGAAAGCCCGTAAAACGTGAGTGGACCCGATTGCAACTGAAAAGCATAGGTTATAATTTCTATAAAGTAAGTTAAAGATTAACCCGTTATATCGAAATCAATTTGATAATTCATATATTTAATTATTTAGGCCAAGCAAAAGCCATTGCTTACAGCGGCCCAAATGAAAAAACGTCTGTTATGGTCGAAAGAGAGACCCCCTTGGGTACAACGGCAATGGGACAGTATTATCTTCAGCGACGAATCCAAGTTCGATGTATGTGTTGGTGATGCAAGAAAAAGGGTAATACGTAAAAAAAACGAGGCATACCACAAAGACTGTTTAAAACGTACCGTCAAGTTTCCAGCTAGCGTTATGGTATGGGGATGTATGTCATCAAAAGGTGTAGGTCAGCTCCATTTCATAGATGGGATCGTAAATGCAGAAAAATACATTAGAATCTTGGAGGAAAATCTGATTCCGTCGGTATCGAAATTAGCAGACTGCGGGGAATACATATTCCAACAAGATGGAGCTTCTTCCCATACTGCCAAAAAACGAAAAAGTGGCTGGAAGAAAATGGAATCGAGGTCCTGTACTGGCCTTCTTCCAGTCCAGACCTTAACCTTATAGAAAATGTGTGGGCTATTATGAAAAGAAAACTTCGAAATGATCAACAAAAGACTATTATAGGGTTAAAGTCAAAAATTCAGGAAATTTGGGACTCGATAACCCCAGAAGACTGTCAGAAACTAGTCAGGACTATGCCAAAGCGGATCGATGCTGTTTTAAAAAATAAAGGTGGCGTTACACAATTCTAACTATGAAAATTTGAGACTGAACGAATTAATAGTGGTCACAATATTTTTGTTTAAAATAATGAACTTTCGTTTATAATTGCTTTTTGAAAAGTCTGTTTTTTAATATGTAACTTTTCTAATGTATTCTAAAAGAGAATAAAATGACATTTAAGGAAAGTAAAAATTTGTGTGTGTAGTCATTATAGTTCAGAAGATATACAAATTTTAATATTACATTGTTGAAAAATTTTCAGTGTACGAATTAATTGTGGTTAGGGCTCGTATGGTATACTTTAGTAAATGCTCCTTAGATACAACTTAATAAGATTATTTTTATTATTAGTTTATTTAAAACCATAATAAATTATGAAAATAAATACAAAAAAATGAAGGCACTAAAAACTAAGGTTTTCGACCTAAAACTTAATAAAATATCATATCCAGACGTTACAATTTTCTCATTTGTACAATCTGGATTATAGACGTGTTTTTTCTGTGTTTTTTCCTACGATTTTATTTGAAGAGAAACCCGTACTAGGTATCGCATAATTGATACTAATTATCGAAAGCATATAGGCATTTTAAGGCTTATTTCGAGACCTGTAGACATATTTACTTGGCTATTATTGTTGGCAAATGACAATTAATTTGTCCATTCATATTAGTTAATATTCAAATACATAGAAAATATAAATCTAAAAGGTAATATTTTCATTTTTTAGGGCATGCTAAATACTGTATAAATTCGCAGAAGAATTTCAAGGAATTTCTGAAAAACAGTGTTATATTTGGTAAGTACAAAGACTTTAATATTACTATTTTCTCGCATTAACGAGATTAAATTTAAAAGGATCGAAGTAAATATAAAAACCAAAATGTCAAATACGATATGTGAGTTATACGACATATGTATGTCTGTCGTATAATTCAATGTATATAATACTAAAACCAAAAATGAAGCATAGGACCTGTGATAGGTACGTCAGTAGAATTTAACTTCAATTTCTCATACGACTAAGTGGTCCTCACAACTTTTATATAGAAATAAAATTTTGACAAAATTTGTTGTAGAAATAAAATTTTGACAAAATTTTCTATAGAAATAAAATTTTGACAAAATTTTCTACAGAAATAAAATTTTGACAAAATTGTCTATAGAAATAAAATTTTGACAAAATTGTCTATAGAAATAAAATTTTGACAAAATTTTCCATAGAAATAAAATTTTGACACAATTTTCTATAGAAATAAAATTTTGACCAAATTTTCCATAGAAATAAAATGTTGAAAAAATTTTCCATAGAAATAAAATTTTGACAAAATTTTCCATAGAAATAAAATTTTGTCAAAATTTTCTATAGAAAAAAAATCTTGCTTAAACTTTCTATACATATAAAATTTTGACAAAATTTTCGATAGAAATAAAATTTTGACAAAATTTTCTATAGAAGTAAAATTGTGACAAAATTTTCCATAGAAATAAAACTTTGACAAAATTTTTATAGAAATAAAATTCTGACAAAATTTTCTATAGAAATAAAATTTGGACAAAATTTTCTATAGAAATAAAATTTTGACAAAATTTTCTATAGAAATAAAAATTTGGCATAATTTTCTATAGAAATAATATTGTGACAAAAATTGATAATTTTATAGACTTCTATAGATCCATCCCATCTTTCTCACTTCCACTTATTATACAATGCTTCACACTGTGGAACAGGGTATTATAAGTTAGTGCATATGTTTGCAACACCCAGAAGGAGACGAGATAGATAGAACCCTATTGATTTTGGAAGAAATCGGTTCAGATTTAGATATAGCTCCCACATATATATTTCGCCCGATATGGACTTATATGGCCACAGAAGCCAGAGTTTTAACCTAAGTTGCTTTAAATTTTGCACAAGAAAAACAATTAGCACTATAGTCAAGTGTGCCAAATTTTATTGAAATCGGTTCAGATTTAGATATAGCTCCCATATATATCTTTCGCCCGATATGGACTAATACGGTCCCCGATGCCAGAGTTTTACCCCAATTTGGTTGAAATTTTGCACAGGGAGTAGAATTAGCATTGTAGCTATGCGTGCAAAATTTCGGTTCAGATTTAGATATAGCTCTCATATATAGCTTTCGCCCGATTTAAACTCATATGACCACAGAGGCCAATTTTTTGCTCCGATTTAGTTGAAATTTTGCACAGGGAGTAGAATTAGCATTGTAGCTATGCGTGCCAAATTTGGTTGAAATCGGTTCAGATTTAGATATAGCTCCCATATATATGTTTTTCTGATTTCGACAAAAATGGTCAAAATATCAACATTTTCCTTGTAAAATCGCCACTGCTTAGTCGAAAAGTTGTAAAAATGACTCTAATTCTCCTAAACTTCTAATACATATATATTGAGCGATAAATCATAAATAAACTTTTTCGAAGTTTCCTTAAAATTGCTTCAGATTTAAATATTTTCCCATAATATTTTACTAACATTGTGTTCCACCCTAGTGCATAAGCCGACTTAACTTTTGAGTCTATAGATTTTGTAGAAGTCTATCAAATTCTGTCCAGATCGAGTGATATTTAAATGTATGTATTTGGGATAAACCTTTATATATAGCCCCCAACACATTTGACGGATGTGATATGGTATCGAAAATTTAGATCTAAAGGGTGATTTGTTAAGAGCTTGATAACTTTTTTTTAAAAAAAAACGCATAAAATTTGCAAAATCTCATCGGTTCTTTATTTGAAACGTTAGATTGGTCCATGACATTTACTTTTTGAAGATAATTTCATTTAAATGTTGACCGCGGCTGCGTCTTAGGTGGTCCATTCGGAAAGTCCAATTTTGGGCAACTTTTTCGAGCATTTCGGCCGGAATAGCCCGAATTTCTTCGGAAATGTTGTCTTCCAAAGCTGGAATAGTTGCTGGCTTATTTCTGTAGACTTTAGACTTGACGTAGCCCCACAAAAAATAGTCTAAAGGCGTCAAATCGCATGATCTTGGTGGCCAACTTACCGGTCCATTTCTTGAGATGAATTGTTCTCCGAAGTTTTCCCTCAAAATGGCCATAGAATCGCGAGCTGTGTGGCATGTAGCGCCATCTTGTTGAAACCACATGTCAACCAAGTTCAGTTCTTCCATTTTTGGCAACAAAAAGTTTGTTAGCATCGAACGATAGCGATCGCCATTCACCGTAACGTTGCGTCCAACAGCATCTTTGAAAAAATACGGTCAAATGATTCCACCAGCGTACAAACCACACCAAACAGTGCATTTTTCGGGATGCATGGGCAGTTCTTGAACGGCTTCTGGTTGCTCTTCACTCCAAATGCGGCAATTTTGCTTATTTACGTAGCCATTCAACCAGAAATGAGCCTCATCGCTGAACAAAATTTGTCGATAAAAAAGCGGATTTTCTGCCAACTTTTCTAGGGCCCATTCACTGAAAATTCGACGTTGTGGCAGATCGTTCGGCTTCAGTTCTTGCACGAGCTGTATTTTATACGGTTTTACACCAAGATCTTTGCGTAAAATCTTCCATGTGGTCGAATAACACAAACCCAATTGCTGCGAACGGCGACGAATCGACATTTCACGGTCTTCAGCAACACTCTCAGAAACAGACGCAATATTCTCTTCTGTACGCACTGTACGCATTCGTGTGGTTGGTTTAATGTCCAATAAAGTAAACTGAGTGCGAAACTTGGTCACAATCGCATTAATTGTTTGCTCACTTGGTCGATTATGTAGACCATAAATCGGGCGTAAAGCGCGAAACACATTTCGAACCGAACACTGATTTTGGTAATAAAATTCAATGATTTGCAAGCGTTGCTCGTTAGTAAGTCTATTCATGATGAAATGTCAAAGCATACTGAGCATCTTTCTCTTTGACACCATGTCTGAAATCCCACGTGATCTGTCAAATACTAATGCATGAAAATCCTAACCTCAAAAGAATCACCCTTTACAAAGTGGTGCAGGGTATAATATAGTTGGCCCCGCCCGACTTTAGACTTTCCTTACATGTTTTCACTTTTTTAGTTCTTGTCACCTTTTTCTGTGATATTCGATTTTATATTTTAATTATTTAAATTTTACTTTTCGCCTGGACAGAGTATCGAACTGCGGATCATACAGTTTTTAAGCCAGTGTGTTGTCTTAAAAACTGGGCTACGTTGTAGAGGTGTGCACGTGACACGAAATTGTCGCGACAAACGAAAATTTTTGTGACTCACGCGTGAGTCGTGCAACGGGGTGAGTGTGCGTGATTAACAAAGCAAAATGTCGTCCGTGAGCGTGAGTCACGAAAATAATATCTTCGTGAGTGTGCGTGAGTAACGAACTACGCTCACGAAAAAAATCCCGCTCACCAACATAAAACGCTTAAGAGATAAATTCATTTATCATTTTAGTGACACGTACGTGCGTGAGCATGAGATCTATCAAACAAAATCGTAAGTGAGTGTGCGTGAGTAAAATAGTACTCACGTGCACACCTCCGTACTAATATTTGGGTGTTTCTTTTATCGTATTTTCTATAGGAATAAAATTTTGACAAAATTTTCTATAGAAATAAGATTTTGACAAAATTTTCAATAGAAATAAAATTTTGACAACATTTTCTATAGACATAACAATTTGATAAAATTTTCTAAAGAAATAAAATTTTGACAACATTCTCTATAGAATTACACTTTTGACAACATTTTCTATAGAAGTAAAATTTTGACGACATTTTCTATAGAAATAATATTTTGACAAAATTTTCTATAGAAATAAAATTTTGACAAAATTTTCTATAGAAATAAAATTTTGACAAAATTTTCTATAGAAATAAAATTTTGACAAAATTTTCTATAGAAATAAAATTTTGACAAAATTTTCTATAGAAATAAAATTTTGACAAAATTTTCTATAGAAATAAAATTTTGACAAAATTTTCTATAGAAGTAAAATTTTGACAAAATTTCCCATAGAAATAAAATTTTGACAAAATTTTCTATAGAAGTAAAATTGTGACAAACTTTTCCATAGAAATAAAATTTTGACAAACTTTTCCATAGAAATAAAATTTTGACAAAATTTTCAATAGAAATAAAATTTTGACAACATTTTCTATAGAAATAAAATTTGACAACATTTTCTATAGAAATAAAATTTTTTAAAAATTTTCTGTAGAAAAAAAAATTGACAAAATTTTCTATAGAAATAAAATTTTGATAAAATTTTCTATAGAAATAAAATTTTGACAAAATTTTCTATAGAAATAAAATTTTGACAAAATTTTCTATAGAAATAAAATTTTGGTAGATTATTTTTGGCTCGAGTTGCAACCATGCTTGTGAACCGATATGGACCAATTTTTGTGTGATTGGGAATCGGCTATATATAACTATAGACCGATATGGACCAATTTTGGCATTGTTATTAGCGGCCATATACTAACACCACGTTCCAAATTTCAAATGGATCGGATGAATTTTGCTTCTCCAAGAGGCTCTGGAGATCAAATCTGGGGAACGGTTTATATGGGGGCTATATATAATTATGGACCGATATGGACCAATTTTTGCATGGTTGTTAGAAACCATATACTAACACCACGTACCGAATCGGATGAATTTTATACCTCCTAGAGGTTCCGGAGGTCAAATCTGGGGATCGATTTATATGGGGGCAATATATAATTATGGACCGATTCTTGCGTGTTTGTTAGAGACCACATACTAACACTACGTTTCAAATTTCAACCGTATCGGATGAATTTTGCTTCTCCAAGAGGCTCCGGAGATTAAATCTGGGAAACGGTTTATATGGGGGCTATATATAATTATGGACCGATATGGACCAATTTTGGCATGGTTGTTAGAAACCATATACTAACACCACGTACCAATTTTCAACCGAATCGGATGAATTTTGCTCCTCCAAGAGGCTCCTGAGGTCAAATCTGGGGATCGATTTATATGGGGGCAATATATAATTATGGACCGATTCTTGCGTGTTTGTTAGAGACCACATACTAACACTACGTTTCAAATTTCAACCGGATCAGATGAATTTTGCTCCTCAAAGAGGCTCCGGAGAACAAATCTGGGGATCTGTTTATATGGGGGCTATGTATAATTATAGACCGATATGGACCAATTTTTGCATGGTTGCTAGAGACCATATACTTACACCATGCACCAGATCGGGTGAAATATGCTATTCTTAAAGGCTCCGCAAGCCTACATCAATAACAACTACTTGTGCCAAGTTTGAAGTCGATAGCTTGTTTCGTTCGGAAGTTAGCGTGATTTCAACAGACGGACGGACATGCTTAGATCGACTCAGAATTTCACCACGACCCAGAATGTATATACTTTATGGGGTCTTGGAGCAATATTTCGATGTGTTAATATACCCCCCATCCTATTGTGGAGGGTATAAAAAAAACCAAAAGCTTGTGTATGGGCTCTACATGTACAATATTCCCAATATAGCCAATAATCTGGATATCTATACTACGTGTCGTATAAGTGATATTAATTATTGAATACCAAATGGTAAATTAAGGATAGTTTTGAAACTAGTCGAACCGATTGATTGCGGTTGTTCGCAAATGAAAATAATCACTTACATCATTTCATTTCGTTAATGGAAACTAATAAGAACACGGCTGTTTTATTTCAAACCAGTGACAGATTTGAATAGAAAATAATTTAAAAATTTTTTAAATGTCAATCTTGTGAATTTTTGACCACATACAAAATTATTTACAAAATATCGTGAAATCGATATTTCTTAAAATAATAGTATTTTTTCTCTTACACAGAACAAAATTTGGTTGTCTTTAATCATGAAATTAATTGATGCAATTTCTTTTTAATTGAAAATGTCTCCAATCAAAAAAAAAAAAAAAAAAATCAAAAAAGATAATATCAGCCACCAAAGTCAATTAAAAAATTAATTGATATAATTTGTGATTGATTTTGTTTCCATAAAAAAAATCGGTTTGATGCACCAATTAAATGTTTAATTGAATATTTTTTAAAATTCAATTAAAATATTAATTGGAAAATTTTTGGGGATATTTTTTTCTGTGTTATAAATGTATGATCATATATTGAAATATATTGGTCATATATTAAACTACGATATAGGAATAAGGAATTAAAGGTTTACTCGAATTCTCACTTTGTCTGGCCATTGGCCAAAAACCGAGTGTTAGTGTGGTGAGCTACTTGATATTAACGTTATTGTTTTCCCCATAGGTTGCCTTATTGTTCTTATCTATTTCGATATTATTTCAGGAATTATTCTATGATTTATCAGAAACATACACCACCAAACACGTTCGCATTAACACCTATGTCCAGTGCATAAGTATTTGGGTCAATATCATAATTTTGTTTTTCTTATTCCTGTTGGCCCTACGTGACTTCTTTATATTTTGGATACAAAAAAAAAAAAATCCCATAGATTCTATGATATTTTCACAACACCTTTGAAGAGGTGTGAGTTAATCTCCAAACGTTTCTTAGGGATAAGTAAAAATAAATTGGAAATTGCTATAATTGTGGTAGAAATGCAAAAGAAATCGAAAAGAAAAATAAATAAAATCCAAAGAATGACAAAGCTGGAAAAACAGGAAAGATTATACGAAATAGCTAAGGTTATTGGTGTCAATTGACTTAAATATTTTCAAGACTTCGTATTGATTACATCTTTAATACAGGAAAGGTATAAAAATTCCATTGATTGTTTTACAAGAATCGTTTTTATACCCTAAACCACATAGTGGTCAGGGTATAATAAGTTTGATCGGCCAAAAAATGTGCCTACCAGAAATATTGATTTTAGACCCCATAAAATATATACCGATCGACTCAGAATCACCTCCTGAGTCGATCTAGCGCTTGGTGTCCGTCCGTCTGTCCATGTATTTGTTGTTCACAGGATTCCGGTCGCAATTATTAACCGATTTTGATGAAATTTGGTACAGGAAGTTTTTAGGGCACAATGACGAAAGCTATTGAATTTGGAAGAAATCGGATCAAATTTAGATATAGCTCCCATATATATGTATCGCCCGATTTCGACAAATGAGGTCACGTTGCGCGTTTTTTCAAACGGATCGTCACCAAATGTGGCAACAGATAATCTTTTCCATCGCCCTTCAAGTCTGCAAAATTTCATCCAAATCGGTTCAGATTTAGATATAGCTCTCATATATATATATCGCCCGATTTTCCCAAATTTGGCCACAAAACCTTTATTTATCAACCGATCTTACTCAAAGGTGGCTAAATATAATCTTCGATAGCACTAACTATATGTGCAAAAAATCATCGAAATCGGTTCGGATTTAGCTATAGCTCCCATATATATGTACCGCCCGATTTTTTTAAATTTGGCCATAAAACCCTTATTTATCAACCGATCTTACCCAAATTTGGCTAAATGTAGTCTTCTATATATTTTATTTCAAGTGCTTATGATTACTAATTCTGTAATGGTGGTTTAGGGTATGATATAGTCGGCCCCGCCCGACTTTCTACTTTCCTTACTTGTTTTTTATTTATAAAAGGAAACTATTCTCATTTTGTGTGAATTTCATTTTGTTCAATTTAGAAAGCTTTTCTTTTCAATTTAGAAGACTTTAGTCACGTTTTCCAAATGTGACATCGTAACATCACTTATCAATTTTCTAATTGAGATTAAATAATTTTTCTTAGGTTTTTTCCTACAATAATTTCCTGTAAAGCAAAGCAATATCAACTGTCCTTAATTTACTTTGAAAATCATTCGTGTTCTCGACTAGGTCACGTTTTCAAAATTTCTAAAACAAACATTTTCCACACCATTTGGTTAGTGGAGGTTATTTCCGTCCCAGAATGAAAGGGGTAGATGCAGTGGTTTAGAATTTTTGTCAAAACAAAAGTTTATTTTTGTTACCACGTTCTTATGACAGTGATTGACAGACCTAGCATACTTTCGTATAGAATTACGGGTAAATGACATTTAAAATGAACTTGAACCCTATTGACCGGAATTTAGTCAATACCAACACATAATGACTTAGTTTTTTTTACCTTTACATCGTCATATGGACCAATCTCATAATATAACCTGGAAAACTTTATGTAGGGTCGTAGTGAAGGATAGTGTGGATTAGGAAGTATGCGGGATTGTAGGATATTTGGACCTCTTCGCGAGACGTTGAGATGATATTTCTAGAAGTCGTCCCCATTGAATCCCTACCTTGTCCAAAAATTGCAAAACACAGTGCGCTGCTTTAATTGCATATCTTGGTCCTACATTTTTCGTAAATTTCTTGGCAGAAAATATTGCCGTACTATCTTCGATTTATATAAAGTTTTCCAAAAATTTTAAATTATAGAATAGATACATTAGAAAGTAGTAGTATCGATATCGATGAGGAAAAAATCATTTGAGTTTTTCGATTTAATTGAAATCTTGATGAAGGGATTGTAGTTATGTGAGAAGATGATGTACAGTGATGGTGCAATCAAAAAAACAAATTTTTTTTTGTCTTCAATCACGAAATTAATTGATCCAATTAATTTTTAATTTATTTAATTATTTATTAAAATATTTAATATAATTACAAATTATAATAAATATATAACAAAAAAGCAATTAGCAACTTAGGCTATCGGCTTAATTAAGATCTGACTGATGAGTGAGAATTATAAAAACATAATGTAGAAAAATTCTACTTCATATTTTATAGTGCAAAATTTTTAATTTAAATGTCTTCAATCACGGAAATGATAGTATCAATTAAAAAAATAATTGAAAGTCCATTAAAAATTAATTGATCCTATTAAAATATTAATTGATAGTAATAATTTATGCGAGTGATTTTTGTTTTAATTAAAAAAAAATCAGTTATTTTTTTATTGAATATATTTTAAAAATCAATTAAGACTTTTATTGGAAAAATTTTCGTGAATATTTTTTCTGTGTGAAAAATGGTTCAAATTGGGCAGAATAATTATCGTATGTAATTTCCATAAAAGTTAGTCATATAAGATTGAAAATTAATCTTCTCCACATATCAGATTTTCTTTTCAATATCTTAATACTATCAGTTCCCCTTGTCCAATTATCTCATATATATATATATATATATATTATATATATATATATATATATATATATATATATATATATATATATATATATATATATATATATATATATATATATATATATATATATATATATATATATATATATATATATATATATATATATATATATATATATATATATATATATATATATATATATATATATATATTGTAATAATTTGAAATATTGGATAAATAAGTTTAATAATTAATACCAAAAATGTAAAAACGAATATTTATTATAAAGAATCTCAAGAAAAAAAAAAAAAACAAGTAAATATATACAGCACTAAGTTCGGCCGGGCCGAATCTTAAATACCCACCACCATGAACCAAATATTAGGGTTTCCTTTGAAATTTCAGGAGGGCTTGAGGACACTTCCCGAAGATAAATTTAAAGATTTCACCTATGAGGACTATATCAGATTCTGGATTTATAAGAACCATTTTTGTTTGAGTTTTAGAGGAATCATTAACATCTCTTGTAAGTGTGCAAGAAAATTATAAAATAACGTCTTGATTTGAAATCTTAAATCTTTTTTCATGATCAGTGCGCCTTCTACACCCTCAAGAAGTGAAGTCGGTCTATATGGAGGCTTTACAAATGGACCGATAAAAACTTAATCCGATACACGTTTTTGTGAGCCTAAAATACCAGAATATTTACAATTTCAGGCAAATCAGATAAAAACTATTTACGGTTTCTAGAAACCCAAGGAGTTAAATCGGGAGATCGTTCTTATGGGGCTATACTAAAATATGGACAGATACTCGCCGTTTTCGGCACACTTCTTTATGATCCGAAAATACCTCTAGATTTTCAATTTCAGGCAAATAGGATAAAAACTTCGGATTCTAGAAGCCCAAGAAGTAAAATCGGGAAATCGGTCTATATGGGGGCTATACCAAAATATGGACCGATACTCACAATTTTTGGCACACCTCTTTATGGTCATAAAATACTTCTAGATTTCAAATTTCAGGCAAATTGGATAAAAACTACGATTTCTATAAGCCCAAGACCCCAAATCGGGAGGTCGGTTTATATGGGGACTATATCAAAACCTGGACCGATATAGCCCATCTTCGAACTTGACCTGCCTGCAGACAAAAGACGAGTTTGTGCAAAATTTCAGCACGATTGCTTCATTATTGAAGACTGTAGCGTGATTACAACAGACAGACAGACAGACGGACAGACGGACATCGTTATATTGTCTTAGAATTTCTCCCTGATCAAGAATATATATACTTTATATAGTCGGAAATCGATATTTCGATGTGTTACAAACGGAATGACAAACTTATTATACCCCCATCACCATTCTATGGTGGTGGGTATAATAATATGCATTTAATACTAGCGATGCCATCTAGTCGTCAGACCGGGGACTTATCAGCCAACCTGTTATTTTCGATTTATGTTATATAAAGTTTTCCAAAAATTTTATACCATGTTTCTGTATGTCGAACGAGAGCATTTCAAATGAAACAAGTATATACGGCCGTAAGTTCGGCCAGGCCGAAGCTTATGTCCCCTCCACCATGGATTGCGTAGAAACTTCTTTTAAACGTACCAAGAGGCTCCAAAACCAAATCGGTTTATATGGGGGCTATATATGATTATGGACTGATATGAACCAATTCCTGCATGGTTGTTGGATACCATATACTAACATCACGTACCAAATTTCAACCGAATCGGGTGAATTTTGCTCTTCTAAGGGGCTCCGGAGGTCAAATCTGGGGATCGGTTTATATGGGAACTATATATAATTATGGACCGATTTCGACCAATTTTTGCATGGGTGTTTGAGGCCATATATTAACACCACATACCAAATATCAACTGAATCAGATGAATTTTGGTCTTCCAAGAGCTCCGGAGGTCAAATCTGGTGATCGGTTTATATGGGGACTATATATAATTATGCACCGATGTGGACCAATTTTTGCATGGTCATTAGAGACCATATACTAACACCACGTACCAAATTTCAGTCGGGTCGGAAGAAATTTGCTTCTCTTAGAGGCTCCGCATGCCACATCGGGGGATCAGTTTATATGGGGGCTATATATAATTATTGACCGATATGGACCAATTTTTGTATATTTGTTAGAGACCATATACTAACACCATGTACCAAATTTCAGCCGGATCGGATGAAATTTTCTTCTCTTTGAGGCTCCGCAAGCCAAATCTGGGGATCGGTTTATATGGGGGCTATATATATTTATGGACCGGTGTGGACCAATTTTTGCATGGTTGTTAAAGACCATATACTAACACCATATACTAACACGGAGCCACCGTGGTGCAATGGTTAGCATGCCCGCCTTGCATACACAAGGTCGTGGGTTCGATTCCTGCTTCGACCGAACACCAAAAAGTTTTTCAGCGGTGGATTATCCCACCTCAGTAATGCTGGTGACATTTCTGAGGATTTCAAAGCTTCTCTAAGTGGTTTCACTGCAATATGGAACGCCGTTCGGACTCAGCTATAAAAAGGAGGTCCCTTGTCATTGAGCTTAACATGGAATCGGGAAGCACTCAGTGATAAGAGAGAAGTTCACCAATGTGGTATCACAATGGACTGAATAGTCTAAGTGAGTCTGATACATCGGGCTGCCACCTAACCTAACCAAACACCATGTACCAAATTTCAGCCGGATCGGATGAAATTTGCTTCTCTTTGAGGCTCCGCAAGCCAAATCTGGGGATCGGTTTATTTGGGGGCTCTATATAGTTATGGAATGATGTGGACCAATTTTTGTATGGTTGTTACAGACCATATACCAACACCATGAACCAAATTTCAGCCGGATCGGATGAAATTTGCTTCTCTTTGAGGCTCCGCAAGCCAAATCTGAGGGTCCGTTTATAGAGGGGCTATACGTTAAAGTAGACCGATATGGCCCATTTGCAATACCGTCCGACCTACATCAATAACAACTACTTGTACTAAGTTGCAAGTCGATAGCTTGTTTCGTTCGGAAATTAGCGTGATTTCAACAGACGGACGGACGGACATGCTCAGATCGACTCAGAATTTCACCACGATCCAGAATATACTTATTTCGATGTGTTACAAACGGAGCGACAAAGTTAATATACCCTCATCCTATGGTGGAGGGTATAATAATGAACCTATTGTGTTGAAATTTTACACAGACTCGTCTACAGGCAGGACAAGTTCGAAAATGGCTTATATCGGTCCAGATTTTTAATATTCGAATGGCCTGAATTTGGATGTCCAGAGATAGATCCATCAATATGTGTGTCGAATAGGATGTTTATCGGCTCATGTTTTTGGTATAGCCCCTATATGGACCGTTCTTCCGTTTTGACTTCTAGGTCTTCTAGAAATGGCAACTTTTATTAGAGCTCTCAAGTTCTTTCGAAAAATTTAGATTTCCATCATTGCCACATTTCGTTTATGTCGGTATATGTTTCGACATAGGCCCCATATATACTAATTTCCCGATTTCACTCTTTATGCGCTTTACAGACTATCAGTTATTCCGGACGGAATGTCGGTGTTTGTAAAGAATCTTACAGTGTGTCGGATCGATGCGACTTGTCGGCGATGATTAAATAATCGGTAAATGTGTTATCGATCCCATAGACATGCAGCAGTATCGATTATGCCTTCGGACTTAACTTATAATGTCCACAATATATGGGATATGTTCGAAACGAGCACTGCCGTCCGGAATAACTGATAGTCTGTAAAGCGCAATAGTGACATTGAGAATTTTTATACCCTGCGCCACAATGTGGAACAGGGTATTATAAGTTAGTGCATATGTTTGCAACACCCAGAAGGAGACGAGATAGACACATGGTGTCTTTGGCAATAATACTCAGGGTGGGTCCCTGAGTCGATATAACCATGTCCGTCTGTCCGTCCGTCCGTCCGTCCGTCTGTCTGTGAACACATTTTTGTGATCAAAGTCTAGGTCGCAATTTAAGTCCAATCGCCTCCAAATTTGGCACATGTTCCTAATTTCGGTCAGAACAGAACCCTATTGATTTTGGAACAAATCGGTTCAGATTTAGATATAGCTCCCATATATATCTTTCGCCCGATATGCACTAATATGGACCCAGCAGCCAGAGTTTTATACCGATTTGCTTGAAATTTTGTACAAACATAACACTTAGTCGTATAGTGAAGTGTGCAAAATTTGATTGAAATCGGTTCAGATTCAGATATAGCTCCCATATATATCTTTCGCCCGATATGGACTTATATGGCCCCAGAAGCCAGATTTTTGGCCGAATTTGGTTGAAATTTTGCACTAGGAATACAATTAGTAGTATAGTCATGTGTGCTAAATTTGATTGAAATCGGTTCAAATTTAGATATAGCTTCCATATATATTTTTCGCCCGATATGGACTTATATGGCCCCAGAATCCAGAGTTTTGGCCCAATTTGGTTGAAATTTTGCACTGGAAGTACAATTAGTAATATAGTCATGTGTGTCAAATTTGATTGAAATCGGTTCAGATTTAGATATAGCTCCCATATATATGTTTTTCTGATTTCGACAAAAATGGTCAAAATACCAACATTTTCCTTATAAAATCGCCACTGCTTAGTCGAAAAGTTGTAAAAATGACTCTAATTTTCCTAAACTTCTAATACATATATATCGAGCGATAAATCATAAATAAACTTTTGCGAAGTTTCCTTAAAATTGCTTCAGATTTAAATGTTTCCCATATTTTTTTACTAAAATTGTGTTCCACCCTAGTGCATTAGCCAACATAAATTTTGAGTATAGCATCCAACACATAGCACCCAACACATTTGACGGATGTGATATGGTATCGAAAATTTAGATCTACAAGGTGGTGCAGGGTATAATATAGTCGGCCCCGCCCGACTTTAGACTTTCCTTACTTGTTGGGTTTATATTGATTGATTTTTTTTGTATTATTGCCGAAAAAACAACATTTTTCAAGTTCACCGCTGTGTTTTTACAATGAACTGATTAGTCTATGTGAGCCTGAAGTATCGGGCTGCCACTAGACCTAATCTAACCGAAGATTTTTGCGACAAATGTTTAAAATCCATGTTCACCGTCCAAAAATAAAAATTTTTGGGGTGGTCATATCCCTTCTCTGCGTGTGCAATTATTTGATCACATATTCAATAAATTGCAGTAGGGTATCATGTAATCTTCGCTGCTTTACGTTGTTCTCACTGGTTTTTATTGTTAAAAACTTTTTTTTTTATATTTGATTCCAGATTTGCTTTATAAAATACCACTTAATCTTCTTTTAAAAACATACCACACCCGACACATGCATATGTTAGGTAGGTAGTATACCCCATAATGTGTGGGGGATCACTCAGAAAATTACATTACCTTTAGCCTTTACCACAGGACAAGAAACTTTTTGTCATGCCTCAACTTCAGATCATTTTTCATCATCAACATTTTTATTTGTTTTGTTTTTTTTGTTTGCCTCACATTGCCAACATCAACTTTAGAATCACACCTCTATTTAACAAGCTAAGGCAAAAGTTAAGGAAAAAACAGACAACATCCATATGTGTCATGTCATGATGGAAGAGGTGGAGATGAAGACGATTCCTCATACTGGTATTCTCAAAATTTAGATGTTTGATGATGCTTACGATGCATAGTTACAGACACCTCTGTGATCCCTCACTATATAACTACAATTCTTGGAGGTTGTCCTCTTCATTTTCCCACACCACGCCTTTGCTTGCTAAGCTTTTGTAGTTTTTGGTAAAATTTTTGAACATTTCGTACGTGTTATAAGACAAACATAACTTAGCATTTTATTATGCCACTCAACTTGAAACTATTCGTACTCTTTGCTTTGCTTTGCCTTGCTTTTCCATTCATCCATATCCTTGAGGGGTTTCCCAAGCATATGAAATTTTCCACCATTGGAAATATATGTTTTCAGCGTAAGCTTCTAACATCAGCTTCATGAACATCACACAAGTACTACCATGTTAAGTTCTACTAAAAGAAGATTTATCGTCACCATCAAGCATACATGGATCATACGAGGGTGGCTGTATAAGATCGAATCACTACATTGATTTGCGACCCTCACTTCAAGTCTTATGTCTTCGAAGAAGAGGGTAAATTTTTCGTAGGTTAGATTAGGTATAGTGGCAGTCCATTGTGGTAACACAAGTGGTAAACTACTCTCATATTAAGGAGTGCTGACCGATTCTATGTTTACCTTAATGCCAAGAGAGCTCCATCGAGTCCGAACGGCGTTTCTTATTGTGGTAAAACCACTTGGAGATGTATTGAAACACTCAAGCTTCCAATTCCAATGTAGCCGTAAATTGTAACCATTGTGATGGTAATATATTCCCGCAGCGATGTTAGATCGGAACAGTTCAGGAAGTGAACCCACTCCTGGAAATTGTTTTGAAAATAGAATAGAAAATTTTGCCAAAATTTTATTTCTATAGAAAATTTAGTCAAAATTTTATTTCTATAGAAAATTTTGTCAAAGTTTTATTTCTATACCAAAAAATTGTCAAAATTCTATTTCTATAGAAAATTTTGTCAAAATTTTATTTCTATAGAAAATTTTGTCAAAATTTTATTTCTATAGAAAATTTCATTTCTATAGAAAATTTTGTCAAAATTTTATTTCTATAGAAAATTTTGTCAAAATTTTATTTCTATAGAAAATTTTGTCAAAATTTTATTTTTATAGAAAATGTTGTCAAATTTTTATTGTTATAAAAAAAATGTGTCAAAATTTCATTTCTATAGAAATTTTTGTTAAAAGTTTATTTCTATAAACTTTTGAAGTACCCGAATTTATAATTGGTTGATAGTTTTGCTCATAAGCGTAGGAAGGCCTCTGGGGAGGGGGCTTAGACTCCCCCAGAAAAAATTTAGCCCCCCCCAGAATTTGAAAACCTATTTACGATTTTACATTTTTATAAAAATTAAACAAGTATATACAACCGCACAAAGTTCGCCTAAAGACTTTCATGCACAATCGAATTACTTGGGTTGTGGTAACAGTTGCCGATGACAATGTTTGAAGTCTGATATTTATGAAATAGAACTGTGATTGAACTTATGGTTTAGTTAAATAACTAACAGCCTGTTTCTGTATGTCGAACGAGTTCAATCGATCGACTGAAATGCATAGAAACAGCTGTTTTTTGGTTATAAATTCAGCTGTTTGTTTCCATTTTAGTCGATCGACAGAGCTCATTCGACATACAGAAACAGGCTGTAAAGCTCCTTTATTATATTGTTTAGTCTGGTTTAGTCATCTTAATTAAAAAATAGTAATTGGTATTAAAACTATTCTTTCATAAATTAATATCTTAATAATGCTGCAAAAAAGCGTCGCCAAAAAAAGAAGTGAAAATGTTCCTTTTGGGTCCGGAAGTGGTGCGAAATTGGCGGAGAAGCGATGAATGTAATAGGAACTCGTCATAGAACGAATGTCCACCGTTTCAACAGCCGTTGCAATAAATTTGCATCACTTCTTAAGGTGTGATCCGAATTCAGAGTTTTGAATGTGAATTAATATATTTTCCCAAATAAATAATTTTTATTTATTCGTTTTTTATTTGATTTTTGGTCGACCTTTTTATACCCTCCATCATAGGATGGGGGTATATTAACTTTGTCATTCCGTTTGTAACACATCGAAATATTGCTCTAAGACCCCATAAAGTATATATATTCTGGGTCGTGGTGAAATTCTGAGTCGATCTAAGCATGTCCGTCCGTCCGTCCGTCCGTCCGTCCGTCCGTCCGTCCGTCCGTCCGTCTGTTGAAATCACGATAACTTCCGAACGAAACAAGCTATCGACTTGAAACTTGGCACAAGTAGTTGTTATCGATGTAGGTCGGATGGTATTGAAAATGGGCCATATCGGTCCACTTTTACGTATAGCCCCCATATAAAGGGACCCCCAGATTTGGCTTGTGGAGCCTCTAACAGAAGCATATTTCATCCGATCCGGCTGAAATTTGGTATGTGGTGTTAGTATATGGTCTCTAACAACCATGCAAAAATTGGTCCACATCGGTCCATAATTATATATAGCCCCCATATAAACCGATCCCCAGATTTGGTTTGTGGAGCCTCTAAGAGAAGCATATTTCATCCGATCCGGCTGAAATTTGGTACATGGTGTTGGTATATGGTCTCTAACAATCATGCAAAAATTGGTCCACATCGGTCCATAATTATATATAGCCCCCATATAAACCGATCCCCAGATTTGGCTTGCGGAGCCTCAGAGAGAAGCAAATTTCATCCGATCCGGCTGAAATTTGGTACATGATGTTGGTATATGGTCTCTAACAACCATGCAAAAATTGGTCCACATCGGTCCATAATTATATACAGATCCCATATAAACCGATCCCCAGATTTGGCTTGCGAAGCCTCAAAGAGAAGCAAATTTCATCCGATCCGCCTGAAATTTGGTGCATGATATTGGTATATGGTCTCTAACAACCATGCAAAAATTGGTCCACATCGGTTCATAATTATATATAGCCCCCATATAAACCGATCCCCAGAGTTGGCTTGCGAAGTTTCCAAGAGAAGCAAATTTCATCCAATCCGGTTGTAATTTGGAACATGGTGTTAGTATATGATCTTTAACAACCGTGCCAAAATTGGTCCATATCGGCCGATAATTATATATAGCCCCCATATAAAACGTTCTCCAGATTTGACCTCCGGAGCCTCTTGGAGGAGCAAAATTCATCCGATCCGGTTCAAATTAGGAACGTGGTGTTAGTATATGGTCGCTAACAACCATACCAAAATTGGTCCAATCACACAAAAATTGGTCCATATCGGTTCATAATCATGGTTGCCACTAGAGCCAAAAATAATCTACCAAAATTTTATTTCTATAGAAAATTTTGTTAAAATTTTATTCGGTTCATAATAAAATTTTCATCATTGTCAAAATTTTATTTCTATAGAAAATTTTGTCAAAATTTTATTTCTATAGAAAATTTTGTCAAAATTTTATTTCTATAGAAAATTTTGTTCAAATTGTATTCGGTTCATAATCATGGTTGCCACTCGAGCCAAAAATAATCTACCAAGATTTTATTTCTATAGAATATTTTGTCAAAAGTTTATTTCTATAGAATATTTTGTTAAAGTTTTATGTCTGTAAAAATGTTTGTCAACATTTTCTTTCTATTGAAAATTTTGTCAAAATTTTTATTTCTATAGAAAATTTTGTGAAAATTGTATTACTATAGGAAATTTTGTTAAAATTTTATTTCTGTAGAAAATTTTGTCAAAATTTTGTGTCTACTTTGTCAAATTGAATTATATAAGTATTGGCTCCATCTTTTTATACCCTCCATCATAGGATGGGGGTATATTAACTTTATCATTCCGTTTGTAACACATCGAAATATTGCTCTAAGACCCCATAAAGTATATATATTCTGGGTCGTGGTGAAATTCTGAGTCGATCTAAGCATGTCCGTCCGTCCGTCTGTTGAAATCACGATAACTTCCGAACGAAACAAGCTATCGACTTGAAACTTGGCACAAGTAGTTGTTATCGATGTAGGTCGGATGGTATTGAAAATGGGCCATATCGGTCCACTTTTACGTATAGCCCCCATATAAAGGGACCCCCAGATTTGGCTTGTGGAGCCTCTAACAGAAGCATATTTCATCCGATCCGGCTGAAATTTGGTATGTGGTGTTAGTATATGGTCTCTAACAACCATGCAAAAATTGGTCCACATCGGTCCATAATTATATATAGCCCCCATATAAACCGATCCCCAGATTTGGTTTGTGGAGCCTCTAAGAGAAGCATATTTCATCCGATCCGGCTGAAATTTGGTACATGGTGTTGGTATATGGTCTCTAACAATCATGCAAAAATTGGTCCACATCGGTCCATAATTATATATAGCCCCCATATAAACCGATCCCCAGATTTGGCTTGCGGAGCCTCAGAGAGAAGCAAATTTCATCCGATCCGGCTGAAATTTGGTACATGATGTTGGTATATGGTCTCTAACAACCATGCAAAAATTGGTCCACATCGGTCCATAATTATATACAGATCCCATATAAACCGATCCCCAGATTTGGCTTGCGAAGCCTCAAAGAGAAGCAAATTTCATCCGATCCGCCTGAAATTTGGTGCATGATATTGGTATATGGTCTCTAACAACCATGCAAAAATTGGTCCACATCGGTTCATAATTATATATAGCCCCCATATAAACCGATCCCCAGAGTTGGCTTGCGAAGTTTCCAAGAGAAGCAAATTTCATCCAATCCGGTTGTAATTTGGAACATGGTGTTAGTATATGATCTTTAACAACCGTGCCAAAATTGGTCCATATCGGCCGATAATTATATATAGCCCCCATATAAAACGTTCTCCAGATTTGACCTCCGGAGCCTCTTGGAGGAGCAAAATTCATCCGATCCGGTTCAAATTAGGAACGTGGTGTTAGTATATGGTCGCTAACAACCATACCAAAATTGGTCCAATCACACAAAAATTGGTCCATATCGGTTCATAATCATGGTTGCCACTAGAGCCAAAAATAATCTACCAAAATTTTATTTCTATAGAAAATTTTGTTAAAATTTTATTCGGTTCATAATAAAATTTTCATCATTGTCAAAATTTTATTTCTATAGAAAATTTTGTCAAAATTTTATTTCTATAGAAAATTTTGTCAAAATTTTATTTCTATAGAAAATTTTGTTCAAATTGTATTCGGTTCATAATCATGGTTGCCACTCGAGCCAAAAATAATCTACCAAGATTTTATTTCTATAGAATATTTTGTCAAAAGTTTATTTCTATAGAATATTTTGTTAAAGTTTTATGTCTGTAAAAATGTTTGTCAATATTTTCTTTCTATTGAAAATTTTGTCAAAATTTTTATTTCTATAGAAAATTTTGTGAAAATTGTATTACTATAGGAAATTTTGTTAAAATTTTATTTCTGTAGAAAATTTTGTCAAAATTTTATGTCTACTTTGTCAAATTGAATTATATAAGTATTGGCTCCATCTTTTTTGATTTAATATATACCACGTATGGACTTACATACAATTTAGAAGATGGTGTTAGTTAAGTAATTCGATTGTGGATGGCAGTGTTTAGAAGAAGTTTCTACGCAATCCATGATGGAGGGTACATAAGCTTCGGCCTGGCCGAACTTACGGCCGTATGTACTTGTTTTAGAATTATATAAATATTTATAAAGAACTCGAGCTTCAAGAAACATTAATTTATAGTAATTTTTATATTTTTTTATGATTTTTAATGCATTCTAACGCTTGTTTGAATATTTTCAAAAATTATCGATTTTTCTATAATGGATTTAATTTTTGTGGCAAAATTTGAATAATTTTTACCATTTTATTTATTCTTACTCTTTTTTTAAATTATTTGAAAAAAGAAAACAAAAATTACGCATTAAAATATGAAAAAGCTGAAGTAAAAAAACTTCCTGTGTAGTTAATATAATTAACTTCTTTGTGAGGACATTTTTGGAAGTGCTTTTAAAGTTGTGCCTTTAAAACAAATCCCAATATTTTTTGCTGGGAAAAGTGTGGAACTACTTTTAGTTGCTTTACTATATATTATTTTGATGTCTATTTTTTATTCTTTTTTATGAAATAAAACAATAATTGAACCTATAAGTTCAGTCTATACATTTTTAGCTAGGGGGGGCTATAGCCCCCCCCAGGGAAAATTGTCTAGCTACGCTAATGGTTTTGCTGCAAGTAAAGGATGCTGATGAGGCATGTGGTAATTCCGACCATTCCATCCAACCATCTTGCAGTCTAAAGGGCTTTGCCCAAATAAATTTGGAAAACATTATTTTCCTCTATTTGTTAAGCTACAATTGTAGTTTAGTCAATACATGGTTTTAAGATGATATCAAAAACAACAATAAAAATTTTATTTATATAGAAAATTTCGTAAAAATTTTATTTCCATAGAAAATTTTGTCGAAATTTTATTTCCATGGAAAATTTTCTCAAATTTTCATTTAGAAAATTGTTAAAATTTTTTTTCTTTAAAAAATTTTATCAAAATTTCATTTCTATGGCAAATTTTATTAAAATTTTATTTATATAGAAAATTTTGTCAAAATATTATTTCTATACAAAATTTTCCCAAAATGTTATTTCTACAGAAAATTTTGTCAAAATTTTCTTTTTGAAAACATTTTGTCAAAATTTTATTTCTATAGCAAATGTTATCAAAATTTTTATTTCTATATAATATTTTGTCAAAATTTTATTTCTATAGAAAATTTTGTCAAAATTTTATTGCTATAGAAAATTTTGCCAAAATTTTATTTCTATAGAAAATGTTGTCAAAATTTTATTTCTATAGAAAATTTTGTCATAATTTTATTTCTATAGAAACTTTTGTCAAAATTTTTTTCTGTAGCAAATTTTGTCAAAAATTTCTATAGAATATTATGTCAAAATTTTATTTCTACAGAAAATTTTGTCAAAATTTTATTTCTATAGAAAATTTTGTCAAAATTTTATTCCTATAGAAAATTTTTTCAAAATTTTAGTTTTAAAGAAAATTTTGTCAAAATTTTATTGTTATAGAAAATGTTGTCACAATTTTATTTCTATAGAAAATGTTGTCAAAATTTTATTTCTATAGAAAAATTTGCAAAATTTTATTTCTATAGAAAAATTTTGTCATAATTTTATTTCTATAGAAACTTTTGTCAAAATTTTTTTCTGTAGAAAATTTTGTCAAAAATTTATTTTTATGGCAAATTTTGTTAAAATTGTATTTCTATATAATATTTTGTCAAAATTTTATTGCTATAGAAAATTTGATCAAAATTTTATTTCTATAAAACATTTTGTCAACAGTTTATTTCTATAAAAATTTTGTCAAAATTTTATTCCTATAGAAAGTTTTGTCAGAATTGTATTTCTAAAGAAAATTTTTTTAAATCTTATTGCTATAGAAAATTTTGTCAAAATTTTATTTCTATAGAAAATGTTATCAAAATTTATTTATTTCTCTAGAAAATTTTCTCAAAATTTTATTTCTATACAAAATTTTCTCAAAATTATTTCTCTAGAAAATTTTCTCAAAATTTTATTTCTAAAGAAAATTTTCTTAAAATTTTATTTCTAAAGAAAATTTTATCAAAATTTTATTTCTATAAAACATTTTGTCAACATTTTATTTCTATAAAAAATTTTGTCAAAATTTTATTCCTATAGAAAGTTTTGTCAGAATTGTATTTCTAAAGAAAATTTTGTTAAAATCTTATTGCTATAGAAAATTTTGTCAAAATTTTATTTCTATGGAAAGTTTTGTCAAAATTGTATTTCTAAAGAATTTTGTTAAAATCTTGCTATAGAAAATGTTGTCAACATTTTATTTCTATAGAAAATTTTGTCAAAATATTATTTCTATAGAAAATTTTGTAAAATTTTTTTTTCTATAGAAAATTTTGTTAAAATTTTATTTCTATAGAAAATTTTGTCATCATTTTAATACTTTAGATAGTTTATCAAAATTTTATTTCTATCGAAAATTTTCCCAAAATTTTATTTCTATCGAAAATTTTCTCAAAATTTTATTTCTATGGAAAATTTTGTCAAAATTGTATTCCTATCGAAAAATTTTGCCAAATTTTTATATCTATAGAAAATTTTGTCAAAAATTTATTTCTATAGAAAATTTTGCCAAAATTTTATTTTTATAGAAGATTTTGTCAAAATTTTATTTCTATACAAAATTTTCCCAAAATTTTATTTCTATAGAAAAATTTCTCAAAATTTTATTTCTATAGAACATTTTCTCAAAATTTTATTTCTATAGAAAATTTTGTCAAAATTTTATTTCTATAGAAAATTTTGTCAAAATTTTTTTTCTATAGAAAATTTTATCAAAATTTTATTTCTATAGAAAATTTTCTCAAAATTTTATTTCTATAGAACATTTTCTCAAAATTTTATTTCTATTGAAAATTTTGTCAAAATTTTATTTCTATAGAAAATGTTATCAAAATTTTTATTTTTATAGAAAATTTTGCCAAATTTTTTTTTTTCTATAGAAAATTTACTCAAAATTATTTCTCTAAAAAATTTTCTCAAAATTTTATTTCTAAAGAAAATTTTCTTAAAATTTTATTTCTAAAGAAAATTTTATCAAAATTTTATTTCTATAAAACATTTTGTCAACATTTTATTTCTATAAAAAATTTTGTCAAAATTTTATTCCTATAGAAAGTTTTTCAGAATTGTATTTCTAAAGAAAATTTTGTTAAAATCTTATTGCTATAGAAAATTTTGTCAAAATTTTATTTCTATGGAAAGTTTTGTCAAAATTGTATTTCTAAAGAATTTTGTTAAAATCTTGCTATAGAAAATGTTGTCAACATTTTATTTCTATAGACAATTTTGTCAAAATATTATTTCTGTAGAAAATTTTGTAAATTTTTTTTTCTATAGAAAATTTTTTTAATTATTTCTATAGAAAATTTTGTCATCATTTTAATACTATAGATAGTTTATCAAAATTTTATTTCTATCGAAAATTTTCCCAAAATTTTATTTCTATCGAAAATTTTCTCAAAACTTTATTTCTATGGAAAATTTTGTCAAAATTGTATTCCTATCGAAAAATTTTGCCAAATTTTTATATCTATAGAAAATTTTGTCAAAAATTTATTTCTATAGAAAATTTTGCCAAAATTTTATTTTTAAAGAAGATTTTGTCAAAATTTTATTTCTATACAAAATTTTATTTCTATACAAAATTTTATTTCTATAGAAAATTTTCTCAAAATTTTATTTCTATAGAACATTTTCTCAAAATTTTATTTCTATAGAAAATTTTGCCAAAATTTTTTTTCTATAGAAATTTTTGCCAAAAAATTTTTTTCTATAGAAAATTTTGTCAAAATTTTATTTCTATAAAAAACTTTGTCCAAATTTTATTTCTATAGAAAATTTTCTTTACATTTTATTTCTATAGATAATTTTGTCAAAATTTTATGTCTACAGAAAATTTTTATCGAAATTATAGAGAATTTTTTAAAAGTTTTATTTATATAGAAATGAGGAATGTGGTAATTCCGAAATGTGCGTCCATCCAACCATCTTGCAGTCTATAGGGCTTTGCCCAAATAAATTTGACAAACATTCTTTCCCTCTGTTGTTTAAGCTACACTTGTAGTTTAGTCAATGTATGGTTTTAAGCAGAAATCAAAAAACAACAATAATGCTTAAAGAACAAAACCAATAATAACAAAACAAAACGAATGAAAAAAATTTTATTTTTATAGAAAATTTTGTCAAAATTATATTTCTATAGAAAATTATGTCAATCTTGTATTTTTAAAGAAAATTTTTCAAAATTTTATTTGTAAAGAAAATTTTGTTAAAATCTTATTTCTATAGAACATTTTCTCAAAATTTTATTTGTATAGAAAAATTTGTCAAATTTTGTAGATATAAAAAATTTGACAAATAGAAATAAAATAAAATTATAGAAATAAAATTTTGACAAAATTTTCTATAGAAAAAAAATTTTGACAAATTTTCTATAGAAATAAAAATTTGACAACATTTTCTATAGAAATAAAATGTTGACAAAATTTTCTATAGCAATAAGATTTTAACAAAATTTTCTATATATTGCAATTTTCCTAAAATTTTTACACCAACTCTCGTACATTCTAGATGGTTTGATGATTTTGTTACGAAAATACAAGTGTTAAAACAGGCAGTAGTTACACGCATTTGTCTACAAATCTGTGAATGTAAAACTAAAGATTTCGCAATATCTCTCATTTATCATAGCTGTGAAAAGGCATCGTTTGGAATACGAGTACTATTTTGCATATATACGCGTTATATTCTCCAAGGTATACTCCGTTAGTTCATGTCTTGCTACGTGTGCGAAAATTATACCCTCCAGGTTATGCTATCACTTTAAGTTTCACTCAGTCTTAGTGTCATTGCTACACGGCTGTGATCACATATGGAAATCTTAAGCTCTAGCAAAGGTAAATATGCTATGCGTACGTGAAAAAATATTCCACGTTGCAATGACATGGATACGTTTCCCCGAAAGTGACAAGATATTCGTGAATTTTAACGCTGTCTCGCCATCAGCGACATTATCAAGGTTTTCTTGTGGGTGTAGGTGTCACAAAATATGCAAATCGGTTTCCGTTTTCCGGTTGTTCATGCATAAAATATCATTACGTAGTTGTTCTTTAGAAAATCGTTTGTGTTGCCTGTTTTAGGATGGTTTCGTAGACAGATAGGTATGGAATTTAAGTTACTTGAGCTAAACAAAGAATATAATTTTGTTTTGCTTTACTCTTCATGAGAATTCTAAGTTCATGTTATGTTAAGTTTCTAGGAAACTTGTCAACACTCAGAAGGAAAAGAGATAGACCTGGGTAGTAAATTTTTATTATAAATTGAAATAGATATTATAAGATGATAAAGTTGGCCCCATTTTTCTTAATATTGCGAACAATTTGACTTATTTAAAGGACTTTTAACTTTAAGTGAAGAAAAAAAAATCAAAGACGAACATCCCAAAATTCGATAAATTCGAAAAAATAGCGCTATCGAGCTAACTTTAGTAAGATTAAAAACCTATATAATTCAGTTCTTGACCGGTATATATAGGGAAGTTATACAGTACAATTATGAACATGGTTGCCACAGTTTATAAAATTCTACCATAAATGGCAGATTTTTTTACTGTTTGGTATATTGGTATAATTTTTGTTGTTTTTGTAGATCTTGCAACATATTCTTCTCCAACTACGAGGTAGTTCATAAATTTTCTGTAGAAATAAAATTTTGCAAAACTTTCCTCTAGAAATAAATTTTGGCAAAAAGTTTCTCTAGAAATAAAATTTTGCAAAAATTTTCTATAGAAATAAAATTTTGTAAAAATTTTCTCTAGAAATAAAATTTCGCAAAAATTTTCTTTAGAAATAAAATTTTGCAAAAATGTTCTCAAGAAATATAATTTTGACATTTTCCATAGAAATAAAATGTTGACAAACTTTTCTATAGAAATAAAATTTTTCAAACATTTTCTCTAGAAATAACATTTATTTCTATAGCTATAAAATTTTACACAAATTTTCCGTAGATATAAAATTTTGACAAGAAATAAAATTTTGATAAAATTTCTATAGAAATACAATTTTGACAAAATTCTATAGAAATAAAATTTTGACAAAATTTCTAAAGAAATAAAATTTTGACAAAATTTTCTATAGAAATAATTTTTTTTGATTAAATTTTCGATAGAAATAAAATTATGAAAAAATTCTTTAAGAAATAAAATGTTGACAAACTTTTCTATAAAAATAAAATTTTGACAAAATTTTCTATAGAAACAAAAATTTCTATAGAAATAATATTTTGACAAAACCTTCTACAGAAATAAAATTTTGAAAAATTTTCTATAGAAATAAAATTTTGACAAAATTTTCTATAGAAATAAAGTTTGACAAACTTTGCTATAGAAACAAAATTGTCTATAGAAATAAAATTTTGACAAAATTTTCTATAGTAATAAAATTTTGACAAAATTTTCTATAGAAATAAAATTTTGACAAAATTTTCTATAGAAATAAAATTTTGACAAAATTTTCTATAGAAATAAAATTTTGACAAAATTTTCTATAGAAATAAAATTTTGACAAAATTTTCTATAGAGTAGAATTTTGACAAAATTTTCTATAGTAATAAAATTTTGACAATATCTTCTATAGAAATAAAATTTTGACAAAATTTCCTATAGAAATAAAATATTGACAAAATTTTCAATGGAAATCAAATTTTGACAATACTTTCTATAGAGTAGAATTTTGACAAAATTTTCTATAGAAATAAAGTTTGACAACATTTTCTATAGAAATAAAATGTTGACAAAATTTTCTGTAGAAATAAAGTGTGACAAAATTTCCTATGGAAATAAAATTTTCTACAAAAGTAAAATTTTCTACATAAATAATATTTTGACAAAATTTTCTAAACACACAAAACAATTTTTCAGATTCAATCACGAAATTAATTGATCCAATAAATTTTTTAATTGATATGTCTTCAATCACGAAATTGATAGTATCAATCGTAGTTTTAATTGGGCATAGAAAAAATTCTTGATTAAAAAAATAATTGATTCCATTAGCAAATTTCTCTAAATTCTCTAAGAAATAAAATGTTGACAAACTTTTCTATAAAAATAAAATTTTTACAAAATTTTCTATAGAAACAAAATTTTCTATAGAAATAAAAAATTGACAAAATTTTCTATAGAAATAAAATGTTGACAAAATTTTCGATAGAAATAAAATTTGGACAACATTTTCTATAGAAATAAAATTTGGACACAATTTTCTATAGAAATAAAATTTTGAAAAAATGTTCTATAGAAATAAAATTTTGAAATAATTTTCTATAGAAATAAAATTTTGACAAAATTTTCTATAGAATTAAAAATTTGAAAAAAATCTACAGAAATCAAATTTTGAAAATTTCATACTTTTAATGGTTAATTTTAACATTTTTTGTTTCAAATAGGTTAAAAACAGAGTAAGAATTCATAAAATGGTAGAAGTCATTTAAATTTTGTCGAAAAAAATCCTAATTCCAATCTGAAAAAATTGTGAATTTTTGAAAATATTTGTAGTCAAACGTTTCCGACAAGCATTAAAATTATAAAAAAATTATAAAAATTATTTATTTGACAAAATATAAAAAAATTTTGTTTATTTACATCCAAAACATTGAATTCGGATCACACCTAAAGAAGTGATGCAAATTCAGTGCAACGGTTTTTGAAAGGAAGGACTTCCGTCCTATGACAAGCCCATGTTAAATTCATTGCTTCTGCGTCAATTTTGCACCACTTCCGGATCCAAAAAGAACATTTTCATTACTTTTTGATAGAAATAAAATTTTACAAAAATGTTTTATAGAAATAAAATTTTAACAACATATTCCATAGAAAAAAATTTTGACAAAATTTTCGATAGAAATAAAATTTTGCAAAAATTTTCTGAAGAAATAAAATTTTTTAAAAATTTTCTATAGAAGTAAAATTTTACTAAACTTTTCTATAGAAATAAAATTTTAACAACATTTTCTATAGAAAAAAATTTTGACAAAATTTTTTATAGAAATAAAATTTTGCAAAAATTTTCTGAAGAAATAAAATTTTGTAAAAATTTTCTATAGAAGTAAAATTTTACAAAACTTTTCTATAGAAATAAAATTTTAACAACATCTTCTATAGAAAAAAATTTTGACAAAATTTTTTATAGAAATAAAATTTTGCAAAAATTTTCTGAAGAAATAAAATGTTGTAAAAATTTTCTACAGAAGTAAAATTTTACAAAACTTTTCTATAGAAATAAAATTTTAACAACATTTTCTATAGAAAAAAATTTTGGCAACATTTTTTATAGAAATAAAATATTGCAAACATTTTCTGAAGAAATAAAATTTTGTGAACATTTTCTATAGAAGTAAAATTTTACAAAACTTTTCTATAGAAATAAAATTTTGACACAATTTTCTATAGAAATAAAACTTTGAGAAAAATTTGTATAGAAATAAAATGTTCTATAGAAATAAAATTTTGACAAAATTTTATGTGGAAGTAAAATTTCCATGGTGAAAAATCATGTTTCGCAACGTTTGCATTATCCGGTTCCGGTTTTTGTAAATGAATCCGATTAACCGGTGTCGGTTTGGCACACTCTGTTGATAGCGTTCCACTTCCATATCCATATATCCACTTCCGACCAAAGTAAAGTAAAAATATCCTTTATGAATGCTGTTGCTGTTGTTTTTCTGGTCAGTAAACAATTTTACCGAAATAAAATCTAATTTTGTTATGGTTTGTGAATAAACTTCGAATAGTTTTTTTTTTTCGTTTTCTCATGGACTACTGAAATGTTAATGATGTGAATTTTTGTTACCCAAAATGTAAGTTAAACTTTGTATTTTGGTAATTATTTTAAATGCTTAAAGGGGATTTTGTGGTGAATATATTTTTTGGTGTGAGCTTTTTACTGAATTAAGCAATGAAATGTGTGAGTACTAGAATATTAGAAATTGGCCAAATAGCGCTTGCAAGATTTTGTTATACAAAGTATAGTTAGCGTACTTTAATACATGTATAGGGTGGCTGATTTGTATTATAACCAACTTCAGGTTTCTAGCATTTCTAAATGGTTCGTCCATCAGCTTACAGTTTATTTTATTGCTTAGAAATTTACGAAAGCATGTTGATCTATACCATTCAGAAATAAAGTTATACGTGATAGATTTTAAGTGTAATTGCCTTATATTTAGCTGGAAAACCACAAGTGACATAATTGGAGCCGTCCAGCATTTAAATGGTAATAAATATTTTGTTTCTCGTACATTGCATTGTTACTGTGGTACTGGCCAAAAAGTGGACAAACCACACGAGAAATTATCCGTACAACTGAAGGCCAGATTTGATCAAAATCCGCGGCTCGCTCGTGAGCTGAATATATCGCAAGAACGGATGCAACACATATTGAAAAATGAGCCCAAACCATTACAGTTCCAAAAAGTCCATGAGCCCACCGATACCCACACAACAAAGTTAGAATTAAAGAAGCCAAAAAGTTGCTTCGTTTACACAAAATAGGCCAGTTAACGAATTTGGTATTCTCCGATGAGAAGCCATTCCAAATAGAACAGTTTGTGAACAAACAAAATTATAGGATTTGCTTGCCACGAGGCCATCAGAAAATTTATCCCTTCGATTGGCTACCAGAACGCAAACGCCGCCAACGTATTGGTGTAGGCCGCCATAACGGACGATGGGAGCCTCCGCTCGTATTCATCGATCGTGGCGCCAACTTAAATTACGAATATTATCGGTGAAATGTCCTGAAGATTGTTTTGAAGCCCTGGACAGAATAAACATTTCTGGCTGCAAACCATGAACATTTCAACAGGTCTCAGCATCATCGCACTCAGCACGTATCAACCAAGAATGGCTTCAAAGGAAGCTTCTCGCTTTATTTCTACTACCAATCTCTGGATTTCAATCAAGGTTGTCACTTGAGTTGTTGTCGGTTGAGTATATTTTATCAAAAATTTTCTCTACAGAAAATTTACTCAAAATTTTATTTCTATAGAAAATTTTCTCAAAATTTTATTTCTATAGAAAATTTTCTCAAAATTTTATTTTTATAGAAAATTTTCTCAAAATTTTATTTTTATATAAAATTTTCTCAATTTTTTTTTTTAATTTTATATCTATTGAAAATTTTATCAAAATTTTATTTCTTTTTGTTTGTTATTGTTGGCTTCTCTTCAATCGTTATTGTTGTTTTTTTTTTTTGATCTCAGCTTAAAGCCATGCATTGACTAAACTACAAGTGTAGCTTAACCAACAGAGGAAAAGTATGCTTGTCAAATTTATTTGGGCAAAGCCCTATAGACTGCAAGATGGTTGGATGTACAGCTGTTTCGGAATTACCACATTCCTCATCAGCATCCTCTACTTGCAGCAAAACTATCAACCAATTATCAGAATAAATTCGGGTAATTCACTCAACCCAACGGGTAATTCACTCAACCCAACGTCTATAGAAAATTTTGTAATTTTTTGTTTTAAGAAAATTGTATTTCTACAGAAAAATTTGTAAAATTTTTTTCTATAGAAAAGTTTTGAAAAATTTTATTTTTATAGAAAAATTTTGAAAAATTTTATTTCTGTAGAAAATTTTTGCAAAATTTTATTTCTATAGAAAATTTTTGCAAAATTTTATTTCTACTGAAAATTTTGTCAAGATTTTATTTCTATTGTACATTTTATTTTTATAGACAATTTTGTCAAAATTTTATTTCTACAGAAAATTTTTTCAAAATTTTATTTCTATAGAAAATTTTGTCAAAATTTTATTTCTATAGAAAATGTTGTCAACATTTTATTTCTATGGAAAATTTTATTTCTGTAGAAAATTTTTACTAAAAAACTTTATTTCTACTGAAAATTTTCTCAAAATTTTATTTCTATCGCAAATTTTATTAAAATTTTATTTCTATAAAAAATTTTGTCAAAATTTAATTTCTATAGAAAATTTTGTAATTTTTTGTTTTAAGAAAATTTTATTTCTAAACAAATTTTTATAGAAAATTTTGGAAAATTTTATTTTTAGAGAAAAATTTTGAACAATCTCATTTCTATAGAAAATTTTGTCAACATTTTATTTCTACTGAAAATTTTGTCACAATTTTATTTCTATTGCAAATTTTATCAAAATTTTATTTCTATAGAAAATTTTGTCAAATTTTATTTCTATAGAAAATTTTGTCAAAATTTTGGAATTTTTTGTTTTAAGAAAATTTTATTTCTACAGAAAAATTTGTCAAATTTTTTTATAGAAAATTTTTAAAAAATTTTATATTTATAGAAAAATTGTAAAAAATTTTATTTCTACTGAAAATTTGATCAAAATTTTATTTCTACAGAAAATTTTGTCAAAATTTTATTTCTACAGAAAATTTTGTCAAAATTTAATTTCTATAGAAAATTTTATAATTTTCTTCTTTTAAGAAAATTTTATTTCTACAGCAAAATTTTTCAATTTTTTTTATAGAAAATTTTTGAAAAATTTAATTTTTATAGAAAAATATTATTTCTATAGAAAATTTTTGCAAAATTTTATTTCTACTGAAAATTTTGTTTCTATGGCAACTTTTATCAAATTTTTTTTTGTATAGAAAATTTTGTCAAAATTTTAATTCTATCGGAAATTTTGTCAAAATTTTATATATACAGAAAGTTTTGCCAAAATTTGATTTCTATAGACAATTTTGTCAAAATTTTATTTCTATAAAAAATTTTTGCAATATTTTGTCGAAACAAAACGAATGGGAAAAGAAGAGGAAGCACGCTCAAAATAAACACAGCCAACTGAATTCAAATCGATTATTTGACAGTGGCATAGGAAAAGAGATATGTTTGTTTCAAATTTATTTCGGCATAAGCCGGCTATCATACAAAACCTTTTTTCGGAAGGTTCAAGTGTGGTTCATTGTTGGGTTTAATGAACTGCCTGAATTTATTCTGATAATTGGTTGATAGTTTTGCTGCAAGTAGAGGATGCTGAGGAGGAATGTGGTAATTCCGAAACGTGCGTCCATCCAACCATCTTGTAGTCTATAGGGCTTTGCCCAAATAAATTTGACAAACATTCTTTTCCTCTGTTGGTTATGCTACACTTGTAGTTTAGTCATTGTATGGTTTTAAGCTGAAATAAAAAAAACAACAACAAAATTTTATTTCTAAAGAAAATTTTGTCAACATTTTTTTTCTATGGAAAATTTTGTCAAAATGTTATTTCTACTGAAAATTTTGTAAAATTTTTATTTTTATTGCAAATTTTTTCAAAATTTTACAATGACTATAAAAATGTTATTTCTATAGAAATTTTTCTCAAAATTTTTTTCTATAGAAAATTTTCTCAAAATTTTATTCTTATTGAAAATTTTCTTAAAATTTTATTACTATAGAAAATTTTCTCAAAAATTTATTTCTATAGAAAATTTTATCAAAATTTTATTTCTATAGAAAATTTTGTCAAAAATTTATTTCTATAGAAAATTTTGTCAAAATTTTATTTCTATAGAAAATTTTGTCGAAATTTTATTTCTATAGAAAATTTTGTCAAAATTTTATTTCTATAAAAAATTTTCTCAAAATTTTATTTCTATAGAAAATTTTGTCAAAATTATATTTCTATAGAAAATTTTGTCAACATTTTTTTCTATAGAAAAGTTTTGCAAAATTTTATTTCTACTCAAAATTTTATTTCTATAGAAAATTTTGTCAAAAGTTTTTTCTATAGAAAATTTACTCAAAATTGTATTTCTATAGAAAATTTTGTCAAAATTTTATTTCTGTAGAAAACGTTATCAAAATTTTATTTTCATAGAAAATTTTGTCAAAAAATTGTTTCTATAGAAAATTTTCTCAAAATGTTATTCTTATAGAAAATTTTCTTAAAATTTTATTGCTATAGAACATTTTCTCACAAATATATTTCTATAGAAAATTTTATCAAAATTTTATTTCTATAGAAAATTCTGTCAAAATTTTATTTCTATAGAAAATGTTGTCAAATTTAATTTCTATAAAAATTTTGTCAAAATTTTATTTCTATAGGAAATGTTGTCAAAATTTAATTTCTATAAAAATTTTGTCAAAAATTTATTTCTATAGAAAATTTTGGCAAAATTTTATTTCTATAAAAAAATTTTGCAATATTTTGTCAAAATTTTATTTCTCAACACAATTTTGTCAAAATTTTATTTCTATAAAAAAATTTTGCAATATTTTGTCAAAATTTTATTTGTACAGAAAATTTTGTCAAAATTTTATTTCCATAGAAAATTTTATCAAAAATGTATTTCTATAGAAAATTTTTGCAAAATTTTATTTCTTTCTACTGAAAAGTGTGTCAAAATTTTATTTCTATAGCAAATTTTGTTAAAATTTTATTTCTATAGAAATTTTTTGCAAAATTTTATTTCTATAGAAAATTTGTCAAAATTTTATTTCTGCAGAAAATTTTGTCAAAATTTCATTTCTGTAGAAAATTGTGTCACAATTTTAATGAAGTTCTGAACAGAGAAAGAATAGTTTTATATACCCTCAATAATTTGCAATTATTTACAAATTAATCCATGAAAGTTAATATGTTTTTGAGATCAAATTAAATCATTTAGGCAACAAAAGAATTGATTAATTACTGTTTGGTTTTTATTACAAAAGATTCCGTTTTCATTTTCATTTTCATTCCCGTTTCCTTTTCTTGTTTGCATTCATTAAATTTTTTTCTTTGGTTTTGGTTTCATTTTTGATTCGCCTTAAGGAAGAACAGATTGTTTATTTCCAATAATGTTGCCCTTCGTTGTTGTCAAACAGTTAACACATTTCTTTCATGAACCCAATATAAACAAAACTACACAACAAAGAAAATGAAATTTATCAAAGTATCGGAGAATTACAAAACCAAACCATATAAAACAACACGATACCGAAAACCAGTAAAGGCAACAAAGTAAAGTGAAGCAAAAAGAGATAAAGTAACAGTTAAAATATTTTTTTTGAGGTTTCTTTTTCAATCAGAGTCTGCAACTGGAATTGTAAATGACTCGGTCCTTATACTAAGGATATCAAAGTAATGCTCTAAGGATTCGATTTTCTTTTCCTCTTTTTTAGAGTGATGACCTTATTGGATATGGAGAGTTTTTTTTTTGTTATCGTATGGGATGCAGTTAGGCCGATTTTTTCTGATTCCCAAATTGTTTTTTTTTTCTTTCATTCTCGCATAAAGGGAATAAGCCGTTTCTTAGGTCATATACAATTTATTCGGGACATAGATGTGAAGCCAGTACTAACACATTCCATTGTATTTGAGAACATGCAAATGCAAGAGTTGCACTTTTTCAATTAGTGTTGAGAAAATTACGAGGATTGCTTTTTAGTTATGGGAAAATTTGTTTTATACTTGATTTTCTGAAACCTCTGACCTCAAACATTTTCAAAAAGTTGCACTTTTTCTACTATAGTTTCAATATGTTTTTTCGACAAAAAATTAAATAATTAAATATATATAAAATTCTTAGTCTATTTTTAACCTGCTTGTAACAAAAAAGTTAAAATTACCCATTTAAAATATAAAAAACGTGTGTTATAAAAAAAAATTGAATTAAAAGAACTTCCTGTGAAGTTAAAATAAGGAAAATATTTGGTGTAAAATACTCTTCAATACTAGGTACTAATTTTGACAAAATTTTCTATAGAACTAAAATTTTGACAAAATTTTCTATAGAAAGTAAATTGTCATAAAATTTTTCACAGAAAAAAAATTGACAAAATTTTTCATAAAAAAAAATTTTACAAAATTTTCTATAGAAAAAAATTTTTGACAAAATTTCCTATAGGAATAAAATTTTGTCAAAATAAAATGTTGACAAAATTTTCTGTAGAAATAACATTTTTTATAGAAATAAAATTTTGAAAAAATTTTCTACAGAAATAAAATTTAGAAAAAATTTTCTATAGAAATAAAATTTTGAAAAAATTTTTACAGAAATAAAATTTTCAAAAAATTTTCTACAGAAATAAAATTTTGAAAAAAATTTCTACAGAAATAAAATTTTGCCAAAATTTATTCTATAGAAAATTTTGTATAGAAATAAAATTTTCTATAGAAAAATTTTTTGACAAAACTTTCTATAGAAATAAAATTTTGAAAAAATTTTTACAGAAATAAAATTTTGAAAAAATTTTCTACAGAAATAAAATTTTGAAAAAATTTTCTACAGATATAAAATTTTGTCAAAATTTATTCTATAGAAAAGTTTGTATAGAAATAAAATTTTCTATAGAAAAATTTTTGACAAAACTTTCCATGGAAATAAAACTGTCCATAGAAATAACATTTTGAAAAAATTTTCTATAAAAATAAAATTCTGATCAAATATTCTATAAAAATACAAATTTTGGAAAAAAGGCCTACAGAAATAAAAATTTGAAAAAAAAAAATGATATGGAACGAAAATTTTGACGAAATTTTCTATAGAAATAAAATTTTGATAAAATTTCTATGGAAGTAAAATTTTTACAAAATTTTCTATAGAAATAAAATTTTGACAAAATTTTCTTTAGAAATAAAATTTTCTATAAAAATAAAATTTTGAAAAAAATTTTATACAGAAATAATATTTTTGAAAAATTTTCTACAGAAATAAAATTTTAATAAAATTTTCTACAGAAATAAAATTTTGGCAAAATTTATTTTATCAAAATTTTATTTCTATAGAAAATTTTGTCAAATTTTTTTTCTATAGAAAATTTTGTCAATTTTTTTTTTCTATAGAAAATTTTATCAAAATTTTATTTGTATACAAAATTTTCTGTAGAACAAATTTTGACAAAATTTTATTCCTGTAGAAAATTTTTTCAAAATTTTATTTCTATAGAAATTTTTTTCTAAATTTTATTTATATAGAAAATTTTTTTTAAAATTTTATTTGTATAGAAAATGTTATTTCTAAAGAAAATTTTGTCTACCTTTTTTTTTGTCAAAATTTATTTCTATAGAAAATTTTTGCAAAATTTTATTTCTATAGAAAATTTTGTCAAAATTTAATTTCTACAGAAAATTTTGTAAAAATTTTATTTCCATTGAAAATTTTTTCAAAATTTAATTTCTATCGAAAATGTTGGCAAAATTGGCCAATAAAATTTTCGATAGAAATTAATTTTTGAGAAAATATAGGAATAAAATTTTGACAAAATTTTCGGTAAAAATAAAATTTTGACAACGTTTTCTATAGAAATAACATTTTGGCAAAATTTTCTATAGAAACAAAAAAATGACAAAATTTTCTATAGAAATAAAGTTTTGACAAAATTTTCTATACAAATAAAATTTTGAGAAAAATTTTCTATACAAATAAAATTTTGACAAAATTTCAATACAAATTAAATTTTGAGAAAATTTTCTACAGAAACAAAATTTTGAATTTTTTTTTAGAAATGAAATTTTGATAACATTTTCAAAAAGAAAAAAATTGATAAAATTTTCTATGTTAATAAAATTTTGTCAAAATTTTCTACAGAAATAACATTTTGAGGAAATTTTCCATAGAAATAAAACTTTGACAAAATTTTCCATAGAAATAAAATTTTGACAAAATAAAAAAAATAAAAAATTCTGTATAGAAATAAAAATTTGACAACATTTGCCATAGAAATAAAAATTTGACAAAATTTTCTTTAGAAATAACATTTACTATAGAAATAAAATTTCTACAGAAATACAATTTGGAAAAAAATTCTATAGGAAAAAATTTTCTATAGAAATAAAACTTTGCTAATTTTCTATAGAAATAAAATTTATTTCTATATAAAATTTTTCTCAAAATTTTATTTGTATAGAAAATTTTCTTAAAATTTTATTTCTATAGAAAGTTTTGTAATTTTTTTTGTTTCTATAGAATATTTAGTCAGAATTTTATTTTCTATAAAAATAACATTTTAAAAAATTTTTCTACAGAAATAAAATTTTGACAAAATTTTCTATAGAATAGAATTTTGACAAAATTTTCTATAGAAATGAAGTTTGACAAAATTTTCTATAGAAATAAAATGTTGACATTTTCTATAGAAATAAAGTTTGACAAAATTTCCTATGGAAATAAAATATTGATAAAATTGTCTATAAAAGGAAAATTTTCGATATAAATGTAATTTCGATAAAAAATTTGTACAGAAATAAAATTTTGACAAAATTTTCCATAGAAATAAAATTTTGGCAACATTTTCCATAGAAATAAAAATTTGACAAACTTGTCTATAGAAATAAAATTTTGAGAAAATTTTCTATTGAAAAAAATGTTCACAAAATTTCCTATTGAAATGAAATTTTAACAAGATATCTTATAATCATTAAAAATTTCCTTCAAGAAAAAAATTTTTAAATTTGAAAGATGTTTGGTAACGTTTTCTTCAAATTGCGGTAGGGTAGTTTTGGCACGAGTGGCAACCGTGGTTGCAGCTCTGCCGTAAAGTTTAATATTTTTGAGGTCATACGTAATCAGAACGATTTGACATACCAGAAGCATTTGTGTTGTTTGCAGCATCTTAGAAGATGCTGTAAAAAATGAAATTAAATTGGGAACATTATCGTGTGATTTTAAAAAACAACCGTCGAACGGATCGCTCTTCATCACAACAATGTGAGCTCTCGCATTTGTTTGTCCATATCTTTTTGTGGGAATTTATTTCATATCTGAAATGTAAATGAAATTAATTTTTATGAATATTTTCCAAATCAACCTCGTACAAGGCTTCCAATATCATGACTAGCTTCCATTGAATACATGTGCGTTGAATTCTTCTCGACAATTGGAGTGCACCATTAGCTGTATCATCATCACTGACATTATTCACAGAAGTTGCAATGTCAATGTCATTTATCAGTATTGTCACATATCCATACGAACAAGTTGCTTCCCAATGCAAAACAGGGATTTTTCCAAAGACAGGCAATATTTCGCCTATTGGCAGTTAAATCGACAAACACAAGCTGTTACAGCTGTTAACTGTGTTGCTAATTGATGCGATTTTAATTGAGGTTCAAGACAATTTTCAATTTGTCTTGAATATTGACATATTTGACATGTCACAGTCGACAAAGTTTATGCTACTACGGAGACCGAAAGTGAATTTCCAACGGGAGTAATTGGCCAGAGGAGAAGATGGTTATTTTTTTTTTGTAGTTTTCTTCTATGTTTGCATGTAGTCGGTATAGATCTTTTGTTTTAGTTTTCCGTTTTTCCCTATCCTTGTGTCAGTTTTGATGTGTTTGAAAAGTTTTTAGTTTCAAGGCCTTGGGAGCTGGCATTTCAAACAAAAGGATTCTTTTTTTTTCTTTTTGTTTTGTGTGTTCTTTTTATGTGAAATGACCAGAAGTTTGAAATACAATCGAAAATTAATGACCTTAAATTGATATTTAATACCAGTTTTAGGCAGACATGGGTTTACTTATATTGATAGAAAAAAAATTAAGTCTGAGGAAAATTTGAAATTTTAAGTGAAAAAAGGGTTCCCGAATTTGTAACAAAATGTCTCAAAACTTTTATTAACATCAAATGTCCATTAATTTGTCATTAAGTTTTCATCTTCATTCTCCACGGTGACGGTGACTAACAAACAAGGCTCTGAAATGGTTTGCCTAAATAATAAAATATAAAAAAATATATAATTTTCTATAGAAATACAATTTTGACAAGATTTTCTATAGAAATAATATCATTTTTAGATAATTTTCAAAAAAAAAAAATTAATAATTTCTATAAAATTAAAATTTTCTATAGAAATAAAATTTTGATAAATTTTCTATAGAAATAAAATTTTGTAAAAATTTGTATAGAAATAAAATTTTGAGAAAATTTGTATAGAAATAAAATTTTGATAAATTTTCTATAGAAATAAAATTTTGACAAAATTTTCTATAGAAATAAAATTTTTAGAAAAATTTCAAAAATTTTGTTTTTTTTATAACATCTATAAAACTAAATTTTTCTATAGAAATAAATTTTTGAGAAGATTTCCTATAGAAATAAAGTTCCAAAAACAATAAATAAAAATAAAAAATAATATTTTCAGTAAAGGCTCTATTGAAATAAAATTTTGAAAAATTTTCTATACAAATAACACTTTCAGAAAGTTTATTATAAGAATAAAATTTTCTGAAAATTTTCTATAGAAATAAAATTCTCAGAAAATTTTCTATAGAAATAAAATTTTCAGAAAATTTTCTATAGAAATATAATTTTTACAAATTTTTCTATAGAAATAAAATTTTCAGAAAATTTTCGTTAGAAATAAAATGTTAAGAAAACTTTTTATAGAAATAAAATTTTAAAATTTTTTTTATAGAAATAAAAGGTTTATAAAATTGTTATAAGTATAAAATTTTCTATAGAAATAACATAAAATTGTCTGTAGAAATGAAATTCTCAGAAAATTTTCTATAGAAATAAAATTCTCAGAAAATTTTCTATAGAAATAAAATCTTGAAAAAAATTTCTATAAAAATAAAATTTTGAAAAAAAATTCCATAGAAATAAAATTGTGGGAGAACTTGATAGACATAAAGTTTGAGATAATTTTTTATAGAAATAAAATTTTTAGAAAATTTTCTATAGAAATAAAATTTTGAAAAAGAAATACAATTTTCCGAAAAATTTCTTTAGAAATAAAATTTTAAGAAAACTTTTTATAGAAATAAAATTTTTAAAAATTTTTTATAGAAATAAAAGGTTCATAAAATTGTTATAAGAATAATATTTTCTATAGAAATAACATTTTCAGAAAATTTGCTATGGAAATAAAATTCTCAGAAAATTTTCTATAGAACTAATATTTTCAGAAAATTTTCTATAGAAATAAAAATGTCTACAGAAATAAAATTTTTAGGGAATTTTCTATAAAAATAAAATTTTCAGAAAATTTTCTATCGAAATAAAATTTTCAGAAAATTTGTTATATAAATAAAATTCGCAATTGTTTTATAAAATTTTAAGACAATTTTCTATACAAATAACACTTTCAGAAAGTTTATTATAAGAATAAAATTTTCTGAAAATTTTCTATAGAAATCAATTTCTCAGAAGATTTTCTATAGAAATAAAATTTAAAAAAAAAATTCTATAGAAATACAATTTTCAGAAAATTTTCTATAAAAATAAATTTGTGAAAAAAATGTCTATAAAAGTAAAATTTTGAAAAAAATTTCCATAGAAATAAAATTGTGGGAGAACTTGATAGACATAAAGTTTTGAGATAATTTTCTATAGAAATAAAATTTTCAGAAAATTTTCTAAAGAAATATAATTTTTACAAATTTTGCTATAGAAATAAAATTTTGACAAAATTTTGAATAAGAAATACAATTTTCAGAAATTTTTCTTTAGAAATAAAATTTTAAGAAAACTTTTTATAGAAATAAAATTTTTTTTTATAGAAATAACAGGTTCATAAAATTGTTATAAGAATAAAATTTTCTATAGAAATAAAATTTTCAGAAAATTTTCTTTAGAAATAAAATGTTAAGAAAACTTTTTATAGAAATAAAATTTTAAAATTTTTTTATAGAAATAAAAGGTTTATAAAATTGTTATAAGTATAAAATTTTCTATAGAAATAACATAACATTTTCTGTAGCAATAAAATTCTCAGAAAATTTTCTATAGAAATAAAATTGTCAGAAAAATTTCTATAGAAATAAAATTTTGACAAAATTTTGAAAAAGAAATACAATTTTCAGAAAATTTTCTTTAGAGATAAAATTTTAAGAAACCTTTTTAAAGAAATAATATTTTTTTTATAGAAATAAAAGGTTTATAAAATTGTTATAAGAATAAAATTTTCTATAGCAATAACATTTTCAGAATATTTTCTATGGAAATAAAATTATCACAAAATTTTCTATAGAACTAACATTTTCAGAAAAGTTTCTATAGAAATAAAATATGCAGAAAATTTTCTATAGGAATAAATATTTAGAAAACGTTCTATAGAAATAAACTTTTCCGAAAATGTTCTATAGAAATAAAAATTTCTACAGAAATAAAATTTTTAGAAAATTTTCTATAAAAATAAAATTTTCAAATTTTTAGAAAATTTTCTATAAAAATAAAATTTTCAGAAAATTTGTTATAGAAATAAAATTCGCAATTGTTTTATAAAATTTTAAGAAAATTTTCTATACAAATAACACTTTCAGAAAGTTTATTATAAGAATAAAATATTCTGAAAATTGCATATAGAAATAAAATTCTCAGAAAATTTTCTATAGAAATAAAATTTTTAAAAAAATTTCTATAGAAATGCAAGTTTCAGAAAATTTTCGATAGAAATAAATTTTTGAAAAAAATGGCTATAAAAATAAAATTTTGAAAAAAATGTCTATACAAATAAAATTTTGAAAAAATTTTCCATAGAAATAAAATTGTGGGAGAACTTGATAGACATAAAGTTTTGAGATAATTTTCTATAGAAATAAAATTTTTATAAAATTTTCTAAAGAAATATAAATTTTACAAATTTTTCTATAGAAATAAAATTGTCAGAAAAAATTCTATAGAAATAAAATTTTGACAAAATTTTGAAAAAGAAATACAATTTTCAGAAAATTTTCTTTAGAAATAAAATTTTAAGAAAACTTTTTATAGAAATAAAATTTTAAAAATTTTTTTATAGAAACAAAAAGATTCATAAAATTGTTATAACTACAAAATTTTCTATAGAAATAACATTTTCAGAAAATTTTCTATGGAAATAACATTTTCAGAAAATTTTCTATAGAAATAACATTTTCAGAAAATTTTCTATAGAAATAAAATTTGCAGAAAATTTTCTATAGGAATAAATATTTAGAAAACGTTCTATAGAAATAAGGTTTTCCGAAAATGTTCTATAGAAATAAAAATTTCTACAGAAATAAAATTTTTAGAAAATCTTCTATAAAAATAAAATTTTCAGAAAATTTTCTATAGAAATAAAATTTTCTGAAAATTTGTTATATAAATTTTAATAAAAATTTCTACAGAAATAAAATTTTTAGAAAATTTTCTATAAAAATAAAATTTTCAGAAAATTTTCTATAGAAATAAAATTTTCAGAAAATTTGTTATAGAAATAAAATTTACAATTTTTTTATAAATTAAAAAAAAAATTCTATGCAAATAATACTTTCAGAAAGTTAATTATAAGAATAAAATTTTCTGAAATTTTTCTATCGAAATAAAATTCTCAGAAAATTTTCTATAGAAATACAATTTTCAGAAAATTTTCTATAGAAATAAATTTTTGAAAAAAATGTCTATAAAAATAAAATTTTGAAAAAATTTTCGATAGAAATAAAATTATGGGAGAACTTGATAGACATAAAGTTTTGAGATAATTTTCTATAGAAATAAAATTTTCAGAAAATTTTCTAAAGAAATATAATTTTTACAAATTTTCCTATGGAAATAAAATTGTGAGAAAAATTTCTATAGAAATAAAATTTTGACAAAATTTTGAAAAAGAAATACAATTTCAGAAAATTTTCTTTAGAAATAAAATTTTAAGAAAACTTTTTATAGAAATAAAATTTTTAAAATTTTTTTATAGAAATAAAAGGTTCATAAAATTGTTATAAGAATAAAATTTTCTATAGAAATAACATTTTCAGAAAATTTTGTATAGAACTAACATTTTCAGAAAATTTTCTATAGAAATAAAATTTACAGAAAATGTTCTATAGGAATAAATATTTAGAAAACGTTCTATAAAAATAAAGTTTTCCGAAAATGTTCTATAGAAATAAAAATTTCTAAAAAAATAAAATTTTTAGGAAATTTTCTATAAAAATAAAATTTTCAGAAAATTTTTTATAAAACTAAAATTCGCAATTTTTTTTATAAAATTTTAAGAAAATTTTCTATAAGAATAAAATTTCAGAGAATTTTCTGTAGAAATAAAATTTTGATGAAATTTTCTGCAGAAATGAAATTTTGAGAAAATTTTCTATAAAAATATAATTTTCAGAAAAAATTTTTACAGAAATAAAATTCTAAATTTTTTGTTTTAATAAAAAGTATTCTATAAGAATACAATTTCAGAGAATTTTCAGTAGAAATAACATTTTGTTATAAATTTATAGACATACATTTTTAAGAAAATTTTCTATAGATATAAAATTTAAGAAAATTTTCTATAGAAACGAAATTTTGAGAATATTTTGGATAGAAATAACTAATAATTTTGTATCGAAAACTAATTCAAAGATAATGATTTTTTCATAATTTTTTGATATATATTTAATTTATATACCAAAAAAGAAAAATAAATAAATAAATATCGAAAGATTTTACTCTACATTTTCTCCCTAAAATAAAAAATTTAATAACCTCAATGTTTTTTGTTTTAATAACTTCCCCATATATAAACTGTTGTTAGGTCTTTCATAAGATTAATGTAAAAACCCTTTTTTGAATTCCTAATGAATGTCTTATTTTAGAACTTACCTGCATCAATTGTGTCAATATTTTGTAGCACCACACAAATCACTGCCACTCCAAGCCAACCATAAAGGCTGGCTAAACGCCTTCTCTTAAAGCTACGTCTTCGATTTGTGGTATACATCTGGAACATTTTGTTTCCCAATGATGAATAACTGCAATGATGATTATGGTCAAATGGTCTTATGTCCATTGTGGAAAATATTTTGTTATGGTTGTTGATGTTGACCAAATCTTAAACCACACACACACAACTGAAAAAAAATATGTAGAATTGAAAGAGGGAATTTTTAAAATAATGAAATAAATTTTAATCTTTATTATTTACTGACTTTTAAACTGACAAATTATGAAATAAACACTTTTTTACTACACAAAAAAAATTGTTATAAATTTTATAACCAAGCAGAAAAATGTTTAACAAAATTTTCTATACAAATAAAATGTAATAAAATTTCCTTTTAAAATAAAATTTTGGCAAACTTTTTTATAGAAATACAATTTTGACAAAATCTTCTATATAAATAAAATTTGAACAAAACTTTCTTTAAATTCAATATTTTAATTTTCGTTTTATTATAGTATCAAAGTCTCATGGTATACAGATTTTTTTTTTAAATTTGATAGAATTTTCTTTAAATGTTGGTAGATTATTTTTGGCTTGCCCCTCATGCCAAAAATAATCTACCAACATGCCAAAAATAATCTACCGTGAATACTGGTTCCTGTCTCAATTGCAATCGATATGTAACATGATGATCGACAATCTCAGTCAATTTTGACAAAATTTTATTTTGTATAGAATATTTTGTCAAAATTTAGTTTGTACAGAAATTTTTTTCAAAATTTTATTTTGTATAGAAAATTTTATCAAAATTTTATTTTGTGTAGAAAAATTTATCAAAATGTTTGTATAGAAAAATTTGTCAAAATTTTTTTTTGTAAAGAAAAATTTGTCAAAATTTTATTTTGTATAGAAAATGGTGTCAAAATTTGTCAAACACGGTTGCCAATCGTGCTAAAAAACATACCGAACCAAAAAATCTTATTTTGCAAAGTTTTATTTCTATAGAAAATTTTGACAACAATTTATTTTGTATAGAAAATTTCGTCAAAATTTTATTTTGTATAAAAAATTTTGCTAAAATTTTATTTTGTATAGAAAATTTTATCAAAATGTTTGTATAGAAAAATTTGTCAAAAAAAATTTTTTTATATAGAAAATTTTGTCAAAATTTTTTTATATAGAAAATTTTGTCAAAATTTTATTTTGTATTGAAAATTTTATCAAAATGTTTGTATAGAAAATTTTGTCAAAATTTTATTTTGTATAGAAAAATTTGTTAAAATTTTATTTTGTATAGAAAATTTTGTAAAATCTAATTTTGTATAGAAAACTTTGTCAACATTTTATTTTATATAGAAAAGTTTGTCAAAATTTGTCAAATACGGTTGCCACTTGTGCCAAAAAACCTACCAAACCAAAAAATCTTATTTTACAAAATTTTATTTCAATAGAAAATTTTGTCAACAATTTGTTTTGAATAGAAAGTTTTGTCAAAATTTTATTTTGTATAGACAATTTTGTTAAAATTGTATTTTCTATAGAAAATTCTCTTAAATTTTTTTTGTATAGAAAGTTTTGTCAAAATTCTTTTTTGTATAGAAAATTTTGTAAAAATGTTATTTTGTATAGAAAATTTTGTCAAAATTTCATTTTGTATAGAAAATTTTATTAAAATTTAATTTTGTATAGAAAAGTTTGTCAAAATTTTATTTTGTGTAGAAACTTTTGTCAAAATTTGTCAAACACGGTTGCCACATGTGCCAAAAACCTACCAAACCAAAAAATCTTATTTTGCAAAATTTTATTTCTAAAGAAAATTTTATCAACAATTTATTTTGTATAGAAAATTTTGTCAAAATTCTATTTTGTATACAAAATTTTGTCAAAATTTTATTTTGTATAGAAAATTTTGTTAAAATTTTATTTTCTATAGAAAATTTTATTAAATTTTTTTTGTATAGAAAATTTTGCCAACATTTTATTTTCTATAGAAAATTTTGTTAAAATTTTATTTTGTGTAGAAAATTTTGTCAAAGTTTTATTTTGTATAAAAAATTTTGTTAAAATTTTATTTTGTAAAAAAATTTGTTAAAATTTTATTTTGTATAGAAAATTTTGTCAAAATTTTATTTTTTACAGAAAATTTTGTCAAAATTTTATTTTGTATAGAAAATTTTGTCAAAATTTTATTTTGTATAGAAAATTTTGTCAAAATTTTATTTTGTATAGGAAATTTTGTCAAAATTTTATTGTGTATAGAAAATTTTGAAAATTTTTATTTTGTATATAAAACTTTGTCAAAATTTTATTTTAAATGGAAAATTTTGTCAAAATTTTAGTTTGTATAGAAAGTTTTGCCATAATTTTTTTTGGATAGAAAATTTTGTTAAAATATTATTTTGTATAGACAATTTTGTCAGCATTTTATTTTGTATAGAAAATTTTATTTGCCATTGAATTTTTTTTTTAATTTTGTTGTTTATAGAAAATTTTGTCAAAATTTTATTTTGTATAGAAAATTTTGTTAAAATTCTATTTTGTATAGAAAATTTTGTCATAATTTTATTTTCCATAGATTTTTTTTTTGTTTTTATAGAAAATTTTGTCAAAATTTTATTTTGTATAGAAAATTTTGTTAACATTTTATTTTGTATAGAAAAATTTGTCAAAATTTTATTTTCCATTGATTTTTTTTTGTTTTTTTTTTTATAGAAAATTTTTGTCAAAATTTTATTTTGTATAGACAATTTTGTTAACATTTTTTTTGTATAGAAAAATTTGTCAATATGTTTTTTTGTTAGAAAAATTGTTTAAAATTGTATTTTGTATAGAAAACTTTGTCAAAATTTTATTTTATAAAGAAAGTTTTGTCAAAATTTAATTTTGTATTGAAAATTTAGTCAACATATTGTTTTGTATAGAAAATTTTTGTCATAATTTCATTTTGCATTGACAATTTTTTTAAAATTTTATTTTGTATAGAAAATTTTGTCGAAATATAGAAAATTTTGTAAAAAAATTTATTTTGCATAGGACATTTTGTAAAATTTTGTCAATTTTTTTTTTGTATAGAAAATTTTGTCAACATTTTATTTTGTATAGAAATTTTGTCCAAAGTTTAATTTGTATAGAAAATTTTGTTTTGTAAGAAAATTTTATTAAAATTTTAGTTTGCATAGAATATTTTGTCAAAATGCTTTTTATTAAGAAAAATTTTTCAACATTTTATTTGGTATAGAAATTTTTGTCAAAATTTAATTTAATAAAATTTTTGGAAATTTTATTTTATATAGAAGATTTTGTATTTTTTTTTTTTTTTTTGTATCAAAAAATTTAGTTAAAATTTTATTTTGTGCAAAACATGTTGTCAAAATTTTATGTTGTATAGAACATTTTGTCCAAATTTTATTTTGTAGTGAAAATTGTGTTAAAATTATAATTTGTATAGAAAGTTGAAAAAAATTTGTATTTTGTATAAAATGTGGATTTACACACCCTAAAAAATTTTGTCTAATTTTTATATTGTGTAGATATATTTTTCAAAATGTTATTTTTTATAGAAAATTAAAGAAAATTAGCACAACAAACACAATATTTTTCTTTTTCTTTTTTTTTGAATGTAGTATAAAGTATCAAATCCAAACCTCGTATTATTTTTGTCAAAGAAAATTTTAATATTTGATCCATGGTGGTGGTGGTGATGGATTTCTAAGATTTTTTATTTATTTATCACTATACCAAGTTTTTCTATGATCTCATGATTTTCTTCCTTGTCAAAAAATATTCTCTCCGTTGGGAATATTTCAAATTAATAGCTTCATTGTACGTTTAACCTTGAGCAATATTCCATTCACGTTCACACTTTCACAATCATAATTAAATAATCTAAAGTCAAAATATTATGAAAATATTTATGCAGTAGACCACCATGAATATCTCATAATCTTGTTCTTGGTCACTCCCATTTAGCATATTAAAGTCTAATTTAAAGTTTAAAATGAAATCCATTTTTCTCACTTCTACTCTATGATGCTATGATGATAATTTAATTTCGGTTGCCATCATCATCCATCCATCCATCCATTCAGCAGCATCATCATCGTCATTATTGTCATTGTTTTACAATAAAGTGTTTTGTAGTGCATAGACCGATTTGATGTGGTCAAAAATGATTTTAAAGTGGACCGCCCCTCTTAGACCCACGAATTTGTCTGCCAAATGTGCAAAAATTGCGGAAATTGTCATTAGCAGTCGGTGTTAGAACATTTATTCATGGTTCTTGGACATTTGCTATGCGGGTATTTTTTCCCACTGGTGTTTATGGGCTGACAATTTTGTTTGCCGAACAACTCATTTAGAACTATGCTACCGATGCTATTTAGAATGTGGCAAAAAAAAATAGGATATTGGTCGTATAAATTGAGTTCTATACCATGGAAAAAATGATATGCCCTTAACAAATCTCTGCTCTCAAGGATAAGGTAGTGAACAGTGATTGGAGGGTTCATAATTTCAACGATAGAATCAAACAAGTATATATGGCCGTAAGTTCGGCTAGGCCGAATCTTATGTATATCATATAAAGGGTGATTCTTTTGAGGTTAGGATTTTCATGCATTAGTATTTGACAGATCACGTGGGATTTCAGACATGGTGTCAAAGAGAAAGATGCTCAGTATGCTTTGACATTTCATCATGAATAGACTTACTAACGAGCCACAACGTCGAATTTTCAGTGAATGGGCCCTAGAAAAGTTGGCAGAAAATCCGCTTTTTTATCGACAAATCTTGTTCAGCGATGAGGCTCATTTCTGGTTGAATGGCTACGTAAATAAGCAAAATTGCCGCATTTGGAGTGAAGAGCAACCAGAAGCCGTTCAAGAACTGCCCATGCATCCCGAAAAATGCACTGTTTGGTGTGGTTTGTACGCTGGTGGAATCATTGGACCGTATTTTTTCAAAGATGCTGTTGGACGCAACGTTACGGTGAATGGCGATCGCTATCGTTCGATGCTAACAAACTTTTTGTTGCCAAAAATGGAAGAACTGAACTTGGTTGACATGTGGTTTCAACAAGATGGCGCTACATGCCACACAGCTCGCGATTCTATGGCCATTTTGAGGGAAAACTTTGGAGAACAATTCATCTCAAGAAATGGACCGGTAAGTTGGCCACCAAGATCATGCGATTTGACGCCTTTAGACTATTTTTTGTGGGGCTACGTCAAGTCTAAAGTCTACAGAAATAAGCCAGCAACTATTCCAGCTTTGGAAGACAACATTTCCGAAGAAATTCGGGCTATTCCGGCCGAAATGCTCGAAAAAGTTGCCCAAAATTGGACTTTCCGAATGGACCACCTAAGACGCAGCCGCGGTCAACATTTAAATGAAATTATCTTCAAAAAGTAAATGTCATGGACCAATCTAACGTTTCAAATAAAGAACCGATGAGATTTTGCAAATTTTATGCGTTTTTTTTTAAAAAAAGTTATCAAGCTCTTAACAAATCACCCTTTACTACCACCACATACCAAATTGCAACCAGATCGGATGAATTTTGCTTCTCCAAAAGGCACCGGAGGTCAAATCTGGGGATCGGTTTATATGGGGGCTATATATAATTATGGACCGATGTGGACCAATTTTTGCGTGGTTATAAAATACCATATACTAACACCATGTACGCAATTTCAGCCGGATCGGATGAAATTTGCTTCTCTTAGAGGCTCCGCAAGCCAAATCGGGGGATCGGTTTATATGGGGGCTATATTTAATTATGGACCGATTTCGACCAATTTTTGCATGGCCATTAGAGACCATATACTAACACCATGTACCAAATTTCAACCGGATCGGATGAAATTTGCTTCTCTTAGAGGCTCCGCAAGCCAAATCGGGCGATCGGTTTATATGGGGGCTATATATAATTATGGACCGATGTGAACCAATTTTTGCGTGGTTATTAAAGACCGTATACTAACACCATGTACCAAATTTCAGCCGGATCGGATGAAATTTGCTTCTCTTAGAGGCTCCGCAAGCCAAATCAGGGGATCGGTTTATATGGGGGCTATATAATTATGGACCGATGTGGACCAATTTTTGCGTGGTTATTAAAGACCATATACTAACACCATGTACCAAATTTCAGCCGGATCGGATGAAATTTGCTTCTCTTAGAGGCTCCGCAAGCCAAATCGGGGGATCGGCTTATATGGGGGCTATATATAATTATGGACCGATGTGGACCAATTTTGGCCATATACTAATACCATGTACCAACTTTCAGGCGGATCGGATGAAATTTGCTTCTCTTAGAGGCTCCGGAAGCCAAATCTGTTGATAGGTTCATATGGGGGCTATACGTTAAGGTGGACAGATATGGCCCATTTGCAATACCATCCGACCTACATCAATAACAACTACTTGTGCCAAGTTTCAAGTCTATAGCTTGTTTCGTTCGGAAGTTAGCGTGATTTCAACAGACGGACGGACATGCTTAGATCGACTCGGAATTTCACCACGACCCAGAATATATATACTTTATGGGGTCTTAGAGCAATATTTCGATGTGTTACAAACGGAATGACAAAGTTAATATACCCCCATCCTATGGTGGAGGGTATAAAAATAGGCTTCAAATAGAGTACAGTGTAGCCGGTATCTATTGAAACTAACTTCAAGTTGTTATCATTTCTACACCGCCGCTCATCTGACAGATTTATTCCAATGACAGTTCATTATATTGTTTACAAATTACAAAATCATTTTGATCTATTGCATTCCAAAATAAAGTTATTTGTTTTGAAATCAAAATGTTCATCCCTGAAAGCAATTGTATTAGGCCGTACTACACTTCTTGTAGGGTATTTCCAATACATTATTGTGGCACAACAAATGGGCTATAAACACAATAACGATTTGTTTTAATGTTTGTCGAACACCTATTTGCTTAGTTTACAAATTTGGACAAACAACTTAAACAAATGTCTATTGTTTAAAAGTTACTGCTACATTAATGGTTACTAGTACACACAAAAAATTTTTTCTCTGATTCAATCACCAAATTAATTGATCCAATTAATTTTTTAATTGAAATGTCTTCAATCACGAAAATGATAGTATCAATCACAGTTTTAATTGGGCATAGAAAAAATTCTTGATTAAAAAATTAATTGATTTTTTCAGCAAAATTCAATTAATTTTTTAATTGATTCAATTAAAAATTTAATTGATGTTGATTGCAAAACGCAATTAATTTATTAATTAAAAAAGGTAACTATTTTTAATTACTTAGTTAGATTGGCTTAGAGTTTTTATTTGGATTAACAAATGATTGTTTGAAATACATTTTTAATTAAAAAAGTAAAAAAAATCAGCACTTTTTTAACTGAATTAGTCTTCCGAATTTGATTAAAAAGTTAATTGTATCAATTAATTTTTTAATTAAACATTTTAAAAATTTCAATCATTGACTTAATTAACTCAATGTTTCTATCATGATTAAAAAGTTAATTGTATCAATTAATTTATTAATTGAAAAAATTTTCAACTTCAATTAACTTTTTAATTGGAAATATTTTGGTGATATTTTTTTCTGTGTAATGTGCAATGGAAGTTCCTCCTCGAAATAGAAGTATTGTGTCTACACAGAAAAAAAGATGGGTTGGGGCAACCGATGTTATTGCCTACCTGTTTTTCATAGTTGCAGAAACTGTCAGTTCGAAAAAAAAATATTTCCTATGAGAAAGTTGTTTGAAGCTAAAAACTTCACATTAAATAATTAAATCAAAATTAAGTTACAATTAATTTTTTAATCAAATTCGGAAGACATAGTACACAAAAAAAATAATATCACCAAAATATTTTCATCGAAACGTTGATTGAAGTTGAAAACGTTTTCAATTGAAAAACAAGTAAGTAAAGTCTAAAGTCGGGCGGGGCCGACTATAATATATGTGTTACCATATAAACTCCTTCAAATTTGTTGGGAGTTATTATCAAAATCTATATTCCTATATACGAATATTTATATCTGAAACGATTTGGAGACAATTTTTTGTACTTCTACAAAATCTCTAGAATTAAAAATTAAATCGGCTAACACCCTGGAATGATGAAACACATACATATACATATGTATTCGAGATATAGGACAATTTGAGTAATATGTAAAATTTTTGCTACTCAGCAGTGGCGATTTTACAAAGATATTGGTCAAATCTCGCCAAGATATGTGGTCAATTGTGGGTTGTGATATATTATTTGGCCAATTCGGGTGATATTTCCACAAGTCGGAGCTTTATTTAAAATTCGACCATTCTGTGAAAAGTTTGGCATTACAGTGTGTAGAATATGACTACGATATGGGGAAATCATCACAGAATTTTGTGTAAAATGTGGGTATTTTGGCCATATTAGATTAAGATGACACACTTAAATAGCATAACATCCCAGCAAAAAAAGAGCTTGCAAAAAAAGAGTTTGGATCCCCAATCTGTGATCCGGAAGTAGTGCAAACTTGGATCATCTCCAATGAATTTTACACGGCCTTGTCATAGGACGGAAGTACTCCCTTTTTGGATCTTTTGCATTGCCTTAGAAGTTGTGCCCTGGAAGTTAATTTGAATGAAGAAATTTAAAAAGCGAAAAATTTTTTTTCAACCAATTTCACTTTTTTTTCAACCATATGTTTTATTACACTATTATTTTCCTATTATCTAATTTTTACAATTTGAACAACTTTTTCTTTCCGACCAGGACCATAACAGAACGCCTTAGCACACTCAGCCACAAACGCCATTGAACATAAAGCGTCGAAAGGTCAATTCAAATGTCTGTGATATGATCGTAATACGACACCAAGGAATAACATTCTATGAACGAAAAAATAAGAAACGCAGGTTCAAATCTAACCAGCGGCAATTTTTTTTATCAAATATTTCTCAAAAAAATTATTTTTTTATGTTATGCATCGTTTTTATTTTTTATTTTCGGCATATATTTTCGTATAAATATATTTTTTCCATTAAAAATCAAAAAAATAAATAAATAAATAAAAATTCTCGTACTTTGCAAAATCTTCTTAAAAGAACTTCCATGGAAGCGAAAAAGTCAAACGGCACAGGTTCAAATCCCAGCGGGGATGAAATTTATTTATTTTTTTTTATTATTATTATACCCTCCATCATAGGATGGGGGTATATTAACTTTGTCATTCCGTTTGTAACACATCGAAATATTGCTCTAAGACCCCATAAAGTATATATATTCTGGGTCGTGGTGAAATTCTGAGTCGATCTAAGCATGTCCGTCCGTCCGTCCGTCCGTCCGTCTGTTGAAATCACGCTAACTTCCGAACGAAACAAGCTATCGACTTGAAACTTGGCACAAGTAGTTGTTATCGATGTAGGTCGGATGGTATTGAAAATGGGCCATATCGGTCCACTTTTACGTATAGCTCCCATATAAAGGGACCCTCAGATTTGGCTTGTGGAGCTTCTAACAGAAGCATATTTCATCCGATCCGGCTGAAATTTGGTATATGGTGTTGGTATATGGTCTCTAACAACCATGCAAAAATTGGTCCACATCGGTCCATAATTATATACAGCCCCCATATAAACCGATCCCCAGATTTGGCTTGCGGAGCCTAAAAGAGAAGCAAATTTCATCCGATCCAGCTGAAATTTGGTATATGGTGTTGGTATATGGTCTCTAACAACCATGCAAAAATTGGTCCACATCGGTCCATAATTATATACAGCCCCCATATAAACCGATCCCCAGATTTGGCTTGCGGAGCCTAAAAGAGAAGCAAATTTCATCCGATCCGGCTGAAATTTGGTACATGATGTTGGTATATGGTCTCTAACAACCGTGCAAAAATTGGTCCATATCGGTCCATAATTATATATAGCCCCCATATAAGCCGATCCCCAGATTTGGCTTGTGGAGCCTCTAAGAGAAGCATATTTCATTCGATCCGGCTGAAATTTGGTACATGGTGTTGGTATATGGTCTCTAACAATCATGCAAAAATTGGTCCACATCGGTCCATAATTATATATAGCCCCCATATAAACAGATCCCCAGATTTGGCTTGCGGAGCCTCAAAGAGAAGCAAATTTCATCCGATCCGGCTGAAATTTGGTACATGATGTTGGTATATGGTCTCTAACAACCATGCAAAAATTGGTCCACATCGGTCCATAATTATATATAGCCCCCATATAAACCGATCTCCAGATTTGGCTTGCGAAGCCTCAAAGAGAAGCAAATTTCATCCGATCCGACTGAAATTTAGTACATGGTGTTGGTATATGGCCTCTAACAACCATGCAAAAATTGGTTCACATCGGTCCATAATTATATATAGCCCCCATATAAACCGATCCCCAGATTTGGCTTGCGGAGCCTCAAAGAGAAGAAAATTTCATCCGATCCGGCTGAAATTTGGTACATGATGTTGGTATATGGTCTCTAACAACCATGCAAAAATTGGTCCACATCGGTCCATAATTATATATAGCCCCCATATAAACCGATCCCCAGATTTGGCTTGAGGAGCCTCAAAGAGAAGCAAATTTCATCCGATCGGGCTGAAATTTGGTACATGATGTTGGTATGTGGTCTCTAACAACCATGCAAAAATTGGTCCACATCGGTCCATAACTATATATAGACCCCATATAAACCGATCTCCAGATTTGGCTTGCGAAGCCTCAAAGATAAGCAAATTTCATCCGATCCGCCTGAAATTTGGTACATGATATTGGTATATGGTCTCTAACAACCATGCAAAAATTGGTCCACATCGGTTCATAATTATGTATAGCCCCCATATAAACCGATCCCCAGATTTGGCTTGCGAAGTCTCCAAGAGAAGCAAATTTCATCCAATCCGGTTGTAATTTGGAACATGGTGTTAGTATATGATCTTTAACAACCGTGCCAGAATTGGTCCATATCGGTCCATAATTATATATAGCCCCCATATAAAACGTTCTCCAGATTTGACCTCCGGAGCCTCTTGGAGGAGCAAAATTCATCCGATCCGGCTCAAATTAGGAACGTGGTGTTAGTATATGGTCTCTAGCAACCATACCAAAATTGGTCCAATCACACAAAAATTGGTCCACATCGGTTCATAATCATGGTTGCCACTAGAGCCAAAAATAATCTACCATAATTTTATTTCTATAGAAAATTTTGTCAAAATTTTATTTCTAGATAAAATTTTGTTAAATTTTTATTCGGATCATAATAAATTTTTCATCATTGTCAAAATTTTATTTCTATAGAAAATTTTGTCAAAATTTTATTTCTATAGAAAATTTCGTCCAAATTTTATTCGGTTCATAATCATGGTTGCCACTCGAGCCAAAAATAATCTACCAAGATTTTATTTCTATAGAAAATTTTGTCAAAAGTTTATTTCTATAGAAAATTTTGTTAAAATTTTATTTCCGTAGAAATTTTTGTTAAAATTTTATTTCTGTAGAAAATTTTGTCAAAATTGTATGTCTACTTTGTCAAACTGAATTATATACGTATTGGATCGATCTTTTTTTATTTAATATATACCACGTATGGACTTACATACAATTTAGAAGATGGCGTTAGGAGGTTTTACGATACCTTGCCATCGGCAAGCGTTACCGCAACTTAAGTAATTCGATTCTGGATGACAGTGTTTAGAAGAAGTTTCTACGCAATCCATGATGGAGGGTACATAAGCTTCGGCCTGGCCGAACTTACGGCCGTATATACTTGTTTTTTACTAACATTGTGTTCCACCCTAGTGCATTAGCCGACTTAAATTTTGAGTCTATAGATTTTGTAGAAGTCTATCAACTTCTTCCAGATTGAGTGGTATTTAAATGTATGTATTTGGGACAAACGTGGTGCAGGGTATAATATAGTCGGCTCCGCCCGACTTTAGACTTTCCTTACTTGTTTATTTTTGTTTTATTAGTTTTCTATTTCTTTTTTTTTTGTAGAATTTAATTGTCCAAAATTTGTACTTAAAATAGCCTGATTGCGTTCTTTCTAATACTTGTCCAGAAGGACTGCATCGGAAGTGGAAAAAAATCATTGGGGGATTCCACGATGCGCTTTAGAAGAAATGTTTGTGGACTTGTCCAAAAGACTGCATTGGAAGTTGAAAAAACTCGATGGGGGATTCTAGGATGGGCTTTAAAAGAAATGTTTGTGGAAAAACTTCCAATTTTTTTGCTGGGATATTAAATTTATTCTCTGTGGAAACTATCGAGTCAATTGGAGGAAACTCCCATTGAAAATAGGTCTAAAATATGAAACATTTTACCATATTTCCCCTACTCTGGCGTACATATATATGGGACCAAATTTGACATGCATAGTTAGAATTATAATCCTGCTATCTCAGCAAAAAACGTAAATGGGATAAACTTTTTGGCCTCCGTGATCATATCGGTGTAAATCGGGCGAAAGATATATATTTTTTCAATATCAATGGCGATTGTCTTTGAGCCAATGTAAACCTCTGTGCCAAATTTGAGGACGATCAGACATAAACTGCGAGCTGTACTTTGCACACAAAATTACATATACGGACAGACGGACGGACAGACAGGCAGACTCAGAATTTAATTCTAAGACGATCGGTATACTACAAGATGGGTCTCAGACTTTTCCTTCTTGGCACTCGGTTTATATGGGGGCTATATATATTTATGGACCGATATGGACCACTTTTCGCATAGTTTTTAAACACCACCACGTACCAAATTTCAACCAGATCGGTTTAATTTTGCTTCTCCAAAAGGCACCGGAGGTCAAATCTGGGGATTGGTTTATATGGGGGCTATATATAATTATGGACTGATATGGACCAATTCCTGCATGGTTGTTAGAGACCATATACTAACACCACGTCCCAAATTTCAACAGAATCGGATGAATTTCGTTCATCCATAACTCTCCGGAGGTCAAATCTGGGGATCGGTTTATATGGGGGCTATATATAACTATGGACCGATGTGGACCAATTTTTGCATGGTTGTTGGAGACAATATACTAACACCATGTACCAAATTTCAACCGGATCGGATGAAATTTGCATTCTTAGAGGATCCGCAAGCCAAATCGAGGGATCGGTTTATACACTGAAAAAAATATTGTCGTGAGGTCAAAGATTTCATGTCTTTAAAATACGAATACAAATTTTGCTTAGCACGGGAGATGCATTTCTCTAAAATAAAGTTATTTTCCTTGTCCAAAAGTCGATAAACTTTTCAATGAAGTCGTATTGTCCTTATAATTAAGTGATTTGACTTAATAATTGGTATCTTAACGTGAAAGAAAAAATGTATAGGCTAAGGTCAACTTGACTTTAATAATTCAGAAAAATTCTTTAAATTTAATGAAATTGTCTTTAAATTTGTTGTCTTTTTTGCATCTTGACTACAAAGCAAAAAATCGTTAAAATATAGGACTTGTTTTTCAAAACTTTATTTTAAAGAAGTTTTTTACTTCAAACATAGCATAATTTCTACTGGAAGTCGAGTCCTAATTTGGAAAATAAAGTTGCCGTTAACTCGTTTTTAAAGGACTTTGATAGCATATAAAGAAAAAAAGCTGAGAAAGCGAAAAATTAAAATTTGCTTTCTAGAAGCAAGTACACAAAACCTAAATTTAAAAGAGAATTGTGTCTTAAAAGTATCCTTACTTGTATTCTCCGCTTCTTTGGCTCGGAATCAATACCAAATTTTTTAACGTAAAGACAAAATCTTTGGAACCAAGCATGCTTTTTTTTCAGTGTAAGAAATTTCTTTATAACAAAAGGAAATTACGTTTGTCTAAAATATCGTTACAGGGGAAAACATGTTTTTTTGTGTGTACATATCCCAAAAAAGGATGCTTGCCATCTCTATTTGGCATCATTCCGCAAAACATTTTCAAACCTATTTGCATAATTTTATATTTTTAATTAGAACTTATTGGTATTATTATTTGTTTACTTATTTGCTTATATATTTTTTGTGGCCACTAATTAAAATGCGTAGGAGGTGAATTTTTCGCTCTAGGCCCAGAAGAATATCATACCACAAAGGAATGATGATATCCTCTTGCAAAAAAAAAAAAAAAAATCACATAATTGCGTGTAATAATCTCCCGATAATTATGACCATATTATATTTACAAATTTAATTATCAAACTAGGTGTTTGTTGAATCTACAATAACAACAATAACAGAGCATTGTATATATGTATGTAGTTGTTATTGGTTTTTGACTATAGGTGTGGGTGTGTGTTGGAGTTTTGGAAATTCTATTGGAAATAATTTCTTTGGCCTTTATACAACAAAAAGGTCAATTAGAACGTAATTGCCATGATGATGAGAGAGTTTTATTGTGGCAAAGTGCTTAATTGGTTTTTATTTGTGCATAGTAACTGGTCAATTTTGTAATTAAATAATAAGTTAATAATATCAGTGGCAATAGACACATTTAATTCGCAAACCTTTCATCACAATATAGTGAAATATAAATTATGCCCTTTGTTTATTTTTTAATAAACCACTTACTCTTAGAGATCCTATAATAAACATTAATAATTATAGAATTTAGTTAAATTATATTTTATTTAAATTAAATGCTATTCATAGCGAATATGTATTCAAACTCTAAAGCGAGGAGTTCGAATATTTACAAAAAAAAAAAAACTTAAAAGATATTTTTTATTTAACATGGCCATTTTATTCTTAACTTCACTTTGTCTGTTCTTCAACGACCCCTTGAAAACTTCAATTTGTATAAAAGGACAATAAGTTGCAATTTTTAATTCGTACTATCGTATGATAGTGGAGCTATGGTCACGGTTGCCACTCGTGCAAAAAAAAATCTAGCAAAATTAAAAAAAAAAACTACCAAAAATCTGCCAAATTTTAAAAATCTTATTTTAAACTATGAAAAAAAGTTTTGTTAAAAAAATATATTAAATTTTTTTTTTTAATTTTTTTTTTTCAATATGTTTAATTTCTATAAAACATATTTTCAAACTTTTATTTGTATAAAAAATTTTATTCCTATAAAAAAATTTGTCAAAATTTTATTTTTATAGAAAATTTAGTCAACATTTTTTCTATAGAAAAATTTGTCAAAATTTTATTTTTGTAGAATTTTATTTTAAAAAACTTTTATTTCAATACATTCTTTAATTTTTTATTTTATAGAAAATTTTGCCAAAATGTTATTTCTATAGAACATTTTGTCAAAATTTTATTTCTATAGAAGATTTTGTCAAAATTTTATTTCTATAAAAATTTTGTCAAAATTTTATGTCTATAGAACATTTTGTCGATATTTTAATTCTATAGAACATTTTGTCAAAATTTTATTTCTATAAAAATTTTGTCAAAATTTTATTTCTATAGAAAATTTTGTCAAAATTTTATTCCTATAGAAAATTTTGTCAAAATTTTATTTCTATAGAAAATTTTGTCAAAATTTTATTTTTATAGAAAATTTTGTGAAAATTTTATTTCTATAGAAAATTTTGTCAAAATTTTATTTCTATAGAAAATTTTGTCAAAATTTTATTTCTATAGAAAATTTTGTCAAAATTTTATTTCTATAGAAAATTTTGTCAAAATTTTATTTCTATAGAAAATTTTGTCAAAATTTTATTTCTATTGATAATTTTGTCAAAATTTTATTTCTATTAAAATTTTTGTCAACATTTTATTTCTATAGAAAATTTTGTCAAAATTTTATATCTATAGAAAATGTTGTCAAAATTTTATGTCTAAAGAAAATTTTGGTAAAATGTTATTTCTTTATAGAATTTTGGCAAAATTTTATTTCTATAGATAATTTTGGCAAAATTTTATTTCTATAGATAATTTTGGCAAAATTTTATTTCTTTAGATAATTTTGGCAAAATTATATTTTTGCAAAAAATTTTGGCAACATTTCATTTCTCTAAAAAATTTTTTCAAAATTTTATTTCAATAGACTTTTTTTTACCAAAAATCTACCAAATTTATAAAAACTTATTTTAAAGTTTTTGAGTAAGTTGTTGTGGTTAGTACAAAAAAATGTTTTTGTTCTTGAAAAAAAATTATTTCTATAGAAAATTTTGTTAAAATTTTATTCATATAGAAAATTTCGTAAAATTTTTCTTTCTATAGAAATTTTCGTTGTTTTTTTTTTCAATAGAAAATTAAAAATTATTTTTTTTTTTGAAGAAAATTTTGGCAACATTTTATTTACATAGAGAATTTTGGCAAAATTTTGTTTCCATATATAATTTTGGCAATTTTATATTTCTATAGAAAATTTTGGCAACATTTTATTTCTATAAAAAATTTTGTGAAAATTTAATTTTAATAGAAAATTTTAACAAAATTTTGTTTCAATAGATTTTTTTTACCAAAAATCTACCAAATTTGTAAAATCATATTTTAATGTTTTTGATCAAATTTTTGTGGTTAGTATAACAAAAATGTTTTTGTTCCTGAAAAAATATTTCTATAGAAAATTTTGTCAAAATTTTATTTCTATAGAAAATTTTGTCGAAATTTATTTGTATAGAAATTGTTTGCAAAAATTTATTTGTATAGAATATTTTGTCAAAATGTTATTTCTATAGAAAATTTTGTCCAAATTTTATTTTATAAAAATTGTTTGTAAAAATTTATTTCTATGGTAAATTTTATCAAACTTTTATTTCTATAGAACATTTTGTCAAAATTTTATTTCTATAGAAAATTTTGTCCAAATTTGATGTCTATAGAAAATTTCGTCAAAATTGTAGTTCTACCGAAAATATTGTCAAAATTTTATTTTTAAGGAAATGTTGCCAAAATTATATTGCCATAGAAAGTTTTGTCAAAATTTTATTTCTATAGAAAATTTTGTCAAATTTTATTTCTATAGAAAATTTTGTTAAAATTTTATTTCTATAGAAAATTTTGTCAAAATTTTATTTCTATAGAAAATTTTGTCAAAATTTTATTTATATTAAAAATTATATTTCCATAGAATATTTTGTCAAAATTTTATTTGTATTGAAATTATTGTCAAAAATTTATTTCTGTAGAAAGTTTTGGCAAAACTTCATTTCTAAAGGTAATTTTGGCAAAATTATATTTTTATGGAAAATTTTGGCAACATTTTATTTCTATAAATTTGTTTGTCAAAATTGTATTTCTTTAGATTTTTTTTTTCAAAATTATATTTATATAGAAAATTGAGGCTAAATTTTATGTCAATAGGAAATTTTGACAAAATTTTATTTCAATATAATACATATTTTGTTACCAAAAATCTACCAAATTTATAAAATCTTATTATAAAGTTTTTGATCAAATTTTTGTGGTTAGTAGGAAAAAATGTTTTTCTTTCTTAAAAAAAATAATCTTTCTACAGAAAATTTTGTCAAAATTTCATTTAATAGAAAATATTGGCAAAATTTTATTTCTATAGAAAATATTATCAAAATTGTAGTTCTTTAGATTTTATTCCCAACATTTGATTTCGATAGAAAGTTTTGTCCAAATTTTATTGCTATAGAAAATGTTGTCAAAATTTTATTCCTATAGAAATTTTGTCTTAATTTTGTTTTTATAGATTTTTTTTTTAAATGTAATTTCCATAGCAAATTTTTTAAAATTTTTATTTTTATAGAAAATTTTGTCTAAATTTTGTTTCTATAGCAAATTTCATCAAAATTTTATTTCTATCGGAAATTTTAGCACAATTTTATTTCTATAGAAAATGATGTTAAAATTTTAGTTCTATAGGAAGTTTTGTCAAAATTTCAGTTCTATAGAAAATTTTGTCAAAATTTTATTTCTATAGAAAATTTTGTCCAAATTTTATTTCTATAGAAAATTTTTGTCAAAATATTATTTCTGTAAAAAAATTTGTCAAAATGTTATTTCTTCTAAAAAAGTTTGGCAGCATTTTATTTCTATAGAAAATTTTTGCAAAATTTCATTTCTATAGAAAATTTGTTCTAAGTTTTATTTTTATAGATTTCTTTTTAATTTAATTTCAATAGCAATTTTTGTCAAAATTTTATTTCAATAGAAAATTTTTTTCAAAATTTAAATTCTATAGATAATGTTTTGCAAAATTTTATTTTCATAGAAAATGTTGTTAACATTTTATATTTGTTCTCAGAAAATGTTATCAAAAATTTATTTCTATGAACATTTTTGGCAAAATATTATTTTTATTGAACATTTTGTTAAAATTTTATTTCTATAGAATATTTTGTCCAAATTTCATTTTTATAGAAATTGTTTTTTGTTCAATTTTATTTCGATAGAATTTGTTTTCAAAATTTTATTTCTATAGAAATAGAAAATTTTGTCAAAATTTTATTTCCATAGAAAATTTTGTCAAAATTTAATTTCTATAGAAAATTTTGTCAAAATTTTATTTTTATAGAAAATTTTGTCAAAATTTTATTTATATATGAAATTTTTCAAAATTTTATTTATATGTCAAAATTTTGTTTCTATAGAATTTTTTTCAAAATTTTATTTCTATAATAAATTTGGTCAAAATTTATGTCTAAAATTGAAGTATCTCTTAGTTGGAGAGAAACATTTTGGAAAATCTACCAAAACATCAAGAATTCTTCTAATCAGTTTTGGTAGAATTCTCCCAACCGTGGCAACCATGGTTATGGTCCAAAACGATAACCAAAGGTTATGATGGTAGCAACGAAATTCTGTTTTTGTCATAAACATGCAATACAGTGCCATCGATGCAACAAAGTTAAATATAAAATTTTCAATTTTTGTGTGTGTGCCACAACAGTAAATGACATCGACATTTATGGGCATTAAAATTGGGGAAAAACTTGAATGCGTGTAAAACACATTGCCATGAAAATTTAATAGAGTTATATGACATAATTCTTCGAATATAGATTGGGAAATTTTTTTATGGCTATTCAGCGATATCGGCAAATGCAACTAAATTTTTTTATAGCCCCTCAGTTGAAAATGTCCAACAATGTAATTTAAAGTTCGATATTTTGATTTGGAAAAGAAGATACGTATCCACTTAATTTGGATTTGTCATTTAATCCTTTGTTGCATGGCATCTAAAGAAATGCTTGAAAAGTGCAATCGCAGTGCTTTGAGACACATCTATGTCATAGTGACAGGTAGAGAAATTGGTCATTGATATCTTGTTAATTTAGTTTCCTAAAAATTAGGTTGCATATTTTTTTTTGTTGATTATACCAATATTTTTTAGGTGAAGTCAGGTATACAAGGGGTCTATTATTCCAAATCTAATCTAATATTAAATTCGATTTGGAAATAGCTTTAAACAATAGGCTTTTCAATAATAGAAATTTAGATTTCCACTTATAAAAAAAATATAAAAATCATCTTATTTTGTAAGCATGATAACATTTAACAAAACGATTTTGAGTTTGCCAATAAATTGTTTCATTTCCAGAAATGTTGAAATATTGAAATTCAAGGATAAACAGCGTGATTCAGTATGTAACAATCTGCTGATTATTATGATAATATTTGTACATCCTTGTCAGAGAAGCAAGTCACGTACCTCCAAGTGTTTGCGTTATTAAACAGGGTCATTTACAATTATGAGTGCGTGTGTTTTTTTGTTGTTTGCAACCTTAACTAGGCAAGGAGATGCCAATCCGTTGATAGGCTGGCTGACAAGTTTGCCAGTCAACCATTGAACAGATGGGTAGATATCATAGACCTTAACAATATGAGTCAATCAAACAATGGATATTTAGAATATCTACTTAATACTAAATACAGCCTGAATAAGGGTAAACATATAAATTGATATTCAATTTGGATAAAGTAGTGGCAAGCCATTGAAATACATCGTCTCATCGCTTGGAGCAAACGCTCTACAGAAATAAAATTTTGAGAAAATTTTATATAAAAATGAAATATTGACAACATTTCCAATAGAATTGAAATTTTGTGAAAATTTCCTATAGAATTGAAATTTACAAAAAAAAATCCTATAGAGAAGAAATTTTGAAAATGTACCATAAAAAATGAAATTTTGTCAAAATTTCCTAAGGAAATGAAATTTCGACAAAGTTTCTTATTGAAATGAAATTTTGACAAAATTTCCTATAAAAATAAAAGTTTTACAAAATTTCCTATAGAAATAAAATTTAGACAAAATTTCCTATAGAAATAAAATTTTACAAAATTTTTGACAACATTTCAGTTCCTATAGCAATACAATTTAGACAAAATTTTCTGTAGAAATAAAATTTTACGAAATTTCTTACAGAAATAAAATTTTAACAAAATTTCCTACAGGAATAAAATTTTAACAAAATTTCCTATAGAAATAGAATTTTGACAAAATTTCCTAAAAAATTAAATTTTGACAATTTTTTATAGAAATGAAATTTTGATAAAATTTTCTATAGAAATGAAATTTTGACAAAATTTCCAACAGAAATAAAATTTCAACAAAATTTTCTATAGAAATAGAATTTTGACAAAATTTCCTATAGAAATGAAATTTTAACAAAATTTTCTATAGAAATGAAATTTTAACAAAATTTCCTATAGAAATGAAATTTTGACAAAATTTTCTATAAAAATGAAATTTTGACAATTTTCTATAGAAATGAAATTTTGATATAATCTATAGAAATGAAATTTCGACAAAATTTCCTACAGAAATAAAATTTTAACAAAATTTTCTATAGAAATAGAATTTTGACAAAATTTCCTACAAAAATGAAATTTTAACAAAATTTCCTATAGAAATAGAATTTTGACAAAATTTCCTATAGAAATGAAATTTTAACAAAATTTTCTTTTGAAATGAAATTTAAAAAAAAAATCCCATAGAAATGAAAGTTTGACAAAATTTCCTATAAAAATGAAATTTCGACAAAATTTCTTATAGAAATAAAATTAAGACAAAATTTTCTATAGAAATAAAATGTTGACAAAATTTCTACAGAAATAAAATGTTGCGAAAATTTTCTCTCGAAATAAAATTTTCTATGGAAATATAATTTTGACAAAATATTCTATAGAAATAAAAGTTGGTAAAAATTTCTCATAGAAATGAAACTTTAAAAAAATTTCCCATAGAAATGAATTTTTGACAAAATTTCCTATGAAAATTAAATTTAGACAAAAAAAAAACGACTATAACAAAACAAAACGAATGACAAGATTTTCTATAGAAATAAAATGTTAGGAAAATTTCCTTCAGAAATAAAATTTTGTGTAAAACAAGTATATACGGCCGTAAGTTCGGCCAGGCCGAAGCTTATGTACCCTCCATCATGGATTGCGTAGAAACTTCTTCTTAACACTGTCATCCACAATCGAATTAATTAAGGTGCGGTAACGCTTGCCGATGGCAAGGTATCTTAAAACCTCCTAACACCATCTTCTAAATTGTATGTAAGTCCATACGTGGTATATATTAAATCAAAAAAGATCGATCCAATACGTATGTAATTCAGTTTGACAAAGTAGACAAAAAATTTTGACAAAATTTTCTACAGAAATAAAATTTTAACAAAATTTTCTATAGAAATAAAATTGTGACAAAATTTTCTATAGAAATAAAAATTTTGACAAAATATTCTATAGAAAGAAAATTTTGACAAAAATTTCTACAGAAATAAAATTTTAACAAAATTTTCTATAGAAATAAACTTTTGACAAAATTTTCTATAGAAATAAAATCTTGGTAGATTATTTGTGGCTCGACTGGCAACCATGATTATGAACCGAATAAAATTTGAACCAAATTTTCTATAGAAATAAAATTTTGACAAAATTTTCTATAGACATAAAATTTTGAAAATGATGAAAATTTTATTATGAACCGAATAAAATTTTAACAAAATTTTCTCCAGAAATAAAATTTTGACAAAATTTTCTATAGAAATAAAATTTTGGTAGATTATTTTTGGCTCTAGTGGCAACCATGATTATGAACCGATATGGACCAATTTTTGTGTGATTGGACCAAGTTTGGTATGGTTGTTAGCGACCATATACTAACACCACGTTCCTAATTTGAACCGGATCGGATGAATTTTGCTCCTCCAAGAGGCTCCGGAGGTCAAATCTGGAGAACGTTTTATATGGGGGCTATATATAATTATGGACCGATATGGACCAATTCTGGCATGGTTGTTAGAGACCATATACCAATACCATGTACCAAATTTCAGCCGGATCGGATGAAATTTGCTTCTCTTTGAGGCTCCGCAAGCCAAATCTGGGGATCGGTTTATATGGGGGCTATATATAATTAAGGACCGATATGGACCAATTTTTGCATGGTTGTTAGAGACCATATACAAACATCATGTACCAAATTTCAGCCGGATCGGATGAAATTTTCTTCTCTTTGAGGCTCCGCAAGCCAAATCTGGGGATCGGTTTTTATGGGGGCTATATATAATTATGGACCGATGTGGACCAATTTTTGCATGGTTGTTAGAGACCATATACCACCACCATGTACCAAATTTCAGTCGGATCGGATGAAATTTGCTTCTCTTTTTGGCTCCGCAAGCCAAATCTGGGGATCGGTTTTTATGGGGGCTATATATAATTATGGACCGATGTGGACCAATTTTTGCATGGTTGTTAGAGACCATATACCAACACCATGTACCAAATTTCAGCCGGATCGGATGAAATTTGCTTCTCTTTTAGTCTCCGCAAGCCAAATCTGGGGATCGGTTTATATGGGGGCTATATATAAATATGAACCGATGAGGACCAATTTTTGCATGGTTGTTAGAGACCATATACCAACCCCATGTAGCAAATTTCAGCCGGATCGGATGAAATATGCTTCTGTTAGAGGCTCCACAAGCCAAATCTGAGGGTCCCTTTATATGGGGGCTATACGTAAAAGTGGACCGATATGGCCCATTTTCAATACCATCTTACCTACGTCGATATCAACTACTTGTGCCAAGTTTCAAGTCGATAGCTTGTTTCGTTCGGAAGTTAGCGTGATTTCAACAGACGGGCGGACTGACATGCTTAGATCGACTCAGAATTTCACTACGACCCAGAATATATATACTTTATGGGGTCTTAGAGCAATATTTCGATGTGTTACAAAAGGAATGACAAAGTTAATATACCCCCATCCTATGATGGAGGGTATAAAAAAAATTAACAAAATTTCCTATAGAAATGAAATTTTGACAAAATTTCGTACGGAAATAAAATGTTTTCTATAGAAATACAATTTTGACAAAATTTTCTATAGAAATACAATTTTGATAAAATTTTCTATAGAAATTAAATTTTGAAGAAATTGTCTATAGAAATACAATTTTGATCAAATTTCCTATAGAACTGATTGCAGCAAATTTTCTATAGAAATAAAATCTTGATAATAATTGCTATAGAAATAAAATTTGGTGAAAATTTTCTATGGAAATAAAATGTTGAAATTTTTTTTATAGAAATTAAATTTTGTATAGAAATTAAATTTTGACAAAATTCCCTATGGAAATGAAATTTTGATAAAAATTTTTAATTCAGGTTAGCCTGGTACTGAAACAGGCGATTAACGTCCACATGCATGATAACTTAGGGCATTTTCGTTTCGCAAAAAATATGTTGCCTTGGTGTTACACTACTTTTTCCCCCATTGTATTTTCGCCCAAATGATGTCATTCCAAAGTTATTATTAATTCATAACATTTTGAAGAATTCAGGATCCAAAATCTATGACAATATCCTTCATATGTGGCACTCAATTTCGAGAATGTTGCACCTTTTTTCCCAATCGAAATCGCCATTAATTTATAATTAATTATTACTCGAGCTTTATGGACAAAGTAGATTTAGGAACTTGATCAATATAACCATTGAAAACAAAACGCCAGATACAAATCTATACAGGCCTAGACAGTACATGCTTCAGTTCGGTCCAATGAAGTTTTTCACAGCCTTTAGTATAGATCTGGTTGGGATAGATAACTAAATTTTTGGCCCTTTACGCTAACTCCTTATGGAGAAAACATTTGGGAATTTTCCTCTTACAAATTGAATCATCTGGGCAAAGATGATCGAGATAAAGCTCGAGTAATAATTAATTATAAATCAAGTTATCAAATTTTTTTTTAATTAAAAATTTGCTATAGAAATAAAATTTGCAAAGTTTCTATAGAAATAGAATTTTGAGAAAATTTTCTATGGAAATAAAATTTTCAGAAAATGTTCACAAACTTTTCTATAGAATTAGAATTTCTTACGGGGAAGAACTAAAAAACTTTGTAGCATTATTTTATTTTTCTTAATTTATTTAATTTTGTATACTTGTATACTATTTCGATATTCATGTGTCCTTTATGAATTTTTTCCACTGTTGCCCAAAAGCTTCAGTATATGGACGTTAATTTATTCATATCCTATTGAGTAAATTACACCAGCACTATTGCGGCAACGACAATATTGACCTTGTTTACCACACCCATTACATATAGACAAACAATTATCGCATTGTAATGGATACGCACGTAGTATTAACAATATTTGCTAATTGCGTATGGATGTTTTAATTAGTCATTCAATGGAATTTCGAAATACAACAATAATAACATCAAAGTAAATTATAACAATAACAAAGGAGAAAACAAAACAAAACAAAACACATCAATTCAGCACTTAACATTTGCCAACTTGAATCAGTTCCATTACCAAAATGATTCCACTACAATTAGTACAATTTCACATTTCAATGAAATGAATTTCAAAAATTATTTTTATTATTGGGAAACAGTATTAAGGCCACTCTGTCAGTATGAGGCTATATTATGGAATTTTTGTAGATTATTTAATTGTTTAATTGTTTTAGTTTGATATGACAGAGTGAAATTTAAATTTTAGAATAATCTAGATATGATGGGATTTACTTAAAAATAATATGTTCATTTTCTATAGACAATATTATCAAAATTTTATTTCTGTAGAAAATATGACAAATTTTATTTCTATAGAAAATGTTGTTAAAATAATATCAATCAATATCAATATTTTATATCCATAGAAAATTTTCTTTCTGCAGAAAAATTTTTTTGAAGATGTTCTTAAAATTTCATTTCTAAAGAATATGTTTGCAAAATTTTATTTCGTTAAAAAATTTTCTCAAAATTTTATTTCTCTAGAAAATTTTGTCAAAATGTCATGTCTATAGAAAACCCTACATTAAATTGGTGCTAGTGATGGACTTATTAAAGTACTCGTACCGGTGCCCCAATTTTTCAATTTTCATACAATTTATTGATTTCAATTCTCTCGTATTATTCTCTAGAAAATTTTGTCAAAATTATATTTCTATAGGAAATGTTCTCAAAATTCTATTTATATACGAGATTTTGTCAAAATTTCATTTCTATAGAAATTTTTGTCACATCCTTATTTCTATAGAAAATTTTTTCAAAAATTTATTTCTATAGAAAAATTTCTCAAAATTTTATTTCGGTAGAAAATTCTGTCAAAATTTCATTTCTACACAAAAATTTCTCAAAATTTTGATTCTACAAAAATTTTGTGAATACTTTATTTTTATAGAAATTTTCTCAAAATTTTATTTCTAGAGAAAAATTGCTCAAAATTTCATTTCTGTAGAAACTTTTTTTGTACAAATTTCTGTAGAAAATTTTGTCAAAATTTCATTTCCACAGAAATTTTTGTCAAAATGTTATTTCTATAGAAAATTTTGTCAAAATTTTATTTCTATGAAATAATTTGTCATAATTTTATTTCTATAGCAAAATTTATCAAAATTTTATTTCTATAGAAAATTTTGTCAAAATTTTATATTTCCATTGAAAATTTTGTCAAAATTTTATTTCTATAGAAAATGTTGTCAAATTTTCATTCCTATAGGAAAATTTGTCAAAATTTCATACCTATTGGAAATTTTGTCAAAATTTTGTAAAAATTATATTTCTATAAAAAATTTGGTCAAAATTTTATTTCTATAGAAAATTTTGTCAAAATTTTATTTCTATAGATAAATTTGTCAAAATTTTATATTTCCATTGAAAATTTTGTCAAAATTTTATTTCTATAGAAAATGTTGTCAAACTTTCATTCCTATAGGAAAATTTGTCAAAATTTCATACCTATTGGAAATTTTGTCAAAATTTTATTTCTACAGAAAAATTGCTCAAAATTATATTCCTATAGAGAATTTTCTCACCATTTTATTTCTATAGAAAATTTTGCAAAATATTATTTCTATAGAAAATTTTGTCAAAAAAAAAATTATTTCAGTAGAAAATTTTGTCAACATTTCATATCTATATGAAATTTTGTAAAAATTTCATTTATATAGAAAATTTTGTCAAAAGTTTACTTTTATAGAAAATTTTGTCAAAATTTTATTTCTATAGAAAATTTTGTCAAAATTTTATTTCTATAGAAAATTTTACCAATATTTTATTTCTATAGGAAATTTTTACAAAATTTTATTTTTATAGAAAAACTTTATTTAAATTGTATTTATATCGAAAATTTTGTCAAAATTTTATTTCTACAGAAAAATTGCTCAAATTTTCTATTGAACGTTTTCTCAACATTTTATTTCTATAGCAAATTTTGTCAAAATTTTATTTCTATCGAAAATTTTGTCAAAATTTTATTTCTATAACAATTTTGTCAAAATTTTATTTCTATCGAAAATGTTGTCAAAATTTTATTTCTATAACAATTTTGTCAAAATTTTATTTCTATAACAATTTTGTCAAAATTTCATTTCAAAAGAAAATTTTGTCAAAATTTTATTTCTATAGAAAATGTTGTCAACATTTTATTTCTGTAGAGAATTTTGTAAAAAATTTTATTTCTTTAGAAAATGTTACCAATATTTTATTTCTATAGGAAATTTTTACAAAATGTTATTTTTATAGAAAAACTTTTTTTAAATTTTATTTATATAGAAAATTTTGTCAAAATTTTATTTAAATACATAGAAAATTTTGTCAAAATTTTATTTCTACAGAAAAATTGCTCAAATTTTTTCTATTGAAAATTTTCTCAACATTTTATTTCTATGGCAAATTTTGTCAAAATTTTATTTCTATAGAAAATTTTGTCAAAATTTTATTGCTATAGAAAATTTTGTCAAAATTTTATTTCTTTAGAAAATTTTACCAATATTTTATTTCTATAGGAAATTTTTACAATATGTTATTTTTATAGAAAAACTTTTTTTAAATTTTATTTATATAGAAAATTTTGTCAAAATTTTATTTAAATATATAGAAAATTTTGTCAAAATTTTATTTCTACAGAAAAATTGCTCAAAATTATATTCCTATAGATAATTTTCTCACCATTTTATTTCTGTAGAAAATTTTGCAAAATTTTATTTCAATAGAAAATTTTGTCAAAATTTTATTTCTATAGAAAATTTTACAAAAACTTTCTATAGACATTTTTTCCAGAAATAAAATTTTGGCAAAATTTTCTAGTCTTCATAGTGTATGTTGTCAATCAGTGTCTCATTTGTTGTAATATCTCTGGTGATAAAATCTCATTAAATGAATTGTAAATTAGGCTAATAAAGAAAAACTTGAAAATGAATGATGTGAAATGAAAATTTTCTATAGAAATAACGTTTTGACAAAATTGTCTAAGGAAAAAAAAATTGGAAAAAAATTCTATAGAAATAAAATTTAAATAAAGTTTTCTACAAAAGTAGGTTAGGTTAGGTTAGGTTAGGTTAGGTGGCAGCCCCATGTATCAGGCTCACTTAGACTATTCAGTCCATTGTGATACCACATTTGTGAATTTCTCTCTTATCACTGAGTGCTGCTCGATTCCATGTTAAGCTCAATGACAAGGAACCTCCTTTTTATAGCCGAGTCCGAACGGCGTTCCACATTGCAGTGAAATCACTTCGAGAAGCTTCTACAAAAGTAAATTCTTGGCAAATTTTTCTATAGCAAATATTTTACATAGATTTTTTTTTCATAAATTCTTTGGAATAAAATTAAATTATAAGAAAATGTCCTGAAGTCTAAATTTTAAGAACATTTGATTACGAAATAAAGTTGAAAAAATTTTGTTTAGAAATACAATTTTGAGAAAATTTTCTATAGAAATATAATTTTGAGAAATTTTTCTATATAAATAAAATTTTGAGAAAATTTTCTCTAGAAATAAAATTTCGACAAAATTTTTTGAAGAAATAAAATTTTGACAACATTTTTTAAAGAAATTAAATTTTGACAAAATTTTGTATAGAAATAAAATTTCGACAAAATTTTTGTATAGAAATAAAATTTTGAGAAAATTTTTTATAAAAGTAAAACTTTGAGAAAATTTTTATAGAAATAAAATTTTGAGAAAACTTTTTATAGAAAAAACATTTTGAGAAAATTTTTTATAGAAATAACATTTTGAAACATTTTTTGTAGAAATAAAATTTTGAGAAAATTTTTTTATAGAAATAAAATTTTATAGGAATAAAATTTTGAGAAAAATTTTCTATAAAAATAAAATTTTGTTAAAGTTTTCTATAGAAATTAACTTTGGCAAAACTTTCTATAGAAAAAAATTTTTGAGAAAAATTTCTGTGGAAAAAAATTTCATAAAATTTTCTATAGAATTAAATTTTTAAAAAATTTCCTAAGGTCTAAATTTTAAGAACATTTTATACATTATCTTCCACATCTTATGATAGGGAAATACAATTTGGACAAAATTTTCTATACATATAAAATTTTGACAATAGTTTCTATAGAAGTAAAATTTTGACGAATTTTTCTATAGAAATACAATTGTGACAAATTTTTATATAGAAATAAAATTGTGATAATTTTTTATCTGCAGAAATTGTGTGCAAAATGTTATCTATAAAATTGTTTGCAAAACTTTATTTCTTTAGAAAGTGTTAAAAAAAAAAAATAAAAATATATGTTTTTAGAAAATTCTCAAAGTTTAATTTTAAAGTTTTTAATATTGTTACTAGTATAACAGATATTATTTGTGAAATTTCTTAATCTTCACTCATAATATTTTCCCAAATAAATAACATTCCGTACAAAATAATAAAAATTAAATTATTATTTACACACACACTCACATGACATTTAACACCCCTGACTAACTAACATTAATGGGGGGAAAATAAAATAACGACGCTATAACCATGGCTACAAGCAACATATATTTGGCCAAAAACATTTATGACTTACAAAATAGCCTCAAAATAAATAAAGTTTATTGACTTGCAAGTGGCAACAGGGCTTTTCATCGTCACAACAAATAAAAATAAAAACTAAAAAAAAACAAAAACAAAAACATCAAAAAGGAATTCCTTTCATTCATTCCTGATGTCTTGTTTTGCAAGACATCACTACCACGGACAAAATAAATTCAATGTTATATAAATCTCTTAATAATAAAACCATTATCATAAAAACGCCCCATTCCTGAAGCAATGAAAAATAAAAAAAGAGCACGAGAAATACGAATAATATGTTGCTTGTTGGGGATAATCAATTGATTTAACCTTCAAAGCCAATGGGACCATCAAAAAAATTTTTGGATATTTGGATGTACTTTTAATATAGAGTGTTTGGAAGAGCGAAATTAGAAATTGATGTTTAAATTTGTCAATAGCATTTTTTGCGGCTTTTTGACTTGGAATCAATACCAAAATCCTTCAATGAAGATCAAAATCTCGAATATTTTTGTGAGTGAACTTAGGCTTCGGATTTTCTATTTCGCATATCATACGATTTTCTTAGTATATCGGACATATTCTATATAAAGGAATTTCCCGAATATTATTGTCCCTCAAATCCATGGTATCACCTGTCACTTTGTATGGCAGTTATGACATTGACAATAGTTGTTAGGCGAATTCACTTCCCGCATCATTATCCAAAATTAGACCTACCAGATTTATTATTCCTCCCCAGCAAACAAAAAACGTCGCAAAAAAATGTAGTGAAAATGTTCTTTTTGGATCCGGAATTGGCGCAGAAGCGATGAATTTAACATGGGCTTGTCATAGGACGAATGTCCACCATTTCAACAGCCGTTGCACTGAAGTTGCATCAGTTCTTAAAATGGAATTCAGTGTTTTGGATGTGAGTTAAAAAATGTTGTGATATTTTGCTGAATAAAAAATTTATATAATAATTTTTTTTTTTTTTGTAATTTTTAATGCATTCGTACACTTGTCTGAAACGTTCGACCTCAAATATTTTCAAAAATTCGCATTTTTTTCTAGAATAATTTTAGCATTTTTGTCGACAAAATTTAAATAATTTGTACGATTGATAATTGTTGATAAAAACGAGCTCGAGGTCTGGATGATTAATTTTTATTTATTCAATATTTCGTCTTTTCATTGAAAGACTTCATCGGGAAAATTTTTGAAAAGAACAAAAATAATACACCAACTGTAGAGTAAATAGCTAACGACGGTGTCTGTTGCATTACTGTTATTATTTTTGTTCTTTTCAAAAATTTTCCCGATGAAGTCTTTCAATGAAAAGACGAAATATTGAATAAATAAAAATTAATCATCCAGACCTCGAGCTCGTTTTTATCAACAATTATCAATTGGAAAATCTATATACAGGTCGAATATAATAAAAACATCCATAATATAAAAAAAACATCCAATTTGTACGATTTTATTAAATCTTACTCTATTTTTAGTCTACTTGAAATAAAAAAGTAAAAATTACCGATTAAAAATATAAAAGAAACGAGCTAAAACAAGTATATACGGCCGTAAGTTCGGCCAGGCCGAAGCTTATGTACCCTCCACCATGGATTGCGTAGAAATTTCTACTGAAGACTGTCATCCACAATCGAATTACTTGGGATGCGGTAACACTTGCCGATGGCAAGGTATCTTAAAACTTCCTAACACCGTAATATATACCACATAGTCCATACGTGGTATATATTAAACTAGGTTAGGTTAGGTTATGTGGCAGCCCGATGTATCAGGCTCACTTAGACTATTCAGTCCATTGTGATACCACAGTGGTGAACTTCTCTCTTATCACTGAGTGCTGCCCGATTCCATGTTAAGCTCAATGACAAGGTACCTCCTTTTTATAGCCGAGTCCGAACGGCGTTTCACATTCCAGTGAAACCACTTAGAGAAGCTTTTAAACCTCAGAAATGTCACCAGCATTACTGAGGTGGGATAATCCACCGCTGAAAAACTTTTTGGTGTTCGGTCGTAGCAGGAATCGAACCCACGACCTTGTGTATGCAAGGCTGGCAGGCTAACCATTGCACCACGGTGGCTCCCATATATTAAACTAAAAAAGGCAGATTAAATACGTATATAATTAAGTTTAAAGTTTCTATAGAAATAAAATTTTAACAAAATACAATTTTGACAAAATTTTCTATAGAAGTAAAATTTGGAAAAAAATTTCTATAGAAATAAAATTTGGATAAAATTTTCTGTAGAAATAAAATTCTGACAAAATTTCCTATAGAAATAACATTTTGACAATGTTTTCTAAAAAACTAAATTTTGGTAGATTATTTTTGGCTCGAGTGGCAACCATGATTATGAACCGATATGGACCAATTTTTGTGTGATTGGGGATCGGCTATATATAACTATAGACCGATACGGACCAATTTTGGCATGGTTATTAGCGGCCTTATACTAACACCACGTTGCAAATTTCAACCGGATCGGATGAATTTTGCTCCTCCAAGAGGCACCGGAGATCAAATCTATAGAAAAAATTTTCTACAGAAATAAAATTTGGAAAAAAATTTCTATAGAAATAAAATTTTGATAAAATTTTCTATAGAAATAAAATTTTGACAAAATTTTCGATAGATATAAAATTTGGAAAAAAATTTCTATAGAAATAAAATGTTGATAACATTTTCTGTAGAAAAGAAATTTTGAAAAAATTTTCTATAGAAATAACATTTTGACAATGTTTTCTAAAAAAATAAAATTTTGGTAGATTATTTTTGAACCGATATGGACCAATTTTTGTGTGATTGGGGATCGGCTATATATAACTATAGACCGATACAGACCAATTTTGGCATGGTTATTAGCGGCCTTATACTAACACCACGTTGCAAATTTCAACCGGATCGGATGAATTTTGCTCTAAGAGGCTCCGGAGGACAAATCTGGGGATCGATTTATATGGGGGCTATATATAATTATGGACCGATATGGACCAATTCATGCATGGTTGTTAGATACCATATACTAACATCACGTACCAAATTTCAACCGGATCGGATAAATTTTGCTCCTCTAAGAGATTCCGGAGGTCAAATCTGGGGATCGGCTTATATGGGGGCTATATATAATTATGGACCGATATGGACCAATTTTGGCATGGTTATTAGAGACAATATACTAACACCACGTACCAAATTTCAATCGGATCGGGTGACTTTTGCTCCTCTAAGAGGCTCCGGAGGTCAAATCTGGGGATCGGTTTATGTGGGGGCTATATATAATTATGGGCCGATATGGACCAATTTTTGCATGGTCATTAGAGAACATATACCAACACTATGTACCAAAATTCAGCCGGATCGGATGAAATTTGCTTCTCTTAGAGCAATCGCAAGCCAAATTTGGGGGTCCGTTTATATGGGGGCTATACGTAAAAGTGGACCGATATGGACCAGTTTTTGTATGGTTATTAGAGACCATATAGTAACACCATGTATCAAATTTCAGCCGGATCGGATGAAATTTGCTTCTCTTAGAGCAATCGCAAGCCAAATTTGGGGGTCCGTTTATATGGGGGCTATACGTAAAAGGGGACCGATATGGCCCATTTTCAATACCATCCGACTTACATCAATAACAACTACTTGTGCCAAGTTTCAAGTCAATAGCTTGTTTCGTTCAGAAGTTAGCGTGATTTCAACAGACGGACGGACGGACGGACATGCTCAGATCGACTCAGAATTTCACCACGACCCAGAATATATGGGGTCGTGGTCTTAGAGCAATATTTCGATGTGTTACAAACAGAATGACAAAGTTAATATACCCCCATCCTATGGTGGAAGGTATAAAAACATTTTTGGAAATGCTTTTAAAGTTTTGCCTTTGGAACAACTACCAAATTTGTTTACTGGGTTGTCTTGACGTAAAAATATGGAATTTCCTCCTTAATGCCATAGATGGAATAAACTATCGATTATTTGCAATGCATGAAAGGAAGCCATTCGAAGAAGAGTCACTTCACCCTGTCAGCCAGGCAACTTCAAAAGAGAAAGGAATCTTTTAGGGGCCTAGGTATGGGTTTTTATGGACGTCACTCCCCTCCATCATTCATATCATTATTATCCACATCTCAGACACCATCATCCTCTTCAGCATCATGTGGTAGACCCCATGTTCGCTTTGTCTTTTCAGTTCCCCTTCATTTTCTTCTTCTTCGTTGGTATCCCAAAATCGCACCAATGTAGAAATATTTCAAATGTGGCCTGGAATGACCAGCCCGCTGACACCTTTGTACCATAAAAACAAATGTGTGTGTCTTAAGAGATTTTAATAGAGAGCGACACATGTAGCCATATTACCCTTTCCATTCGGACCATTGATTCTGAGTATTATACATCTGGGCAAGCAGATGAACAAAAAATTCAATGGATAGCAAAAAAAAAAACGAGAAAAAAACACAGGTCGTGAGTTCTTGTATATCCATGCGGATACTTGCAGGGTGCTATGTATGTGTGCTGTTTTCTGTTTGTTTCCATTTCTAAAATCGTGGGAAACAACAATGGAATCCCAATACAACAATGCTAGGAATACCTAGTAAGGATAGAGCTATACTTGGTCGATTTGTATCTCATATATGGTACACTTCACTTAGACTTTAAATAAGTTAAATGAATATAATATAAAATTTTGACAAAATTTTCCACATAAATAAAATTTTGACAACATTTTCCATAGATATAAAATTTTGCCATAATTTTCTTTAGAAATAAAATCTTGACAAAATTTCATACAAAAATTAAATTTTGACAAAATTTTCTATAGAAATAAAATTTTGACAAAATTTTCTATCAAAATACAATTTTGACAAAATTTTCTACAGAAATAAAATTTTGACAACATTTTCCAAAGAAATAAAATTTTGACAGAAATTTCTATAGAAAAAGAATCGACAAAATTTTCTACGGAAATAAGATTTTGACAAAATTTTCTATGGAAAAACATTTTTGAAAAAATTTTCTATAGAAAAAAAATTTTCTTTAGAAATGAATTTTTTACAAAATTTTCTATACAAATAAAATTTTGAGAATATTTTCTATCGAAATATAAATTTCTTTAGAAATAAAATTTTTATAAAATTTTCTATAGAAATAAACTTTGACAAAATTTTCTATCGAAAAAAAAATTTTTTGACAACATTTTCTTTAGAAATAAAATTTTGATAAAATTTTCTATAGAAATAAAATGTTGAAAAAAATTTCTATAGAAATAAAATTTTGACAAAATTTTCTGTAGAAATAAAATTTTGACAAAATTTTCTATAGAAATAAACTTTTGACAATTTTCTATAAAATAAAACTTTGACAACATTCTATAGAAATAAAATTCTGACAAAATTTTTTATAGAAATAAAATTTTGACAAAAGTTTTTATAGAAATAAAACTAAAATTTTTACAAACATCTTCTTAAAAAATTACAAACATTTTGTATAAAAATAAAATTTTGAGAAAATTTTCTATAGAAATAAAATTTTGAGAAAATTTTCTATAAAAATAAAATTTTGAGAAAATTTTCTATAGAAATAAAATTTTAGCAAAATTTTCTATTAAAATAAAATATTGACAAAATTTTCCAAAGAAACAAAATTTTGATAAAAATTTTTTATAGAACTAAAATTTTGACAAAAATTTCTATAGAAAAAAATTGACAAAATTTTCTACGGAAATAAGATTTTGACAAAATTTTCTATGGAAATAAATTTTTAAGAAAATTTTCTACGGAAAACAAAATTTCTTTAGAAATAAAATTTTTATAAAATTTATAAAAGAAATGCAATTTTGATAAAACTTTCTATAGAAATATGATTTTGACAAAATTTTCTATGGAAATAAAATTTTGAGAACATTTTCTAAAGAAATAAAATTTTTATAAAATTTTCTATAGAAATAAAATTTTAGCAAAATTTTCTATTAAAATAAAATGTTGACAAAATTTTCCATAAAAATAAAATGTTGACAAAATTTTCCAAAGAAATAAAATTTTGATAATTTTTTTTTATAGAAATAAAATTTTGACAAAATTTTCTAAAGAAATAAAATTTTGAGAATATTTTCTAGCGAAATACAATTTACTTTAGAAATACAATTTTTACAAGATTTTTAATAGAAATGAAATGGTAATAAAATTTTCAATAGAAATAAACTTTTGACAAAATTTTCTATAGAAAAAAATTTTACAACATTTTCTATAGAAATAAAATTTTGAGAAAATTTTCTATAGAAATAAAATTCTGACAAAATTTGTTATAGAAATAAAATTTTGACAAAAGGTTTTATAGAAATAAAACTAAAATTTTTACAAACATCTACATTAAAAATAAAATTGTGAGAAACTTTTCTATAGAAATAAAATTTTGAGAAACTTTTCTATAGAAATAAAATTTTGACAAAATTTTCTATAGAAATAAAATTTTGACAAAATTTTCTATAGAAATAAAATTTTGAGAAAATTTTCTACAGAAATAAATTTTTGATAATTTTTTTATAGAAATAAAATTTTGAGAAAATTTTCTATAGAAATAAAATTTTGAAAAAATTTTCTATTGAAATAAAATTTTGAGAAATTTTCTATAGAAGTAAAATTTTGACAAAATTTTTTATTGAAAAAAAATTTACAAAATTGTCTATAGAAGTTAATTTTTTTTTTAATTTTCTATAAAAATAAAATTTTGGCAAATTTTTCTATAGAAATACAATTTTGACAACATTTTCGATAGAAGTAAAATTTTCTATAGAAATAAAATTTTGACAAAATTTTCTATAGAAATAAAGTGTTGACAAAATTTTCTATTAAAAAAAAATTGATAAAATTTTTTATAGAAATAAAATTTTGAGAAAATTTTCTATAGAAATAAAATTTTTATAAAACGTTCTATAAAAACAAAATTTTGAGAAAATTTTCTAGCCACCGTGGTGCAATGATTAGCATGCCCGCCTTGCATACACAAGGTCGTGGGTTCGATTCCTGCTTCGACGAAACACCAAAAAGTTTTTCAGCGGTGGATTATCCCACTTTAGTAATTCTGGTGACATTTCTGAGGGTTTCGAAGCTTCTCTAAGTGGTTTCACTGTAATATGGAACGCCGTTCGGACTCGGCTATAAAAAGGAGGTCCCTTGTCATTGATCTTAACATGGAATCGGGCAGCACTCAGTGATAAGAGAGAAGTTCACCAATGTGGTATCACAATGGACTGAATAGTCTATGTGAGCCTTATACATCGGGCTACCACCTAACCTAACCTTCTATAGAAATAAAATTTAGACAAAATTTCCTAGTGAAATAAAATTTTGATAAAATTTTCTGTAGAAATTTTTTTTTACAAAATTTTCTAAAGAAATAAAATTTTGACAAAATTTTGTATTTGAAGGACATGAAATTTTTGGCCCCACGACAATATTTTTTTTCATTATACTCTTCGCTATCTATATTCGTACAAAATTAAATTAAATGATCGACTGTAAGTTTTCAAATTGTGTTAGGGTTTGAGATATACCCTTGCCCATTTTCCTCATATCACCCTAACTTGCTTATATAATGCCAAACATAGTTAACAACATGGTATACCATCCGGTTTAGTGTAGTGTATGGTATAAAAACTATGATGTTTTTTCCTGCCTATTACCGAAGTGGCTTTAAGGGAATTACCCGTGTGATGGACATACTTCACAAATAGCCTTTTAAGTGGTGGTGGCTAAATCAGCTTTGGTTGCCACTATCATAGTGAAGAGGTAAAAAAAAAACAAAAATCAAAATCACTCAGAGGGTCCCATGGCAATCAAGTTTAAACTTTAAAAATAAAAAAGAGACTGAAGATATTTTTTGTAGTTAGATTTTTGCCAGTGCGATGCATTTGTGTTTAACATGGTGGGATTCTTTTTTACAATCAATGGCTACTGAATTTGCTTTCAATTCCCTCCAAAATGTAAAAACAATTAGTTTTTAGCATGAAAATTCTTTTATATTGAATATTTTTCTGTCAGCTTTGGTTTTGACTATTTATCATTAAAGAAAGCTAGAGTACACTTATTGTAAAGAAAAAGTAATGTTTAGATTGAATAAATTTCTCAGCTCAAATTTAAAATGCAACTAAATATAATAGATACCGAACAAGATAAGATGGCATGTATCCATACGATATAACATCGCATTTTCAATAAAGTGATATCCGTTTAAGAATATAAAATGAGAATAATAATTTAAAAAGTGAACTCCAACAAATGTTCATCCCTTTGTTTTCACTAAGTACACACCTCGATCAAAATGTGTATGCGAAATTTATTACAAAATTTTTATTTATGACTTACTTATTATTTATTTTCCAAAAACTACATTTTTGTTACCTGCAATAGAAGAATAAAAGTTTGGAAACATTAGTTAAACGTCAATGATGTATAAATTTCCTGAAATAATTGAGCATGCAATTTCTGTGAAATATTCTTTTTAAATGGTATATGTATATAACATAGTATTCGATTTCGAAAAAAACCCTATAAATGTGGTATACATATCATATTATTTATATAATTATACCCTAAACCACATTATGGTCAAAAAATGTGCGTACAAGAAATATTGATTTGAGACTTCATCAAACATTTTCCGACCGACGCAGAAATACCTCCTAAGTCGATCTAGCCCTCGATGTCCACCCGTCGGTCCATGTATTTGCTGTTCGAGAGATTTATTAGCCGATATTGATAACATTTGATACAGGGTGTTGTTTAGGCACACGAATGAACGCTATTGAATTTGCAAAAAATAAATCCAAAACGAAATTAAGATATAGCTTCCATATATATGTGTCGCCCGATCTATTCTACCCCTTCAGTTTTTTTGGTGCCAATTGACCCCTTTTTCCAAGCAGTTGGAATTTTATACTGGTCATGGGACTGGTTATATTTAGCCAATTGGTAGCCACTTCATGCAATTGTCGTTAGAACACAATGAACCCATCCCCTAACCGGTTCAAATGTCTCTATCATGGGGTTAATTCACACTCTTCTGGCCCTTTTGCATCTATAACAGGGACAGTTCTAGTTTTAGATACGTTTCTTCAGTTATATTTTCCCTACATTTGTTCATTTTCTACCAATTTCACAAACATTTAAATTAACGTTTCAACGCTGTGTGTTCAATGGCGTTTGTGGTTGAATGCGTTAAGGCGTTCTGTTATGCTGCCAGTAAACCCAGGTTCAAAACCTGGTCGGAGCGAAAAAGTTTTTCAAATTGTAAAAATTAGATAATAAGACAAATAAAAGTAAAAAAAAACATTGATAGAAATAAGAAGTAAAATTGGTGGAAAAATTTGTTTTTTAGAACTGTCTCTCTAACATGTCTATTTGAACTGGTTAATTGATGGGTTGAAAACAACCGGTTAAAGGATTGGTTTGTAGGTATCTATGTGGGGGTCAATTGACCCTTCCTATGACAACCCAATGTTAATTTCACCGGTCACCTAACCAGTTAAAGGACCTGTACCGGCTATAAAGGACAGGTGAAACGACCGGTTTGGGACCAGTCCCAAGAACTGAAGGGACTTAACCACCATTTGAATGTGCAAAATTTCAACGAAATCGGTTCACACTTTGATATAGCTCCCAATGTTGGATTATTGTAATCTTCTGTACTAACTGTATATGCAAAGAATCATACAAATCGGTTCAGATTTAGATACACTTCCCATTTATATGTAATATATAAATAATTTTGTCAACATCTTATTTCTATACAAAAATTTCTCAAAAATTTATTTCTATGGGATATTTTTTAAATTTTATTTCTATGGAAAATTTTGTTAAAATGTTAGGTTAGGTTAGGTGGCAGCCCGATGTATCAGGCTCACTTAGACTATTCAGTCCATTGTGATACCACATTGGTGAACTTCTCTCTTATCACTGAGTGCTGCCCGATTCCATGTTATGCTCAATGACAAGGGACCTCCTTTTTATAGCCGAGCCCGAACGGCGTTCCACATTGCAGTGAAACCACTAAGAGAAGCTTTTAAAACCCTCAGAAATGTCACCAGCATTACTGAGGTGGGATAATCCACCGCTGAAAAACTTTTTAGTGTTCGGTCGAAGAAGGAATCGAACCCACGACCTTGTGTATGCAAGGCGGGCATGCTAACCATTGCACCCACGGTGCCTTAAAATGTTATTTCTAGAGAAAATTTTGTTAAAATTTTATTTCTATAGAAAATTTTGTCAAATCTTGGTTGTATAGAAAATTTTGCTAAAATTGTATTTCTTTAGAAAATTTTTTAAAAAATTTATTTCTATTGAAAATTTTTTCAAACTTTCATTTCCATAGAAAATTATGTCAGAATTTTATTTCCATAGTTTTGCTGCAAGTAGAGAATGCTGATGAGGAATGTGGTAATTCCGAAACGTGCGTCCATCCAACCATCTTGCAGTCTACAGGGCTTTGCCCAAACAAATTTGAAAAACATTCTTTTCCTCTATTGGTTAAGCTACTCTTGTAATTTAGTCACTGCAATGATTTTAAAGCTGAGATCAGAACAATAAATATCATGGGAACATTCTGTCAAAATTTCATTTCTACAGAAAACTTTGTCAAAATTTTATTTCTATAGAAAATTTTGTAAAATTTTATTTCCATAGAAAATTTTGTCAACATTTTATTTCTATAGAATATTTTCTCAAAATTTTATTTCTGTAGAAACATTTTTGTCAAAATTTTATTTCTATAGAAAATTTTGTCAAAATTTTATTTCTATAGAAATTTTTCTCAAAATTTTATTTCTATAGAAAAATTTTTGTCAAAATTGTATTTCGTTAGAAAATTTTGTTAAAATTTTATTCCCATAGAAAATGTTGTCAAAATTTTATTTCCATAGAAAATTATGTCAAAATTTTATGTCGTTAGAAAAATTTGTCAAAATTTTATTTCTATAGAAAATTTTGTCAAATTTTGGTACTACAGAAAATTTTGTTAAAATTGTATTTCTTTAGAATTTTTGTTAAAAAATGTATTTCTATAGAAAATTTTTTCAAAATTTTATTTCCATAGCAAATTTTTTCAAAATTTCATTTCCATAGAAAATTATATCACAATTTTATTTCCATAGTTTTGCTGCAAGTAGAGAATGCTGATGAGGAATGTCGTAATTCCGAAACGTGCGTCCATCCAACCATATTGCAGTCTATATGGCTTTACCCAAATAAATAAACATTATTTTCCTCTGTTGGTTTTAAAGCTGAGATCAGAACAACAAATATCATAGAAAATTTTGTCAAAATTGTATTTCTGTAGAAAATTTTGTCAAAATTTTATTTCTATAGAAAATTTTGTCAAAATTTTATATGTATAAAAATTTTTGTCAAAATTTTATTTCTATAGAAAATTTTGTCAAAATTTTATTTCTATAGAAAATTTTGTCAAAATTTTATTTCTATAGAAAATTTTGTCAAAATTTTATTTCTATAGAAAATTTTGTCAAAATTTTATTTCTATAGAAAATGTTGTCAAAATTTTATTTCTATAGAAAATTTTGTCAAAATTTTATTTCTATAGAAAATGTTGTAAAAATTTTATTTCTATAGAAAATTTTGTCAAAATTTTATTTCTATAGAAAATTTTGTCAAAATTTTATTTCTATAAAAAATTTTGTCAAAATTTTATTTCTATAGAAAATTTTTTGTCAAAGTTTTATTTCTATAGATAATTTTGTCAAAATTTTATTTCCATAGATAATTTAGTCAAAATTTTATGTCGTTAGAAAATTTTGTCAAAATTTTATTTCTATAGAAAATTTTGTTAACTTTGTATTTCTTTAGAAAATTTTTTAACAAATTTCTATAGAAATTTTTTTCAAAATTTCATTTCCATAGAAAATTTTTTCAAAACTTCATTTCCATAGAAAATTATATGAGAATTTAATTTCCATAGTTTTGCTGCAAGTAGATAATGCTGATGAGGAATGTGGTTATTCCGAAACGGGCGTCCACCCAACCATCTTGCAGTCACTAGGGCTTTTCCCAAATTAATTTGACAAACATTCTTTTACTCTGTTGGTAGCTTCTTGTAGTTTAGTCAACGCAATGGTTTTAAAGCTGAGATCAGAACAACAAATATCATAGAAAATTTTGTCAAAATTTTATTTCTATAGAAAATTTTGTCAATATTGTATATCTATAGAAAATTTTGTAAAAATTTTATTTCTGTAGAAAATTTTGTCAATATTGTATATCTATAGAAAATTTTGTCGAATTAATTATTTCTAGAAAATTTTGTCAAAATTTTATTTCTATAGAAAATATTGTCAAAATTTCATTTCTATAGAAAAAGTTTTGTCAACACATGATTTCTATAGAAAATTTTCTGTAGAAACATTTTTGTCAAAATTTAATTTCTATAGAAAAAGTTTTGTCAACACTTGATTTCTATAGAAAATTTTCTGTAGAAACAGTTTTGTCAAAATTTTATTTCTATAGAAATTTTGTCAAAATTTTATTTCTATAGAAAATTTTGTCAAAATTTTATTTCTATAGAAATTTTTGTCAAAATTTGTTTCCCATAGAAAATTTTGTTAAAATTTTATTCTCATAGAAAATTTTGTCAAAATTTTATTTCCATAGAAAATTTTGTCAACATTTGTCGTTAGAAAATTTTGTCAAAATTTTATTTCTATAGAAAATGTTGTCAAAATTTAATTCCTACAGAAAACTTTGTCAAAATTTTATTTCTATAGAAAATTTTGTCAAAATTTTATTTCGTTAGAAAATTTTGTCAAAAATTTAGGTCGTTAGAAAATTTTGTCAAAATTTTAATTCTTTGCACAATTTGTCAAAATTGTATTTCTACAGAAAATTTTGTCAAATTTTTTTTTTTCTATATAGAAAATTTTGTCAATTTTTTATTTTTATAGAATTTTAATTCCTTAAAAAATTTTGACAAAATTTTATTTCTGTAGAAAATTTTCTCAGCGTTTTATTTCTTTGAAATTTTGTATAATTTTATTTCTATAAAAAATTTTCCCAAAATTTTATTTCGTTAGAAAATTTTCCCAAAATTTTGTCACAATTTTTTTTTCATAGAAGATTTTGTCAAAATTTAATTGCTACAGAAAACTTTGTCAAAATTTTATTTCTATAGAAAAATTTTTGTTAAAATTGTATTTCGTTAGAAAATGTTGTCAATTTTATTTCTATAGATAATTTTGCAAAATTTTATTTCCATAGAAAATTTTGTTTAAATTTTATTTCTATAGAAAAATTTTTGACAACATTTTATTTCTATAGAAAATAATTTTATTTCTATAGGAAATTTTTTGTCAAAATTTTATTTCTATAGAAAAATTTTTGTCAACATTTTATTTCTATGGAAAATTTTTTGTCAAAATTTTATTTCTATGGAAAAATTTGTTCAAAATTTTATTTCTATTGGGAGCCACCGTGGTGTAATGGTTAGCACGCCCGCCTTGCATACACTGGGTCGTGTGTTCAAACCCAGTTTCGACCAAACACAAAAAAGTTTTTCAGCGGTGGATTATCCCACCTCAGTAATGCTGGTGACATTTCTGAGGGTTTCAAAGCTTCTCTAAGTGGTTTCACTGCAATGTGGAAAGCCGTTCGGACTCGGCTATAAAAAGGAGGTCCCCTGTCATTGAGCTTAATCGGGCAGCACTCAGAGATAAGATAGAAATTCACCACCGTGGAATAGTCTAAGTGAGCCTGAAATATCGGGCTGCCACTATACCTAACGTTACCCTTTTTATTTCTATAGAAAATTGTGCCAAAATGTTTACTAACTCAGTAGGGATAGTTTAGGGTATGATATAGTCGGCCCAGCTCGACTTTCGACTTAATTTAATATTTATTTTAAATTTAATATTTAAATTTAGTCACATTTAACAAAAAATTTTATTCTGATATTTTTAATATTATTTATATTATATTTTAATATTATTTTCCATATGAATATCTGTAGGAGGTTTCGTGAGCACCTGCCCTTCGTTAGTCTGGAATATTTTATGTTAATTAAATGTTGGAAAATGTTCGTAACGAAACTGTTTTGATCTTTTTTTGTAACCGTAACCACGTCCCCAGTATTGGGAATAGAATTAATTTTATTATATCCATTTTAACGAAAAAAAAAAATATTTATTTTAGAGTCATACAAAAAATATTTTATAATATAGAATATAAAAATAAAATATTTTATAACCATATTTTATAGTCTTCTAAGGATGTATCGATATTTATGAAGTGATTATTGAATGATCTTAACAAGAAATAAAAAAAATTGTTTCACTTCAGTACACATTTTCAAAAATGAATAACAAAAAAAAAAAAAAATGCCTGGCAAAAAGGAATTATTTTCCATAAGCTCTGCACAAAATACACGATGCTAAAAATTCCTTTTTAAACTGCTGTCATCATAAAAATAAAACGAACCATCATAAAAAAGGGAAATTCCAAGACTCTTAAATGCGTGCCACATAATCACTATAATTTTCCCAATAAATCGACCATGACGGAAAGCTAGACGAACGCGATACAGCTATGACAAGGGAAGAGCTACAAAATAAAAACATGTAGAAGCCAAAGGAAAGTCAGGAATCCAAAGAATCCAGGGATATAAACAATTGCAGATGCTCAAAAAAAAATGCAAGCGATGCAACACCAGTCGGGAATCTAAAAATAACAGAGATCCGTAGGAAAAAAGCAAAAATCAACTCGGCATGAGCAAATATTGAACTCAGCAAGTTGTTAAGAATGTTCTTGTGTATTCCCGGCAAGACTCTATTGGTAAGTTGGAGTATTTGTGCTACTGTTGCTTGAATTCCAATGGCCAAGTATCCAAAAGCTCGACCATTGCTATTTCCAGCCACCACCACCACACTCCACATAGATAGGTGTTATGCATAATAATCGATGGCTATTGGTTTGGGCATCTTTATGATGAGACTAGGGATGCCATACAGAGAGTTATTAATATTACTGGGATTGTTTTATGTATCAGGGATTTGATAAATTAAATGGACTAATAAAAAAATGAAAATGGTGCCTGATATTAAATGTAACCAACTCAACCCATCATTTGTTGGCCAGTTGTAGTCAGCACGAATGTTTTGTAATCTGCTGGTATTTTGAACCATTCCAATACAATGTTTCTCTACATAAGGCCTCCATCGGAGTTTTTGTTTTTGTCATAATGATATTAAAATATTTCAAATCGCTTAACTCAAAGGACAAAACGCCTTCAGTGTAATTTTTTATCAACTTTTGGCAAAGTTAAATAAGGAAAGTCTAACGTAGTGCGGGACCAACTACTGAAACTAGCTGAAATCCTTCAAATTTATGCGAATTTTATACCCTGAAAAAATAATTAAAAGTTTGTCGATTTTAGGACGAAGAAAAAAATGTTATATCAGAGAAACGCGTCTTCTATGCCAAGCAAAAATTCGGATTCGTATTTTAAGGACATGAAATCTTTGGTCTCACGACAATATTGTTTTAAACGTTACATCCATTCTCTTTTGTATTCGTGTGAACCTATTGCCGAAGCATTTTTGCCACTCTGATTGAAACTTTGCCAAAACATGCATTCTGACTGCATCAACCGCTTCTTCAGTTGTCGAAAAATATACACCTCAAATTTTATTTTTTAGGTACGGGAATAAAAAAAAAGTCATTTTCTATAGAAAATAAAAGTTTTGGAAAATTTTCTATAGAAAATAAAATTTGACATAGTTTTCTACAGAAACATAATGTTGACAAAAATTTCAATAGCAATAAAATTTTGAAGAAAAAAAATCGGTTGAAATAATGTTTGGAAAATTTCCTGATAAAATAAAATTTTGACCAAATTTTCAATAGAAAAAAAATGACAATATTTATATAGAAAAAAATTTACAAAATTTGTTATAGAAAAAAAAAATTGACAAAATTTTCTATAGAAATAAAATTTTGTCAAAATTTTCTATAGAGAAACGATGTTGGCAAAATTTTCTATAGAAATAAAATTTTGTAAAAATTTTCTATAGAAATAAAATTTTGACAAAATTTTCTATAGAAATAAAATGTTGACAAAATTTTCTACAGAAATAGAATTTTAACAAAATTTTTTATAGAAATAAAATTTTAACAAAATTTTCTATAGAAATAAAATTTTGACAAAATTTTCTATAGAAATAAAATGTTACAAAATTTTCTATAGAAATAAAATTATGACAATATTTTTCAAAATTTTGACAAAATTTTCTATAGAAATACAATTTTGACAAAATTTTCTATAGAAATAAAATTTTAACCAAATTTTCTATAGAAATAAAATTTTGACAAAATTTTCTATAGAAAGAAAATTTTGACAAAATTTTCTATAGAAATAAAATTATGACAAAATTTTCTATAGAAATAAAATTTTGACAAAATTTTCTATAGAAATAAAATTTTGACAAAATTTTCTATAGAAATAAAATTTTTTCATTATTTTTGGCTCGAGTGTCATGATTATGAACCGAATAAAATTTTAGCAAAGATTTCTATAGAAATAAAATTTTGACAAAATTTTCTATAGAAATAAAATTTTGCAAAAATTTTCTATAGAAATAAAATTTTGGTAGATTATTTTTGGCAACCATGACTATGAACCGATATGGACCAATTTTTGTGTGATTGGAGATCGGCTATATATAACTATAGACCAATATAGACCTATTTTGGTATGGTTGTTAGCGGCCATATACTAACACGACGTTCCAAATGTGAACCTGATCGGATGAATTTTGCTCCTCCAAGAGGCTCCTGAGGCCAAATCTGGAGAACGGTTTATATGGGGGCTATATATAATTATGGACCGATGTGAACCAATTTTTGCATGGTTATTAAAGAGCATATACCAACATCATGTACCAAATTTCAGCAGGATCGGATGAAATTTGCTTCTCTTTGAGGCTCTTATATGGGGGCTATATATAATTATGGACCGATGTGGATCAATTTTTGCATGGTTGTTAAAGACCATATACCGACACCATGTACCAAATTTCAGCCGGATCGGATGAAATTTGCTTCTCTTTGAGGCTCCGCAAGCCAAATCTAGGGATCGGTTTATATGGGGACTATATATAATTATGGGCCGATGTGAACCAATTTTTTCATGGTTGTTAGAGACCATATACCAACACCATGTACCAAATTTCAGCTGGATCGGATGAAATTTGGTTCTGTTAGCAAAATTTTCTATAGAAAAAACAAATGTTGACCAAATTTTCTATAGAAAAAAATTGACAAAATTTTCTATAGAATGAAAATTTTGACAAAAATTTCAATAGCAATAAAATTTTGAAAAAAAGAAATCTGTTGAAATAATATTTTGAAAAATTTCATATGGAAATAAAATTTTGACAAAATTTTCTATAGAAAAAAAATTTTGATAACATTTTCTGTAGAAATAAAATGTTGACAAAATTTTTTATAGAAATAAAATTTTGACAAAATTTTTTATAGAAATACAATTTTGACCAAATTTTCTATAGAAATAAAATTTTGACAAAATTTTCTATAGAAATAAAATTTTGACAATATTTTCTATAGAAATAAAATTTTGACAAAATTTGCTATAGAAATATAGATATTTCGTATTTGTAGATAAGGAGAAATCATCATTGAACTTATATATAAATAGAATGCTTAACCTATTGACTGTGAGCCGCCAGCATTCCGCCTTGCATACAAAGGGTCGTGAGTTCAATCCCAGTTTCGACCGGACACCAAAAAGTTTTTCAGCGGTGGATCTTTCCCCCCTCTCAGTAATGCTGGTAAAATTTTTGAGTGTTTCAAAGTTTTTTCTAAGTGGTTACACCGCAATGTGAAATCCCGCCAGTGGTTCCAAATCGCTTTTTTCGAAGTAATTCTGCAACTTTTGAACGGTTAAAAATATCAACTTAATTGTCTTTGTATGAAAGCTGAGGCGTTCTCCTCTAAGTTGGCAAATTTGTGGGTCCCTTGTGGATCCACGGTCTGACTTGTGGGCGTTTAAAATTGGTCAAGCTGTGAAAATTGTATGAAAGCTGAGGCGTCCTCCTCTAAAGTGGCAAATTTGTGGGGTTCCTTGTGGATCCACTCTCTGACCTCTAGGCGTTGAAAATTGGTCACCTCGTATGTAGGACATTTTCTTTTAGCTGTTAAATCCGCAATTACATCCAGCGAGGGAATATGATCATTTCAATCATGTTTCAAGAGCAATATCAAGAGCGCATCCCTACCGCCACACCACAAAAATATACAAAGATATCTCCGTTTTGTGTGCTCCTTATACGAATTGCCTGTGTCCTCAATCCATTCTAAAGAAAATAAAAGTTTACATTTAAAATTCTCAAGACATCTCGTAAATGGTCATCTTTGAAAATGCTACTGGAATTGGAAAACGAATTCCATGTTGCTGTTGCTGCTGCTGTCAATGTTGCTGATAATAATCATGTCTTATGTTAGTGCTGATGCTATTGCCATTGTCCAAGACCATGTAGACAGACATTATACCATGGCATCGATTTGCTTCTCATCTCATGGTGGCTTATGGTGAGAGAGAATCTTTCCAGAATGGGGGAATTGCATTGACTTTGTTGCAATGGCTTTAATGACTCCAAGGTATTATAAAAATAGCACAAACAAACGCAACAAACGTACATTCCAAGATTCACACAAAATTACTATTGGCCCTCACTAGAATGGAAAACGATTGAAGCTTAGAGACTTGTATGGTATTACGACTGAAGGAGTTGAGGGAATCATAAATTCTTATTTGGTTCACACTGGATTTTATTCAGTGAAAATGTTTCAAATCCTAAAAATAGCTTAAGGAATATTTACCACAAACGTATGATGTTGGCTGGTGAATTTTAGTAAAATTGATGGACAATTACGCACCATATGGTGGCTGATATATCTTGCAACCAACTTCAAGTTGCTATAATTTCTAAATCGTTCTTCTCAAAGCTAACAGATTCATACCAGCCACAGTTCATTTTATTATTTACATGGCTACAAAAGCATTTTGATCTATTACCAGCAGAAAGATCTCAATCCGTTGGACTTTTGCGACAGAGCATTTTGAAGAGTAAAATTGTCACAAAAACAAAAAACAAATATACTAAAGTTTTCATCATCCACCAAGACGCTTCGCGAATGGGCTAAAATCAAAATTTTGACAACATTTCCTATAGATATGAAATGTTGACAAAATTTCCCACAGAAATGAAATTTTGTCAAAATTTCTTATAGAAACGAAATTTTGAGAAAATTTCCTATAGAAATTAAATTTTGACAAAATTTCCTATAGAAATGAAATTTTGACAAAATTTCCTAATTCAATGAAATTTTGACAAAATTTTCTACAGAAATATATAGATAGAAATATATAGATATATAGATATGAAATTTCCTATAGAAATAATTTTTTTTTTAGAAATAAAATTTGGAATATAACTTATATGGAAATGAAATTTTGAAAAAAAATCCTTTAGAAATGAATTTTTGCAAAATTTCCTATAGAAATTAAATTTTAAAAAAAATTCCTATAGAATTCAAATTTTGACAAAATTTCCCATAGAAATGAAATTTTAACAAAATTTCCTATAGAATTGAAATTTAAAAAAAAATCCCATAGAACTGAAATCTTGACAAAATTTCCTATAGAAATGGAATTTTGAAAAAAAAAAAAATTAATAGAAATTAAATTTGGAAAAAAAATTTCCTAAATTTTCCATAAACTTTCATAAAATTGTTTATAAAAAGGAGATTTTGACAAAATCTCCTATAGAAAATAAATTTTGATAAAAATGTCCTATAGAAATGCAATTTTGACAAAATTTCTTAAAGAAATGAAATCTTGATAAAATTTCATATGGAAATTAAATTTCCTCAAATTTTTCTATAGAAATGAAATATTGACAAAATTTCCTATAGAAATGAAATTTTGACAAAATTTTCCATAAACTTTCATAAATTTTTTATAAAAAGGAGATTTTGACAAAATCTCCTATAGAAATTAAATTTTGATAAAAATGTCCTATAGAAATGCAATTTTGACAAAATTTCTTAAAGAAATCAAATCTTGATAAAATTTCATATGGAAATTAAATTTTCGCAAAATTTTCTATAGAAATGAAATATTGACAAAATTTCCTATAGAAATGAAATTTTGACAAAATTTCCTATAGAAGTAAAATTTTGACAAAATTTCCTTTGAAATGAAAAATTTCCTATAGTAATAACCAAAGCTTCCTATAGAAATGAAATTTTGACAAAAATTCCTATTGAAATGAAATGTTGACAAAATTTACTATAGAAATGAAATTTGACAAAATTTCCAACAGAAATGAAATTTTGACAAAATTTCCTATAGAAATGAAATTTTGACAAAATTTCCTATAGAAATGAAATTTTGACAAAATTATTTTTAAAAATGAAATTTTGACAAAATTATCTTTAAAAATGACATTTTGACAAAGCTGCCTTTAAAATTGAAATTTTGACAAAATTTCTTGTAGAAATGAAATGTTGACAAAATTTCCTATAGAAATGAAATTTTGACAGAATTTCCTATAAAAACGTAATTTTGACAGAATTTCCTATAAAAATGAAATTTTGACAAAATTTCTTATAGAAATTAAGTTTTGACAAAATTTCCTACAGAAATAAAATTTTGACAAAAATTTCTATTGAAATTAAATTGTGACAAACTTTCCTATAGAAATGAAATTTTGACAAAATTTCCTATAGGAATGAAATTTTGACAAAATTATCTTTAACAAGTAAGGAAAGTCTAAAGTGGGGCGGGCCGACTATATTATTCCCTGCACCACTTTGTAGATCTAAATTTTCGATACCATTTAACATCCTATATATAAAGGTTTGTCCCAAATACATACATTTAAATATCACTCGATTTGGGCAGAATTTGATAGACTTTTACAAAACCTATAGACCCAAAATTTAAGTTGGCTAATGCACTAGGGCGGAACACAATTTTAGTAAAAAAATATGGGAAACATTTAAATCTGAAGCAATTTTAAGGAAACTTCGCAAAAGTTTATTTATGATTTATCGCTCGATATATATGTATTAGAAGTTTAGGAAAATTAGAGTCATTTTTACAACTTTTCGACTAAGCAGTGGCGATTTGACAAGGAAAATGTTGGTATTTTGACCATTTTTGTCGAAATCAGAAAAACATATATGTGGGAGCTATATCTAAATCTGAACCGATTTCAATCAAATTTGGCACACATGACTATATTACTAATTGTACTCCTAGTGCAAAATTTCAACCAAATTGGACCAAAACTCTGGCTTCTGGGGCCATATAAGTCCATATCGGGCGAAAAATATATATGGAAGCGATATCTAAATCTGAACCGATTTCAATCAAATTTGGAACGCATAGCTACAATGCTAAATCTACTCTCTGTGCAAAATTTCAACCACATTGGGCCAAAGCTCTGGTTTTTAGGACCATATTAGTCCATATCGGGCGAAAGATATATATGGGAGCTATATCTAAATCTGAACCGATTTCAATCAAATTTTGCACACTTGACTATACTACTAATTGTACTCCTAGCTATATGGGAGCTATATCTAAATCTGAACCGATTTGGCTGATATTTTGCAAGATTTTCGAGATTCATAAAATATTTGGATGTACGGTATTTCAAGAAAATCGGTTGATAAACACGCTAACTATGACCACATCGGGGATAAATATATATGGCAGCTATATCTAAATCTGAACCGATTTTTTCCAAAACCAATAGCGATTGTCTCTGTCCCAGGAAACGGCCCTCTGCCAAATTTGAGGACGATTGGACTTAAATTGCGAGCTGTACTTTGTGCACAAAATTACATATACAGACAGACGGACGGACAGACAGACAGACAGACGGACATCGCTAAATCGACTCAGAATTTAATTCTAAGCCGATCGGTATACTAAAAGATGGGTCTATGACCACTATTTCTTGGCGTTGCATACAAATGCACAAATTTTGACAAAGCTGCCTTTAAAAATGAAATTGTGACAACAATTATTATAGAAATGAAATTTTGACAAAATTTCCTATTTTGAAATTTTGACAAGATTTCTTATAGAAATTAATTACAAAAAGGAGATTTTGAAATTTCCTATAGAAGTGAAATTTTGACAAAATTTACTATAGAAATGAAGTTTGGACAAAATTTACTATAGAAATTAATTACAAAAAGGAGGTTTTGACAAAATTTCCTATAGAAATTTAATTTTGACAAAAATGTCTTATATAAATGCAATTTGAATAAAATTTCCTATAAAAATTAAATTTTGACTAAATTTTCTTTAGAACTGAAATTTTGACAAAATTTCCTATAGAAATGAAATTTTAACAAAATTTCCTATAAAAACTAAATTTTGACAAAATTTACTATATAAATGAAATTTTGACAAAATTTCCTATAAAAATGAAATTTTGACAAAATTTCTTATAGACATGAAATTTTGACAAAATTTATTATAGACATGAAATTTTGACAAAATTTCTTATAGAAATGAAATTTTGACAAAATATCTTATAGAAATGAAATTTTGACCAAATTTTAACAAAATTTCCTATAGAAATGAAATTTTAACAAAATTTCCTATAGAAATGAAATTTTGACAAAAATTCCTATTGAAATTACATTTATTAAAATTTCCTATAAAAACTAAATTTGGCAAAATTTACTATAGAAATGAAATTTTGACAAAATATCTTATAGAAATGAAATTTTGACCAAATTTTAACAAAATTTCCTATAGAAATGAAATTTTAACAAAATTTCCTATAGAAATGAAATTTTGACAAAAATTCCTATTGAAATTACATTTATTAAAATTTCCTATAAAAACTAAATTTGGCAAAATTTACTATAGAAATGAAATTTTGACAAAATTGTCTTTAAAAATTAAATTTTGACAAAATTTCTTATAGAAATGAAATTTTGATAAAATTTCCTATAGAAATGAAATTTTGACAGAATTTCCTATAAAAATTAAATTTTGACAGAATTTCCTATAAAAATTAAATTTTGACAAAATTTCTTATAGATATAAAATTTTGACAAAATTTCTTATAGAAATGAAATTTTAACAAAATTTCCTATAGAAATGAAATTTTGACAAAAATTCCTATTGAAATGAAATTTTGACAAAAATTCTTATAGAAATGAATTTTTAACAAAAATTCCTATAGAAGTGAAATTTTAACAAATTTTCCTATAGAAATGAAATTTTGACAAAGTTTCCTACAGAAATGAAATGTGGAAAAAATTCTTATAGAAATGAAATTTAGACAAAAATTCCTATAGTAATGAAACCGCCAAACCTTATTTTATTCCGCTTTTAGCCTTCCATTGCGACCCTCGTTTCATTGAGTTTACTTTCTGAATGTGGCTTGTCCTAGCAATTAAAATGACTGAACATGGTTGTCTTATATAATGCCATCGATTATGGTAATGAAAGATGTTCAAGTTATAGTGTTGATACCAATTTTAAGTTTTTCTTAAATTTTATGTTGCTTATATGATGACTATCAGCATTGTCATTATCATCATCATCATCGTCATCGTTAGCATGTTGCTAATGTTGTTGGCATGCATGTTTACATGCTTACTCTCCTTGTTCTCCAAAAAAAAAAATGTAATTTGCGCAAATATACATTGGTCATTGTTTTACATAAAAGTTTTTTTTTCAGAACGAAACATTTCCGATTGGCCATTACAATCGCTCCCCCCAAAGGGCATAACATTCATCCAGCCAGGCCATAGGACGATGAAGTTTCAAAGTCAGTGGGAAAAAATTTCAATTTTTCTGTGTCTGCCAAGATGTAATGCGGTCAATAAACTAAAGAACTGAGAATCTCCTCACATAAAACACTCAAGAATGCGAAAGTTAAAAATGCTTCTTGACCAAAGGGCCAAAGCCAAAGAAGGAGAAAGGAAAATAAATCTTTTTATTGGTCATTGCAAATGCAGTCGAAGACCAAGAAAGACCATCATAGAATGTTACGAGTTAAGCCCAAAGACCGATGGTCTGAATGATTTTTGTGGCCCAGCTTTGCCAAAGACTAATAATGGATGGATGGATGGTGGTGCTGATGATGATAATATTGTTAAAGTTGATGGCAAATGTGAAGTGCTTAAATGCGTGGAATTCATGGTGGGGTTTTTGTGGCCTTCTTTATTTTGATCCCAAGGAGTAAGAACATTCATTTGGCAATTCGTTTTGGCCATCTGCAGTTTTTAATAGTTCTTGTTTTAACCAGCTATTTTTTTGTTGTTTTGCAATTTGTTACCATCCTTCTCCTTGTAAACATATTTTTCATTCCCGAAGAATGTGAATTCTTTGTGAAGGGGACTCCATCATGTGGTCAAGATTTTATATCAAATTGTCTTAAAAAAAAAAACACTTGGCAAACATTATCGTTGCATATTCGCTTTGTATGAATTAACAAACTTGTTTTATGATTATGGGTTGCATTTTACAAAATGCAAAAAGAAACCATTCTCTTTTGCTTATTTTCGAACACAAAACGATTATATTCATATGAAAACTAATGGCTGATTAATGAGCTGTTATACAAGAAAATTATAGCAATTTGTTTTACATTTATGGGGATGGGGGTAAAAGGGATAAATCTACTCAAAGCTCATCAATATTTTAGTTCTATAAAAAATGTTTGGTATTTATTATTTTAATTTGCGAAAATTTTATTTCTGTAGAAATTTTCTGGAAAATTTTAATTTTTTCAATTTACTGTTTTAATTACACCTCAAAATCATATGTCGACTAAACTACCCAGCAAAAAAAGCGTCGTCAAAAAATTTTTGAAAAAATTGGCGCAGAAGCGATGAATTTAATATGGGTTTGTCACAATGGACTGAATAGTCTAAGTGAGCCTGAAACTTAATCGGGCTACCAATTTAACCTAACATAGGTTTGTCATAGGACGGATCGGATGAAATTTGCTTCTCTTAGAGCAATCGCAAGCCAAATTTGGGGGTCCGTTTATATGGGGGCTATATATAATTATGGACCGATGTGGACCAATTTTTGCATGGTTGTTAGAGACCATATACTAACACCATGTACAAAATTTCAGCCGGATCGGATGAAATTTGCTTCTCTTAGAGGCCTCGCAAGCCAAATTTGGGGGTCCGTTTATATGGGGGCTATACGTAAAAGTGGACCGATATGGCCCATTTGCAATACCATCCGACCTACATCAATAACATCTACTTGTGCCAAGTTTCAAGTCGATAGCTTGTTTCGTTCGGAAGTTAGCGTGATTTTAACAGACGGACGGACATGCTTAGATCGACTCAGAATTTCACCACGACCCAGTATATATATACTTTATGGGGTCTTAGAGCAATATTTCGATGTGTTACAAACGGAATGACAAAGTTAATATACCCCCATCCTATGGTGGAGGGTATAAAAAATCTATGGGAGGGCATTTTGGAAGTGCTTTTAAAGTTGTGCCTTGAGAGGAACTTCCCAGTTTTTTTGCTGGCTACAAGAGTACTAACCCACTGAGGAAAATTATTGGGTAGTCGAAAAAGTCTTTTCGTATAGAATTTTGTCTTAGATCGATACGAATAACTTCAAATTTTATAATGGATAAGTGTCCGCCGGCGAATCGACAAATTTATATCGGCTTAGCCGATAAGCCAAGAATTTAGTGTCAGCTGCCTGTGACAAAAATGTTATGACGTCATTGTCTGGTTAGTGCATATGTTTGCAACACCCAGAAGGAGACACATAGTGTCTTTGGCAATTATGCTCAGGGCCGATCCCTGAGTCGATCTGGCCATGTCTGTCTGGCCGTCAGTGAACACATTTTTGTGATCATAGTCTAGGTCACAGTTTTAGTCCAATCGACTTCAAATTTTGAACAAGTATGTGTTTTGGGTCAGAATATAATACTATTGTAAGAAGTCGGTTTAAATTTAGATATACATCCGATATATATTTTTCGCCCGATATGCACTCATATGACCACAGACGCCTAGTTTCCATCCGATTTATGTTAAATTTTGCACATCTTCAATTAAGAGGTACTTTTATTTTATATATAAATAAAATTTTGACCAAATTTTCAATATAAAAATTTTTTAAAAAAATGTTCTATAGCAAAAAAATTTTGAGTAAATTTTCTATAGAAAAAAATTTGAGAACATTTTCTAAAAAAAAAAATAAAATTTTGAAAAAAAAAAATTCTATAGAAATAAAATTTTGACAAGATTTTCTAAAAATTTTTAACAATATAATTTCAATATAATTTTTTTTACCAAATTTCAAATTTCAAAATCGATACGAATAACTTCAAATTGATTTTATAATGGATAAGTGTCCGCCGGCGAATCGACAAATTTATATCGGCTTAGCCGATAAGCCAAGAATTTAGTGTCAGCTGCCTGTGACAAAAATGTTATGACTTCATTGTCTGGTTAGTGCATATGTTTGCAACACCCAGAAGGAGACACATAGTGTCTTTGGCAATTATGCTCAGGGCCGATCCCTGAGTCGATCTGGCCATGTCTGTCTGTCCATCAGTGAACACATTTTTGTGAACATAGTCTAGGTCACAGTTTTAGTCCAATCGACTTCAAATTTTGAACAAGTATGTGTTTTGGGTCAGAATAGAACCCTATTGGAAGAAGTCGATTTAAATTTAGATATAGATCCGATACATATCTTTCGCTCGATATGCACTCATATGACCACAGACGCCTAGTTTCCATCCGATTTATGTAAAATTTTGCACATCTTCAATTAAGAGGTACTTTTATTTTCTATATAAATAAAATTTTGACCAAATTTTCAATATAAAAATTTTTTAAAAAAATTTTGAGAAAATTTTCCATAGAAAAAAATTTGAGAAAATTTTCTAAAAAAAATAAAATTTTGAAAAAAAATTATAGAAATAAAATTTTGACAAACATTTTCTACAAATTTTGACCAAATTTTTAATACAATTTTTTTTTTACCAAATTTTCAATATAAAATTTTTTTGACAAAATTTTCTATAGAAATAAAATTTTGACAAAATTTTCTATAGAAATAAAATTTTGACAAAATTTTCTATAGAAATAAAATTTTGACAAAATTTCTTATAGAAATAAAATTTTGACAAAATTTTCTATAGAAAAAATTTGAGAAAAATTTCTAAAAAAATAAAATTTTGTCAAAATTTTATTTCTGAAGACTACTTTATCAGAATTTTAGTTCATTTGAAAATTTTGTCAAAATTTAATTTCTGTAGAAAATTCTGTCAAAATTTCATTTCTATAGAAACTTTTGTCAAAATTTTATTTTTTAGGCTTTTTTTGTCAAAATTTAAGTTCAATAGAAAATTTAGTCAAAATTTTATTTCTATAGAAAATTTAGCCAAAATTTTATTTCTATAGATAGTAATCGCAAAATTTTATTTCTATATAAAATTATCTTCCTATACAAAATTTTTGCATAATTTTTTATCTATATATATTTTTTTTAAATTTAATTCTGTACAAAATGTTGGCAAAATTTTATTTCTGTAGCAAATATTGTTAAAATTTTATTTCTATAGAAAATTTTGTTAAAATTTCATTTCTGTAGAAAGTTTTGTTTAAATTCTATTATTTTATTTATTTATTGTTTATTTTAATCATACAGTAAATGTATAATGAAACAAGAACCATTGTCTGCTAAGCTATGTCAAAATTGTATTTTTCAAGAAAATTTTTATCACAATTTTACTTCTTAAAAAAAAATATCGTCAAATTTTTATTTCTATGGAAAATTTTGACAAAATGTTATTTCTGTAGAAAATTTTGTCAAATTTTATTTCTGTAAAAAACTTTATTAGAATTTTAGTTCATTTGAAAATTTTGTCAAAATTTAATTTCTGTAGCAAATGCTGTCAAAATTTCGTTTCTATAGAAACTTTTGTCAAATTTTCATTTCTTTAGCTTTTTTTTTGTCAAAATTTTATTTCTATAGAAAATTTAGCCAAAACTTTATTTCTATAGATAGTAATCGCAAAATTTTATTTCTATATAAAATTATCTTCCTATACAAAATTTTTGCATAATTTTTTATCTATATGTATTTTTTTAAAATTTAATTCTGTACAAAATGTTGGCAAAATATTATTTCTGTAGAAAATATTGTTAAAATTTTATTTCTATAGACAATTTTGTCAAAATTTCATTTCTGTAGAAAATTTTGTCAAAATATTATTTCTACAGAAAATTTTGTTCAAATTTTATTTCTATTAAAATTTTGAAAAAAACAACGAAAATGGACCAAAGTCAAACAAATTCCATTTGGTTTGACAGTCAATTAAAAACTTAATTGATACTATTAATTTGTGTGATTGATTTTTATTTCAATTAGAAAAATTGTTGAATCAATTCAATTTTTAATTGAAAATTTTTTAATACTTTTAATTGAATATTTTTTAATAATTTTAGCTCATTTGAAAATTCTGTCAATATTTCATTTCTGTAGAATATTCTGTCAAAATTTCATTTTTATAGAAAATTTTTTCAAAATTTCATTTTTCAAGAAAATTTTGTCACAATTTTTTTTGTGAACATCAATTAAATTTTAACTGAATCAATTAAAAAATTAATGCCAAAATGTTATTTTAAGAGAAATTTTTTGTCAAAAATTTACTTCTACAGAAAATGTTGTCAAATTTTATTTCTGTAGAAAACTTTATTAAAATTTTAGTTCAATTGAAAATTTTGTCAAAATTTCATTTTTGTAGAAAATTCTGTCGAAATTTCATTTTATTTTTCAAGAAAATTTTGTCACAATTTTACTGCTTAGAAAATGTCGTCAAATTTTTATTTCTATGGAAAATTGTGACAAAATGTTATTTCTGTAGAAAATTTTGTCAAAATTTTATTTCTGTAGAAAACTTTATTAGAATTTTAGTTCATTTGAAAATTTTGTCAAAATTTCATTTCTGTAGAAAATTCTGTCAAAATTTCATTTCTATAGAAACTTTTGTCAAATTTTCATTTCTTTAGGAAATTTTGTCAAAATTTCAGTTCTATAGAAAATTTAGCCAAAATTTTATTTCCATAGAAAATTTAGCCAAAACTAGTATTTCAATAGAAAATTTAGCCAAAATTTTATGTCTATAGAAAATTTTCAAACTTTTATTTTTTTTACAACATTTTTACAAAATTTTCTTCGTATACAAAATGTTTGCATAATTTGGTATCTATATAAAATTTTTAATTCTGTACCAAATGTTTGAAAATTTTTATTTCTTTAGAAAATATTGTTAAAATTTTATTTCTATAGACAATTTTGTTAAAATTTTATTTCTATAGAGAATTTTGTCAAAATTTTATTTCTTTAGAAAATTTAGTCAAAATTTTATTTCTACAGCAAATTTTGTCCAAATTTTATTTCTATAGAAAATTTGAAAAAAAATACCGATTTGACGAAAATGGACCAAAATCAAACAAATTCCATTTGGTTTGACGATCGGACCAAATTTAAAAATTAATAATTTTTTGGACCAATTTGGTCCGATCGGAACCAAATGGCAACACTATGTCAAGTATAGTCTCTTACCGGCTCTCTTTTGCTGGCTTTTTAGTGTAAACGAACGACTTCCAGTAACAATTTGTTATAATTATCAAAAATTAAAGGGCTCTCGAACGGAGATAAATTTTTATAATTTTTCTCCAAATGTTAGTTTCATAGCGAATTTGATTAAAATGTAATTTTAATAAAAGACTAGCGTAACCCGGCCCGCTGAGCCTCCCGAAGCCTATTTTCGTTAAAATAGTCAACCATATCCTTCGATCTGAAAACAAATTGAACTCTTTTAAAGAGTAGGGTCAGGGGAAGTCTGGCACAAAAACTGAAGTACTGATTAATCACTCTATGGTTTCCATACACGTGTCCTCTACATTTAAAAAAAAATCGGACTACTTGCTTTTTCGTTTATATACAGAAATAGGGCGGTTATGTATATGTAAAACGGACCTGCTTAACAAACGTCGGGTAGGGGGTGTTTCCCTTTCAACCAATTTTTTTATTTTTTAATTGCTCTGTATTCAAATCGTTGGACAATCTTCTACAGTTCCTGTAATTTCAAGCGTGGTTTGTGAAGAGGAGGTATACTTCTCCTACACATGCCGTCCAATAAATCGGAAAAAGTAAAAGTATCTCAAAATTGACCCTATTAACAATTGTTAAAGTGTTGGACACGGAGAACATGCCTCTCCCAAATATATACCGGAAAGTGAAGCATTCTCTAAGCTGCCTGTCAACTTCATGTAAATTTAAGTTTTTTACTTAAAAAAATCTGCCAGAAGCCAGAGGCGCCCCCTTCCGAATATCACAAAATCAGATTTCAATTATAATAGTATAATCTACCCCACATCCTCTATAAATTTCAAGTAAATTGGAAAAGTTTAATTGTTTCGCGGTATATGTTTGAGGCGAAGTGAAGACTTTCTGTCCTTTTATTTTTCCCCGACCAAATATTAAAAAATCATATAAATTTCATAATTTCCCTCAACTTCTCCGTAAAATATCAAAAAAAAATTTATTTTTTTCAATGTATTTTAAAAAATGTCGGACAAAGGGGAGGCCCCCTCCTCGACGAAATATCGAAAAATAAAGTAGCTGTTCTTTGTCTAGACGCCCCCTTCAACCTTCCCTTCAAGCAAATCGGATAATTTTGTTACAATTTTCAAAAAGTGGGACAAGGGAGAGGTCCCCCTTTCCGTTCTAATTTAAAAAAATCAGGTACCCCATAAAAAATGCATAACCTCACGGCTTGATCTCTGTAAATCTCAAGTAAATCAGAGAATTTTTATTTTTTACTGTACTTTAAACAAAAATCGTATAAAGGGGTGGTCCATCTCCGCGAGCAAATATCGAGAAATAATGAAGCGGGTCTAGCCATCACCCATAACCTTCACCCGAATCGAATTACTTTGGCCCAATTTTGAAAAAGTCGGGCAAGGGTATGTCCCCCTCCCCCACCAGATTTCAAAACCTGAGGTACCCTATTTTCACCACAAGATTACCCTTTACGTTCTCCGGACATTTTTCATGGGAAAAAATGAAATTATTTTATAACAAAAGCAACTGCAGTGAATTTTTTTACCGTTTTTCTGTTGAAACTTTTCTTCAATTTTCTTTGCTATAAAATTTAAAAAAACCGAGACTTTTCAAACGAATGCAAACCCGTGGAAATCGATTCGTGCGTTCTGGAGTTGCACCAGAGATGGCGCTGTGTATAAAAAAAGATTATCCCGCTTTTTCGTTGAAACTTTTCTTGAATTTCCTTTGCTATAAACTTTACGGAGCCCAAGACCTTTCCAACGAAGGCAAAACCGTGGAAATCGGTTCGTTCGGAATCGGTGCGTTCTGGAGTTATTGCGTCAGGAAGGAAACCCCGACTTATTTTTATATAGCAGATTACATACAATTTTTATTTTTATTGATAGGTTTCTAGAAATTTAAATTCGCATTTACCTTCATGGCCTTTAATGAGATTTATTAAAATTTAAATGATGCCAAATAATTCCTGCGAAATATTTAATGTCAATTGTCATCATCTTTCATGTCATCATCATAATTTTTCCCTGAAGAAATAAATCATAGGCTATTAAGATTTTAAACATAATTTATAAATAATTCACAACACCAAAAGGCGCTTAAAGGCAATTGAAATATGAACATAAAATTGTGTTGTCACCGTTTCACATTAATTCAGCAATTCGCACATTGCTTGAAGACATCAATGATTCTGGCCCACTTTTTGCCCCTTTATATACCCATAACATTCTTTGAATTTATTCTTCAATTCATTAGCGATTCACTAAATTAAAATGTTTTGGCGTGGGTGGCAAAGATTTGTATCATCATCGTTTAAATTCTTCCAAGGGGCGAGGAGGGAAACCAGGGAATTGTGAATGATTCAAGCTAAATTACATGATTTAAATTAACCCAAGAGAATTGCAAAGTGGGTGGTAGGTCAAAGAAAAAGAAGCCACCACAATAAAAACCAATAAAACATTATGAAAATCATAAACAATCATCCTTAGAAACGCATCACTGAGATAAAGGTGAAAGAAAGCACGTTCGGGGTTTCTCTTTGACTTATTTTGTTATTCCTCCTTTTTTCCAAATGAAAGGAAAACAGTGTTTTCTTAATAATTTTTCGATTTTATTTCCTTAAAAATATTTTACTTTTTTCATCATTTACTTCAGAAAAGAGTGGTGACAGATGTAAAGAGAGAAATCGCGTGTAAAAGTCACCTGTGGAATACTTCTATTGATTTTCATTTCGTATTGAATTCTTTAGCATTTTCTAACCAATTTAATTTGTTAGCCCCTTATATTGAACGGATTTTCTTTTAATTTGGCTGAATAAATCCAATGCTGGATTCCTAATGATATGATAACGAAGATGAACATTGAAGAGAAGTTTTGAAATTGATAACGCTTTCAATCAGAAAAGTAAAGGAAAGAAAAAATAAAAAAAAATTACTGGATAAGAATCCCCTGCGACGCAGCAGAATATTAGTATACAAATATATTGAAATAAAAATCCAAATTATAACGCGTACTTCAAAGTAAAACAATGTTTTCTTAATTCAAAAAAAAAAAAAAGAAATATATACGGCAGTAAGTTTGGCCAGGCCGAATCTTGTGTACCCTCCACCATGGATTGCGTAGAAACTTCTACCACAATCGAATTACTTGGGTTGCGGTAACTCTTGCCGATGGCAAGGTATCTTAAAAAATTCTTAACACCGTCTTCTAAATTTAAGACGTATACGACGATTTAAGACGTATATAATTCAGTTCGACAACAACAGACAAATGGACATGGTTAAATCGTCTTAGAATTTCTCCCTGATCAAGAATATATATACTTTATATAGTCGGAAATCGATATTTCGATGTGTTACAAACGGAATGACAAACTTATTATACCCCCCTCACCTTTATGGTGGTGGGTATAAAAATAAAAATTTTCTATAGAAATAAAATTTTGTCAATATATTCCATAGAAATAAAATTTTGCCAAAATTATCTACAGTAATAAAATTTGTTGACAAACTTTTCTTTAGAAATACAATTTTGAGAAAATTTTCTATAGAAATCAAATTTGCACAAAATTTTCTATAGCAATCAAATTATGACAAAATTTCCTATAGAAGTACAACTTCGACAAAATTTTTTATAGAGAAATAAAATTTTGCAAAAATTTTCTACAGAAATAAAATTTATAAAATTTTCTACAGAAATAAAATTTTGACAGAATATTCTACAGAAATAAAATTTTGCCAACATTTTCCATAGAAATAAAATTTTAACAAAAAAAAAATAAAAAAAAAATAAAATTTTCTATAGAAATAAAATTTTGACAAAATTTTCTTTAAAAATAAAATTGTGGCAAAATTTTCTATAGAAATCAAACTTGGACAACATTTTCTATAGCAATCAAATTTTGACAAAATTTCCTATAGATGTAAAATCTTGCCAAAATTCTGTCAAAATTTTCTATAAAAATAAAATGTTTCCAAAATTTTCTATAAAAATAAAATTTTTCCCAAATTATCTACAGAAAAAAAATTTGGACAAAATTTTCTATAGAAATAAAATTTTCAAAATTTTCTATAGAAATCAAACTTGGACAAAATTTTCTATAGCAATCAAATTTTGACAAAATTTTCATAGAAATAAAATTTGACAAAATTTTCTATAGAAATAAAATGTTTCCAAAATTCTCTATAAAAATAAAAATTTTCCCAAATTATCTACAGGAAAAAAAAAATTGGACAAAATTTTCTACAGAAATAAAATTTTGACAAAATTTTCTTTAGAAATAAAATTTTGACAAAATTTTCTATAGAAATAAAATTTTCTATAGAAAAAAATTGACAAAATTTTCTATAGAAATAAAATTTTGATAAAATTATCTACAGAAATAAAATTTTGATAAAATTTTCTATAGAAAAAAAATGTTGATAAAATTTTCGATAGAAATAAAATTTTGACAAAATTTTCTACAGAAAAAAAAATTTGGACAACATTTTCTATAGAAATAAAATTTAGACAAAATTTTCTATAGAAATAAAATTTAGACAAAATTATCTATAGAAATAAAATTTTGATAAAATTTTTTATAGAAAAAAAATTTTGACAAAATTTTCTATAGAAATAAAATTTTGATAAAATTTTCTATAGAAAAAAATTTTTTTTGATAAAATTTTGACAAAATTTTCTATAGAAATACAATTTTGACAAAATTTTCTATAGAAATAATATTTTGACAAAATTTTCTACAGAAGTAAAATTTTGACAAAATTTTGTATCGAAATAAAATTTTGGTAGATTATTTTTGGCGATATGAACCAATTTTTGTGTGATTGGCCATTGGCTATAAATAACTATAGGCCGATATGGACCATTTTTTGCATGGCTGTTATATACCATATACTAACACCACGTACCAAATTTCCACCGGATCGGATGAATTTTGCTTCTCCAAGAGGCTCCGGAATGCAAATCTGGCGATCGGTTTATATGGGAGCTATATATAATTATGAACCGATATGGACTAATTTTTGCATGGGTGTTAGAAACCATATACTAACATCATGTTCCAAATTTCAGCCGGATCGGATGAATTTTGCTCCTCCAAGAAGCTCCGCAAGCCAAATCTGGGGATCGGTTTATATGGGGGCTACATATAATGATGGACCGATATGGACCAATTCTTGCGTGTTTGTTAGAGACCACATACTAACACCACGTTCCAAATTTCAAACGGATCGGATGAATTTTGCTCCTCTAAGAGGCTCCGGAATTGAAATCTGGGGATCGGTATATATGGGGGCTATATATAATTATGAACCGATATGAACTATTTTTTGAACGGTTGTTAGAAACCATATACTAACACCATGTACTAAATTTCAATCAGATCGGATGAATTTTGCTCCTCCAAGAGTTTCCGTAGGTCAAATCTGGGGATCGGTTTATATGGGGCTATATATAATTATGGACCGATATGGACCAATTCTGACATGGTTGTTAGAGACCATATACCAACAGCATATACCAAATTTCAACCGAATCCGATGAAATTTGCTTCTCTTTGAGGCTCCGCAAGCCAAATCGGGGGATCGGTTTATATGGTGCTATATATAATTATGGACCGATGTGGACCAATTTTTGCATGGTTGTTAGAGACCATATACCAACACCACGCACCAAATTTCAGCCAGATTATGGACCAATTTTGTATGGTTGTTAGAGACCATATACCAACATCACGTACTAAATTTCACCCAGATTGTATAAAATTTGCTTCTCTTAGAGGCTCCGGAGTTCAAATCTGGGCATCGGTTTATATGGGGGCTATATATAATTATAGACCGATGTGGACCAATTTTTGCATGGTTGATAGAGACCATATACCAACAGCATATACCAAATTTCAGCCGGATCGGATGAAATTTGCTTCTCTTTGAGGCTCCACAAGCCAAATCGGGGGATCGGTTTATATGGGGACTATATATAATTATGAACCGATGTGAACCAATTTTTGCATGGTTGGTAGAGACCATATACCAACAGCATATACCAAATATCAACCGAATCCGATGAAATTTGCTTCTCTTTGAGGCTCCGCAAGCCAAATTTGGTGATCGGTTTATATGGGGGCTATATATAATTATGGTCCGATGTGGACCAATTTTTGCATGGTTTTTAGAGACCATATACCAACATCACGTACCAAATTTCAACCAGATCGGATGAAATTTGCTTCTCTTTTGGGCTCAGCAAGCCAAATCTAGGGGTCGGTTTATATGGGGCTATATATAATTATGGACCGATGTCGACCAATTTTTCCATGGTTGTTAGAGAGCATATACCAACACCACGCACTAAATTTCAACCAGATCGGATGAAATATTCTCCTCTAGAAGCTCCGCAAGCCAAATATGGGGGTCCGTTTATGTGAGGGCTATACGTCAAAGTGAACCGATATGGCCCATTTGCAATACCATTCGACCCACATCAATAACAACTACTTGTGCCAAGTTTCAAGTCGATAGCTTGATTCGTTCGGAAGTTAGTGTGATTTCAACAGACGAACGATCGGACGGACGGACATGCTTAGATCGACTCAGAATTTCACCACGACCCAGAAACTTTATGTGGTCTTAGAACAATGTTTCGATGTGTTACAAACGGAATAACAAAGTTAATATAATTCCATCCTATGGTGGAGGGTATAAAAATTTTAAATCAAAGATGCTAAATCCTCATAATAAGTCCCAGTCTATATTTGAAGTGTTTTTATTTTAAATCTAAAGATATCAATATTTCAGTTAATTTAAAGACGATTTCTTAAAATCAAAAAAATGTGTTTCTTTACTTTAAGGAAAATTTAATTTAGTTTAAAGACCTGCAACTTTAACGAAGGGACGTAAATTTTCAAAATATGAGTCCTAAATTTAATGAAAAAAATTTTTGAAGCAAAGATTATAAACTTTATTATACCCTGCTCCACACTGTGGAACAGGGTATTATAAGTTAGTGCATATGTTTGCAACACCCAGAAGGAGACGAGATAGACACATGGTGTCTTTGGCAAAAATGGTCAGGGTGGGCTCCTGAGTCGATATAGCCATGTCCGTCTGTCCGTCTGTCCGTGAACACATTTTGTAATCAAAGTCTAGGTCGCAGTTTTAGTCCAATCGACTTCCCGTATATATCTTTCGCCCGATATGCAGTAATACGGTCCCAGAAGCCAGAGTTTTACCCCAATTAGGTTGAAATTTTGCACAGGGAGTAGAACTAGCAGTGTAGTCAAGTGTGCAAAATTTTATTGAAATCGGTTCAGAGTTAGATATAGCTCCCATATATATCGTTCGCCCGATTTACACTCATATGACCACAGAGGCCAATCTTTAGCTCCGATATAGTTGAAATTTTGCACTGAGAGTAGAGTTAGCATTGTAGCTATGCGTACCAAATTTGGTTGAAATCGGTTCAGATTTAGATATATCTCCCATATATAGCTTTCGCTCGATTTACACTCATATGACCACAGAGGCAAATTTTTAACTCTGATTTAGTTTAAATTTTGCACAGAGAGTAGAATTAGCATTGTAGCTATGCGTTACAAATTTGGTTGAAATCGGTTCAGATTTAAATATAGCTCCCATATATATGTTTTTCTGATTTCGACAAAAATGGTCAAAATACCAACATTTTCCTTGTAAAATCGCCACTGTTTAGTCGAAAAGTTGTAAAAATGACTCTAATTTTCCTAAACTTCTAATACATGTATATCGAGCGATAAATCATAAATAAACTTTTGCGAAGTTTCCTTAAAATTGCTTCATATTTAAATGTTTCCCATATTTTTTTTTACTAACATTGTGTTCCACCCTAGTGCATTAGCCGACTTAAATTTTGAGTCTGCAGATTTTGTAGAAGTCTATCAAATTCTGTCCAGATCGAGTGATATTTAAATGTATGTATTTGGGACAAACCTTTATATATAGCCCCAACACATTTGACGGATGTGATATGGTATCGAAAATTTGGATCTACAAAGTGGTGCAGGGTATAATATAGTCGGCCCCGCCCGACTTTAGACTTTCCTTACTTATTTTAATTTAAATTTAATTATTTTAAAGAAATTTATCCTTAATAGTGTGTAAATTGCGCTTCCTAAAATTGGGGGCGCGTTATCTTTAATATCCAATAAATAGTTTTTTCAGTGTGTGAACAATTTCACATAAATCGGAATAAAATTTTGATCTCTATGACCATACGAGTGTAAATCGGGCGAAAGAAATATATGGGATCTAAATTTAAATCTGAAATGATTTTTACGAAATTTTGCATCCATAGGATGAATGTTAATTCTACTCTCTGTGCACAATTTCACGTACATCTGTGAAAAACTCTTGCTTCTGCACTGAAAAAAAAGCATACTCGGTTCCAAAGATTTTGTCTTTACTTTAAAAAATTTGGTATTGATTCCGAGCCAAAGAAGCGGAGAATACAAGTAAGGATACTTTTAAGACACAATTCTCTTTTAAATTTAGGTTTTGTGTACTTGCTTCTAGGAAGCAAATTTTAATTTTTCGCTTTCTCAGCTTTTCTTCATATGCTATCAAATACCTTTAAAAACGAGTTAACGGCAACTTTATTTTCCAAATTAAGACTCGACTTCCAGTAGAAATTATGCTATGTTTGAAGTAAAAAACTTCTTTAAAATAAAGTTTTGAAAAACATGTCCTATATTTGAACGATTTTTTGCTTTGTAGTCAAGATGCAAAAAGACAACAAATTTAAAGACAATTTCATTAAATTTAAAGAATTTTTCTGAATTATTAAAGTCAAGTTGACCTTAGCCTATAAATTTTTTCTTTCATGTTAAGATACCCATTTTTAAGTCAAATCACTTAATTATAAGGACAATACGACTTCATTGAAAAGTTTATCGACTTTTGGACAAGGAAAATAACTTTATTTTAGAGAAATGCGTCTTCTATGCTAAGCAAAATTTGTATTCGTATTTTAAAGACATGAAATCTTTGACCTCACGACAATATTTTTTTCAGTGTGGGATCATATAAATACATATCGGGCGAAAAATTTATATGGGAGCTCTATCTAAATCTGAACCGATTTTGGTCTAAAATCAATAGGGTTCTTTTCTGACCCAAAACATTTTAATTCAATCGAACTAAAACTGCCACCTAGAGCTTGCTACCGAAAATGTGTTTAAAGACAAGCGGACATGACTAGATCAAGTCAGGAGCCGACCCTGAGCATTATTGCCAAAGACACAAAGGGTCTATCTCATCTCCTTCTGGGTATTGCAAACATATGCACTAACTTTCCACCAAAAAAATGTGGAAGTTCTTCCAAAGGCACAACTTTAAAAGCACTTCCAAAAATATCCCCCCCAATAATGTTCTTAATTTTAATTACACAAGAAATTGTTTTAATTTAATTTTCTATAACTCGTTTTTTGCATAGTTTTAATTGGTAATTTTAACTCTTTTTTGTTTCTAACATAATATGTTAAAAACAGAGTAAGAATTAAAAAAATGGTATAAACTAGAAAAAATGTGAATTTTTGAAAATATTTGAGGTCAAACATTGCAGACAAGCGTTAAAGTGCATTAATTAAATTATAAAAAATTATTTAATTTATTTATTTTGCAAATTATCACAAAATTCTTTATTTCAAATAAAACCACAAGTTGATTAATTAATTTTTACCATAGTCATATATAAATGTTTATGCTTAATTTAATTCATAAATGGCTGGAAAACACTCATCAACTATAAAAATATTTTTAATGAAAAAAGTGAATTGGTCTTGGTGACTTGCAAAAATGCAGTCATCGAACAAAAGCAGCAGTAAATATTGAAATGCGTAACAGCAAATCAACAGTGGGAGTACAAGAAAAACAAAACACTCCAATTAAATCAGACTGAATTTCTTTCTTACTATCGCTGGAGGGCGGGGCGGGGTCGGTATAGCGTTGCTGATGGTTGCAATGCCCCAAATTTGCATGGAAAACAAAATCAAACCATGGTAACACACAACACAATTCGCGCCAATATATACCTCTCGTTTTTGGGCATATGCTTGGTAGAGGCAGAAGCATTAATATTTTGACCACATAAATGTTTGTTTGCCAGACAAAAGTTTTAGTTACCGTTTAATGGAATTTATGTTACAATTTCATAAAATGTTTGCTTTTTTTTTTTTGTTTGTTTGCTACTAAAGGGTGATTTGTTAAGAGCTTGATAACTTTTTAAAAAAAAAAAACGCATAAAATTTGCAAAACCTCATCGGTTCTTTATTTGAAACGTTAGATTGGTCCATGACATTTACTTTTTGAAGATAATTTCATTTAAATGTTGACCGCGGCTGCGTCTTAGGTGGTCCATTCGGAAAGTCCAATTTTGGGCAACTTTTTCGAGCATTTCGGCCGGAATAGCCCGAATTTCTTCGGAAATGTTGTCTTCCAAAGCTGGAATAGTTGCTGGCTTATTTCTGTAGACTTTAGACTTGACGTAGCCCCACAAAAAATAGTCTAAAGGCGTCAAATCGCATGATCTTGGTGGCCAACTTACCGGTCCATTTCTTGAGATGAATTGTTCTCCGAAGTTTTCCCTCAAAATGGCCATAGAATCGCGAGCTGTGTGGCATGTAGCGCCATCTTGTTGAAACCACATGTCAACCAAGTTCAGTTCTTCCATTTTTGGCAACAAAAAGTTTGTTAGCATCGAACGATAGCGATCGCCATTCACCGTAACGTTGCGTCCAACAGCATCTTTGAAAAAATACGGTCCAATGATTCCACCAGCGTACAAACCACACCAAACAGTGCATTTTTCGGGATGCATGGGCAGTTCTTGAACGGCTTCTGGTTGCTCTTCACTCCAAATGCGGCAATTTTGCTTATTTACGTAGCCATTCAACCAGAAATGAGCCTCATCGCTGAACAAAATTTGTCGATAAAAAAGCGGATTTTCTGCCAACTTTTCTAGGGCCCATTCACTGAAAATTCGACGTTGTGGCAGATCGTTCGTCTATTCATGATGAAATGTCAAAGCATACTGAGCATCTTTCTCTTTGACACCATGTCTGAAATCCCACGTGATCTGTCAAATACTAATGCATGAAAATCCTAACCTCAAAAGAATCACCCTTTACAAAAAAATTTGCAAAATTCAGTAGCTCCCATCCACTTCAAGGGTTATATGTTAGAAATATTTTTTTTGGTTTTCTTGGTATGAATGAAATCGGAGTGGCGCGCATGTTGTTAATTGGTAAAACGTTGTAGAAATTTCAATGAATTTCAGAAGGGAACTCTACTTTAAGCCCTAAGCCAAAAATGTCAATGTTTACAACTTTTACCGTTACTGTGTCAGCGACTATTATAATTTTGTGCAAGAAGAAATTTACACATAAGACTGATGATCTTATGATGGATTTAGAAAATTTTGTCAACATTTTATTTCTATAAAAATCTATCAAAAGTTATATTTCTATAGCAAATTATTTTTCAAAATTTTATTCCTATAGAGAAGTTTGCCAAAAATTTATTTCTATAAAAAATTTTGTCAAAATTTTATTTCTATAGAAAATTTTGTCAAAATTTTACTTCTATAGGAAATTTTGTCAAAATTTTATTTGTATAGAGAATTTCGTCAATATTTTAGTTGTATAGAAAATGTTGTCAAAATTATATTCGTATACAAAATTTTGCCAAAATTTTATTTCTATAAAAAATTTCGTAAAAATTTTATTTGTATCGAAAATTTTGTCAAAATTTTATTTCTACAGAAAATTTTGTCAAAATTTTATTTCTATAAAAATCTATCAACATTTTTATTTCTATAGAAAATTTTGTCAAAATTTTCTTGGTGTAGAGAATTTTGCCAACATTTTATTTCTATAGAAAATTATGTCAAAATTGTATTTCTATAGAAAATTATGTCAAAATTGTATTTCTATAGAAAATGTTGTCAAAATTTTATTTCTCTAGAAAATTTTGCAAAAATCTTATTAGAAGAAAATTTTGTAAAAATTTAATTTCTATAGAAAATTTTGTCAAAACTTTATTTCTATAGGAAATTTTGTCAACATTTTACTTGTATAGAAAATTTTGCCAAGGTTTGATTTCTATAGAAAATTTTGTCAAAATTTTATTTGTATAGACAATTTTGTCAAAATTTTATTTCTGTAGGAAATTTTGTCAAAATTTTATTCCTTAAGAAAAGTTAATCTAAATGTTATGTCTATAAAAATCTATCAAAATTTTTATTTCTATAGACAATTTCGTCAAAATTTTATTTCTATAGAAAATTTTGCCAAAGTTTGATTTGTATAGAAAATTTTGTCAAAATTTTATTTCTGTAGAAAATTTTGCCAAAATTTTATTTCTATAGGAAATTTTGTCAAAATTTTATTTGTATAGAATTTTCTTTAAGAATAAAATTTTGACAAAATTTTATTTCTACAGAAATTTTGTCAAAATTTTATTTGTATAGAGAATTTCGTCAAAATTTTATTTGTACAGAAAATTTTGTCAAAATTTTATTTCTATAGAAAATTTTGTCAAAATTTTATTTCTATAGAAAATTTTGTCAAAATTTTATTTGTATATAGAATTTCGTCAAAATTTTACGTCTATAAAAAATTTTGTCAAAATTTTATTTCTATAGAAAATTTTGTCAAAATTTTATTTCTATAGAAAATTTTGTCAAAATTTTATTTCTATAGAAAATTTCGTTAAAATTTTATTTGTATAGAAAATGTTGTCAAAATTTTATTTCTAGAGAAAATTTTGTCAAAATTTTATTTTTATAAAAATCTATCAAAATTTTTATTTTATAGAAAATTTTGTCATCATTTTATTTTTGTAGCAAATTTTTTTCAAAATTTTATTCCTATAGAAAATTTTGTCGACATTTTCTTGGTGTAGAGAATTTTGCCAAAATTTTATATCCATAGAAAATTTTGTCAAAATTGTATTTTTTTTTTTGTTAAAATTCCATTGCTATAGAAAATTTTTTTTCAATTTTTGTCAAAATTTTATTTTTATAGAACATTTTGTCAAAATTTTATTTTCTTCAGAAATTTTTGGCAAAATTTTATTTCTATAGAAAATTTTGTCAAAATTTTATTCCTGGAAAAATGTTGTCAAAATTTCATTTGTATAGAAAATTTAGGCAAAATTTTATTCCCATAGGAAAATTTGTCAACATTTTATTTCTATAGAATAGTTTGTCAAAATTTTATTTCTATAGAAATTTTTTTCAAACTTTTATTTCAATAGAAAAATTTGCCAAATTTTATTGCTATAGACAATTTTGTCCAAACTTTATTGCAATAGATAAATTGGTCAAAATTTTATTGCTATAGAAAATTTTGTCAAGATTTTATTTTTATAGCAAATTTTTTTCAACATTTTCTTGGTGAAGAGAATTTTGCCAAAATTTTAGGTCTATCGAAAATTTTGTCAAAATTCTATTTCTATAGAAAATTTTGTCAAATATTTATTTCTATAGAAAATTTTGTCAAATATTTATTTCTATAGAAAATTTTGTCAAAATGATACTCCTGGAGAAAATTTTGTCAAAATTTTATTTCTATAGGAAATTTTGTCAAAATTTTGTTTGTATAGAAAATGTTGTTCAAATATTATATGTATAGAAAATTTTGTTAAAATTTCATTGCTACAGAAAAAATTTTGTTAACATTGTAGTACTATAGAAAATTTTGTCTAAATTTTAGTTTTATAGAACATTTTGTAAAAATTTAGTTTCTTTAGAAATTTTTGGCAAAATTTTATTTCTATAGAAAGTTTACGGAAAATTTTATTCCCATAGGAAATTTTGTCAACATTGTATTTCTATAGAAAAGTTTGTCAAAATTTTATTTCTATAGAAATTTTTTTCAAACTTTTATTTCAATGGCAAAATTTGCCAAATTTTATTGCTATAGAAAATTTTCTCAAAATTTTATTGCTATAGACAATTTGGTCACAATTTTATTGCTATAGACAATTTGGTCAAAATTTTATTGCTATAGACAATTTGGTCAACATTTTATTTTTTTTATTTTATTTTCTTTAGAAATTTTTGGCAAATTTTATTTCTACAGAAAATTTTGTCAAAATTTTTTTTCCTGGAAAAAATGTTTTCAAAATTTTATTTGTATTTTGGAATATTTTGTCAAAATTTTATTCCCATAGGATATTTTGTCAACATTTTATTAGCATAGAAAATTTTTTGAAAATTTTTTTGCAATAGAAATGTTTCTCAAAATTTTATTGCAATAGAAAATTTTCTCAAATTTTTAGTTGTATTGAAAATTTTGTAAAAATTTTATTTCTGTATGAAAATTTGTTTTATATGTATAGAAAGTTTTGTCAAAATTTTATAGAAAAAATTTTGTCAACATTGTAGTACTCTAGAAATTTTTTTCAAAATTTTATTCCTATAGAAAATTTTGTCAACTTTATTCCCAGAGAAAATTTTGTCAAAATTATAGTTCTATAGAAAATTTTGTCAAAATTTTCATGGAAAATTTATAAAGATCATTTTGTGAAAATTTTAGTTATATAGAAAATTTCGTCAAAATTTTATTTCTATAGAAAATTTTGTAAAATATTATTTCTAAAGACAATTTGTTAAAAATTTTATTTGTATAGAAAATATCGTCAAAATTTTATTTCTTTAGAACATTTTTTTTAAATTTTATTTCTATAGAAAATTGTGTCAAAATTATATTTCTACAGAAAATATAGAGAGACGCAAAATTTCAAGATTTGTGTCCTAAATCTAATGAAAAAAATTTTCAAGCAAGGTTTATAAACTCTCTTTTAATTAAAATGTATGTCCTTAATTAAATAATTGTGTGCTTGACATTTGGTAAATTTTGAGTCCTAAATTTAAGTTGGATAATCTTCCATATTAGGCCAATATTTTTTCAGTGTATAGAAAATTTTGTCAAAATTTGATTTTTATAGCAATTTTTTTTTTTTAAATTTTATTCCTACAAAAAATTTTGTCAAAATTTCATTTCTTTAGGAAATTTTGCCAAAAATTTTATTTCTATAGAAAATTTTGTCAAAATTTTATCTGTATAGAAAATTTTGTCAAGGTTTGATTTCTATAGAAAATTTTGACAAAATTTTATTCCTATAGGAAATTTTGCCAAAAATTTTTTTGTATAGAAAATTTTGTCAACATTTTATTTCTTTAGGAAATTTTATCAAAACTTTATATGTAGAAAATTTTGTCAAAATTTTATTCCTGGAAAAAATTTCAACATTTTATTTGTATAGAAAATTTTATAAAAATTTTATTACTATAGGAAATTTTGTCAAAATTTTATTACTATAGGAAATTTTGTCAAAATTTTATATGTATAAAACTTTGTCCAAATTTTATTTCTATATAAAATTTTGTCAAAATTTTATTTATATAGAAAATTTTGTCAAATTTTATTTCTATAGAATAGTTTGTCAAAATTTTATTGCAAAAGAAAATTATGCTAAGATTTGAATTATGAAAAATTATGTAAAAATTTTATTGCCATAGAAAATTTTGTCAAGATTTTATTTTTATAGAAAATTGTTTTCAAACTTTTATTTCAATAGAAAATTTTGCGAAAATGTTTTGCTATAGACAATTTTGTCAAAATTTTTTGTATAGAAAATTTTTGTCAAAATTTTATAGAAAAAATTTTGTCAACATTGTAATACTCTAGACATTTTTTTCAAAATTTTATTCCTGGAGAAAATTTTGTCAAAATTTTCATTGAAAATTCATAGAGATAATTTTGTTAAAATTTTATTTCTATAGAAAATTTTGTCAAAATTTTATTTCTATAGAAAATTTTGTCAAAATTTTATTTCTATAGAAAATTTTGTCAAAAGGAAAAGAGATATGTTTGTTTCGAATTTATTTCGGCATAAGCCGGCTATCAATGTAAAACCTTTTTTCGGAGGGTTCAAGTGTGGTTTTTGTTGGGTTTAATAAACTGCCTGAATTTATTCTGATAATTGGTTGATAGTTTTGCTGCAAGTAGAGGATGCTGATGAGGAATGTGGTAATTCCGAAACGTGCGTCCATCCAACCATCTTGCAGTCTATAGGGCTTTGCCCAAATAAATTTGACAAACATTCTTTTCCTCTGTTGGTTAAGCTACTCTTGTAGTTTAGCCAATGTATGGTTTTAAGCTGAAATAAAAAACAACAACAAAATTTTATTTCTATAGAAAATTTTGTCAAAATTTTATTTCTATAGAAAATTGTGTCAAATTTTTGTTTTAGAAAATTGTGTCAAATTTTTGTTTTAGAAAAATTGGTCAAAATTTTATTTCTATAGAAAATTGTGTCAATATTTTATTTCTATAGAAAATAAATTTCCATAGGAAAATTCCTAGAGAAAATTTTAGCGGAATCTAAACAATGTCTTCCAACATTGTTTAGATGCCGAGCTTCTGATATATAATGTGACAACAAAAATGGAATGTTATAAGGCACCATGCTCTTAACAGACATGTTTTCAGTGTGTATCCAAATACCTATGTCCCTGCCCTGCTTTCACAAGATATCGAGCCAAGAGAAGAGAGTTGAAGTGAAGAGGCGATGTAGGACTTAGATTCAGTTCCACATTAGGAGCTCCTTATAGACCAAGTTCCAGGAATAAAGAAAGGGTATGATGGAAAAACTGTTTGATCTTCCAAAAAGGACAATGTTATGCCAGCCGTCATGAGACAGGGAAACATGGATCCTCTTTTTAACTTAGCTTAACCTGAGTATAAATAATAATTTAAAAAATGCCTTTAAAAATAAAAAAAAAAAAAAACAAATCTTAACATTACAAAAGTAGCTACACCACAACTACTTGAAATACATAACACTATAACTAACAAAAAAACTAAACGACGCGTGTGCCTCTCAATTTTTTTTATATGTCTGTGAATACGATGAATATTTTTGGTCTTCGACTAGTCTTAAAAAGGCTAAGTAAAAACACTTAATTTTTTTTGGGTTTTTGAGTATTGTCTCTTTATACAATGGTCGATGGTACTCTATTCGACTGTTGGGTTAGGTCACCACAATTAACAAATTTTTGCGTGCATATTTTTTTTTTGTATTTTATGTCGTTAGTCTCACCAAAGTGGTGGGTGTGTTAAACTCTTAATTATGGAATTTTTATGAATGAAATTAAAGTGGCTATATACTTTTGGCAAAGTTTTTTCGTCTGTCCAAAATAAAACATTTATTATCATGCAGATATTGACTTATGCATGTTATTATTTCAATTAAAATGGGAACGAATTATGAGCTCGTGTTTTGTATAGAGTGGCACTACAACGCATAATAATGAAGTCACCAAGAGCAAGAAAGAAATAAAATTATTATAGAATAAAGATAAACATGCTATAGCCTTTGCGTATAATGGCTAAGATTTATTATTTTCGCCATGGGCTGGATTAATGCATAATTACATTCTTTAGATCAAATGATTCGATATGTTATTGGACGCGTGTGTGTGAGAGAGAAAGAGATGTAGAGTGAGAGAATGTGGGAGTTTAAGTCGAATTGGTGTTTTAAACACGGTTGCCACTTGAGCCAAAAATAATCTACCAAAATGTTACCAAAAATTTACCAAATTTAAGAAATTTTTGTCAAGTTCTTATTTCTATAGAAAATTTTGTAAAAATTTTATTTCTATAGAAAATGTTGGTAACATTTTATTTCTATAGTTGCTTGAAATCGGTTTAGATTAAAATATAGCTCCCATATAAATTTTTCGCCCGCTTTAGGCCTATATGACCGGAGGTCAAAATTTCCTGCCAATTAACTGAATGTTTGCACAAAGAGTCCAGTTAACATTCGAGCAATGTGTACAAAGTTTTGTCAAAATGTTATTTCTATATAAAATTTTCTCAAAATTTTATTTCTATATAAAATTGCGTCAAATTTTTATTTCTCTAGAAAATTTGGCAACATTTTATTTCTCTAGAAAATTTTCTCAAAAATTTTTTTTTAAATTTATTTCTCTAGAAAATTTAGTAAAAATTTTATTTCTCTAGCAAATTTAGTCAAAATTTTATTTCTCTAGAAATTTTTCTCAAAATTTTATTTTTCTAGAAAATCTTGTCAAAATTTTCTTTCTATAGAAAATTTGGTCAAAAATGATAGTGGCATAGGAAAAGAGATATGTTTGTTTCGAATTTATTTCGGCATAAGCCGGCTATCATGCAAAACCTTTTTTCGGAAGGTTCAAGTGTGGTTCATTGTTGGGTTTAATGAACTGCCTGAAATTATTCTGATAATTGGTTGATACTTTTGCTTCAAGCAGAGTATGCTGATGAGGAATGTGGTAATTCCGAAACGTGCGTCCATCCAACAGCTTGCAGTCTATAGGACTTTGCCCAAATAAATTTGACAAACATTCTTTTCCTCTGCTGGTTAAGCTACACTTGTAGTTTAGTCAATGCATGGTTTTAAGATGAAATCAAAAAACAACAACAATGCTTAAAGAACAAAACCAACAATAACAAAAACAAAAATTTATTTCTATAGAAATTTTAGCCAAAATTCTATTTCCATAGAAAATTTGGCCCAAATTTTATTTCTATAGAATATTTTGTCAAAATATTATTTCTATCGAAAATTTTATCAAAATTTTATTTCTGTAGAAAATTTAGTCAAAATTTTATTTCTGTAGAAAATTTAGTCAAAATTTTATTTCTATAGAAAATTTTCTCAACATTTTATTTTTAAAGAATATTTTGTCAAAATTTAATTTTTTTTCTATAGTAAATTTTTTGAAAATTTAATTTCTATAGAAAATTTTCTAAAAATTTTATTTCTCTAGATTTTTTTTTGAAAATTTCATTTCTATAGAAAATTTTCTCAAAATTTTATTTCTATAGAAAATTTTCTCAAAATTTTATTTCTAACGAATATTTTGTCAAAATTTAATTCCTATAGAAAACTTTCTCAAAATTTTCTTTCTATAGAAAATTTTTTGAAAATTTCATTTGTATAGAAAATTTTCTCAAAATTTTATTTCAATAGAAAATTTTGTCAAAACTTCATTTCTATAGAAAATTTTGTCAAAATTTCATTTCTATAGAAAATTTTATCAAAATTTTATTTCTAACGAATATTTTGTCAAAATTTAATTTCTATAAAAAATTTTGTCAAAATTTTCTTTCTATAGAAAATTTTTTGAAAATTTCATTTCTATAGAAAATTTTTTCAAAATTTTATTTCAATAGAAAATTTTGTCAAAACTTCATTTCTATAGAAAATTTTGTCAAAATTTAATTTCTATAGAACATTTTTGCAAAAATTTATTTCTATAGAAAATTTTCTCAAAATTTTATTTCTATATAAATTTGCGTCAAAATTTTATTTCTCTAGAAATTTTTATCAAAATTTTATTTCTCTAGAAAATTTTCGTCAAAATTTTATTTCTCTAGAAAATTTTCGTCAAAATTTTATTTCTCTAGAAAATTTTGTCAAAATTTTATTTCTCTAGAAAGTTTTCTGAAAATTTGTCAAAACTTCATTTCTATAGAAAATTTTGCCAAATTTCATTTCAATAGAAAATTTTGTCAAAAATTTATTTCTATAGAAATTTTAGCCAAAATTCTATTTCTATAGAAAATTTTGCCCATATTTTATTTCTATAGAAGATTTTTTCAAAATATTATTTCTATCGAAAATTTTGTCAAAATTTCATTTCTATAGAAAATTTTATCAAAATTTTATTTCTATAGAAATTTTGTCAAAAATTTATTTCGAAAGAATATTTTGTCAAAATTTTATTTCTGTAGAAAATTTTGTCAGAATTTTATTTCTAAAGAATAATTTAACAAAATTTTATTTCTATAGAAAATTTTCTCAAAATTTTATTTCTAACGAATATTTTTTTCAAAATTTAATTTCTATAAAAAATTTTGTCAAAATTTTCTTTCTATAGAAAATTTTTTGAAAATTTCATTTCTATAGAAAATTTTCTCAAAATTTTATTTCAATAGAAAATTTTGTCAAAACGAAATGAAGTTAGAAAATTTTGTCAAAATTTAATTTCTATAGAACATTTTTGCAAAAATTTATTTCTATAGAAAATTTTCTCAAAATTTATTTCTATAGAAAATTTTCTCAAAATTTTATTTCTATATAAATTTGCGTCAAAATTTTATTTCTCTAGAAAATTTTTATCAAAATTTTATTTCTCTAGAAAATTTTTGTCAAAATTTTATTTCTCTAGGAAATTTTGTCAAAATTTTATTTCTCTAGAAAGTTTTCTCAACATTTTATTTCTATAGAAAATTTTGTCAAAAATTTATTTCTATAGAAAATTTGGCCAAAAATTTTATTTCTATAGAAAATTTTATCAAAATTTTATTCCTCTAGAAAATTTTCTCAAAATTTTATTTCTATATAAAATTGCGTCAATATTTTATTCCTTTTGAAAATTTTGTGAAAATTTTATTTCTTTTGAAAATTTTGTCAAAATTTTATTTCTTTTGAAAATTTTGTCAAAATTTTATTTCTATAGAAATTTTGGCCAAAATTTTGTTTCTATAGAAAATTTGGAAAAAATTTTAGTTCTATAGAAGATTTTGTCAAAATTTTATTTCTATCGAAAATTTTGTCAAAATTTTAGTTCTAAAGAATAATTTGTCAAATTTAATTTCTATAGAAAATTTTGTCAAAATTTTAATTCAATAGAAATTTTGTCAAAATTTCATTTCTCTAGAAACTTTTCGTCAACATTTGATTTCTCTAGAAAATTTTGTCAAAATTTTATTTCTATAGAAAATTTTGTCAAAATTTTATTTCTATAGAAAATTTTGTCAAAAATTTATTTCTATAGAAATTTTGTCAAAAATTTATTTCCATAGAATATTTGGCCAAAATTTTATTTCTATAGAAATTTTGGCCAAAATTTTATTTGTATAGAAAATTTGGCCAAAATTTTAGTTCTACAAAAGGTTTTGTCAAAATTTTATTTCTATCGAAATTTTTGTCGAAATGTCATTTCTCTAGAAAATTTTTGTCAAAATTTTATTTGTCTAGAAAATTTTGTCATAATTTTATTTCTATGGAAAATTTTGTCAAAATTTTAGTTCTATAGAAGATTTTGTCAAAATTTTATTTCTATCGAAAATTTTGTCAAAATTTTATTTCTAAATAATAATTTGTTAAAATTTTATTTCTAAAGAAAATTTTCTCAAAATTTTATTTCTAAAGAATATTTTGTCAACATTTAATTTCTATAGAAAATTTTGTCAAAATTTTATTTCTATGGAAAGTTCAGCAATTTTTTTCCTATACTTGTTTGAAATCGATTTAGAGTTAGATATAGCTCCCATATAAATTTTTAACCCGAGTTAGACTCATATGATAACCGGAGGTCACAATTTCACTGCGATTGACTTGAAATTTTGCATAGAGAGTCCAGTTAACAGTTGAGTAAGGTGTACCAAATTGGGTCAAAATCAGGTCAGATTTAGGCAAAGTCCTCATGTATATGTCTCACGAAAATTGTCCTCTTCGTAGAGATGTTTGCTTTTCAGAACAACCAAGTTGGAGAGGTTTCACTGTATTTAGACTTCAATAAAGCCTACGAGTTATTTTGCTGATTTTGTGCATATAATGCATCCACGTTTCTTGCATACCAACCTCCTCCACCTCTACGACCTAAATTTCACCAATAATTGTTTTCATTTTTTGCTTTTGGTCTTGGTGCCCCACCACCAAAACAAAAAGCAACCTAAGAGTAAAAGTTGTCATGGTTTTCCCCCTCAATGTTTATTTATTAAAATAACAAACCTATGTGTTTTTTTTTGTGTGTTATTCTTCATAACCGAATATCTTCACAAAAACTGCATTTATTTACCTGAAATTAAAGATCAAAATACAAATGAAAAACAAACAAAAAATAGTAATAATAATTACAAGTATTACACACAGAAACATATATAAACAAAAATAATCATACAAAAAAAACTCGAAAATAACAAAACACCATAGTGTAAATACGATATCTTAAATATTGACATTTTTGTTTAATTCCAGGAAAGAAAAGAGCACCTCATAACATCAGGAAATTTCTCGACACCGATTACGGGTAAGTGATTGTTGCATACTCTCGTACACTGAAATTATTGATGAAATTTTATACCCAAATGGCCTGATTTATCTTTAAATTATTTTAATTTGTCTGATTGGTTGTTTGTTTTGTGGGTTTTTGTTGTTTCTATTTTTATTGAAAGAAATGTTAGCTTTACTTTTGATTTTACATCAATAAAAGCTAATATTACAAAATAAACAAAATTTCCCATATTAGATAATTACAAAGAAATTTTAGATTGATTTAAAAATGGGCTGGTCTTTCCAAATTTCCTAGGAAATTTACTGTATCAAACAACAATATGCTTTATATTATATAAGAAAGTAATTTGTACGACCAATTTGATATGTCACAGGATTGAAGTCAATCGATTGAGTACGTGTGTGAGTGTGTCATGCGTAAGGGTTAATAATAAAAATACCCTCTGCCCTTGGAAATGACAATCAACAAAATTTAATGGGTTCTAATCTTACACATTAACTCCTTTTAATAAAATTAAATGCAAAATTAAAGAAATACAATTTTGTAAAAATTTTTTATAGAACTCAAACTTTGCACCAATTTTCTATAAAAATAAAACTTAGCAAACATGTTCTACAGAAATAAAAAATTGTCCAAAATTTTCGATAGAAATAAAAATTTGAAAAATGACATTTTGACAAAATTTCCCATAGAAATAAAATTAAAAAAAAAAAAATTCTATAGAAATAAAAGTTTGACAAAATTTCTTACACAAATAAAATTTTCACAAAATTTTATATAAAATTAAAATTTAGCAAAATATTTCTATGGAAATAAAATTTTGGCAAAATTTTCTATAGAAATAAAATTTTATATTTGTTGTTTTAATTTCAGCTTAAAACAATTATGTTGATTAAACTACAAGAGTATCTTAACCAAAGAGGAAAAGTATAATATAATAGAAATAAAATTTTGACAAAGTTTCTATAGTAATAAAATTTTGACAAAATTTTATTTTTTATTTTGATAAAATAAATTTTATTTTGATAAAATTTTCACAAAATTTTGACAACATTTTGACAAAATTTCCTATTAAAATAAAAGGAAAAGAGAGATGTTTGTATGAATTTATTTCGGCATAAGCCGGCTATCATAAACTTTTTGTCGGAAGGTATAGTTCACTTTGGGTTTAGCTGCCTGAATTTATTCTGATAATTGGTTGATAGTTTTCCTGCAAGTAGAGGATGCTGATGAGGAATGTGGTAATTCCGAAACGTGCGTCCATCCAACCATCTTGCAGTCTATAGAGCGTTGCCCAAATAAATTTGATAAACATTCTTTTCCTTTGTTGGTTAAGCTACTCTTGTAGTTTAGTCAACACAATGGTTTTAAAGCTGAGATCAAAAACAACAATAAAAATTTTATTTCTATAGAAAAATTTGTCGAAATTTTATTTTCATTAAGAAAATTGTTAAAATTTATTTTCTTTAGAACATTTTATCAAAATTTCATTTCTATGGCAAATTTTGTTAAAATTTTATTTATATAGAAAATTTTGTCAAAATATTATTGCCATACAAAATTTTCCCAAAATTTTATTTCTACAAAAAATTTTGTCAAAAATTTCTTTTTGAAAAATTTTGTCAAAATTTTATTTCTATAGAAAATTTTGCCAAAATTTTATTTCTATAGAAAATTTTGCCAAAATTTTATTTCTATAGAAAATTTTGTCAAAATATTATTTCTATAGAAAATGTTGTCAAAATTTTATTCCCTAGATATGTTTTCAAACTTTCATTTCGATAGAAAATTATGTCCGAATTTTATTTTCATAGTTTTGTTACAAGTAGAGGATGCTTATGAGTAATGTGGCAATTCCGAAACGTGCGTCCATCCAACTATCTTGTAGTCTATAGGGCTTTGCCCAAATAAATTTGACAAACATTCTTTTCCTCTGTTGGTTAAGCTACTCTTGTAGTTTAGTCAACACAATGGTTTTAAAGCTAAGATCAAAATAACAAATATGATTACAGTAAAAACCAACAATATAAAAACAAAACACGAATGAAATAAAATTTTGAAAAAATTTTCTATAGAAATAAAATCTTGAAAATTTTTTCTATAGAAATAAACTTTTGAAAAAATAAAAATTAGCAAAAAAAATTTGCATTTTTCCAAAATTTTCTATAGAAATAAAATTTTGACAACATTTTATTTAGAAATAAAATTTTTACAAAATTTTCTACAGATACAAAGTTTTTAAAAAAATTCCTATTGCAATAAGAATTTGACAAAATTTTCTTAGAAATAAAATCTTGAACATTTTTTCTATAGAAATAAAATTTTGAAAAAATAAAACTTAACAAATATTTTCTACAGAGATAAAATTTTTCCAAAATTTTCTATAGAAATAAAATCTTGACAAAATTTTCTATAGAAATAAAATCTTAAAAATTTTTTCTATAGAAATAAAATTTTGTAAAAATAAAACTTAGCAAAAATTTTTTACAGAAATAAAATTTTTCCAATATTTTCTATAGAAATAAAATTTTTACAAGATTTTCTACATATACAAAATTTTGACAAAATTTCCTATTGAAATAAAATTTTGACAAAATGTCCTATTGAAATAAAATTTTGACAAAATTTTCTATAGAAATAAAATCTTGAAAATTTTTTCTATAGAAAAAAAAAATTGTGAAAAAATAAAACTTAGCAAAAATTTTCTACAAAAATAAAATTTTTCTATAGAAATAAAATTTTGACAAAATTTTATACAGATAAAAAATTTTGACAAAACGTATGAAATAAAATTTTGACAAAATTTTCTATAGAAATAAAATCGTGAAATTTTTTCTATACAAACAAAATTTTGTACAGAAATAAAATTTTTCTAACAATTTTCTATAGAAATAAAATTTTGACAAAATATTCTACTGATACAAAATTTTTACAAAAATTCCTATTGAAATTAAATTTTGACAAAATTTTCTACAGAAATAAAATGTTTCCAAAATTTTCTATAGAAATAAAATCTTGACAAAGTTTTCTATAAAAATTAAATTTTGATAAAATTTTCTATAGAAATAAAATTTTGAAAAAATGAAACTTAGCAAAAACTTTCTACAGAAATAAAATTTTTCCAAAATTTTCTATAGAAATAAAATTTTGACAAGATTTTCTACAGATACAAAATTTTTTACAAAATTTCCTATTGAAATAAAATTTTGACAAAATTTCCAATTGAAATAAAATTTTGACAAAATGTCCTATTAAAATAAAATTTTGACAAAATTTTCTACAGAAATAAATTTTTTCCAAAATTTTCTATAGAAATGATATTTTGACAAAATTTTCTGTAGAAATAAAATTTTAACAAAATTTTTTATAGAAATAAAGTTTTGTTGTTGTTTTTTGATTTCAGCTTAAAACCATGCATCGACTAAACTACAAGTGTAGCTTAACTAACAGAGGAAAAGAATGTTTGTCAAATTTATTTGGGTAAAGCCCTATAGACTGCAAGATGGTTGGATTGACGCACGTTTCGGAATTACCACATTCCTCATCAGCACCCTCTACTTGCAGCAAAACTATCAACCAACCCAAAGTTTTGACAAAAATTTCTATAGAAATAAAATTTGAAGAAAGTTTTCTATAGCAAAACAAAAATTGACAAAATTTTCTTTATAAATAAAATTTTGATAAAATTTTCTATAGAAATAAAATTTTTAAAAAATTTTCTATAGAAATAAAATTTTGACAAAATTTTCTATACAAATAAAATTTTGACAACATTTTCTATAGAAATAAAAAGTTGACAACATTTTCTATAGAAATAAAAATTTGACAACATTTTCTATAGAAATTACATTTTAGCAAAACTTTCAATAGAAATAAAATTTTGACAAAATTTTCCATATAAATTAAATTTTGATCAAATTTTATATAAAAATAAAATTGTTTAAAAATTTTCTATGGAAATAAAATTTTGCAAAAGTTTTCTATAGAAATTAAATTTTCAAAAAATTTTCTATAAAAATAAATTTTTAACAATATTTTCTATAGAAATAAAATCTTGACAAAATTTTATATAGAAATAAAATTTTGACAAAATTTTCTAGAGAAATAAAATTTTAACAAAATTTTGTATAGAAATAACATTTCTGAACAAAAATTTCTATAGAAATAAATTTTTGTTAAAAATTTCTATAGAATAAAATTTTGAAAAAATTTTCTAGGCAAATAAAATTTTGCAAAAAATTACTATAGAAATAAAATTTTGCCAAAATTTTTTATATAAAAAAGGGTTTGCAAACATTTTCTATACACTGAAGGCACTTTTATCAAAATTTTCATTTCTATAAGATTTTTTCTCAAAGTTTTATTTGCACAGGTATGTTTATAAAAATTTTATTTCTTTAGAAAAATTTCTTAAAATTTTATTACTATAGAAAATTTTTCAAATTTTCTTTTCTGTAGGAAATATTATCAAAATGTTTATTTATGTAGGTATTTTTATAAATATGTTATTTCTGTAGAAAATTTTGTCAAAATTTTATTTCTATAGAAAATTTTGTCAAAATTTTATTTCTAAAGAAAATTTTGTCAAAATTTTATTACTGTAGGTATTTTTAACAAAATTGTATTTTGTCAAAATTGTGTCAAAATTTTATTTCTTTAGCCACCGTGGTGCCATGGTTAGCATGCGCGCCTTGCATACACAAGGTCGTGGGTTAAACCCATTTTTGATTTAAAGAAATTGTCCTTAAATTAACTGAAATATTGAAACTTTAGATTTAAGATAAAAACACTTCAAATATAGGCTAAGGTTTATTTTCAGGATTTATCGTCTTTGATTTAAAGTTTTTTTTTTCTTTTTTTTAATTAAGAAAACATTTTTTACTTTGAAGTATCCGTTATAATTTAGATTTTCTACAGATACAAACTTTTTACAAAATTTCCTATTGCAATAAAATTTTGACAAAATTTTCTAAAGAAATAAAATTTTTACAAAATTCCCTATTGCAATAAAATTTTGACAAAATTTTCTATAGAAATAAAATTTTGAAAAAAATTAAATTTCGCAATAATTTTGTACAGAAATAAAATTTTTCCAAAATTTTCTATAGAAATAAAATTTTGACAAAATTTTCTATAGAAATAAAAATTTGACAAAATTTTCCATAGAAATAAAATTTTGACCAAATTTTCTATAAAAATAAAATTTTGACCAAATTTTCTATAAAAATAAAATTTTGACAAAATTTTCTATAGAAATAAAATTTTGACAAAATTTTCTATAGTAATAAAATTATACAAAAATTTTCTATAGAAATAAAATTGTAGCAAAAATTTCGATAGAAATAAAATTTTGCAAAAAATGTCTATAGAAATAAAATTTTGACAAAATTTTCTATAGAAATAAAATTTTAACAATATTTTCTATGGAAATAAAATTTTACAAAATCGTTCCATGTGAACTAACTTGCAGTTTAGAAGATAATTTTAAGATGTTTTAAGATAAGTTATTGTCGGAAACTGTTACCACAAACCAAACAATTTGATTATAGATGGCAGAACTTTGTATGAAATTGATGAGGTAGGGTGCATAAGATTCGACATATTTTTCCTCTACGATTTTTCCACACTTCAAGCTAAGTATAGTAGTTATGCATCCCCATTCAAAAATAACATGTTGCTCTAGGAGGTGAGCATATTCCTTCTCTACGTGTAGATTGTAACTTCAACGTATATCCAGATTATTCTGTGGTTCTTAAGAGCCTTAGATTTAATTTGAGTTGTTTGGAATATGACATTTTAGTCTAATAACTTAGGTTCTGTGCATTATGCTAGCACAGGTGGTGAACTTTTCTCCAATACCTTCAATTACAATAGTTTAATATTTTGACAATGGTTTATATCGAATCGTCATATTAATGAAGACCTTTTGTATTAGGGATGTTCCAGGTCTATCTATTGATTGGCGAGAAAAAAAGTGGATAAATACAACTCTGGAAATTGATTCCTTAAATTGATATATTTCAGAATTTTTCGAGTTTCAAAGCTAAATTCGTTGGTACGAATTCACCACAGTTTTAACTTGGTTTTCTTGCGATTTATGTTCCAAATAAGTGTTACATAGTTTTGCATTTTTTTTGTTAATTTACTAGCAATACATGCATGCACAAAAGCACATACAAAACCAAAAATAAATTAAATGATATATTTCAATTTATCCAAAAATATCACTAAAGCCCTGACACATATCTGTTCACTTAATGCGATTTCCCAATTAGGAAATTTATCATTAATCGTACACATGACCATGAGGGCTAATTTGGTTGTATGGTAAAGTAATTTGAATACTTTATGCTACAATGTTCCATAAATTTCCGGTAGCTATAGTTCGCAACACTCGTACATATGTGTGGAATAACAGAGCTATGTTAAAATGTCGGCATACATTGATTTTTTATACTATTGAGAGTATTAGAAAATAATCGCACAATTTTGGAACTCCCATAGTTATAGTCGGACGAACGAATTGCCAGGGATCATGGGGTCGTTTTGAGTTGATTTTTCTTTTCGTCTATGAGGCGCGCGAATGTATTAAGGCAGGTACATAACATATTTTCTCAATGTCGCTAACTATCAATGTGGTCTTACTATTTTTTGTACCACAGTGAACGCGGTGTGTATTTAGTAACAACATTTCACTTTTTCAGGCCTTTACACTATTGTGTCCATTTTTTGTCGTACCGCTAAATGCCATAAGTTTTACACTTTTATGCCACCATTTTCCATCTAATGACACTTTGTAATAAATTCCATCATAAAAAAATACAGCATACCGAGCCCCGTTGGTTCATAGCCTTCGGAAAGAAGATTTTGGTAAGAGAAGATTTTTGGTGGAGAATACGATCGAGAGACCCTTAAGAGATTATTGGAACTCCTGAAGTTACATGACCCACAAGAGTTACGGCGGGATACCAAAAGTAATGTGACTCTGAAGAAAATTTTATCCCTAGCCATTTCTACTGAAAAGCAGGATACCGGTAGTGTGGGTAAAACCGCAGTACCGCATGGAAGCGTTACAGTTCCTCTAACGAAGTCATACCCAACTGGTGATCGTAGGAACAGAACCCTTGCAATCGCAGGCTTACACACCGTTGCAGATTAGGTTTGCAAATGGGACCTTATCTCTGAAGGGGAAATGGAGCCACTAGAATTTGCCGAACGCCTAGAAGAACTCTGTGCCATGTATGGAGTTGTCCCTTATTTTGTTTTACCAAAAATGATGGTTGAAATGTTATGTGGTAGATCGCTAGTATGGTACAGCCCCTCGTGACGTAGAGGACTAGTTTCCGAGAAGATTTCTTGAAGTTGTTCTTGTCAGCACGAATTTACAGGCAGTTGGAAGATGAAATCCGTGGACAACGTTGAAAACCTACAGAGTCTGTTAGAAACTACATCCCCAACATGCCAGAACTATTGAGGGAAGCGACCTACACCGAGGAGAAACAAAAAGTTTAACGATTTACAGAAAAACTTTTTCGAAGTACTTACGGTACATCCGCAGAAGGAATTTCCAAACTCTGACTGATCTGATGATTTGGAAATTCTGCCAACGAAATTCACAGTCACGAAAGAAGCATCGACACATAGATCCACTGTTGCCTTCGAAACTCGGGAAACAACCAGTGGCAAACGGGTTCGCAAGACAACCCAGTGCTTCGCCACTAAGTCAAGGAATCAAGCGCCGCCTTGGCCAACCTTCCTTGTTCCCGCGCCCTTCCAGGCCACGTTAATCCATCACTTTTTTGGGGCCTCACCTGACTGATCTGACTATGGCGGATGATTTGGAAATTCTGCCAACGAAATTCACAGTCACGAAAGAAGCATCGACAGATAGATCCACTGTTGCCTTCGAAACTCGGGAAACAACCAGTGGCAAACGGGTTCGCAAGACAACCCAGTGCTTCGCCACTAAGTCAAGGAATCAAGCGCCGCCTTGGCCAACCTTCCTTGTTCCCGCGCCCTTCCACGCTACGTTAATCCATCATATTTGCGGGGCCTCACCTGACTGATCTGACTATGGTTGATGATTTGGAAATCATAGCCTTCGGAAAGAAGATTTTGGTAAGGAGTTTGGACTAAAAATAGCTGCAACAATTGAAGCACTAAGAACACGTTTTGGCACGTCTTAGGTGGAGAATACGACCGAGAGACCCTTAAGAGATTATTGGAACTCTTGAAGTTGCGTAACCCATCAGAGTCACGGCGGGATACCAAAAGTAATGTGACTGTGAAGAAAATATTAGTCCTAGCCGTTTCTACTGAAGAGCAGGATACTGTCGGTTACTGTCCGTAAAACCGCAGTACCGCATGGAAGCGTTACAGTTCCTCTAACGAAGTCATACCCAACTGGTGATCGTAGGAACAGAGCCCCTGCAATCGCAGGCTTACACACCGTTGCAGATTAGGTTTGCAAATGGAACCTTATCTCTGAAGGGGAAATGGAGCCAGTAGAATTTGCCGAACGACTAAAGGAAAAGAAACCTACAGAGTCTGTTAGAAACTACATCCCCAACATGCCAGAACTATTGAGGGAAGCGACCTACACCGAGGAGCAACAAAAAGTTTAACGAATTACAGAAAAACTTTTTCGGAGTACTTACGATACATCCGCAGAAGGAATTTCCAAACTCTGACTGATCTGACTAAGATGAAAAGATGATGCTGAATTACTATGTGTTAGATCGCTAGTATGGTACCGCAACATTAGGCCCTCGTGGAGCAAAAGAACGAGCTTCCGAGAAGATTTCTTGAAGTTGTTCTTGTCAGCACAAATTTACAAGCAGTTGGAAGATGAAATCCGTGGACAACGTTGAAAACCTACAGAGTCTGTTCGAAACTACATCCCCAACATGCCAGAACTATTGAGGGAAGCGACCTACACCGAGGAGTAACAAAAAGTTTAATGAATTACAGAAAAACTTTTTCGGAGTACTTACAGTACATCCGCAGAAGGAATTTCCAAACTCTGACTGATCTGACTATGGTGGATGATTTGGAAATTCTGCCAACGAAATTCACAGTCACGAAAGAAGCATCGACGGATAGATCCACTGTTGCCTTCGAAACTCGGGAAACAACCAGTGGCAAATGGGTCCGCAAGACAACCCAGCGCTTCGCCACTAAATCAAGGAATCAAGCGCCGCCTTGGCCAACCTTCCTTGTTTCCCGCGCCATTCCACGTTAAGTTAGTCCATCACGTTTTTGAGGGCTTACCATTTCCTAGATCACACAATGTGCTACTCACACAGACCGACGACGCAAAGCTCGCCCTAACTATATAATAGGTCACAACTAAACAGTCGAGTTTCCCAGAAGACTTCTTGCAGTTTTTTCACCAGCAGGATTCTTCGAGCAGTTGGAAGATAAAATCCGTGGACAACGTCAAAAACCTAGAGAGTCTTTCAGAAACTACACACTCAGCATGTAAGGACTAATGAGGCACTAGACTTACAACGAGTAACAGAAAGTTGAATTAGTTTTCCGAAAAACTTTGTCGGAGTACTTACTGTTCATTCGCAGAAAGGATTTCAAAACTCTGACAGATCTAACTATGGCCGAAGATTTGGAAAGTCAGTCACCTTTAACTTCATAGTCAAGAGAGCAGCATCGACGAACTGATCGGCTGTTGCCGTAGGAACTTGGGCAACAGGCCCGCCACAACTAATGGCGAATGGCCCGTAAGACAACTCTGCGCCCCGCCACCAAGTCGAGGAATCAAACGAAGCCTTGCTTGTGTCCCGCACCCGTCCACGCTACGTTAATCCATCACATTTTCGGGGCCTCACCGTCTCCTAGATCACACGTTGTGATACTAAGACAGTGACAGGACCAGCGTTGAATGATATGTCCGTTGTTGCCGTAGGTTTGGTATAGTGGTACTCTGTTATTTTGGACTTGGACTATTCAGTCCATTGTGATACCATAGTTGTGAATTTCTCTTTTATCAGTGAGTGCTGCGCGATTCCATGTTTAGCTAACTGACAGGGGACCTCAGTTTGATAGTTAGTTCGAGACTGGGGTTGGATTCAGGACCCTTTGTATGCCAGGCGGACATGCATCACGGTGGTAGGAACTCGGGTAACAGGTCCGCCACAACCAGTGGCAAACGGATCCACAATACAACTCATAGCACTCCACTAAGTCGAGGAATCAAATGCCGTTTGCGCAAATCGCCCTTGTGTCCCTACATTAGAGAACCGATCCCGCCCACGCTACGTCAGCCCATCACGTTTTTAAGGTCTCACCGTCACTTAGATCACACGTTGTGCTGCTCAGACAGAGCGACTAAAGCTCTTCCTAACTCGATCACTGGTCTCCATTGACCTATTACACGACGAAGCCCGCTCCAAATACGGACGAAGTGTCGTACCGGAAAAAGTACCGTTGGGGAAGGAAGCGAGAGTACTATAAGCTGAGGGCTCGAAAATCCACTGCCGTTGTAGTGTCGTTTCAGACATCGTCAACACATCACAAGCGCTGAATTTTTCGAGAATCGGGCTTTCCCATCTAAGCAGGGTTACCCCCTAAGAAATGTCGTCCCAAGTAAAGGAACTTCGAAGGTCATTAGACTATGGAAATTTTTCATTTGGTTTTTTAATAAATAAACCGATATAATTTTTTTTTCCTTCGGCCGGAAATTATCTCCTAGCAACCAAGGGAAACGTGTCGTTACCGTTGGTAGAATTTTTGACGGTTTGGTAGATTTCGCAAAATATGTAGAAATAAAAAATTGATTAAAGTTTTGTATTTTTTGTATTTGTGAACTAAAATTTTGAGCAATGGAAATAAAATTTTGACAAAATTTTCTATAAAAATAAAATTTTGACCAAATTTTCTATGGAAATAAAATTTTGACAAAATTTTCTATAAAAATAAATTGTTGACAAAATTTTGTATAGAAATGAATTTTTGACAATTTTTTTAGAAATAAAATTTTCTACGGAAATAAAGTTGTGACAAAATTTTCTATAGAAAAAAAATTTTGACATAATTTTCTATGGAAATAAAATTTTGACAAAATTTTCTATAGAAATAACATTTTGACAAAAGTTTCTATTAAAATAACATTTAAAAAAAAAATTATATAGAAATAAAATTTTGACAAAAGTTTCTATAGAAATAAAATTTTGATAAAATTTAATATAGAAATAAAATTTTGACAAAATTTTCTATAGAAATAAAATTTTTACAATATTTTCTATAGAAAAAAAAATTTGGCAAAATTTTCTATAGAAATAAAATTTTGGCAAAATTTTCTATAGAAATAAAATTTTGGCAAAATTTTCTATAGAAATAAAATTTTGACAAAATTTTCGATAGAAATAAAATTTTGGCAAAATTTTCTATAGAAATAAAATTTTGACAAAATTTTCGATAGAAATAAAATATTGACAAAATTTTCTATAGGAATAAAATTGTAATAAAATTTTCCATAGAAATACAATTTTGTCAAAATTTTCTATGGAAATAAAATTATGACAAAATTCTCTATAGAAATAAACTTTTGAAAAAACTTTCTATAGAAATGAAATTTTGACAAAATTTTCTATAGAAATAAAATTTTTACAAAAGATTCTATAGGAATAAAATTGTGACAAAATTTTCTATAGAAATGAAATTTTGACAAAACTTTCTACAGAAATAAAATTTTGGCAAAATTTTCTATAGAAATAAAATTTTGGCAAAATTTTCTATAGAAATAAAATTTTGGCAAAATATTCTATAGAAATAAAATTTTGACAAAATTTTCGATAGAAATAAAATATTGACAAAATTTTCTATAGGAATAAAATTGTGATAAAATTTTCCATAGAAATAAAATTTTATCAAAATTTTCTATGGAAATAAAATTATGACAAAATTTTCTATAGAAATAAACTTTTGAAAAAACTTTCTATAGAAATGAAATTTTGACAAAATTTTCTATAGAAATAAAATTTTTACAAAAGTTTCTATAGGAATAAAATTGTGACAAAATTTTCGATAGAAATGAAATTTTGACAAAATTTTCTACAGAAATAAAATTTTGGCAAAATTTTCTATAAAAATAAAATTTGGCATAATTTTCTATAGAAATAAAATTTTGGAAAATTTTCTATAGAAATAAAATTTTGACAAAATTTTCGATAGAAATAAAATTTTGAAAAAAAATCTTCGAAACGAAATTTTTATAACTAAAATTGTGACAAAATTTTCTATAAAAATAACATTTTGACAAAAGTGTCTATAGAAATGAAATTTTGACAAAATGTTCTATAGAAATAAAATTGTGAAATAATTTTCTACAGAAAGAAAATTTTGACAAAATTTTCTATTGAAATAAAATTTTGATAAACAAAATCGAAGTGAAATTTTGACAAAATTTTCTATAGAAATAAAATTTTTACAAAATTATTTATAGAAATAAAATTTTAACACAATTTTGTATAGAAAAACAGTTTTTCTATAGAAATAAAATTTTGACAAAATTATCTATAGAAATAAAATTTTGTCCAAATTTTCTATAAAAATAAAATTGTGACAAAATTTTTTGTAGAAAAAAATGTTGGCAAAATCTTCTTTAGAAATAAAATTTTGACAAAATTTTCTATAGGAATAAAATTTTGACAAAATTTTCTATAGGAATAAAATTTTGACAAAATTTTCTATAGGAATAAAATTTTGACAAAATTTTCTATAGGAATAAAATTGTCTATAGGAATAAAATTGTGAAAAAATTTTCTTTAGAAATAAAATTTTGTATAGAAAAACAATTTTGAGAAATTTTTCTATAGAAATAAAATTTTGACAAAATTATCTATAGAAATAAAATTTTGTCAAAATTTTCTATAAAAATAAAATTGTGACAAAATTTTCTTTAGAAATAAAATTTTGGCAAAATTTTCTTTAGAAATTAAATTATGACAAAATTTTCTATAGAAATGAAATTTTGACAAAATTTTCTATAGGAATAAAATTTTCTTTAGGAATAAAATTGTGACAAAATTTTCTATAAAAATAAAATTTTGACAAAATTTGTGTTAAAAATAAAATTTTGACAAAATTTTCTATAGGAAAAAAATTTTGACAAAATTTTCTATAGGAATAAATTTGTGACAAAATTTTCTTTAGAAATAAAATTTTGGCAAAATTTTCTATAGAAATGAAATTTTGACAAAATTTTCTATAGGAATAAAATTGTGACAAAATTTTCTATAAACATAAAATTTTGACAAAATTTGTGTTAAAAATAAAATTTTGAAAAAATTTTCTATAGGAATAAAATTTTGACAAAGCTTTCTTTAAAACTGAAATTTTAACAAAATTTTCTATAGGAATAAAATGTTGCCAAGTTCTTCTATAGAACTAAAATTTTGACATAATATTCTATGGAATTAAAATTTTTTCTATAAAAAAAATTGTGACAAAATTTTCTTCAGAAATAAAATTTTGGCAAAATTTTCTATAGGAATAAAATTGTGACAAAATTTTCTATAAAAATAAAATTTTGACAAAACTTTCTTTAAAAATAAAATTTTGACAAAATTTTCTATAGGAATGTTACCAAATTTTTCTAGAGAACTACCATTTTGACATAATTACCTATGGAATTGAAATTTTGACAAAATTTTCTATAGAAATAAAGTTCCTGAAAAATTACTTTAGAAATATAATTTTGACAAAATTTCCAATGGGAATAAAATTGTAATCAAATTTTCTATAGAAATAAAATTTTGACAAAATTTTCTATGGAAACAAAATTTTCTATAGAAATAAAATTTTGAAAAATTGTCTATCGAAATAGAATTGCAGGATTAAAATTGTAATAAAATTTTGACAAAATTTTCTATAAAAATAAAATTTTGCAAAATATTTTTTTGTAGTTTTTCTCCAAATTTTGGCAGATTAATAGGGGTTCTTGTTAAAATTAATTTTGTACTCTTTTTAAATTTTCGAAGGATTTTGTCAAAGTGTATTAAAATTTTTGTTTCGGTCGTTAGAATATTTTTTTATGACATTTTCCATTTAAATAGGATCACGTGTGTAAGTTAACAATTATGTTTATGGTACATCAATTTGGTTCAAATTTCAAAACTAGCAATTCACTCTTAGACCCCCACCCCAAAAAAACTCATAACTTTTGAGCATTTGATTTTTTCTAATAAAATATGAATTTATGAGGGCTTGTGGATAAATTGTTCATGTCATGCATAGTTGAATGGCTGGATGAATGAATGAACGAATGGATGAACGAATGGATGGATGGATGGAATATCTATAAATATTAATAAAAATAAATGAGGGTATTAGCTACACAGGGTGTTAAAATGAAGTCCAAAACCTCTATGATTTATAAGAGTTATAATCGATATTGCAATATATTAAAAAAACAAAACTTCCTATGTTTATAGTTTAAAGTGATGGATGGACGGATGGTTGTACGTGTACGAACGATTAGTTGAAATAGTAAAGAGAAGTCCATAAAAAATAAAACACATATAAATGCTGATAGATTTGCGATAATGGTTTAGCAAAAATAAAGATATTTTTGCAAATTTGAAGGGAAACTAAATTTTCTGGATTTTTTAAAATCCAACTAAATTTCCTGGAATTCAAATGGAAAATATTTTCATTTCTAACACGTTCATATGAAATAATTCAAAATTAATGTCTTAAGCAATGAGAATGTTTTAAATGTTTAGCAATATTTCATTTTAATATTGTAAGCGAGAATATAATAAATCGAAAGCGTTGAAGTTTAGAAAAAAGGTTACTTTGCTCCACAGATTTTGATCTTCACTTAAGGATTAAGGTGTTATTTCCAACTTTAAATCTATATACTAAATACAGTGACCCACATAAATATAGGCACAGCAAACAATTGTAAGTTAGTCCATACGGGGTATATATTAAACAAAAATAAACAAGTAAGGAAAGTCTCAAGTCGGGCGGGGCCGTCTATATTATACCCTGCACCACTTTGTAGATCTAAATTTTCGATACCATATCACATCCGTCAAATATGTTGGATGCTATATATAACGGTTTGTCCCAAATACATACATTTAAATATCACTCGATCTGGACAGAATTTGATAGACTTCTATAAAATCTATAGACTCAAAATTTAAGTCGGCTAATGCACAAGGGTGGAACACAATATTAGTAAAATAATATGGGAAATATTTAAATCTGAAGCAATTTGAAGGAAACTTCGCAAAAGTTTATTTATGATTTATCGCTCGATATATATGTATTAGAAGTTTAGGAAAATAAGAGTCATTTTTACAACCTTTCGACTAAGCAGTGGCGATTTTACAAGGAAAATGTTGGTATTTTGACCATTTTTGTCGAAATCAGAAAAACATATATATGGAAGCTATATCTAAATCTGAACCGATTTCAACCAAATTTGGCACGCATAGCTACAATGCTAATTCTACTCCCTGTGCAAAATTTCAACTAAATCGGAGCAAAAAATTGGCCTCTGTGGTCATATGAGTGTAAATCGGGCGAAAGCTATATATGGGAGCTATATCTAAATCTGAACCGATTTTAATAAAATTGGGCACACTTGACTATATCAATAATTGTACTCCTAGTGCAAAATTTCAACCGATTTAGTGTAAAACTCTGGATTCTGGGACCGTATTAGTCCATATCGGGCGAAAGATATATATGGGAGCTATATCTAAATCTGAACCGATTTCTTCCAAAATCAATAGGGTTCTATTCTGACGATTGGACGAAAACTGCGACCTAGACTTTGATTACAAAAATGTGTTCACGGACAGACGAGCATGGCTATATCGACTCAGGAGCCCACCCTGAGCATTTGTGCCAAAGACACCATGTGTCTATCTCGTCTCCTTCTGAGTGTTGCAAACATATGCACTAACTTATAATACCCTGTTCCACAGTGTGGCGCAGGGTAAAGAAAGGCCGATTAAATTCGTATATAATTCAGTTTGACAAAATTTTCTTTAAAAATACAATTTTGACAAAATTTTCTATAGAAATAAAATTTTAACAAAAATTTCCTTAGCAATAAAATTTTGACAAAATTTTCTATAGAAATAAAATGTTGACAAAATTTTGTAAAGTAATAAAATTTTGACAAAATTTTCTATAGTAATAAAATTTTGACAAAATTTCCTATACGAGAAGTAATAAAATTTTGGTAGATTATTTTTGTGGATCGGCTATATATAAAACTATAGACCAATATGGACCAATTTTGGCATGCTTGTTAGCGACCATATACTAGCGCAATATACCAAATTTCAACACGTACCAAATTTCAACCGGATCGGATGAATTTTGCTCCTCCAAGAGCTCCGGAGGTCACATCTGGGGATCGGTTTAAATGGGGGCTACATATAATTGTGGACCGATATGGATTTTTTTTTGCATGGTTGCTAGAGACCATACACTAACACCACGTACCAAATTTCAATCGGATCGTGTGAATTTTGCTCTTCCAAGAGGCTCCGGAGGTCAAATCTGGGGATCGGTTTATATGGGGGCTATATATAATTATGGACCGATGTGGACCAATTTTTACATGGTTGTTAGAGACCATACACTAACACCACGTACCAAATTTCAATCGGATCGTGTGAATTTTGCTCTTCCAAGAGGCTCTGGAGGTCAACCCTGGGGATCGGTTTATATGGGGGCTATATATAATTATGAACCGATGTGGACCAATTTTTGCATGGTTGTTAGAGACCATTTACTAACACCATCTACCAAATTTCAGCCCGATCGGATGAAATTTGCTTCTCTTAGAGTGTCCGCAAGCCAAATTTGCAGTCCGTTTATATGGGGACGTAAAAGTGGTCCGATATGGTCCATTTGCAAAACCATCCGACCTACATCAATAACAACTACTTGTTCCAAGTTTCAAGTCGATAGCTTGATTCGTTCGGAAGTTAGCGTGATTTCAACAGACGGACGGACGAACATGCCTAGATCTACTCTAAATTTCACCTCGACCCAGCATATATACTTTATGTGGTCTTAGAGCAATATTTCGATGTGTTACAAACGGAATGACAAAGTTAATGTACCCCCATCCTATCCTTTTACGTATAGCCCCCATATAAACCGACCCCCAGATTTGGCTTGAGGAGGCTCTTAGAGACGCAAATTTTATCCGATCCGGGTGAAATTTGGTACATGGTGTTAGTATATGTTCTTTAACAACGATGCAAAAATTGGTCTGTAGCGGTCCATAATTATATATAGCCCCCATATAAACAGATCCCCTGATTTGTCCTCTTGGAGGAGCAAAATTCAGCCGATCCGGTTGAAATTTGGTACGTGGGGTACGTATATAGTCTCTAATAACCATGCAAAAATTTGTTCATATCTTTCCATAATTATATATAGCCCCCATATAAATCGATCCCCAAATTTGAACTCCAGTGCCTCTTGAAGGAGCAAAATTCATCCCATCCGGTTAAAATTTGTACGTGGTATACGTATATAGTCTCTAATAACAATGCAAAAATTGGTCCATATCGGTACATAATCCCTATATAAACTGATCCCCAGATTTGGTTTTGGAACCTCTTGGAGGAGCAAAATTCATCCGATCCGGTTAACATTTTGGTACGTGGTGTTAGTATATGGTCTATAACAATCATTAAAACTTTGGTCCATATCGGTGTATAGTAATATATAGACCGAGAGTTTTTCGTAGAAGTTTCTACGCAATCCATGGTGGAGGGTATATAAGATTCGGCCCGGCCGAATTTACGGCCGTATATACTTGTTTATCTTTATTTCAAAGATTGAATATGTCAGCTAAAATAAGGACAACTTCTTTACATCAAAAACGTGTTTCTTTATTTTCAAAGACATACGACTTTAACGGAGGTACGCAAATATCCAAAATTTGTGTCATTAATTTAATAAAAAAAATGTAAGCAAAGATTATAAACTTTATTTTAATTGAAATTTCATTATTTTAAAGAAATGTATCCTTAATATTTTACACGTGAATATTTTTTTCAGTGTAGATGTAGAATTAAGTATAGCTCCTAATATGAGGCATTTCTGTTCAGATCGAGATGAAGCACCCATAAAGGAGCTTATATTTACTAATTCAGTAGTGAAGGTTAAGGAAAGGGTATGATATAGTCGGCTCCGTCCGACTTTGTATTTAACTTACTTATTTCATTGAAAAAATGTGCCACTTTTTTAAAATGGGTGTGTCATCATTCATTGCGAATAACATTCTTGTGGAAATTTGCAATGGTAACACTGGACATAATTTGATGCATCTGTTTGGTTTTTAATTTCTGTTACCTAGTGTAAAATACAAACAAAAAATCAAACACGAAATTTAAAAATTTTTTATTAATGACAAATTATTTGAAAATAACGTTTTCTCATAAACGCTGTTAATTAATTTCATTTGATTTGATTTTATAGGTGTGATTAAATAATTAAATGCTCTTGTCGCCATCATTTTCAGTTAGTTAATATAGTCAACAAATCGTGCTAATAAATTATTCAAATATACTTCGCGACTTTTGAGTGGGAAATTAAAAAGATAACAGATGAAATGCCTTTCGAAGTCAGACGGAAAGAAAGAAAAGCACAGCACAGCACATAAATTGATTTATGATAAATTTACATAATTTACAGTAAAACGACCAGCTGATTGAATGAGCTTCTGTTTTGCGGGAATTTTAGTAACACCGCCTGATTATTGATGTAGTTTTTTTTCGTTTAAAACAACAACAAAAAATTTAGAAAAACGCCAAAGGCCAAAAATAATAACAAACACCATAAAAACCCGTCCTAATCATACCGCTTTTGGCCATCATGGCTAGCATGAATGCCATCGCGCACACCCTCACTAAATTCAGTTTTTTTTTTTTTTTTAACAAGGCCTAAAGCAACAAATGACGTAGGTTAGATGGTCGGTTTTCTTTTTGTGTGTTTTGGTTTTTTGTAATATGTTAACTTTAAGTTAATTAAAAAATGAACAACAAAAAATACTTTAAAAAATTATCTAATGTGAAAGAGAGGGAGACAGAGCCAGAAAAAAATATATGGAACGTGCTTGTGGATTGATCAGGTGAAAACGAAAAATTACAAAAAAAAAAACAATTCGTAATTGTTAACGAATTTGTTTATAACATTTATCATCACATAATGAAGAATCGTGCCTTATTGGCGTGACGTTTTCTTAGAATTATTTATTTTACATAATCAGCTAGTTATGAATGTCATCATCGGCATAAAATGCATCTCATATGGATTTCAAAACAAGTTCAATTTTTAAAAGATCTCTTTTTATATTCATTCTTTTTGTATAGAAATAAAATGTTGACAAAATTTTCTATAGAAATAAAAATTTCACAAAATTTTCTATAGAAATAAAATTTTGACAAAATTTCCTATAGAAATAAAATTTTGGCAAAATTTTATATAATAATAAAATTTTGACAAAATTTTCTATAGAAATAAAATTTGACAAAATTTTCTATAGAAATAAAAATTTGACAAAATATTCTATAGAAATAAAATTTTGACAAAATCTTCTATAGAAATAAAATTGTGACAAAATTTTCTACAGAAATAAAATTTTGACAGAATTTCATATAGAAATAAAATGTTGATATTTTCTATAAAAATAAAATTTTGACAAAATGTTCTATAGAAATAAAATTAAGACAAAATTTTCTATAGAAATAAAATTTTGACAAAAAATTTTTATAGAAATAAAATATTGACAGAATTTCTATGGAAATAAAATTAAGACAACATTTTCTATAGAAGTAAAATTTTGACAAAATTTTCTATAAAAATAAAATTTTGACCAAATTTTCTATAGAAATAAAATTTTGACAAAATTTTATATAGAAATAAAATTGTGACAAAATTTTCTACAGAAATAAAAATTTGACAAAATTTTCCATAGAAATAAAATTTTGACAACATTTCCTATGGAAATAAAATTAAGACAACGTTTTCTATAGAAATAAAATTTTGACAAAATTTTCTATAAAAATAAAGTTTTGACAAAGTTTTATACAGAAATAAAATTTGGACAGACAAAAATGTTCTATAGAAATATAGAAAATTTTGTCAAAATTTGATTTCTATAAAAAATGTTCTCAATATTTTATTTCTATAGAAAATTGTGCCACCATTTTATTTTACAGAAAATTTTTCAAAATTTTATTTTTAAAGAAAATGTTGTCAAAATATAATTTTTATAGAAAATTGTGCCAAGATTTTATTTCTTTAGAAAACTTTGCCAAAATTTTATTTCTATAGAAAAATTAGTCAAAATTTTTTTATATAGAAAATTTTGTCAAAATTTTGTTTCTATAGAAAATTTTCTATAAAAATAAAATTTTGACAAAGTTTTATACAGAAATAAAATTTGGACAGACAAAAATGTTCTATAGAAATAAAATTAAGTCAAAATTTTCTATAGAAATAAAATTTTGACAAAATTTTCTATAGAAATAAAATTTTGACAAAATTTTCTATAGAAATAAAATTTTGACCAAATGTTCTATAGAAATAAAATTAAGTCAAAATTTTCTATAGAAATAAAATGTTGACAACATTTTCTATAAAAATAAAATTTTGACAAAATGTTCTAAGAAATAAAATTTAGACAAAATTTTCTATAGAAATAAAATTTTGACAAAATTTTCTTTAGAAATAAAATGTTGACAACATTTTCTATAAAAATAAAATTTTGACAAAATGTTCTAAGAAATAAAATTTTGACAAAATTTTCTATAGAAATAAAATTTTGACAAAATTTTCTATAGAAATAAAATTTTGACAAAATTTTCTATAGAAATATAATTTTGACAGAATTTCCAATGGAAGTAAAATTAAGACAACATTTTCTATAGAAATAAAATTTTGACAAAATTTTCTAGAGAAATAAAATTTTTAAAAAATTTTGCATATAAATAAAATTTGGACAAAATTTTCTATAGAAATAAAATTTTGACAAAATTTTCTATAGACATAAAATTTTGACAAAATTTTCTATAAAAATAAAATTTTGACAAAATGTTCTATGGAAACAAAATTTTGACAAAATGTTCTATAGACATAAAATTAAGACAAAATTTTCATAGAAATAAAATTTTTTTATAGAAATAAAATTTGGACAAAATTTTCTATAGAAATAAATTTTGGACAAAATTTTCTACAGAAATAAAATTTTGACAGAATTTCATATACGAATAAAAGGTTGACAACATTTTCTATAGAAATAAAATTTTGACAAAATTTTCTATTGAAATAAAATGTTGACAAAATTTTCTATAGAAATAAAATTTTGACAAAATTTTCTACAGAAATAAAATTTTGACAAAATTTTCTATAGAAATAAAATTTTGACAAAATTTTCTATAGAAATAAAATGTTGACAAAATTTTCTATAGAAATAAAATGTTGACAAAATTTTCTGTAGAATTAAAATTTTCACAAAATTATATCTAGAAATAACATTTTAACAAAATTTTCTATATAAATAAAATTTTGACAAAATTTTTTATAGATATAAACTTTTACCAAAATTTTCTATAGAAAAAATATTTTGACAAAATTTTCTATAGAAATGAAATTTTGATACAATTTTCGATAGAAATAAAATTTTGACAAAATTTTCTATTGAAATAAAATTGTGACAAAATTTTCAACAGAATTAAAATTCTGACAGAATTTTCGATAGAAATAAAATTTTGACAGAATTTCATATAGAAATAAAATGTTGACTAAATTTTCTATAGAAATAAAATTTTAACAAAATTTTCTATATAATTAAAATTGTGACAACATTTTCTATAGTAATAAAATTTTGACAAAATTTTCTATGGAAATACAATTTTGACAAAATTTTCTATGGAAATAAAATTTTGACAACGGTTTCTATGGAAATAAAATTTTTACAAAATTATCTATAGAAATGAAATTTTCTATAGAAATAAAATTTTGACACAATTTTCTATAGAAATACAATTTTGACAAGATTTTCCATAGAAATAAAATTTTGACAAAATTTTCTATAGAAATTAAATTTTGGCAAAATTTTCTATAGAAATAAAATTTTGACTTAATTTTCTATAGAAATAAAATTTTGGACAAAATTTTCTAAATAAATAAAATTGTAACAAAATTTTCTATAGTAATAAAAATTTCACAAAAATTTCTATAGAAACGAAATTTTGACAAAATTTTCTTTAGAAAACTAATTAATTATCCAAAATTTAAACTGGCAAATGGCGTATTTTCCAATACTTCATCGGAAGTATAAAAAAATTATGGATGATTTCTTTGCTAGGTTATTTATAGATATACAGAAGCCAATAGTAAGTTAAAAACATATCCAATATTTTTGATCGAACAAAATTTGTATACCCCCTCCATCAATCTCACCACCACTGCCCTCATTTCTCAATTTCAAATGTGTATTGATATATATGCTAATTTATAACCCCCTCTAAATAGCATACAATGGTTCTCCTCATATTTTTAAATGACATGATTTCAAAAAACATTCGACTTTTTTTAATTTATTCAAACGTTTATTTTGTTCACAAAACATAAGGACGTATTCCACTGAAACCATAAACTGACTTAGTAAATAAATGATGCATTTTAAAATTCATAGTTACTCATTTTCAAAAATTATATTATTTCAAACAAAAAAACTTATTAGGAAGCACCTCAATAAAAATATCATAATCAATATAAATTCACATGGTCTCTTCTAAGACTGGAATAATTTGTAAGGTGTGAATTATAAATCAGTAAAACAAATCTATAGACTTTGGCTAAAAGGTTTTGGCGATAAAGACTTTTGATTTAATTTATGTGACCGGTTCTAGTTTGTGTGCATTTATTTGTTTATCTTTTAGGTAACACATATAAAAAAACTCTAAATCAGAAGCTCGCTCTAAAAAAAAAAAATACGGCGTAAAAAAATTAAACAAAAATTGAAATCCAAACAAATAAGCAATGTCTTAAGTCGGGCCGGGCCGACTAAATAATACCCTACCCTTCACCACTATGTTTATCAAAATTGTTGACAACTTCAAATTTGTTGGGAGCTATATAAAGGTTTATATTCCCATATACAAATATTTGAGGCCATATAAGTGAGTGCATTGGAGTTAAGATCGGCTATAAATATATATGGCAGCTATGTTTAAATCTGCACCGATTTGAACCAAAATCAATAGGTATCGTCATCGAGCCAAAAAAAGACACACAAAAATACATGAACATACAGACAGACGGACATCGCTAATTCAGAATTTAATTCTAAGACGATCGGTATACTAAAAGATGGGTCTATGACGACTCCTTATGAGCGTTACATACCATTGCACAAAGAGTATAATTAACTGAATTAAAGAAACAAAATTAAATTAACATACATGCCACTCCAACCAAAAATACTCTATTCTTATTTCTATAGAAAATTATCAGCAATTTATTCTGATAATTGGTTGATAGCTGCAGGTAGAGGGTGCTGATGAAGAATGTGGTAATTCCAACACGTGCGTCCATCCAACCATCTTGCAGTCTATAGGGCTTTGCCCAAATAAATTTGACAAATATTCTTTTCCTCTGTTGGTTAAGCTACTCTTGAAGTTTAGTCAACGCAATGGTTTTTAAGCTGAGATCAAAATAACAAATATGAAATAAAATTTTGACAAAATTTTATTTAGAAAAAAATTTTGAGAAATTTTTCTATAGCAAAAAATTTTGAGAAAATTTTCTATAGAAATAAATTTCTTAAAAATATTTTTGAGTGTTGTTGACCTATTTTATGTTTATTCTGATTATTAGTTTTGTTCGGCTTGAGGTCATAGAAACAATCGATTATTGATTTGTTTTAATATTTATTTCCAATATTTCGGTTAGTGCCACTAACCATCTTCTGGGATTTTGTATCTACATAAATTACAAAAATTAAATTACTTTTAATGTTCACAAATCACAATATTATTTTAGATATAATATATTGAAAATAACTAACGTGAGTTCGTGTGATGCTGTTCGTTCTGCAAGCCACCGTACACTAAGCTTCGTTTGTGTCGATGCTTGTTTATGATGTGTCGATACATTCTCGCGCATTCTTCCGTGTCTTTTTTGAAATTCATTCTCTTGTCAGGAGAGAGATCTATTATATTAAGCATCTCAAGAGTGTATCTACGCCTATGATTATTCTCTTGAGCAAGTATCTCGACGTCTGGGAAGTTGGGCTTGTGTCCTGTTGTTGCACAGTGAGCTGCAAGTGCTGTTTTTTGCTCTACTGATTTGTCTACAGCTTTAAGGTCTGATTTATGCGACGAAAGTCTTGTCTTAAGTTTGGTCATTGTAGTGCCAACATATGCCATTGGGCATATGTTGGACTTGTCTCCATTACATTTAATTTTATACACTATGTTACTCCTGTCCTCATTCTTTATTTTTGACTTTGTGTTGCTGAATAATTCCTTTACTGTTCTCGATGTGCGTGAAGCAATTTGAATCTTGTCCTTGTTATATACGTCCGATTTGAAAAAACGCTCTGAGAATCCTTCAACGTAAGTCATGGGTTTGTATGACTTATCCTTATTATGGTCCGGCTCTTCAATAGTCTTAGTTTTAATGTTTTCGTCAAGTGTTTTATTTTTAACGCGATTTATTAGTCTGCTTATTATTCTATTTGGAAAATCGTTTGTGGTCAATATTTGTCTTATCTTTATTTCATTCTCCTTGTGGAATTCTGCATCACTTATCCTTAAGATTCGATCTATAAAATTGATTGCTGTCATATGGATTATACTTTTATTGTGTTTTGAATTATAATTTATTAGTCGTCCAGTTGCTGTTGGTTTTTGATACCAATTCAGCCTCAAACAATTATCATCTCTCAGTATGTTACAGTCTAAATATGGTAGCTTGTTATCCTTCTCTAACTCCATTGTAAATTGTATTTGACTGTGGAATGAGTTTAATGCGTCAAAAGTACTTTCCACGTCGGTTTTCTTTACTATCGCAAATATGTCGTCCACATATTTTGTTATAATTCGAGGTTTCGGTATCTTGCTTAAGGACACGTCTAGTAGCTCTTCCATGATGATGTCAGCAATTATTGGAGATGCTGGAGATCCCATTGGCATTCCTTTCAATTGTTCATATGTCTTATCTTCATATTTGAAGTACCTACTGTCTTTGATACAAAATAGTGCTAGTTCCTTGAAAATATCACGAGGTATTTTTGTATAATTTTTGATTAAGTCCCATTTCTTCTCAATCATTGCAATGGCTAGGTTTACCGGTATACTGGGAAACAGTGATACAACATCAAACGATATCAGGATTTCATCATCTGTTAGCCTTACATTCTTAATCTTCGTTTTAAAGTCAATCGCGTCTTTTACATTGTATTTTGAATCTTTGGTGACGTTCTTTAAGATACTAGATATATATCTGCACATCTTATACGATGGTGCATTGATCGATGAGCAAACTGGTCTCAATGGTGTTCCTTCCTTGTGTACCTTCGGAAGGCCGTAAATCCTTGGGGCTATAGCAGTTTTACTCGTCAATTTATTCTTTTCCTCGATGCTGATTAAGTTTTCTTTATATAATTTTTCCACTAATTTATTATTCTTGGTTTGAAATTTCGATGTTGGATCAATTTTTAGCCGTTTGTAACTACACATGTCGTGTATTATCGCATGCATTTTGGATTTGTATTCTTTGCTGTCCATAGCAACAGTTTTTCCACCTTTATCCGCACTTAATATTAAAACATCCTTGTTGTCTTTCAAATATTTCTTCGTTTGAGCCACTGTACCTAGTATAAATTTATCTCTTTTGTTTACGTTTGTCTTGTGTAAATGGTCATCTATCAGTGTTGTGAACTTTGTTCTTGCTATTTCTTGCTCTTCTTTGTCATCTGTAGTTCTCACCAAGTCTTCTCCTTCTGCGATGATTTTCAGTAGAGGAAATTGAGCTCTCGTCAAAGGGAGCGAATACTTCGGGCCTAGTGAGAGAAGCCACTGCACATTTGTTGGTATGTGTTTGTTCGTTGTATTTACAAACCATTGCTCGTTGAACTTTATGTTGATCTCTTTGTTGTGCTGTTGTAGTAGATTCTCAAATTTCTTTCTGTGTGTTGTTTTGTTTTTGTTGATTTGACTGTTGAAAAGAGAAAGTTCGCTGTCGATAAATAGTTTTAGATCCTCATTGATCAAGAGGTCTCTCAATTGAGTATGTATTGATGTAATTTCTCACTATTGAGCTTGATTTGTTTGTGTTTTTCTTGTATTAGAAGCTTCAAAATTTTTAAGTGAAAATTGTAGTTATGATTTGCTAATGTTTTTTCTACATTTGGCGCGATTTTGTTGTTGCTGTCTGTAAATATATCATATATGTGTTTGGTAGTATTGACGCTTTCTCTGCATTTTATCAGAAAAGTCACAGACGATTTTAAGCTTTCTGTTTGTTATGTCTGGAATACTGTTTGGTGATTTTGTAAGAGTGAGCATTATAATTTCTTTTAATTCTTGTGTAGATAGTCATTTTTGGTGAATATTTGCGGCGTGCCTTCCGCTTGTTTTTTAAAAATATTTTCTGACAAAATTTTCTATATAAAAAAATTGACAAAAAATTTCTAAAGAAAACCTTTTGAGAAAAATTTCTAAAGAAAAAAAATTGAAAAAATTTTTATAGAAGAAACATTTTGACAAAATTTTATTTCTATGGAAAGTTTTGTCAAAATTTTATTTATATAGAAAATTTTGTCAAAATTTTATTCTATAGAAAATTTTGTCAAAATTTTATTCTATAGAAAATTTTGTAAAAATTTTATTTCTATAGAGAATTTTGTCAAAATTTTATTTCTATAGAATATTTTGTCAAAATTTTATTTCTATAGAAAATTTTGTCAAAATTTTTCTTGTAATAGAAAATTTTGTCAAAATTTTATTTATATGGAAAATTTTGTCAAACTTTTATTTATATAGAAAATTTTGTCAAAATTTTATTTATATAGAAAATTTTGTCAAAATTTTATTTATATAGAAAATTTTGTCAAAATTTTATTTCGATAAAAAATTTTGTTAAAATTTTATTCTATAGAAAATGTTGTCAAAATTTTATTGATGTAGGAAATTTTGTTAAAATATAATTTATATAGAAATTTTTTTCAACCTGTTATTCCTATAGAAAATTTTATCAAAATCTTATTTCTATAGAGAAATTTGTCCAAATTTTCTATAGAAAATTTTGTCAAAATTTTGTTTCTAGAAAAATTTTTGTCAAAATTTTATTTCTACGTAAGATTTTTTAAAAATTTTATTTCTAAAGAAAATTTTGTCAAAATTTGTCTTCTATAAAAAATGTTGTAATTTTTTTTTTTAGAAAATTTTCTCAAAAGTTTTGCTTTACAAATTTTTTTAAAAATTTTTTCATATAGAAACTTTTGTCAAAATTGTATATCTATAGAAAATTTTGTCCACCATTTTATTTCTATAAAACATTTTGTTACAATTTGATTTCTATAAAAAATTTTCTCAACATCGTATTTCTATAGAAAATTTTGTCAAAATTTTATTTTTATAGAAAATTTTGTCAAAATTTTATTTCTATAGAAAATTTTGTCAAAATTTTATTTCTATAGATAATGTTGTCAAAATTTTATTTCTATAGAATTTTTTTTTCAAAAATTTGTTTCTAGAAAAATTTTTGTCAAAACTTTATTTTTATATAAGATTTTTTTTAAATTTTTTTTCTATAGAAAATTTTGTCAAAATTATATTTCTATAGAACATTTTTCACAAAATTTTATCTCTATAGAAAATTTAGTCCACCATTTTATTTCTCTAAAACATTTTGGCAAAATTGTGTCAAAATTTTATTTCTTTGTATAGAATAAAATTTTTTCAAAATTTTATTTCTATAGAAACTTCTGTCAAAACTTTATCTCTATAGCAAATTTTGTAAAATTTTTATTTCTTTAGAAAATGTTGCCAAAATTTTATTTCTATAGAAAGTTTTGTCAAAACTTTATTTCTACAGAAAATTTTGTCAAAATTTTGTTTCTATAGAAAATTTTGTCAAAATTTTATTTCTATAGAAAATTTTGTCAAAACTTTATTTCTATAGCTAATTTTGCCAACATTTTATTTCTATAGAAAATTTTGTAAAAATTTTAATTCTATAGAAAATTTTGTAAAAATTTTATTTCTATAGCATATGTTGTCAAAATTTTATTTCCATAGAAAATTTTTTAAAAATTATAATTCTATAGAAAATTTTGTAAAAATGTTATTTCTATAGAAAATTTTGTCAAATTTTTGTTTCTAGAAAATTTTTTGTCAAAATTTTATTTTTATAGAAGATTTTTTTAAAAATTTTATTGTTGTAGAAAATATTGTCAAAATTTTATTTCCATAGAAAATTTTTCACAAAATTGTATCTCTATAGAAAATGTTGCCCACCATTTTATTTCTATAGAATATTTTGTCAAAATTTGATTTCTATAAAAAATCTTCTCAACTTTTTATTTCTATAGAAAATTATGCCAACATTTTTCTGTGAAAAAATGTTCAAAATTTTATTTTTAAAGAAAATATTATTTTTATAGACAATTTTGTCAAAATTTTAGTTCTTTAAAAAACTTTGTCGAAATTTTATTTCTATAGAAAAATTAGTCAACATTTTATTTCTATAGAAAATTTTGTTAAAATTTTATTTCTATAGAAAATTTTGTTAAAATTTTATTTCTATAGAAAATTTTGTTAAAATTTTATTTACATAGAAAATTTTGTCAATTGAAAATTTCCTCAAAATTTTAGTTCTATTGAAAATTTTGTCAAAATTTTCTTCTATAAAAAATTTTATTTCTATAGAAAATTTTGTCAAAATTTTATTTCTATAGAAAATTTTGTCAAAATTTTATTTCTATAGAATTATTTGGAAAAATTTTATTTATATAAGAAAATTTCCTGAAAAACTTATTTCTATTGAAAATTTCCTCAAAATTTTAGTTCTATTGAAAATTTTGTCAAAATTTTCTTCTATAAAAAATTTTATTTCTATAGAAAATTTTGTCAAAATTTTATTTTTATAGAAAAAATTGTCAAAATATTATTTCTATAGAAAATTTTGCCAAATTTTATTTCTGTAGAAAATTTATTATTATAGAAATATTTGTCAAAATTTTATTTTTATAGAAAAATTTGTAAAAATTTCATTTCTATTTTTCCTCAAAATTTTAGTTCTATTGAAAATTTTGCCAAAATTTAATTTCTTTAGAAAATTTTGACAAAATTTTATTATTATAGAAAATTTTGTCAAAATTTTATTTCTATAAAAAATTTTGTCAAAATTGTATTTCTATAGAAAATTTTGTCAAAATTTTATTTTTCTTAGTTGGAGAGAAATTTACCAAAACATCAAGAATTCCACCAAACAGTAAAAAAACTTTTATTTTTGGTAGAATTTTACCAACTGTGACAATTGAAATTAAAATTTAATATCAGTTAAATCAAATTAAATAAAATATTAAAATGAAATTTTAAGTAGAAATATTTTACATTATATTTCAGATGCACTCCAAATGATGCTCTTTACTTTAACTACCCAGGAAGTTCTTTTCAATCAATTTTTTATGACTTGGTTTTTTAATACTTTTATTGGATAATTTTAGCTTTTTTTTTTCTTTCAAGTAGGTTAAAAACAGAGTAAGAATTCATAAAATGGTACAAATCATTTAAATTTTGTCGACAAAAATGCTAAATCCAATCTGAAAAAATTGTGAATTTTTGAAAATATTTGAGGTGAAACGTTTCCAACAATCGTTAGATTCCATTAAAAATGATAAAAAATTATAAAAATTATTTATTTGACAAAATATCACAGAATTTTGTAATTTACACCCAAAGCATTGAATTCGGCTCACACCTAAAAAAGTGATGCAAATTCAGTGCAACGGCTGTTGAAATGGAGGACTTCCGTCCTATGACAAGGCCATGTTAAATTCATCGCTTCTGCGTCAATTTTGCACCACTTCCGGATCCAAAAAGAACATTTTCATTACTTTTTTGGCGACGCTTTTTTTGCTGGGTTAATAATATGGTTAGTATATATTTGCTTTAATTTAATAAATCAAATTATTAGTATTTATTTATTTGCTTTAAAATTTTTGGAATATTAAAGAATTCAATTTAAAACGGGGAATTTAGTCGTAATCGATTGACGCACAATGCTCTGTGAAGAAGAGACAAATCTTTGGATGATTCATGGTATTTTAGAGCTGATACCTTTATTCAATTCTATGGAAATGATTATGGCTTTGGTTTTTTTTTGTATAATCGTTCAGGTTTTGTATGAAACCAGCGCTTATATATTTGTTGTGATCGACACATATTCGATTTTAAAGTGAGGCTTTCCATGGAAAAATGTATATGTCATACATGCAAAAAAATACTTTAATTCACAATATTAAGAAAATATCGTTTTAAAACAAAAAAAAACAAAATAATTCATTCTTAGCTTATTACAAAAACAATTAAATTTGGGAGAAAATTTTTTCTTAATTAAAAAAAAATAAATCAAATATGCAAAAAATGTCTTGTAATATATTTGAAGATTGGTTTTATCTTCCATCCAAATCTTCAAAATTTAAATTTTAAAGATTGTTTCCTTATATCAAAAATGGTTTTCTTTTCTTTAAAGGAAATTTCTCTTACTTTACAGACATACGATTTTAACAAAGGCAGGTACATTTCAAAGATTCGTGCCCAAAATTTAAAGAAACCAAAATTTTTAAAGCCAAAATCATAAATTTTCTTTTATTTAAATTATTTTATTTTATATTAGGTCAATATTTTTTTTAAGTGTAAAATCTCCACAAATGTTCCTCTATATCGCAATACAAAAACTTTAATTGAATTCCCACTATTGCCAATCGTTTATCAATTTGTTTGAATAATTACAACAAAAAAAAAAACAAATCTAATAGCAATTAAATCAATTAGTAGAAAATTAAATTTTCAATTCGTTATAATTTTCCATAGCGCCATATTATTGAAGAGAATTTTTGATTGCAGTGGAGCCTTGTACAGGCGAAAAAAAAATCATTTACTTGCTACACGATTTTCTTATTTATTTTTTTTTTACTGTAATTATTCATGAAATTAATTATATTTTCATGAAAACACGAAATATAATGGACGGACATCTGGAAATTTTCTGGAAATTGCATAGGCTCAAAAGTAACCAATTTTTGAATTCAACTCAATGAACAACATCATTATAATGTTTCTTCTTTTCTTCTTTTTTTGTTTTTCGAAGAAAATTTATTCGAATATTTCAGAGTGGAAAATGTTGTTGATATTAAGTAGCACAGTGGAACGAAAATGGATTTTTTTGAAAATGATAAGGGCTTATTCTTCAACAATTTCTTGTTTTATTATTTTCTTTTTTCATATTAACCCTTTCACTACCGAATAAAATCAAATGTTAGGTTAGGTTAGGTGGCAGCCCGATGTATCAGGCTCACTTAGACTATTCAGTCCATTGTGATACCACATTGGTGAACTTCTCTCTTATCACTGAGTGCTGCCCGATTCCATGTTAAGCTCAATGAAAAGGGACCTCCTTTTTATAGGCGAGTCCGATCGGCGTTCCACATTGCAGTGAAACCACTTAGAGAAGCTTTGAAACCCTCAGAAATGTCACCAACATTACTGTTGTGGGATAATACACCGCTGCAAAACTTTTTGGTGTTCGGTCGAAGCAGAAATCGAACCCACGACCTTGTGTATGGAAGGCGGGCATGCTAACCATTGCATCACGGTGGCTCCCAACCAAATGTTAAAAAAAAAACTGTAAATTTGTCATCCAATTTTACTTGTACAAATGTAGAAAAAATTTTAATTTTCAGGGCCTACCCCAATTACCTAAAATGCTGTATGTGTTTATTCTGAAAATTTTATTCTTAAATTGTGACCAACTGGCCCTAATAAAATAAACACTATTTGGCCCATAACATTTGAAATTGTCTCAAAATTACGTATTTTTCATTGATTGTTAAAGAAAGTTTTTAGAAAAGCATTTTAGTGTCCATCAGTATGGAAAATATTTATGGCGTATTTGACAGTCCCCGGTCTGACACATAGATGACATCGCTAGTATTAAATTATTTTTATATAGTACCAACCTTCAAATGATTCGTGTCAAAATTTGACGTCTGTAAATCAATTAGTTTGTGAGATAGAGCGTCTTTTGTGAAGCAACTTTTGTTATTGTGAAAAAAAATGGAAAAAAAGGAATTTCGTGTTTTGATAAAATACTGTTTTCTGAAGGGAAAAAATACGGTGGAAGCAAAAACTTGGCTTGAGAATGAGTTTCCGGACTCTGCCCCAGGGAAATCAACAATAATTGATTGGTATGCAAAATTCAAGCGTGGTAAAATGAGCACGGAGGACGGTGAACGCAGTGGACGCCCCGAAAGAGGTGGTTACCGACGAAAACATCAAAAAAATCCACAAAATGATTTTGAATGACCGTAAAATGAAGTTGATCGAGATGGCAGAGAACTTAAAGATATCAAAGGAACGTGTTGGTCATATCATTCATCAATATTTGGATATGCGGAAGCTCTGTGCAAAATGGGTGCCGCGCGAGCTTACATTTGACCAAAAACAACAACGTGTTGATAATTCTGAGCGGTGTTTGCAGCTGTTAACTCGTAATACACCCGAGTTTTTCCGTCGATATGTGACAATGAATGAAACATGGCTCCATCACTACACTCCTGAGTCCAATCGATAGTCGGCTGTGTGGACAGCGACCGGTGAACCGTCTTCGAAGCGTGGAAAGACTCAAAAGTACGCTGGCAAAGTAATGGCCTCTGTTTTTTGTGATGCGCATGGAATAATTTTTATCGGTTATCTTGAGAAGGAACAAGTGTATATGGCCGTAAGTTCGGCCAGGCCGAATCTTATGTACCCTCCACCATGGATTGCGTAGAAACTTCTACGAAAGACTGTCATCCACAATCGAAGTACTTGGGTTGTGGTATCTTAAAACTTCTTAACATCGTTTTCTAAATTGTGAGTTAGTCCATACGTGGTATATATTAGACAAAAAAACTTATGTATAGGTAAATCTACAAATAATTACGAATCGACATGGACTTTTGCACCGTACGTAGAGAGCCAGAATTGAAATATGGGGGCCGCTTATATGGGTGCTATGAACTTGATATGGACCAATATTTGTGTGATTGGAAATCGATTTATCTGAGGGATATATATAAATATAGACCGATATGGACCTAGTTACGCATGGTTTTTAACGACCATAAACTAGCACAATGTACCAAATTTCAACTCACTCGGATGAAATTTGCTCCTCCAAGAGGCTCTAAAACCAAATCTCGGGATCGGTTTATATGGGGCTATATATGATTATGGACTGATATGGACCACTTTTGGCATGGTTGTTAAATATCATATACGATCACCACGTACCAAATTTCAAGCAGATCGGATGAATTTTGCTTCTCCAAAAGGCACCGGAGGTCAAATCTGGGGATCGGTTTATATGGGAGCTATATATAATTATGGGCTGATAGGAACCAATTCCTGCATGGGTGTTGGATACCATATACTAACATCACGTACCAAATTTCAACCGAATGGGAAGAATTTTGCTCTTCCAAGGGGTTCTGGAGGTCAAATCTGGTGATCGGTTTATATGGGGCCTATATATAATTATGGGCCGATAACGACCAATTTTTACATGGGAGTTTGGGGTCATATATTAACACCACGTACCAAATTTCAACTGAATCAGGTCAAACCTGGTGATCGGTTTATATGGGGGCTATATATAATTATGGACCGATGGGGACCAATTTTTGCATGGTTGTTAGAGACCACATACTAACACCATGTACCAAATTTCAGCCTAATCGGATGAAATTTGCTTCTCTTAGAGGCCTCGCAAGCCAAATCGGGGGATCGGTTTATATGGGGGCTATATATAATTATAGACCGATGTGGACCAATTTTTGTATGGTTGTTATAGACCATATACTAACACCATGTACCAAATTTTAGCCGGATCGGATGAAATTTGCTTCTCTTAGAGGCCTCGCAAGCCAAATCGGGGGATCGGTTTATATGGGGGCTATATATAATTATGGACCTATGTGGACCAATTTTTGCATGGTTGTTAGAGACCATATACTAACACCATGTACCAAATTTCAGCCGGATCGGATGAAATTTGCCTCTCTTAGAGGCCTCGCAAGCTAAATTTGGGGGTCCGTTTATATGGGGGCTATACGTAAAAGTGGACCGATATGGCCCATTTTCAATACCATCCGACCTACATCAATAACAACTACTTGTGCCAAGTTTCAAGTCGATAGCTTGTTTCGTTCGGAAGTTAGCGTGATTTCAACAGACGGACGGACGGACGGACATGCTCAGATCGACTCAGAATTTCACCACGACCCAGAATATATATACTTTATGGGGTCTTAGAGCAATATTTCGATGTGTTACAAACGGAATGACAAAGTTAATATACCCCCCATCCTATGGTGGAGGGTATAAAAAAAACATCAACAGTGACTATTATATGGCGTTATTGGAGCGTTTGAAGGTCGAAATCGCGACAAAACGGCCCCATATGAAGAAGAAAATATTGTTGTTCCACCAAGACAACGCACCGTGCCGCAAGTCATTGAGAACGATGGCAAAAATTCATGAATTGGGCTTCGAATTGCTTCCCCAGCCACCGTATTCTCCAGATCTGGCCCCCAGCGACTTTTTCTTGTTCTCAGACCTCAAAAGGATGCTCGCAGGGAAAAATTTGGCTGCAATGAAGAGGTGATCGCCGAAACTGAGGCAAAACCGAAGGAAAGTCGTTATAATCGTTGTATGGCTCTTGAAGGCAACTATGGTGAATAATAAAAACGAATTTTGACAAAAAATGTGTTTTTCTTTGTTAGACCGGGGACTTATCAGCCAATCTGTTAGATTATAGCTTCTATAGAGGCTACAATCTATACTTTGAAATAATATCGAGAAATAAATCGAAATTAATGGGGAATGCGGTTGCTCTAAGACCCCATAAAGTATATATATTTTGGGTCGTGGTGAAATTCTAAGTCGATCTAAGCATGTCCGTCCGTCCGTCTGTTGAAATCATGCTAACTTCCGAACGAAACGAGCTATCGACTTGAAACTTGGCACAAGTAGTTGTTATTGATGTAGGTTAGGTTAGGTTAGGTGGCAGCCCGATGTATTAGGCTCACTTAGGCTATTCAGTCCATTGTGATACTACATTGGTGAACTTCTCTCTTATCACTGAGTGCTGCCCGATTCCATGTTAAGCTCAATGACAAGGGACCTCCTTTTTATAGCCGAGTCCGAACGGCGTTCCACATTGGAGTGAAACCACTTAGAGAAGTGGTGATGTAGGTCGGATGGTATTGCAAATGGTCCATATCAGCCCACTTTTACGTATAGCCCCCATATCAAAGGACCCCCAGATTTGGCTTGCGCATTCTCTAAGAGAAGCAAATTTCATCCGAACCGTCCGTGAAATTTGGTACATGGTGTGAGTATATGGTTTCTAACAACCATGCAAAAATTGGTCCACATCGGTTCATAATTATATGTAGCCCCCATATAAACCGATCCCCAGATTTGGCTTGTGGAGCCTCTAAGAGAAGCAAAATTCATCCGACATGGTGTTAGTATATGGTCTCTAACAACTATTGAAAAATTGGTCCATATCGGTTTATAGTTATATGTTGTCCCCATATAAAACGATCAACAGATTTGATCTCCTGAAAGAGCAAAATTCATTCGTTTGGTTGAAATTTGGTACGTGATGTCTCTAACCACCATGCAAAACTTGATCCATATCGGTCCATAATTCTTCCGCGATGTCTAATTTTTTCTCAAAACTAACTTTATTAGTTTCTATTCACTGTTCCGTATACAATTTAAATTTTTCATATTCGAAATGGTATATAAATTCAGATGATATGAACTTTAAGTGATCCAGCAAACCATGTGTTATGAATTTAAATCATTTGTCCAAGCAACTTAGATATGCTGCAGTGCAAAATTCATTCCCATTTGTTTTAAGTATTACTTAGATCTGAACTTTAATTTACAAGAATCGTCATAAGAATACTGGTAAAAATAAACTGTTCATAAATTGTTCGATTGAAATAAAATGTTGAGAAAATTTTCTATAGAAATCAAATCTTGGCAAAATTTTCTATAGAAAAAAAATTTTTGTGACAAAATTTTTTATAAAAATAAAATGTTGACAAAATTTTCTATAAAAATAAAATGTTGACACAATTTTCAATAAAAAAAAAGATTTTGAAGAAAAATTTCTACAGAAATAAAATATTGACAAAATTTTGTATAAAAATAAAATTTTCAAAAATTTTTCTATAAAAATAAAATTTTCAGAAAATTTTCTATACAAATAAAATTTTCAAACAATATTCTATAGGAATAAAATTTTGACAAAATTTTCTAAGGAAATAAAATTTTAACAAAATTTTCTATAGAAATAAAATTTTGACAAAATTTTCTTCAGACATTAAATGTTGACAAAATTTTCTATAGAAATAAAATTTTCTATACAAATAACATTTTCTATATAAAAAAAAAATTTGACAAAATTTTATATAGAAATAAATTTTTGATTAAATATTCAATAAAAATTTTACAAAATTTTCTCTAGATATAAAATGTTGACAAAAATTTCTATAGAAATAAAATGTTCATTAAGTTTTCCATAGAAAAAAAAAATTAACAAAATTTTCTACAGAAATAAAATTTTGACAAAATTTTCTATAGAAATCAAATTTTGACAAAATTTTCTATAGAAAAAAAATTTGACAAAATTTTCTATAGAAATAAAATTTTGGAAAAAATTTTCTATAGAAATAAAATTTTGACAAAATTTTCTATAGAAATAAAGTTAAAAAAAAAATTCTATATAAATATTTGCTATACAAATTAAATTTTCATAAAATTTTTTATACAAATATAATTTTCTATACAAAAAAAAACAAATTGACAAAATTTTTTAAAGAAATAAAATTTTGACATAATTTTCTAAAGAAATAAAATTTTGACAAAATTTTCTAAAGAAATAAAATTTTGACAAAATGTTCTATAGAAATAACATTTTGATTAAATCTTATATAAAAATGTAACAACATTTTCGCTAGAAATAAAATGTTGACAAAAATTTCTATAGAAATAAAATATTGATAAAGTTTAGTTGAGCGTAACATAAATCGTTTTATGAAACCACATTTTGTCTTTCTCGATAAGTCGATTTACCTTTTTTGTATATCGTATACATTGGACCTCTACGAAAGAATATCTGAAATTCAATTGAAATGTATGCTGGGATACATATCTGTACTAATGTATGCTGCACGGTCAAATGCATATACTGGTTGCTATGCTCATTAGGTTGCCCTTTACATATTGCCAGCACAAAAATGTATGGATGGACGGGCACACATACATAAAAAATCTGACGTATAGATCATTTTTCACAAAATAATGAAGATGTTAACAGTAATGTTGCATGCATTTGTATTGATGAATTGTACAGAAAATGCATTATATTTAAGGGATATAAAAACACGAAGGAAAATAGTTTTTCTTTAAATGTTCAGCTTTTAATGGAAGGTTTCTTTAAGCTTCTTTTGTCTTAAGGCTCTTTTTAAAAGGTAAAATTAATAGGTATTTTTAAAAGTACTTACAGACCAGAGAGTTAAAAAGTATTGCATATCTCCAAAAATGTTCTGCAAGGGGGTCTTAATTCTTCACCTCCCATAAAAAACTCAAAAAGTCATTGAAAATCCCTAACAAATTTTAAATATAAAAATTTCCTAGGAAAGTCCTCTTTCGCTCATATTTCTTATAATGCTATCTCACATTGGTAAGTGTTAAACAATGTAATTGCTTCATTCCTCTAAATTTTAGACATCTTTAAAATTGGGAACTTTGTCCTGATACTGAAACCGGGGAAGGAGACATATGTTGCTGCCTCATACCAACGTATTACTTTTCTGTACTATAAAGATATTGGAAGCGGTTTTGCTGCCCAACTTCAAGTATCAGCTTTCTCCAAATCGGACTGTTCTGGGTGAGCTATAAGAGTGACTGAGTAGCAAGATGTCGCACAAGCGCTCTGGCATTAAATTTGTCCAAAACTTTCCATACGGTTAGCCATTGCACCCTCCAGATTCCATAGATCTGGAAAATGAGAAAGGATATTGAATCTCCTTTCTTGAACCTGGAAAGCAGGCACATGTCTTTGTGTCATATCGACATTTACCCTCGCCCTATGTTATAAAGATACTGCAAGCGACCTTGTTGACCAACTTCACGTTGCAGCTTCCCCTAGCCGGACACCAGCACGGCTTCCATACAGGTAGGAATATCACGACTACGATAGGTGAGCTATCAGTACAATTGAGTAACAAGATTTTTGACGAAATTTTATACAGAAATAAAATTTTGACAAAATATTCTATCAAAATAAAATTTTGTAAAAATTTTCTATAGAAATAAAATTTTGACAAAATTTCTACAGAAATAAAATTGTGACAAAATTTCATATAGATATAAAATTTTGTCAAAATTTTCTACCGAAATAAAATTTTGACAAAATTTTTCTATAGAAATAAAATTTTGACATATTTTCTATAGAAATAAAATTTTGAAACAAATTTTCTATAAAAATAACATTTTGACAAAATTTTCTATAGAAATAAAATTTTGAAAAAATTTTCTATAGAAATAAAATTTTGACAAAATTTTCTATAGAAATAAAATGTTGACAAAATTTTCTATAGAAATAAAATTTTGACAAAATTTTTCTATAGAAATAACATTTTCAGAAAATTTTCTATAGAAATAAAATTTTGACAAAATTTTCGATAGAAATAAAATTTTGACAAAATTTTCGATAGAAATAAAATTTTGACAAAATGTTCTATAGAAATAAAATTTTGACAAATTTTCTATAGAAATATAATTTTGATAATTTAGAAATAAAATTTTGACGAAATTTTCTATACACGCAAAAAAATAATTCTTTCCTCCCAAACGAAATTTTAGACAAACAAAGTTCGTTTCTCATTTGCATTTCGTTGAAAGGAAGTGTATTTGGAAGAAAAGTATATACTTTTTGTGATAAACGTTTATTCTTTTCCAGGATGTAAAAACAATTTCATAAAGACTAACTCAAAAAAATTGTTTTCTTGCTAATTGCATTTTCCCTCACATCTTTCTCACATCCACGAGGTTTTTTAGTTCTTAACACCTTTTCCTGTAATACCAACAATGTAGAAGAAATTATACGATTTTATAAATTTTTAAATTTTTTTTACCTTTCGCCTGGACGGAGAATCGAACCGCGGACCATGCACTTTGTAAGCCAACACACTAACCACTGAGCTATGTACCTGTTATGGTCATCAATAGATAAATATCCATATAAGTTATATTTATATAGCATAGCTTGCGGCGCCCACGAGCCGAATAAACAAAGTTTATTTAACAGAAACAAACATTTAGTTTGGCACCGTGGAGCAGTCCGACTTGCATGCCAAGGGTCGTGGGTTCGATCCCTGCTTCGACCAAAGTTTTTTTTGTTTTTTGTTTTTACATATATTCCAGACATGTTCGGAAGATTCCGAAAAATTTTTCAACATTACATTGTAGTATATTAAATTTTGAACTGTAAAATGTGTCTTATTAAAGACCTAAAGTCAGAAAAGAACAGTGTTTGATATAAACGAAATGGACTGTGTTGTTGTTTCAAAAATAATTTTTTTTATTGAAAAAATAAAAATTTTGTAACAAACGAATTTTGTTGGTGATAAAAGTTTAAAATTTTCGAAGCAACTCAAAAAACTCTAACAAAAGAAAAACGTTTTCGGTACACGTTTTCCAAACGTTTTTTTTCTTTGCGTGTAGAAATAAAATTTTGACAAAATTTTTGACAGAAATAAAATTTGGACAAAATTTTCTATAGAAATAACATTTTGACATAATTTTCTATAGAAATAAAATTTTGACAAACTTTTCTATAGAAATAAAATTTTGACAAAATTTTCTATAGAAATAAAATTTTGACAAATTTTCTATGGAAATAAAAATTTCACAAAATTCTCCATGGAAATAAGATTTTGAGAAAATTTTCTATAAAAATAAAATTTTGAAAAATTTTCTATAGAAATAAAATTTTGACAAAATTTTCCATAGGAATAAAATGTTGACAAAATTTTCTATATAAATAAAATTTGGTGAATATCTCTATAGAAATAAAATTTTGACAAAATTTTCCATAGAAATAAAATTTTGACAAAATTTTCTACAGAAATAAAATTTTAACAAAATTTTCTATGGAAATAAAATTTTCACAAAATTTTCCATAGAAATAAGATTTTGACAAAATTTTCTATAGAACTAAAATTTTGACAAAATTTTCTTTAGAAATAAAATTTTGACAAAATTTTCTATGGAAATAAAATTTTGACAAAATTTTCTATAAAAATAAAATTTTGACAAATGTTTCTATAGAAAAAAATTTTGACAAATTGTTTTCTATAGAAATAATATTTTGACAAAGTTTTATTGAGAAATAAAATTTTGACAAAATTTTCTATAGAAATAAAATTTTTACAACATTTTCTATAGAAAAAATTTTGACAAAATTTTCTATAGAAATAAATTTTTAACAAAATTTTCTATAGAAATAAAATTTTGACAAAATTTTCTATAGAAATAAATTTTTAACAAAATTTTCTATAGAAATAAAATTTTGACAAAATTTTCTGTAGAAATAAAATTTTGACAAAATTTTCTATAGAAATAAAATTGTGACAAAATTTTCTATAGAAATAAAATTTTGACAAAATTTTCTATAGGAATAAAATTTTGACAAAATTTTCGATAGAAATAAATTAGAAATACAATTTTGAAAAAAATTTCTATAGAAATAAAATTTTGATAATAAATTATTTAGAAATAAAATTTTGACAAATTTTTCTATAGAAATAAAATTTTGACAAAATTTTCTATAGAAATACAATTTTGACAAATTTTTCTATAGCAATAAAATTTTGACAAAATTTTCTATAGAAATAAAATATTGACAAATGTTTTTATAGAAATAAAATTTTGACAAAATTTTCTATAGAAATAAAATTTTGACAAAATTTTCTATAGAAATAAAATTTTGACAAAATTTTCTATAGAAATAAAATTTTGACAAAATTTTCTATAGAAATAAAATTTTGACAAAATTTTCTATAGAAAAAAAAATTTGACAAAATTTTCTATTGAAATAAAATTTTGACAAAATTTTCTATTGAAATAAAATTTTGACAAAATTTTCTATAGAAATAAAATTTTGACAAAATTTTCAATAGAAACAAATTTTGACAATGTTTTCTATAGCAATAAAATATTAACATCTTTTTCTATGGAATCAGTACTACTGCCTCCTCTCACCACACAAATGCTCTGTTCTCATACCATTGGATTTATCCAAAACCTTTAGGTTTTCCTAGGTAAAGTGGCTTTAGCAGTCAGGGAAAAAATTCCAGCTACAAATAGATATATTATACAGGGAGACCACCAGTTAAAAATTAGAGATATTTTGCAGAGAGACCTTCGTATAGCAGGAAAATGGAATAGGAGTAAATCCTAAATTTAAGGTTAAGAAGGGCGAGAAAAATGCAAAAAGATGATAGGAAATGTCGCATTCAGTGTAACAGGAGCAGATTCCCTTTATGTCATATTGCATTTATTGCCTTTGGACCTATCATCATCATAGTTCTCCAACACCACCACACACATGTGCCACAACATAGCTAGACCACCAATTAATGTAGAAACTCGTACCCAGGTATTTATTTATATTTGTTTTATACCCGGGTACCACCCTTCATTAGTGTTGTTATTTTAATTTTAATTAATAATTGCGGTAATCATGTTTATTATGAATGAATTGCTACTTTTGCTACCACATACAACTCCTACTTTATAATGAGCGTTTTAGTTTTCGTTTCCCTATGATTCTCTGGGTGCGCGCATATGTTACGAGCATTTTGTCTTGACGGTTATTTTCTCTACATTCGTTGCTTTTTTTTGTGCATTTTAGTTGCAGGTAACTTTTTTTGTTTATTATTATTATTGTTATTATTTTTATTACAATTTGCCGTTTGTTTAATATTTTTTTTTGTAAGCTTCTATTAAAGTTAGCAACGCTATAGGTAGACAATTTGCAAGGCAAATATAAAGGTTGGTGGTTTTTCGTTGCTGTTGCTGTTTCTGTTTTTTTTTTCATTCCAGACATTCGTGGTCTGCGTGCATTGATATGCTATGGTAAAGAGAGGGGAGAATTCTCAATTCATTGTCTGAATGAATGTCATCGTAATGCATGAATTCATTCATACCCTCTGATAGCCTAGGCATGCAAATATGAACTTTGTAGCAAAAACATAACAAACTTGAGGAAATGTGAATTTACTTTAGGAAGGCACTTGAGAATTTCGCCTTTGCTATTCAATCTTGATATTAGAATGTAAGAAAAAAATTTTTTCTTCTAAACTTGAATGTATGTAAGAGGTCCAACACGTGTTTGCTTATGGTAGATGTTGACTATGGCGGAAACAATTTTTTATAAACTCCTTTTTAGAATTGGAATATACTAAGAGGGATATACAAGTAAAAATTTTTTCAAATTAAACTCTTAATTGAGAGCCACCGTGGTGCAATGGTTAGCATGCCCGCCTTGCATACACAAGGTCGTGGGTTCCATTCCTGCTTCGACCGAATACCAAAAGTTTTTCAGCGGTGGATTATCCTACCTCAGTAATGCTGGTGACATTTCTGAGGGTTACAAAGCTTCTCTAAGTGGTTTCACTGCAATGTGGAACGCCGTTCGGACTCGGCTATAAAAAGGAGGTCCCTTGTCATTGAGCTTAACAAAAAATCGGGCAGCACTCAGTGATAAGAGAGAAGTTAACCAATGTAGTATCACAATGGACTGAATAGTCTAAGTGAGCCTGATACATCGGGCTGCCACCTAACCTAACCTAATTGAGTTTTAAACATATTAAATTTTATTTGATTCAACAAATTTTTTAATTGAAACAAAAATTAATAGTATCAATTAATTTTTTGATACTATCATTTCTTTGATTGAAGACATTTCAATTGATTGAAGGAGAAAAATATTTTTTTGTGTGCAATGTCAGTATATATCGAAGAAAGCAAAAATCGATTTAATTGAAATATGAATATGTTCTGAAAACATATAAACCTAAAATGAAAGATTATTTAAACTAAATTTTAGGACACGCAATTGAACAATACAATATTAAAGACAATTTTTTTAAAATAAATGAATTTGAAACAAATATACGGCCGTAAGTTCGGCCAGGCTGAAGCTTATGTACCCTCCACCATGGATTGCGTAGAAACTTCTTCTAAAGACGGTTATCCACAATCGAATTACTAAAGTTGCGGTAACGCTTGCCGATGGCAAGGTATCTTAAAACCTCCAAAAACCTCTATATTGTATGTAAGTCCGTACGTGGTATATATTAAATCAAAAACGATGGATTGAAATTTTCTATAGAAATAAAATTTTGACAAAATTTTCTATAGAAAAAAAATTTTGACAAAATTTTCTATAGAAATAAAATTTTAATAAATTTTCTATAGAAATAAAATTTGAACAAAATTTTCTATATAAATAAAATTTTGACAAAATTTTCTATAGAAAAAAAAATTTTGACGACATTTTCTATAGAAATAAAATTTTGACAAAATTTTCTATAGAAATAAAATTTGAACAAAATTTTCTATATAAATAAAATTTTGGCAAATTTTTCTATAGAAGTAAAATTTTGACGACATTTTCTGTAGAAATAAAATTTTGACAAAATTTTCTACAGAAATAAAATTTTAACAAAATTTTCTATAGAAATAAAATTTTGACAAAATTTTCTATAGAAATAAAATTTTGACAAAATTTTCTATAGAAATAAAATTTTAACAAAATTTTCTATAGAAATAAAATTTTCACAAAATTTTCTATAGAAATAAAGTTTTGACAGAATTTTCTACAGAAATAAAATTTTAACAAAATTTTCTACAGAAATAAAATTTTAACAAAATTTTCTATAGAAATAAAATTTTAACAAAATTTTCTATAGAAATAAAATTTTGGTAGATTATTTTTGGCTCGAGTGGCAACCATGATTATGAACCGATATGGACCAATTTTTGTGTGATTGGAGATCGGCTATATATAACTATAGACCGATATGGACCAATTTTAGTATGGTTGTTAGCGGCCATATACTAACACCACGTTCCAAATTTTAACCGGATCGGATGAATTTTGCTCCTCCAAGAGGCTCCGGAGGTTAAATCTGGAGAAAGGTTTATATGGGGGCTATATATAATTGTGGACCGATATGGACCAATTCTGGCACGGTTGTTAGAGACCATATACTATCACCATGTTCCAAATTTCAGGCGGATTGGATGAAATTTTCTTCTCTTAGAGGCTTCGCAAGCCAAATCTGGGGATAGGTTTATATGGGGGCTATATATAATTAGAGACTGATGTGGACCAATTTGTGCATGAGTGTTAGAGACTATATAACAACACCATGTACCAAATTTCAACCGGATCGGATGAAATATGCTTCTCTTATAGGCTCTGCAAGCCAAATTTGGGGGTCCGTTTATATGGGGGCTATACGTAAAAGTGGACCGATATGGCCCATTTGCAATACCATCCGACCTACATCAATAACAACTACTTGTGCCAAGTTTCAAGTCGATAGCTAGTTTCGTTCGGAAGTTGGCGTGATTTCAACAGACGGACGGACAGACGGACGGACGAACATGCTCAGATCGACTCAGAATTTCACCACGACCCAGAATATTTATACTTATCTTATAGCAATATTTCGATGTGTTACAAACGGAATGACAAAGTTAAATATACCCCCCATCCTATGGTGGAGGGTATAAAAATACAAAAAGTCTACTCAGATATTTCGACAAAAATCTCTCTCCATTTCACGATCCTGCGATTCCATAACATCTGATTGCGAAAATTTATCGACCAAAAGAAAGACAACTGGTACAACACTGATCTGAACCACAACAATAGTCGTTTCAATGACCTTCCGCCCCTTCAAAATCGCCCAGATGAGGCCTAAATTCCCAGCAGAAGCGGCGGAACTCGAAGACGACTGTGATAAGAGCCGTCGTTCTAACAGAGCTCATCCTAGAAGCAGGAAACCGAAACTATAGGTTAGTAAGATAGTTGACAAGAACAACACAGTGTTAGAGCATCTGAATCAATGAGAGCTAGGTACAAGCACATGTAACATAAGTTCTAGTCAATAGTAAGAGCCCTCTTGAAGGTATAATGGGATCTCAGTCACCTTTTGCAACGTTATGGTGGCTGATCCGAAGAGATTCGCGAAGTGACAAGAGAAAGCTTCTAGATCTTGCAGCTTACCATGAAGAACTGAAATGGCTACACGAGGATACTGTAACTGAAGCGGTGAGGAGCCACAAGTTTAATCCTTAAAAAAAAAAGATTACAAACAGTCAACTTAGATTATTTTGTAAAAATTCTCTCGTCATTGACTAAGCCAACGTTAGTCAACCAAAAAAAAAAAGACAACTGGAACGACTTCGATCGTCGCTTCGTGCCCTTCCCATGTTTATATTGCCCAGAGGGCTTTCCGGGACATCATCAACGTAGCATCCACTCGCTTCATATCCGCAGGTCAAATTGCCCAGATGAGGCTCAACTTCCCACCATATGGACGAGACGAGACGAGCTTGTCTGCTGATTCTAGAATCACAAAACCTAATATAGAGATTAGTGTGATAGTCGAAAGATTTGTAAATCATAATCTCTGGACGTTCATCAACCAACAGAAAGACAACTGGAATGGCACCAATCAGAGAGTACACCGATCAGTGAGCTTGCGTGCCGTTCCCATGTTCATATTGCCTAGAGGGCTTTTCGGGTCCAGCTTCCCAGAAAAATCGGCAGGGCTCACAGACGAGCGTATCTGCTGGTCGTAGAATAAAATCCAATTTATAAAAAAATCCAATTGATTTCTCTTGAATAACATATAGATGGACAGAAGGATGGACGGACATCCTATGTTATTTTCTCGACAGATGGTTCAAAGTAAATGCAATATGGTGGCTAAAGTATAGGTTTAGCGCTCTACCATAACACGCCCCTATAAAAGTGGCCAACTACTGGACCCGGGCGTACTTAGTTGTTGAAGCGTTCTTTTTTGTTTTTTTTTTTTTTCACATGGAAATTAAAATGAACATTATTTGTATGCAAAACTATTCATATTTTTCACTTCGCTTCTCTTTGCTCCAGTCAGTAGAATGTGCTCTCCAATTATACCATATATCGAAATTGATTGCCATGTTTCTGCCAATTTCCATATTTATTATTTAAACAATTAATCAATTCTTGCAAACAGTCTTCAAGAACAACAATATAGCTGGAGGCTATTATGTGCATTTTAACCGGTTAGAGGATAGTCAATCATCTTTGGTAAATTCATTGACTGAGTGGTCTAAACAATTTTTGTTTTTTCAATATAGTTGTGTGAATGTGTTTTTGATTCGTATTCGATTTGTCACATTTATGTTTAGTTGATTAATTAAATAATCATTTATTATTGTCATATTATTAATGCAAAATTAAAAAAAAAAAAACGACACACAGAGTGAGAAACAATATTTTCTATATAATTATTAATGTTGACTGATGTCGTACATCAAGCGTGGGTGAGATTAATGTTATATAGTCAGGCTACAACTATTTTATTGTTATATCAATTGACAAAATAATTGGACAGACAGATGTATTGGAAGGCAGCCAGGTCCAGCTCGCCTCAGCCAATGCTTTTGATGGACGAAGATCACAGAATCCAATAATTGGATTATTCCAATCAATCATTACAGTTTTTCTATACAAAAAAAAAAAAACTTAGAATTAAAAGTGAAAATATTCTTAATTATGGGTAAAATACAATGGAGTTATGTTGGACGGGAATTTTAACTATCAGCTCCATCAAGCATCCAGAGAACTTGAACGCTTACAGGATGAATCAGAGAGGATATAAGCGAAAATATCCAGCAAAAACAGCGTCGGCAAAAAAGTAGTGAAAATGTGCTTTTTGGATCCGGAAGTGGTGCCAAATTGACGAAGAAGCGATTTTTAATGCATTATAACGCTTGTCTGGAGCGTTTGTCATCAAATATTTCCAAAAAATTTGCAATTTTTCTAGAAAGGATTTAACATTTTTTTCGGCAAAATTTTAATAATTTGTACCATTTTATTATTTCTCAATCTATTTTTAACCTATTTGAAACAAAAAAAAAATAAATTTTTCATTAAAAATATGAAAAAGCCAGTTATAAAAAATTGACTCAAATGAACCTCATGTGCAGTTAAAATAAAGAACATCTTTGGGAGGGCGTTTTTGGAAGTTCTTTTAAAGTAAAGTGCCTTGAGAAGACCTTCCAAATTTTTTTGCTGGGTAGAGAAGGGCTCAACAGAACTCTTGGACTGATTATTGTAGAACTGACGGAATTAATGTCCACTAACTTCGCTCCGGATATCATTATCTAGGAAACATTCAGTGAGGAGAAATTGGAAATACTATTGGACATATATTTTCCTGGTAAATAAGGCGACTAAACCATCGACTGACAGTACCTACTATAGATGCTCAACAGTCATTTACCTCCGGAGAATTTATATCGGAATCTAGAATAAAGTAGGCTTTAATATCAAGAATTAAGTTAGGGAATCTGATGGTACCAGTCCTGCACAGAAAAATATATCACCAAAATATTTCCAATTAGAAAGGTAATTGAAGCTGAAATTCAGTCGGTTAATGCCCTGCGGTGGAAGACAATGGCAGTAAAAACAAGTATATAGGCCGTCAGTTCGGCCAGGCCGAATCTTATGTATCCTCCACCATGGATTGCGTAGAAACTTCTACGAAAGACTGTCATCCACAATCGAATTACTTGGATTGTGGTATCTTAAAACTTCTTAACATCGTTTTCTAAATTGTGAGTTAGTCCATACGTGGAAGAGAGCCAGAATTGAAATATGGGGGGTCGCTTATATGGGGGCTATATACAATTATGAACTTGATATGGACCAATTTTTGTGTGATTGGTGATCGATTTATCTGAGGGCTATATATAACTATAGACCGATACCTAGTTAGGACCTAGTTAGGCATGGCTGTTAAATATCATATACTACCACCACGTACCAAATTTCAACCAGATCGGATGAATTTTGCTTCTCCAAAAGGCACCGGAGGTAAAATCTGGGGATCGGTTTATAGGGGGCTATATATAATTATGGACTGATATGAACCAATTCGTTAGAGACCATATACTAACATCACGTACCAAATTTCAACCGAATCGGATCAATTTTGCTCTTCCAAGGGGCTCCTTAGGTCAAATCTGGGGATCGGTTTATATAGGGGCTATATATAATTATGGACCGATTTCGACCAATTTTTGCCTGGGCGATTGAGGCCATATATTAACACCACGTACCAAATTTCAACTGAATCAAATGAATTTTGGTCATCCAAGAGCCTCTGGAGGATCGAGTCAGAGGCAGACCCTGAGCAATATTGGCAAAGACACCATATGTCTATCTCATCTCCTTCTGGGTATTCCAAACATATGCACTAACCTATAATACACTGTTCCACAGTGTGGCGCAGGGTATAATTAATTGTTACAATTAACTTTTTACTCAAACTAGAAGTGTGCACGTGAGTAATAGTTTGCTCACGCACACTCACGACTGAAAAATCATAAAGGGTGATAGGGTCAAAATTCAATATAACCTTGCGTTTTTCTTTCAATTTTGCATTTAAAAAACCTGAACACCCCTCATTTTGAAGGTGTTTGTGTGTAGAATGTTGCTCCTATTTTGATTTTGGTATTCACTCTTCAGTTGTCAAAATGCCGTCCAAGCAAGAAGACCAGCGTATCAAAATTTTGCTCGCGCATCGCGAAAATCCGAGCTACTCGCACGCAAAGCTGGCAAAATCGCTAAAAGTTGCCAAATCAACCGTTACAAATGTAATTAAAATGTTTGGGGAACGTTTGTCGACATCCAGGAAGTATGGATCGGGGGGAAATCGAAAACCGGAAGCCGCTGAGACGACAAAGAGAGTTGCCGGTAGTTTCAAGCGAAACCCTAACCTCTCTCTCCGAGATGCCGCAAATAAGCTGGGTGTATCGTCTACAACCGTGCACCGAGCCAAAAAACGAGCCGGACTATCGACTTACAAGAAGGTAGTGACTCCAAATCGCGATGATAAACAAAATACGACGGCCAAAGCGCGATCCCGGAGGCTGTACACAACGATGCTGACGAAGTTTGACTGCGTGGTAATGGACGACGAAACTTACGTCTACCGACTACAAGCAGCTTCCGGGACAGGAGTTTTATACGGCAAAAGGAAGGGGAAAGGTAGCAGATATTTTCAAGCACATAAAACTGTCAAAGTTCGCAAAGAAATATCTGGTTTGGCAAGCCATCTGTACCTGTGGCTTGAAAAGTAGCATTTTCATAGCTTCCGGGACTGTCAACCAAGAAATTTACGTGAAAGAGTGTTTGAATAAACGTCTGCTGCCTTTCCTGAAAAACACGGTTGTTCCGTACTGTTTTGGCCGGATTTGGCATCTTGCCATTACGGTAAAAAGGCCATGGAGTGGTACGACGCCAACAACGTGCAGGTGGTTCCCAAGGACAAGAACCCTCCCAAGACGCCAGAGCTCCGCCCAATTGAGAAATACTGGGCTATTGTCAAGCGGAACCTAAAGAAGACCAAAAAAACTGCTAAGGACGAGCAGCAGTTCAAGGCAAACTGGCTTTCTGCGGCGAAGAAGGTGGACAAGGTGGCTGTACAAAATCTGATGGCATGTGTCAAGCGTGAGACCCAGCAATTCGGATTTGGAAAAGCGAAAGCCTAACTGAATATTTTTCCTGAATTTTATACTAATTGAACTTGAAAAAGAAATTTAATTTGATTTTTTAAATAAACGATTTCACCGATTTACACGCGTTTTCCCTTGACCAAATTTTGACAGTATCACCCTTTACTCACGCACGATATTTTTGGTAGGACTCACGCATACTCACGAAAAGAAAATTTGTACTCACGCACACTCACACACGAAAACGTCGTGACTCACGAAAAATATCGTGACTCACGAATAATTTTATGATTAATTTACCTTACCGGAGGGTCTGAAAACATGAGCATTATTAAAATCGAGAGTGTTATTAAACTCTTAACATCCCAGGTGTCACTAAAATTGTAATTGAATTTAACTCTTAAGCGTTTTATGTTGGTGAGCAGGAATATTTTCGTGAGTGTAATTCGTTACTCACGCACACTCACGAAGATATTATTTTCGTGACTCACGCTCACGCACGACATTTTGGTTTGTTAATCACGCTCACGCACACTCACGCTGTTGTCATGAGCGTGACTCACGAACGAATCACGAAAATTTTCGTGAGTCACGACAATTTCGTGTCACGTGCACACCTCTAACTCAAACTAAGAAGACTAACGGCCATTTTCATGTAGCTCCGTTTAGCTTTAACTTCCAGTTAACGGAAAGTAAATTGCAAATATCTTCTCTACGGGTAACGTTAACTGAAAAATTTTTAGCAGTTAAGTTCCTAACTGGCATATGGAATATATAGACAAGATGACAGCTATGTCCATAATACGATTTAAAAGTTCGTTAGTTAACGGAACACTAACGGAGCTTCATGAAAATGAGGGTAAGTCAGTTAAAAAAGTGATGGACAATTTTTAAAAATTTTAATTAATTTTTTTCCAAATCTACAATCAGAGATATTATACTCCTATACACGCAGAGAAGGAATATGCTCACCTCAACCATGTTTCAAGAGCAAAATGTTACTTTTTCACAGAAAACATTTACATGTATGCCGACACCATGTTATTTTCTCTCAAATTATATATCTGATTTGGGAAAGCATGTTATGTTTGACGAAAAAAGAATATTTTTGCTACAAAAATGCTGCATGATCGCCGTGAAAAAGTAACCAGGTGCTCTTGAAATACGTTTGAGGTGATCATATTCCTTCTCTGGGTTTAACATTGCAGTATTTCATAACTCACGAGTTCATGTCACTTGCACATCTCAACTGCACTAGGCCCCAATATAAACCAAACGTAGCGACACTTTTTTTCTCCTTTTATTCAATCCTTGGCGGAGGGTACGTACGACTGTTCTTGTTATTTCTACGATTTTTCAATCACTTCCCCAGTGAATTTCAGTAAGTGTTAAAAGCATTTTTTTTGTTGCTTTTATGTCATTTATTTGATTTGGATTCACCTTCGCCATTAAATTAATATTCTTTGCAAATAAAATACGCATGTTAGAATGACAAATAGTGAATATGGAAAGGAAAGGCAAGGAAATGCGTAATATCACATCAACTACAGCCAAGCCAAGTAGGTATCAGACATAAATAAATACGTCGCGGTTACTTCATCTAAAACTGGGTTTGGCAACCGTAAACATTCACAGGCTTCCTTCTCACTTACTTTTTTGTGTTAGATAAGTCGTTGTCGGCATTCATTGTGACTTTGATTTTTTTTCTATGCTATTTTTATTCTTAATAATTCATTGACTAAAATAGGTGTATGGAAACCATCTTTATGGTATGAGCAAAAAATATTGAATGAGCAGGTCATTGATTTTATGATGAAATGAAAAATATGGCTATTAATAATAGCAAGAAAAAAACACAATTTTTTTTTAATTAGAATTTAAAAATATTTGTAGTAATATACGAAGAGTTCATTCACTTATTTTCGTTTCTTTATTGGTTTGCTCAAGGTTTTGGGTTCGTTAACATTCAATAAACTTTTTCAAGAATTTCACTATCTTACTATAAAGAATCTGGTATATAGTAAGTCAATAGGTTACATATTAAAGTGGAGGGAATCACTTTTCAATTGAAACAACTTATGCTAACATTGAGTTAATATTAATTCGATTCGTTTATTCATTGTTTATTTCTAATTCACCTTTCACAGGTTAACAAATTTCACATATCAAAATATTATTTGATTTAAATGTCAAAAATTTAACTATAATTATATAAGAAAGAATAAACTCTTTAAAATATATAAACGAAAATAGCTTTAATTAAATCTATAGATATTCTATCTATATATATATATATATATATATATATATATATATATATATATATATATATATATATATATATATATATATATATATATATATATATATAAAATTCAATTTATGTTTGTTTATTTGTTTGTTTGTTTGATTGTTTGTTTGTATGTTCCGAGTTGGCTCCGAAACGGTTGAACCGATTTACTTGAAACTTTCAGAGATCGTAGGGGGCGTTCATGTGGTGAAAATAGGGTACCTCATTTTTTGACACCTGGTCACGGAGGGGGACCTCCCCTTCGTCGGACTTTTTGAAAATTGGACCAAAGTTGACCGATTTGCTTGAAATTTTCATTGAAGGTTGGGGTTGGCATCTAGACAAAGATCCGCTACTTTATATTTCGATATTTGGTGGCGGAGGGGGACATCCCCTTTGTTCGACTTTTTTTAAAGTACAGTGAAAAAACTAAAATTCTCTAAATTATCTGAGATTTACAGAGAACATGCGGTGCGGTTATGGAATTAATACGGGGTACCTGATGATTTCCTATGTGGACGGAGAGGGGGACCTCCCCCTTGCCCTACTTTTTGAAACTTGGAACAAAATTATGCGATTTGCTTGAAATTTTCATTGAATGTTGGAGTTGGCATCTAGACAAAAATCCGCTACATTGTTTTTCGATATTTGGTCGGGGAGGGGGACCACCCCTTTGACCGACTTTATTTTTAAAGTACAGTGAAAACAAAACTAAACTCCCCGACTGATATTTTACGGAAAAAATAGGTGAGGTTATGAAATTTATATCAGGTTTCTGATTTTTTAATAAAAATAAAAGGGCATATGGAGACATCCGCTTCTCTTAAGTACATACAGAGAAACACTTTAACTTTGCCGAGTTACTTGAAATTTACAGAGGACTGGGGAGAGGTTACGATATTAATAAAGGGTGATTTGTTAAGAGCTTGATAACTTTTTTTAAAAAAAAAACGCATAAAATTTGCAAAATCTCATCGGTTCTTTATTTGAAACGTTAGATTGGTCCATGACATTTACTTTTTGAAGATAATTTCATTTAAATGTTGACCGCGGCTGCGTCTTAGGTGGTCCATTCGGAAAGTCCAATTTTGGGCAACTTTTTCGAGCATTTCGGCCGGAATAGCCGAATTTCTTCGGAAATGTTGTCTTCCAAAGCTGGAATAGTTGCTGGCTTATTTCTGTAGACTTTAGACTTGACGTAGCCCAACAAAAAATAGTCTAAAGGCGTCAAATCGCATGATCTTGGTGGCCAACTTACCGGTCCATTTCTTGAGATGAATTGTTCTCCGAAGTTTTCCCTCAAAATGGCCATAGAATCGCGAGCTGTGTGGCATGTAGCGCCATCTTGTTGAAACCACATGTCAACCAAGTTCAGTTCTTCCATTTTTGGCAACAAAAGTTTGTTAGCATCGAACGATAGCGATCGCCATTCACCGTAACGTTGCGTCCAACAGCATCTTTGAAAAAATACGGTCCAATGATTCCACCAGCGTACAAACCACACCAAACAGTGCATTTTTCGGGATGCATGGGCAGTTCTTGAACGGCTTCTGGTTGCTCTTCACTCCAAATGCGGCAATTTTGCTTATTTACGTAGCCATTCAACCAGAAATGAGCCTCATCGCTGAACAAAATTTGTCGATAAAAAAGCGGATTTTCTGCCAACTTTTCTAGGGCCCATTCACTGAAAATTCGACGTTGTGGCAGATCGTTCGTCTATTCATGATGAAATGTCAAAGCATACTGAGCATCTTTCTCTTTGACACCATGTCTGAAATCCCACGTGATCTGTCAAATACTAATGCATGAAAATCCTAACCTCAAAAGAATCACCCTTTAGTTGATACCTGATTTTGTGATATTTGGTCGCTCCTTTAGGCTTATAATTTGCTTGACATTTTCTGGGACGTTTACACCCTCAAAAAAATCGTTTCTTTAACATATGTTCCAAACATATTTTGCAGGATATTCATATTTTGCAGGATCGGCATTGGATACTGCCGAAACATTAATATGTTTGTTTTATGTGAACATATTATATGTTTGGAAGCATTTTGAGCCCAAAAATATTATATGCTTGGAAGAATTTTTCGCAAAGACGATTGTGCTCATTCCCTAACATACTCGTAATTTTCACTTCAACGAAATATTTTAGGTCTTGGCACCTTTTTCTGTAATACAAATAATGATGAAGAAATTATTCACTTTTCTAAATTTTTTAAATTTTACCTTTCGCCTGCACGGAGAATCGAACCGAGGACCATACAGTTTGTAAGCCAACACACTATCCACTGGGCTACGTAGATGTTAGAGTCACCAGTAGATAATTATCGTTATAAGTTTTATATAGCATAGTTTGCAGCGCCCACGAGCCCATGCAAACATAACATTATTTAACAGAAACATAAATTTGTTTGCCACGTGGAGCAGTGGTTAGCATGTGTGCCTTGCATGCAAAGGGTCGTGGGTTCAATCCCTGCTCCGACCGAACACTTTTTTGTTTGATTTACACATTTATATTTATACTATACTAGCGTAACCCGGCCCGCTTCGCTGCGCCTTCCGAAGCATATTTGGAGGAATATTTTGCGTTAACTTAGTCAACTACATCCTTCGTGCTGAAAACAAATTCGAAAAGATTTGAATTCTTTTAAACAAATCGGACTACTTTATTTTTCGTTTATAGGTACAAATACGGCGGGAGAGGGTGTACCTTCTTCTATATTTCTTGTGAATTTTAAGTGTGGTTTGTCAACGAAAGGTATCCTTCTCCTCAACATATCTGAAAATTAAGCAACATATCTGAAAATAATAACATACAAAGAATTACTGTGTCCCATCCAATAAATCGGAAAAAGCAAAAATAGTAAACAATTTTACCACATTAACATTTGCTAAAATGTTGGAAAATTATGCACCCTCTACGTTGGCTGCCACTTTCATGTAAATTTAAGTTCTTTACTAAAAAGAAGTCTGGCAGAAGCCTGTGCAAAAATCATAAAATTATGTACTCAGTTCCCATATACGGACAACCCTCTACTTTCAATTTAAGAAAAAAAAACGGACAAAAGGGAACCCTCTCCCCACTTTCGCTCCACTCCGACCTGATATCGGACTATCACGTACCCTATATTAATTTTACAACTAATCAGGGTCCATAAATTCTATCGAAGTAAATCGTCAAAGTTTATTTCAATTTTCCCCTTCCCCAACCAGATATCGATATCATATACTAATTTAAAAATCATGTATAAATTTAATCACCTCCTCCCACGTTCCCTGTAAATTTCAAGTAGATCGGCGATGTTTAAATTTTGCTCTATTGTTTTAAAGGGACGTCACTTTCCCCGATACAATATCGACAAACACCGTAGTGAATAGCACCCCTAACCTTCCCTGAAAATTCTTGAAACTTTCCTTCAAGTGTGGGGCAAGGAAGGTTGCCTCTTCGTTCATAACCTTCCCCCACTGCCTATGCAAATTTCAAGAAAACTTAAGAATTGTTGTTTTTTTTCAGTTTTAGAGGAGGACCTCCTCCCCGACTAAATATCGAAAAGTGATGTAGCGTATCTTTTATAAACGTCCCAGAAAATGTCAAGCTAATTATAAGCCTAAAAGGGCGGCCTCTCTTCCGTCCAAATATCATAAAATCAGGTATCAACTATTAATATCGTAACTTCTCCCCATTCCTCTGTAAATTTCAAGTAACTCGATAAAAGTTAAATTGTTTCTCTGTATGTACTTAAGAGAAGCGGATGTCTCCCTATGCCCTTTTATTTTTATTAAAAAATCGAGAACCTGATATAAATTTCATAACCCATTTTTTTCCGTAAAATTTTAGTCGGGGGAGTTTAGTTTTGTTTGTACTTTCAAACAAAAAAATTCGGGCAAAGGGGTGGTCCCCCTCCCCGACCAAATATCGAAAAATAATGTAGCGGATTTTTGTCTAGATGCCAACCCTAACATTCAATGAAAATTTCAAGCAAATTGCATAATTTTGTTCCAAGTTTCAAAAAGTAGGGCAAGGGGGAGGTCCCCCTCCCCCTCCACATATGAAATCATCGGGTACCCCATATTAATTCCATAACCTCACCACATGTTCTCTGTAAATCTCAGATAATTCAGAGAATTTTAGTTTTTTCACTGTTCTTAAAAAAAAAAGTCGAACAAAGGGGAGGCCCCCTCCGCCACCAAATATCGAAATAAAAAGTAGCGGATCTTTGTCTAGATGCCAACCCCAATCTTCACTGAAAATTTCAAGCAAATCGGTCAACTTTGGTCCAATTTTCAAAAAGTCCAACGAAGGGGAGGTCCCCCTCCGCGACCAGGTGTCAAAAAATGAGGTACCCTATTTTCACCACATGAACGCCCCCTACGATCTCTGAAAGTTTCAATTAAATCGGTTCAGCCATTTCGGAGCCAATTCGGAACATACAAACAAACAAACAAACAAACAAACAAACAAATAAACAAACATAAATTGAATTTTATATATATAGATTAAATTTTTATAATGAAACTTCGAAATGTGGGTTATTAAAGATTTATAGTCAGTAACAGTTCTTGATATAAACGAAATTGACGGATTTTTGGATAAAATATTATTTTTTTATTGCAAACATAACAATTTTGTAACAAAAAACTGTTTTTGGTACAAAACTTTAAAATTTGGAAGGAATTCAAAAACTCTAACAAAAGAAGAACGTGGAGTTGAGTATTAACATACATAAATAATTTTATAATATAAACATAAATTTATTTAGGCGTGAACAGTTTTTTACCAGCATTTAACACCATCGCTCTAAAATGCCTTTTATTTTTCTTTAATAATTCATTTTAAAGAAAATAAACTTTTTAAATTGTTTTAGCTGCAAAACTCGAACTTAATGCCCGCTTTTATATTTGAAGGTGTCCGTCAACTCCTCGTGGACTACTTATTAATAAAGAGGAACTAAACTTTGTTTTTATACATTTTACTGTGTAATTTTTCACTATTTCCTCACTCACTATTTCATTTTACTATCCCACTATTTCATTTTACTATCCCAACTCTAAAAAGAGTATAGCGCCCTTTCGTTATTTTTATGAAGACCCCTGATTTCTTTTAACGAACCAAGAAAAAAATTGTGCCCATAATGCCAAAATGATAAACAAAACACATGTCCACACATACATAAAATGCTGCTCTCACGGCGAAAACACATGCTGTTTTTTTTTTAATGTCTATTCTCTTGGTTCCGAATGTCTATTCTCTTTATTCAAATTAAATAATATTTAGACTTAAGCATATCAAATTTTTGGCCTTATCATAAACAGTTTTCCGAAACAACATACAAGCGGTTTGACAGAAATTGTTCTCTTTTGATTCTTTCGTTGTGTTATGTTGATATCTTACGTCAACTCTCCCTGTTTCCATCTCTATTTTTTTCTCTATACTCTCTCTGTTGCTTTGAATAAAATATCACAACATATGTATGTTTAGTCGAAATTTGTAAATTTATATATGTTTGCATTCACACATATGATTTTTATGAAACATTCATGCCCCAAACATAATATATTCTAACATATTAACATAGATGTCCCAAACATTTAGTGTTAGTTTAGGAACATTACATGTTTGCACTTAAATCTATTGTGTTTTAAAATTGTGTCCGAAACACATTTTGTTTATATCGGAACATATGAAAAACATATTTTTCTAACAGTGTACAAAAGACACGCTACATCACTTTTCGATATTTGGTCGGGGAGGAGGTCCTCCTCTAAAACTGCAAAAATTTTACGATTTTTGCACAGGCTTCTGCCAGACTTCTTTTTAGTAAAGAACTAAAATTTACATGAAATTGGCAGCCAACGTAGAGGGTGCATCATTTTAGCAAATGTTAATGTGGTAAAATTTTTTACTACTTTTGCTTTTTCCGATTTATTGGATGGGAAACAGTAATACTTTGTACGTTATTATAATATAGTGCTTAATATTCAGTTATGTTGAGGAGAAGGATACCTTTCCTTGACAAACCACACTTAAAATTCACAAGAAATATAAAAGATTGTCCAACTACTTGAATACAGAAGATTATTTAAAAAATTTGGAGGAAAGGGTACACCCTCTCCCCGACATTTTTTAAAACGAACCATTTTACATATGTATATCCGCCGTATTTGTACCTATAAACGAAAAAGCAAGTAGTCCGATTTGTTTGAAAGAATTCAAACCATTTCGAATTTGTTTTCAGCACGAAGGATAGGTTGACTACGTTAACGCCAAATGTTCCTACAAATACGCTTCGGAAGGCGCAGCAAAGCGGGCCGGGTTACGCTAGTTTTCTATACAAATGAAACTTTGACAAAAATTTGTATAGAAATAAAATTTTGACAGAATTTTCTATAGAAATAAATTTTTGATAAAATTTTCTATTCAAATAAAATTTTGACAAAATTTTTTATACAAATAAAATTTTGACAAAATTTTCTATACGAATAAAATTTTGATTAAATTTTCTATAGAAATAAAATTTTAACAAAATTTTCTATTCAAATACAATTTTGACAAAATTTTCTATACAAATAATATTTTAACAAAATATTCTATAGAAATAAAATTTTGACAAACTTTTCTATAGAAATAAAATGTTGACAAAATTTTTTATAGAAATAAAATTTTGACACTATTTTCTATACAAATAAAATTTTGACGAACTTCTCTATACAAATAAAATTTTGACCAAATTTTCTATACAAATAAAATTTTGACAAAATTTTCTATACAAATAAAATTTTGACTAAATTGTCTATAGAAATAAAATTTGGACAAAATTTTCTATAGAAATAAAATTTTAACAACATTTTCTATAAAAATAAAATTTTGACAAAATTTTCTATAGAAATAAAATGTTGACAAAATTTTTTATAGAAATAAAATTTTGACCAAATTTTTTATACAAATGAAATTTTGACAAAATTTTCTATACAAATGAAATTTTGACAAAATTTTCTATAGAAATAAAATTTTGACAAAAATTTCTATACAAATAAAATTTTGACCAAATTTTCTATTCAAATAAAATTTTGCATAAATTTTCTATAGAAATAAAATTTTGACTAAATTTTCTATAGAAATTAAATTTTGACAAAATTTTCTATAGAAATAAAATTTTGACAAAATTTTCTATAGAAATAAAATTTTGACAAAATTTTCTATAGAAATAAAATTTTGACAAAAATTTCTATAGAAATAAAATTTTGACACAATTTTCTATACAAATAAAATTTTGACAAAATTTTCCACACAAATAAAATTTTGACTAAGTTTTCTATAGAAATAAAATTTTGACAAAATTTTCTATAGAAATTAAATTTTGACAAAATTATCTATAGAAAAAAAATTTGGACAAAATTTTTTATAGAAATAAAATTTTGACAAAATTTTCTATAGAAATTAAATGTTGACAAAATTTTTTTATAGAAATAAAATTTTGACCAAATTTTCTACAGAAATAAAATTTTGACAAAATTTTCTATACAAATGAAATTTTGACAAAATTTTCTATAGAAATAACATTTTGACAAAAATTTTAATAGAAATAAAATTTTGACACTATTTTCTATACAAATAAAATTTTGACGAACTTCTCTATACAAATAAAATTTTTACCAAATTTTCTATACAAATAAAATTTTGACAAAATTTTCTATACAAATAAAATTTTGACTAAATTTTCTATAGAAATAAAATGTTGACTAAATTTTCAATAGAAATTAAATTTTGACAAAATTTTTTACAGAAATAAAATTTTGACAAAATTTTCTTTAGAAATAAAATTTTAACAAAATTTTCTATAGAATTAAAATTTTGACAAAATTTTCTATAGAAATTAAATTTTGACAAAATTATCTATAGAAAAAAAATTTGGACAAAATTTTCTATAGAAATAAAATTTTGACAAAATTTTCTATAGAAATAAAATGTTGACAAAATTTTTTATAGAAATAAAATTTTGACCAAATTTTCTATACAAATAAAATTTTGACAAAATTTTCTATACAAATGAAATTTTGACAAAATTTTCTATAGAAATAACATTTTGACAAAAATTTCTATAGAAATAAAATTTTGGCAAAATTTCCATAGAAATAAAATTTTGACAAAAATTTCTATAGAAATAAAATTTTGACACTATTTTCTATACAAATAAAATTTTAACGAACTTTTCTATACAAATAAAATTTTGACAAAATTTTCTATAGAAATAAAATTTTAACAAAATTTTTGTAGAAATAAAATTCTGACAAATTTTTCTGTAGAAATAAAACGATGACAAAATTTTCTATAGAGTGAAATTTTGACGAATTTTTTCCATAGAAATAAAATATTGCCAACGTTTTTAGAAATAAAATTTTGATGAAATTTTCTATAGAAATAAAATTTTGACAACTTTTTCTGTAGAAATAAAATTTTAACAAAATTTTCTCTAAATTCAATATAAAACATTTCTTTCAAATAAAACATAATTTTTGTACATACTAATCACAAGAATGTGATTAAAATCTTCAAAATAATTTTTTGTTGTAATTTGGTAGACTTTTTGTAATTTTTTTTTTTGTTTAAATTTTGGTGGATTATTTTTTGGCACTAGTGGTGCAAATTTAGGTGCAAAATGTGGTATAGCTCCGACATGTATGAAATCTCTAACAAAATCTTGCAATTTCTCTATCTGACAACTGTCAAATACATTATCTGTTGTTCTGGCTCTAAACGTGTAAACGAATTGCTTCTAGTCAAAATTTTTGAACGGAGCTAATATCGTCACTTTTGGGGCAAAAATCGGCATTTGCTTTTGTTGAGTAAAAAATCGTCAAAATGTCGATGAATCGGCATAATTGACAGCCCTGGTGGTGGGTATAAATTATTGGATCAATTATTCCACAAAGAGTTTGGTGCGGTTTATGGGCTGGCGGCATCATCGGGCCGTATTTTTTCCAAAATGAGGCCGGTCAGGCAGGTACTATGAATGGTGTTCGCTATCGTGAGATGATAACGAACTTTTTATGGCCCGAATTGGAAGATATGGATGTGGACGATATGTGGTTTCAGCAGGACGGTGCCACTTGCCACACAGTTAACGAAACAATGGCTCTTTTGCGCAACAAATTCAAGGGCCGTGTTATCTCACGTTATAACGATGTCAATTGCCCGCCAAGATCATGTGATTTGACACCTTTGGACTATTTTCTTTGGGGTTATTTGAAAGAAAAGGTGTACGTCGATAAGCCAGCAACAATTCAAGAGCTAAAGGATGATATAATGCGGCACATTAACGGCATAGAACCTCCATTATACCTCAGCGTCATCGAAAATTTGGACCATCGGATGAAGGTGTGCCACCGAGGTCGCACACCTCGGCCCATTTGGCCGATATTTTGTTCCATACATAATTGAGTAATACCAATATATCATAATAAAATTAAATTACAATAATTTCCTAAATAGTTTGTGTTTTATTCAAAATCAACATCGGCCCTTGAAATTTTAACCACCCTTTATATCGAACGAAAAACGCCTCGAAAGAAAGGCAGTCACTCGAATGCGAATGAAAATGGGTTTTTCTGTTTTTGAAAGTTTGTTTCGTTTGTATGAGCATACATTGATTATTAAGAATGAGTATTTATTTTCAAATTTTTGGCTTGAGAATTCATTTAAATTTTAACAAAGTTTTTACTTTTTTCTTGACACTTATTATATACGTTCGTTTGCTGCTCGACAACCAAATATGAATTGACTTGCCTTTTGACATAGAGGAACTAAAATCAAGTTTCTTTCGTTTGGAATACGAAAGAAAGCTTTTGTTCGTAATACAGGAATAGGGCATACATTTTTGTAATGGGGCCTATTATCAACCTTAGATGGTTCGTTTTTCCTTTTCATTAAAATCTACTGAGAGATTATCAAAGATAGAGAAAAAAAATTATGATAGTTACCTTTTGTTGTTGTCAGTAGCCAATAATATCAATTTTTGCTGAGATTTGCAACAATTCCGATGTAGGTATTATAGCCACAATGCGGTGACGTTGGCAATAAATAACGATCAACGTCAATGATGTTTGTCGCTTTTACACAGATAGAGGTATGACGAATAAAAACTGTTTTCCTCTAAATACCACAAAAGCCGGCTGTAATTTAACACTTTCTCAATAAGACGTTGTTTGTTTAATTTTTTTTGTTTCACTTTTTCATATACAAAAACAAAAAAAACTCAAAATAAGACTAAAACAAAACACTATCTGTCAACACTAAAATGAAGGCGATAGCGGCTGCGACGGCGCAATATGACACGATACAATATTCAGTCGTTTTTAGCAGCTAATATAGACAGAAAATATTAATCAGCAAGCGGACAAAGACCATTTAAGCCAACAAGAAGAAGATATTCGAACGAGTGAACGATTTTCAAAAAAAAAAAAAAACGAAACACATTTACACACTTGGCGGCGGTTGATGTGACGTTTAGTTGACTATTAAACGTCGTATTGTCGTCATTTGGGCTTAAAACAATTTTTTTATGTTAATTTCAATTTACTTTTTCCATTCAAATGTGCCTAAACTGAAGACAATTTTTGGTGGAGACACACAACTTTTTTGTGTTTCTTTTTTTTGTTTAATAAAGCAATTTTATTATTTTGTTGGTTTGGGATTTTTGTTTTCGATTTCAATTCTGTCGAACACGATCTCCGAACACTATTACTAGGTACTCTTCAACTTTTTTGATATTTATTTTTTCTTTTTTTGTATTTTTCATAAAATTTTTAAAGACAGATCAGCCGTTGTCTGGTAGTTTAACAAAATTTTATTTATTTAAGATTTTTATCTTACTTTTTCACTTTCAATTTCTTACGTTTTTTTGTATATCTTCGTTTTTAATCAAACATTTCTCTCCAAGTTGGAAATTAAGGATTTATTGATTTTATTTAATTTTTGTTTATATTTTTTATGAGTTTACAGCTTTTTGATGGTTTTGATTTTTTTGTTATCTAAAATTTATTAAAATTAAATATTTCAAATTATATGTTTTTTGTTTCTGATTTGCTTTCACCGGCAATGGACATAAATAACACCACACAAAAAGTTTTTTTTTCTGATTCAATCACGAAATTAATTGATCCAATTAATTGTTTAATTCTAATGTCTTCACAGAAATGATAATATCAATTACAAAATTTATTGAAAGTCAAATAATTTTTTAATTCTTCCAATTTCCAATTTTTGTGACAGATTTTAGTTTCAATTAAAATATTTGTTGAATCAATCAAATTTTTAAATAAATATTTCTTAAAACTCAATTATGACTTTAATTGAAAAAATTTTTGTGATCTTTTTTTCTGCGAACTCAAAATTATTACACCGAAATAAAAGTACGAACACGTTTCATATAAAAAAAACAAGTAAGTAAAGTCTAAAGTCGGGCGGGGCCGACTATATTATACCCTTCATCCCTACGTAGGCCAAAATTTGTGTTACCATCTCAACTACTTCACATTTGCTGGAAGCTATATAAAGGAGACAATTTTTTTACTTCTACACAATCTCTAGAATTAAAATTTAAATCGGCTAACGCTATTCAGTTAATTGGAGGAAACTTCCATTGAAAATGGGTCTAAAATGTATAACAGTCTACCATATTTCCCCAACTCTGGTGTACGTATATATGGGAGCTATATATAATCTGAACCGATTCTGACTAAATTTGACATGTATAGTTAGAATAATAATTCTGCTATCTATGCGAAATTATCACGTAAATGGGAATATAACTTTGGCCCCCCTAGTCATATGAGTGCAAATTGGACGAAAGATATATATGGGAGCTATATCTAAATCTGAATCGATTTTGACCTTATTTTGCACATACAATAGTATCGTTAAAAGTACCGCTTGTGCAAAATTTGAAGTAAGCTATGGCAAAACTCTGGCTTTTGAGACCATATAAGTCCAAATAGGGCGAAAGATATATATGTGAGCTATATCTAAATCTGAACCGATTTTAACAAAATTTGACACACTTAACGATACTATTAAACGTACCCCTTGTGCAACATTTGATGCAAATTACGGCAAAACTCTGGCTTTTGTGGCCATATAAGTTCAAATCGGACGAAAGATATATATGGGAGCTATATCTAAATTTGAACCGATTTCAATCAAATTTACCAAGCATTGGTAGAATGTCAATTCTACCCTCTGTGCAAAATTTCACGAAGATCGGTAATTAACTTTGGCCTCTGTGGTCATATGAGTCTAAGTCGGACAAAAGATATATATGGGAGCTATATATAAATCTGAACCGATTTGGCTGATATTTTGCAAGATTTTCGAGATTCATAAAATGTTTGGATGTACGGTATTTCAAGAAAATCGGTTGATAAACACGCTAACTATGACCAAATCGGAGATAGATATATATGGCAGCTATATCTAAATCTGAAACAATTTTTTCCAAAATCAATAGCGATCTGTCTCTGAGAACGATCGGACTTAAATTGCGAGCTGTACTTTGTGCACAAAAAATATACAGACAGACGGACAGACAGACGGACATCGCTAAATCGACTCAGAATTTAATTCTAAGTCGATCGGTATACTAAAAGATGGGTCTATGACCACTATTTCTTGGCGTTACATGCAAATGTACAAACTTATTATACCCTGTACCACAGTAGAGGTGAAGGGTATAAATATGATTCAATCACGAACTTAATTGATCCAATTAAAACAAGTATATACGGCCGTAAGTTCGGCCAGAAACTTCTACGAAAGACTGTCATCCACAATCGAATTACTTGGGTTGTGGTATCTTAAATCGTTTTCTAAATTGTTAGTTAGTCCATACGTGGTATGTATTAGACAAAAAAAGGTATGTATAGGTAAGTCTACAAATAATTACGAATCGATATGGACTTTTGTCGTAGCGAGCCAGAATTGAAATATGGGGGTCGCTTATATGTGGGCTATATACAATTATGAACTTGATATGGATCAATTTTTGTGTGATTGGGGATCGATTTATTTGAGGGCTATATATAACTATAGACCGATATGGACCTAGTTAGGCATAGTTGTTAACGGCCATATATTAGCACAATGTACCAAATTTCAACTGACTCGGATGAAATTTGCTCCTCCAAGAGGCTCCAAAACCAAATCTCGGGATCGGTTTCTATGGGGGCTATATATGATTATGGACTGATATGGACCACTTTTGGCATGGTTGTTAAATATCATATACTACCACCACGTAACAAATTTCAAGCAGATCGGATGAATTTTGCTTCTCCAAAAGGCACCGGAGGTCAAATCTGGGGATCGGTTTATATGGGGGCTATATATAATTATGGATTGATATGAACAAATTCCTGCATGGTTGTTGGATACCATATACTAACATCACGTACCAATTTTCAACCGAATCGGATGAATTTTGCTCTTCCAAGGGGCTCCGAAGGTCAAATCTGGGGATCGGTTTATATGGGGGCTATATATAATTATGGACCGAATGGACCAAAAAACGATTTAAGATGGTCGTTAGAGACCATATACTAACACCATGTACAAAATTTCAGCCGGATCGGATGAAATTTGCTTCTCTTAGAGGCTACGCAAGCCACATCGGTGGATCGGTTTATATGGGGGCTATGTATAATTATCGACCGATGTGGACCAATTTTTGCATGGTCATTAGAGACCACATGCTGACACCATGTACCAAATTTCAACCGAATCGGATGAATTTTGCTCTTCCAAGGGGCTCCGAAGGTCAAATCTGGGGATCGGTTTATATGGAGGCTATATATAATTATGGACCGATATGGACCAATTTTTGCATGGTTGTTAGAGACCATATACTAACACCATGTACCAAATTTCGGCCGGATCGGATGAAATTTGCTTCTCTTAGAGTCCCCGCAAGCCAAATTTGGGGGTCCGTTTATATGCAATACCATCCGACCTACATCAATAACAACTACTTGTGCCAAGTTTCAAGTCCTATCGACTTGTTTCGTTCGAAAGTTAGCGTGATTTCAACAGACGGACGGACGGACATGCTCAGATCTACTCAGAATTTCACCACGACCCAGAATATATATACTTTATGGGGTCTTAGAGCTATATTTCGATGTTATTTCGTGTTACAAACGTAATGACAAAGTTAATATACTCCCATCCTATGGTGGAGGGTATAAAAATTAATTGATACTATTAATTTTTGTTTCAATTAAAAAAATCAGGCTCAATTAAAATTTTAAATGAATATTTTTTAAAACTCAATTAAGACTTTAACTGGAAAAATTTTCGTGAAATTTTTTCTGGGTAGTTTAACGGCCATTTTCATGTATCTCCGTTAGACTTTAACTCCCAGTTAACAGAAAGTAAAATCGAAATATCTTGTCTCCGGTTAACTTTAATTGAAAAATTTTTAGCAGTTAAGTTCCTAACTGGCATATGGAATATATAGGCAAAATAACAGATATGTACATAGTACGGTTTAAAAGTTCGTTAGCTAACGTAGCACTAACGGAGCTTCATGAAAATGGGGGTAAAAGTTATACCTTGGAAGTTAATTGGAGATATTAGAAAACAAAAATGTGACACACACACAAATTTCTGATTCAATCACGAAATTAATTGATTCAATTACTTTTTTAATTGTCTTCAATCACAGAAATGATAGTATCAATAAAAAAATTAATTTATCCAATTAAAAAATTAATTGATCCAATTAAAAACTTTGTTGAATCAATTAAATTTTTAATTGGATAATTTTTAAAACTCAATTAAAATTTTAATTGGAAAAATTTTCTTGAAATTGTTTTTGTGCATGTTACATCGCTGGCTAATTCGAATTTCTATAGCCTTTGGGAAGCATATTTATCGTTTCCTTAGGTTAGGATAGGTTAGGTGGCAGCCCGATGTATCAGGTTCACTTAGACTATTCAGTCTATTGTGATACGATAGTGGTGAACTTTTCTCTTGTCACTGAGTGCTGCCCGATTCCATGTTAATCTCAATGACAAGGGACCTCCTTTTTATAACCGAGTCCGAAAGGCGTTCCACATTCCAGTGAAACCACTTAGAGAAGCTATGAAACCCTCAGAAATGTCACCAGCATTACTGAGGTGGGATAACCCACCGCTGAAAAACTTTTTGGTGTTCGGTCGAAGCAGGAATCGAACCCACAACCTTGTGTATGCAAGGAGGGCATGCTAATCATTGCACCACGGTGGCTCCACCGTTTCCATAAGAAAATTATTATATAAAACTAAAAAAGGAATCTCTTAACCCCGTCAGATCTACACTAAAGGCTATGGAAATTTGAATTAGTCAGCGATGAAACATGTATAGTCAGGCATGTGTAGATTGGTATCAAGTATTTTATTTGCAATACTTAACCTTATAGTAGGTTAGGTTAGTCATATTGGCAGCCCCATATTTCAGGCTCACTTCAATGGACTATTCAGTCCATTGTGATACGACAGTGGTGATCTACTCTCTTATCACTTATAGCGGTGTTTTATTTCCATGAAGGAGAAAAATTTATTAATTATTAATTATTAATAATTTTAATTTTATTTCCTTCAATCAATTTGTATTTTATTTATTATTATTATTATTTTTTGATAGATTATTTTTTTTTAATTCAAAAAAGTTTTTTTGTGATATAATTTTAGTTTCTTTTTTTTTGCGATAAAATTTTAGTTTCTTTTCACATATGAGGAATAACATTTATATCATATTATCTAATTTAATTTAATACATATTGTTTTTATTTAAATTAATTAAATACTATTTAATGCAAACTAGTTTTCGTTAGTTTATTAAAACATTATATAATTTATTTAAGTTTAATTTAATTTAATTTAGTATTATTTTATTTTTACCGGTAGAAAATCCCGGTACTTTATGTCCAGGCAGGAAATAAATTTATTAATTATAGTTATTATTATTATTAGTGTTATTGTTTTCAATATATTTTTTTTTTTGAAAACTCGGTTTTTTTTAATAGATTGCTAGACTATTTTTTTGTTTCAATACAATTTTGTTTTCATTTCATATATGAGGGATAATAATTATTTTATTTTATATAATATAATTTTTCATTTAAATTAAATTGAATTTTTTTATTTTTTTTAAATTAAAAAACACATTTTTTTAATGAAAAAGAATTTTTTTGCTTCACAATTTTAGTTTCTTTTCACATATTAGATTTATTTCATATTATCTAATTTAATTTAAGATATTTTTATACCCTCCACCATTGGATGGGGGGTATATTAACTTTGTCATTCCGTTTGTAACACATCGAAATATTGCTCTAAGACACCATAAATAAAATATTCTGTGTCGTGGTGAAATTCTGAGTCGATCTGAGCATGTCCGTCCGTCTGTTGAAATCACGCTAACTTCCCAACGAAACAAGCTATCGACTTGAAACTTGGCACAAGTAGTTGTTATTGATGTAGGTCGGATGGTATTGCAAATGGGCCATATCGGTCCACTTTTACGTATAGCCCCCATATAAACGGACCCCCGAATTTGGCTTGCAGACCCTCTAAGAGAAGCAAATTTCATCCGATCCGGCTGAAATTTGGTACATGGTGTTAGTATTAGGTCTCTAACAACCATGCAAAAATTGGTCCACATCGGTCCATAATTATATATAGCCCCCATATAAACCGATCCCCAGATTTGGCTTGCGGATCCTCTAAGAGAAGCAAATTTCATCCTATCCGGCTGAAATTTGGTACATGGTGTTAGTATATGGTCTCTAATGACCATGCAAAAATTGGTCCACATCGGTGCATAATTATATATAGCCCCATATAAACCGATCCCCAGATTTGGCTTGCGGAGCCTCTAAGAGAAGCAAATTTCATCCGATCCGGCGGAAATTTGGTACATGGTGTTAGTATATGGTGTTAGTATATGGTCTCTAACAACCATGCAAAAATTGGTCCACATCGGTCCATAATTATATATAGCCCCCATATAAGCCGATCCCCAGATTTGGCTTGCGGAGCCTCTAAGAGAAGCAAATTTCATCCGATCCGGCGGAAATTTGGTACATGGTGTTAGTATATGGTCTCTAACAACCATGCAAAAATTGGTCCACATCGGTCCATAATTATATATAGCCCCCATATAAGCCGATCCCCAGATTTGACTTGCGAAGTCTCCAAGAGAAGCAAATTTCATCCAATCCGGTTGTAATTTTGATCTTTAACAACCGTGCCAGTATTGGTCCATATAAAACGTTCTCCAGATTTGACCTCCGGAGCCTCTTGGAGGAGCAAAATTCTTCCTATCCGGTTCAAATTAGGAACGTGGTGTTAGTATATGGTCGCTAACAACCATACCAAAATTTGTCCAATCACACAAAAATTGGTCCATATCGGTTCATAATCATGGTTGCCACTAGAGCCAAAAATAATCTACCAAAATTTTATTTATATATAAAATTTTGTCAAAATTTTATTTATATATAAAATTTTGTCAAAATTTTATTTCTATAGAAAATTTTGTCAAAATTTTATTTCTATAGAAAATTTTGTTCAAATTTTATTCGGTTCATAATCATGGTTGCCACTCTAGCCAAAAATAATCTACCAAGATTTTATTTCTATAGAATATTTTGTCAAAAGTTTATTTCTATAGAAAATTTTGTTAAAATTTTATTTCTGTAGAAATTTTTGTCAAAATTTTCTTTCCATAGAAAATTTTGTCAAAATTTTTATTTCTATAGAAAATTTTGTTAAAATTTTATTTCTGTAGAAATTTTTGTCAAAATTTTCTTTCTATAGAAAATTTTGTCAAAATTTTATATCTACTTTGTCAAACTGAATTATATACGTATTGTGTCGATCTTTTTTGATTTAATATATACCACGTATGGACTTACATACAATTTAGAAGATGGTGTTGGGAGATTTTAAGATACCTTGATAGATTGCTAGACTATTTTTTTTTTTTTTTGGTTTCAATACAATTTTGTTTTCATTTCATATATGAGGGATAATAATTATTTTATTTTATATAATATAATTTTTCATTTAAGTTAATTAAATTGATTTTTTTTTTGATAGATGTAAGATTATTTTTTTTTTTAATTAACAATTTTTTAATTAAAACAATTTTTTTGCTATACAATTTTAGTTTCTCTTCACATATGAGGAATTACATTTATTTCATATTATCTAATTTAATTTAATTTTTTTATTTAGATTAATTAAATTTTATTTAATTTAATGCAACCTGTTTTTTGTTTCTTAGTTTATTAAAACATAATATAATTTATTTAAGTTTAATTTAATTTACTTTAGTTGTAATTTTATTTTTACCGGTAGAAAATCCCGGTATTTTATTTCCAAGCAGGAAATAAATTTTTTAATTATGGTTATTATTATTATTAGTTTTATTGTCATCAATAATTTTTTAAATATGGAAACTCTGTTTTTTTTTATAGATTTGTGGACTATTTTTTAGTTCTATACAATTTTAGTATATTTTCACATAGGGATATTATTTATTTTATTTTATATAATATACTTTTTTATTTAAATTAATTAAATTATTTTTTTTTTTTGATAGATTGTTAGATTATGTTTTTTATTAAAATTTTTTTTTTTTCTATAAAATTTTAGTATCTTTTCACATAGGAATATTATTTATTTTATTTTATATAATATACTTTTTTATTTAAATTAATTAAATGTAATATAAATTCAAACTTAATTTAATTTATTTTAGTTTAATTTACTTTAGTTTCATTTTAATTTGATTGACAATTTATTCGCCGCGGAGAATTTAATACTTTTCCACTTCAATATATTTGTAATATATATGAAAATTTTAAATTAATTTTTGTAATGTTTTCAATACAATTTTAGTTCAAATTTTTCCACATAAAGAATTTGTTTAAATATATATTAATTTTTAATATTTATATTTTTATTTTTATTATATTGTATTATTATAATTTTTTCGCAAAAATCGGTATGGATTTTAGTATTATAACTAGTAAGGTATATTATTGCAGTTTACAGTAGAAAATCACTAATTTTAGTAGCAATTTAAAAAACTATATGTACAAGAATTTTTTTTCTACAATCATTTGCATTATTACCACAGGTGAAAACAATCAGAAACAAATATTTTGCGCAACAAAAAAAAACACAACTATGTTTGGTTCATTCAAGCGCAACAAATCTTTCACCAACCGTTTATTTAAAATTTCTTGAGTTAAACACCGCAGCTACGAGGGGCGTTTTGTTTTTCGTGAAAATGAGAGAAGAAACCCCGGAAAAAAACACAAGTTGAACGCTTGAAATCTCGTCACTAACTAAACTAATTTAAGTAAGCACTGCACTAAAATCGCTCACTTAAGGTGAGCGCAAATACAAAATCGCTAAGCCAAACACAAACACATAGCCAACCTTCCTACCTACCTACCTAGCTTAGAGTTAAGGAGACAACATGCTAGAGCAAAAATACCTCATACCATGTAGTTAAGACAACAAAACCAACAACAACAACAACAAATTACAGAGAGACAAATGAAAGACCGGTGAATGGAAAAGATAGTTAATCGAAACCCCCACCTCCTCACCAATAAAGAGTCAAGAGTATGTGTTAGCATGTTACCATAGCCATAAAAAGGCCCCATGCAACCGAAAGCAAATACAAAAGAGAATTTTTGTATGATAGCGTTAAAGTAAAATTTGCAAAAGCAAATTAAAAGAAATGCAAAATTTAGACACAACCTACCAAAGTTCGTTGACAACCTGCAACAGGGTTTGATCATACAGTTTTTCTAGGGTTTAAGCCTACCTTAACAATTATTTCTCAAATGGAATTTTCACTTCTATCTCGAGAACAGGTTCTTGCTCTTCTTTTCGTTGCCCACGGACACCCGGTTAAGACCTGTTCCGGTTTCAAATATTGCGATGAGAAAACAGACGATTTTGTTTGTTTTGTTTGAGTTTGCTTTTATCAAAGGAAAATATGAGTTACGATCGATAGACTTGGGTAGGGTAACAATTGCGACAGACAGTTTAAATTTTAAACTAGATTCATAACTTAGTGCAATTTATTATTATTTAATTTAATTTGGTATTTAAAATAATTAAATCCATATCTATCTATACAATATAAAAACCGATTTTTTTGTCTGTTCCGGCCCATAGACTGAAAGTTTAAATTTTAAACTAGATTCACAACTTAGTGCAATTTATTATTATTTAATTTAATTTGGTATTTAAAATAATTAAATCCATATCTATCTGTTCCGGGCCATAGACTGCCGCAAATCTCCCAACGAAATGGCTGAGCAGTGCAATACACACCTAATATGGGTGCTTGGAATATACCAGGGAACTGCAAAGCGTTTAGGAACTACCTTACATATTTCAGAGGAATTAGAATCAGTTGGTATGTCTCTGGCTACCTGCGTGAGAAGGCTTTTATGATAGGAGACTTGTAAGAGTTGCAACGACACTAAGGAAATATGGCCCCATCTAAACTTAAACCGCACGCTAGATATGCTAGTGTTCTCAAGACGTCAGATCTCGCTCCTGATATCTGCTTTAACGGGATCATGCCTGATAGACGAGTTTACAAAAACTATTGACGTGGAGAAGGAAAAGAAATCAATTAAACACCTCTTGTGTGATTGTCCTGCAATTTTTATAGGGAGTAAGCGAATTTTAAGGACATACAGCTTTAGATTACTGGCGGACCTGGAAAATGTTAACTTAGGAAATTTACTAATTTTTTTGGAACAATCAAGTTGGTTGGACAGAAGAAAATAATCAGGTGGGTTCAACTGTAAAAATAGAAATGCTTCTATGTAATAGGTATTTAATGTGGTATCGCAATGGACTGAATAGTCTGAGTCTGGAATAAACTCTAACCTCCGTACACGACAGAACTTATATATTATGAATTCTTCCAGGGGCTTAGAGGATGATTGAATAGGGTGACTCATTTTTTACATTCGGTCTTGGAGGGTGATACCCCGGTTGACCGACTTTTTGAAATTGAAAAAAGTTCTCCAATTGGAAGGAAGTTAAGTTGGCCCCTAGACAAAGATCCATTAGTACTTTATTTTTATACCCCTCCACCATAGAATGGGGGTATATTAACTTTGTCATTCCGTTTGTAACACATCGAAATATTGATCTAAGACTCCATAAAGTATATATATTCTGGGTCGTGGTGAAATTCTGAGTCGATCTGAGCACGTCCGTCCATCCGTCCGTCTGTTGAAATCACGCTAACTTCCGAATGAAACAAGAAACTTGGCACAAGTAGTTGTTATTGATGTAGGTCGGATGGTATCGCACATGGGCCATATCGATCCACTTTTACGTATAGCCCCCATATAAACGGACCCCCAAATTTGGTTTGCGATTGCTCTAAGAGAAGCAAATTTCATCCGATCCGGCTGAAATTTGGTACATGGTATTAGTATATGGTCTCTAATAACCATGCAAAAATTGATCCATATCGGTCCAATTTTACGTATAGCCCCCATATAAACGTACCCCCTAATTTGGCTTGCGATTGCTCTAAGAGAAGCAAATTTCATCTGATCCGGCTGAAATTTGGTACATGGTATTAGTATACGGTCTCTAACAACCATGCAGAAATTGGTCCATATCGGTCCACTTTTACGTATAGCCCCCATATAAACGGACCATCCAATTTGGCTTGCGATTGCTCTAAGAGAAGCAAATTTCAACCTATCCGGCTGAAATTTGGTACATGGTGTTAGTATATGGTCTCTAACAACCATGCAATAATTGGTCCATATTGGTTCATAATTATATATAGCCCCCATATAAACCGATCCCCCGATTTGGCTTGCGGAGCCTCTAAGAGAAGCACATTTCATCCGATCCGGCTAAAATTTGGTACATGGTGTTGGTTTATGTTCTCTAATGACCATGCAAAAATTGGTCCACATCGGCCCATAATTATATATAGCCCCCATATAAACCGATCCCCAGATTTGACCTCCGGAGCCTCTTAGAGGAGCAAAAGTCATCCGATCCGAGTGAAATTAGGTCCGTGGTGTTAATATATTGTCTCTAACATCCATGCCAAAATTGGTCCATATCGGTCCATAATTGTATATAGCCCCCATATAAGCCGATCCCCAGATTTGACCTCCGGAGCCTCTTAGATGAGCAAAATTCATCCGATCCGGTTGAAATTGGGTACGTGGTGTTAGTATATGGTCTCTAACAACCATGCAAGAATAGGTCCATATCGGTCCATAATTATATATAGCCCCCATATAAATCGATCCCCAGATTTGTCCTCCGGAGCCTCTTGGAGGAGCGAAATTCATCCGATCCGGTTGAAATTTGGAACGTGGTGTTAGAATGTGGTCTCCAAAAAACACGCAAGAATTGGTCCATATCGGTCCATAATTATATATAGCCGCTAATAACCATGCCAAAATTGGTCCATACCAGTCTATAGTTATATATAGGCGATCCCCAATCACACAAAAATTGGTCCTTATCGGTTCATAACCATGGTTGCCACTCGAGCCAAAAATAATCTACCAAAATTTTATTTTTATAGAAAACATTGTCAAAATGTTATTTCTATAGAAATTTTTGTAAACATTTTATTTCTATAGAAAAATTGGTCAAAATTTTATTTCTATAGAACATTTTGTCAAAATTTTATTTCTATAGAAAATTTAAACTTAATTATATACGTATTTAATTGGACTTTTTTAGTTTAGTATATACAACGTATTCTGACAAAATTTTATTTCTATAGAAATTTTTTTCCAAATTGTACTTCTATAGAAAATGTTGTCAAAATTTTATTTTGTCAAAATTTTATTTTGTCAAAATTTTATTTTGTCAAAATTTTATTTCTATAGAAACTGTATACTTAATTATATACGTATTTAATCGGCCTTTGTTAGTTTAATATATACCACGCATGTACTATGTGGTATATATTACGGTGTTAGGAAGTTATACCTTGCCATCGGCAAGTGTTAACGCAACCCAAGTAATTCGATTGTGGATGACAGTCTTCAGTAGAAGTTTCAACGCAATCCATGGGGGGGGGGTACATAGGCTTCGGCCTGGCCGAACTTAGGGCCGTATATAATTGTTCAATATTTGGCTGGTCCATTGTGACTTCCAAATGAAGTGGTAAATTGGTTGCGATTATAATAAGAAAACAAGTGTGTCTGAGAGAGACACCCTGGTGCAATGGTTAGCATGGTGCAATAGTTAGCATGCCCGCCTTGAATACACAAGGTCGTGGGTTCGATTCCTGCTTCGACCGAACACCAAAAAAAGTTTTTCAGCGGTGGATTATCCAAATCTCAGTAATGCTGGTGACATTTCTGAGGGTTTCAAAATGTCTCTAAGTGGTTTCACTGCAATGTGGAACGGACTCGGCTACAAAAAGAAGGTCCCTTGTCATTGAGCTTTACATGGAATCGGGCAGTACTCAGTGATAATAGAGAAGTTCACCAATGTGGTATTACAATGGACTGAGTGGTCTAAGTGAGCTTGATACATCGGGCTGCCATCTAATCTAACCTATCTCAAGACGCCGCTTCGCCGGGTATAGGCCAATATACTGCAGATGCACTTTCGTGTAGCGTGTGATGCCTTTTTCGACCTATAAAGGGCATAATTCCTACAAATCTAGACTGTTTCTGAATTGTTTTGTTATTTACGACATTTTTCCTGTGGAACAATAAAATTAAGACAAAAATTAAAACATTTAGCCCTTTCTTTGTTGTATTACGTAACAGCTACCATGTATATTATCATATACCGACATTAAACCCTCAACTCAAGAAAGGGTCGACTGTCGCAAATATCTCAACAAGATGGCTAAGCTTCATTTAAGTTACCAGCAGCATCGATTTTGAATAGCCATCGTCTGTGATTGAATCCATGATCGATCTACGCACAAAACGGCCTTGGTAATCTTAATACTCGTCTTCTCGTTACTATGGAGTAGAGGTGTACACGTGACACGAAATTGTCGTGGCTCACGTGAGTAAAATACACATCATATGCACCCCATTATTTTTATATCCGCCACCATAGAATTGTGATGGGGGTATAATAAGTTTATCATTCCGTTTGTAACACATCGAAATATCGATTACCGACTATATAAAGTATATATATTCTTGATCAGGGAGAAATTCTAAGACGATATAACGATGTCCGTCTGTCTGTCTGTTGTAATCACGCTACAGCCTTCAACAATGGCGCTAACGTCCTGAAATTTGGCACAGATTCGTGTATTGTTTGCAGGCAGGTCAAGTTCGAAGATGGGCTATATCGGTCCAAGTTTTGATATAGTCCCCTTTAAAACCCGTAGTTTTTATCGAATTTGCCTGAAATTGGAAATCTAGAGGTATTTTAGGACCATCAAAGAGTTTGCCGAAAATTGTGCCTATCGGTCCATGTTTTGGTATAGCCCCCATATAGACCGATTTCCGGATTATGCTTCTTGGGCGTCCAGAAACTGTATTTTTTATCCAATTTGCCTGAAATTGAAAATCTAGAGGTATTTTAGGACCAAAGATTGGTGTGCCGAAAATAGGGTGTACCGGTCCATATTTTGGTATAGACCCCATATAGACCGATCTCCCGATTTTACTTCTTGGGCGTCTAAAACCTGCATTTACAACCCGATTTGCCCGATTTGAAATTGGAAATCTGGAGGTGTATTGGGACCATAAAGAGGTGTGTCGAAAATGGCTCGTATGGGTCCATGTTTTCGTACAGCCCCCATATAGACCGATCTTCAGATTTTATTTCTTGGGCTTCTAGAAACTGTATTTACTATCCGATTTGCCTGAAATTTGAAATCTAGAGGTATTTTATAACCGGAAATAGGTGTGTCGAAAATGATGTTTCGGAGTATCGGTTGATGTTTTGGTATAGCCCCCATATAGACCGATCTCCCGATTTTACTTCTTGGGCGTCTAGATACTGTATTTTCTATCCGATTTGCTTGAAATTGAAAATCTAGAGCTATTTAAAGACCACAAATAGGTGTGTCGAAAATGGGGAGTATCGGTCCAAGTTTTGATATATCTCCCATATAAACCGATACCCCCATTTGGGGTCTTGAGCTTCTAGAAACCGTAGTTTTTATTCGATTTGCCTAAAATTGAAAATCGAGATGTATTTTAGGACTACAAATAGATGTGCAGAAAATGGCGTGTATCGGTCCATGTTTCGTTGTAGCCACCCATATAGACCGATCTCCCTATTTTACTTCATGGAATTATAGAATTCGTAGTTTTTATCCAATTTGCCAGAAATAAGAAATCTAGACCGTATCGGTCCAAGTTTTGGTTAGCCCCCTTACTGAGTGATCGCCCGATTTTAGATTTCGTAGTTTTTACCCAATTTGTCTGAAATTTGAATTTTAGAGGTATTTGAGGAACATTAAGAGGTGTGTCGAAAATTTTTAGTATTGGTCCATGAAACTAAAAGTAAAATTTCCAGATTTTACTCCTCGTTATCATTTAAATAACGGCGGTAAAAATCTACGGATTTAAGATTTCAAATCAAGGTTTTTTCATAATTTACACAATATGTTTATGATTTCTCTAAAATTCAAACAAAATTGGTTCTTACAAATCCAGAATCTGACCTAGTCTTCATAGGTAGAATCTTTAAATGTATCTTCGGGAAGTGTATTGGTTGAATTGATCTGCTTGGGATAGTATCTGTCATCAAACCTCCTTAAATCCTACATATATTATCAAGATACCCGCACCGACGAAGAGTTTTGAAAGCGAACTATTATATTTGATTCATGATGGTGGGTATTTAAGATTCGGCCCGGTCGAATTTACTACTGTATATACTTGTTTTTATTATTTTAAATTCAGTTTGGATTTGCTATTTCATTCATTATTTTTAAAAATAGGCACAATGTGAAACCAAAATGAGCAATTTTTTGTTCCTGTTCTTACAATTGAAAAACACCTTATTTTGCATCCCTGGTTGGTACACTAGTTTTTCCTCTTTGAAAGGCAAAATATTGCATGCTGTTTAGATCATTACATGGCTAACCATCCTTTTCCAACGTCAAATTTCCAACATCCAAGTTCAAGATTAATTTTTAGCAATGGTTTAGGTTTGCAGCAGGTTGTCAGTCAACCATCAACATGCTAATTCTCCTCACAGATTGCGTGGATTTGCAGCATCGAACATGTCCGGATCAATCCTCCGATGAAAATTTATTCCTATGTAGTTTATTTAAGCATGAAAATTGCATGCTTTTCTGGATGAAGTAGGAAATGAACCAGCAATCTTCCTGGAATATCGACAAATATAAGAATTGCTATTTTACTAATGGGTGTCTTTTTCATGTACTGGCAAAGGAATCTATTCTAAATAGTCTCATTGGTTGTCATTCTTTTCCAACTCACTGTATCAGTGCAAATATGATCGTTTCAAACTTGGATACGAATATCCATAGCATACAAGTTGTGTATAAAATTAAACTCTCTCACTCTCAGTCTCTCTCTTTAGTTGTTAATAACTGGTAACCCAGCAACGTAAAACCAACAAAAACAATTCAAACAAAATACGCGGAATAATCGGATGGCTGAAAAATTCAAATTGTATTTGCTTTCTTTCCTCTTTGTGATTTTGTTGGCTTTTCGTTAGTTCGTCTTTATTCGTACTAAGAGACAAAAACTCAATATTTCGCATTTTCCCCATAGTCAGCATAAATAAACAAAACAAAAGACTCCACGGGGGTGCTTTAGCAGTGTTTACTCATAATAACAATGGCAGGTTTCAATTTAAATCGATTGAAAAAGCTGCCCATCACATAGAGATGGCATATACGAGGAATTCGAAAATTTCAAACCCATGTCGTTAAGTTATTTTATATTAACTAAAATATAAATCAAAAATAAAATTTTCACAAAACTTGCTATAGAAATAGCATTTTTACAAAATTTTCTAAAGAAATAAAATTTTCTATAGAAATAAACTTTTGACAAAATTTTCTGTAGAAATACAATTTTGACAAAATTTTCTACAGAAATAATTTTTTGACAGAATTTCCTACAGAAATAAAATTTTGACAAAATTTTCTATAGAAATAAAATTTTGACAAAATTTTCTATAGAAATAAAATTTTGACAAAATTTCCTACAGAAATAAAATTTTTACAAAATTGTCTATAGAAATAAAATGTTGACAACATTTTCTAAAGAAATAAAATATTGACAAAATTTTCTATAGAAATAAAATTTTGACAAAATTTTCTATAGAAATAAACTGTTAAAAACATTTTCTAAAGAAATAAAATACTGGCAAAATTTTCTACAGAAATAAAATTTTGACAAAATTTTCTATAGAAATAAAATTTTGACAAAATTTTCTATACAAATAAAATTAAAAAAAAATCTATAGAAATAAACTTTTGACAAAATTTTCTATAGAAATAAAATTTTGACACAATCTACTATAAAAGTAAAGTTTTGACAAAATTTTCTATTGAAATAAAATATAGACAAAATTTTCGATAGAAATAAAATTTTTACAAAATTTTCTATAGAAATAAAATTTTGACAAAATTTTCTATAGAAATAAAATTTTGACAACATTCTCGATAGAAATAAAATTTTGACAAAATTTTCTATAGAAATAAAATTTTGACATTTTCTATAGAAATAAAATTTTCTATAGAAATAAAATTTTGACAAAATTTTCTATAGAAATAAAATTTTGACAAAATTTTCTATAGAAATAAAATTAAAAAAAATCTATAGAAATAAACTTTTGGCAAAATTTTCTATAGAAATAAAATTTTGACACAATCTACTATAGAAGTAAAGTTTTGACAAAATTTTCTATTAAAACAAAATTTAGACAAAACTTTCGATAGAAATAAAATTTCTACAAAATTTTCTATAAAAATAAAATTTAAAAAAAAATCTATAGAAATAATCTTTTGAAAAAACTTTCTATAGAAATAAAATTTGAACAGAAATAAAGTTTTGACAAAATTTTCTATAGAAATAAAATTTTGACATAATCTACTAATGAAATTAAATTTTGACAAAATTTTTTACAAAAATAAACTATTTTGACAAAATTTTAAATAGAAATCAAATTTTGACAAAATTTTCTATAAAAATAAAATTTTGACAAAATTTTCTACAGAAATAATTTTTTGACAGAATTTCCTACAGAAATAAAATTTTGACAAAATTTTCTATAGAAATAAAATTTTGACAAAATTTTCTATAGAAATAAAATTTTGACAAAATTTCCTACAGAAATAAAATTTTTACAAAATTGTCTATAGAAATAAAATGTTGACAACATTTTCTAAAGAAATAAAATATTGACAAAATTTTCTATAGAAATAAAATTTTGACAAAATTTTCTATAGAAATAAACTGTTAAAAACATTTTCTAAAGAAATAAAATACTGGCAAAATTTTCTACAGAAATAAAATTTTGACAAAATTTTCTATAGAAATAAAATTTTGACAGAATTTTCTATACAAATAAAATTAAAAAAAAATCTATAGAAATAAACTTTTGACAAAATTTTCTATAGAAATAAAATTTTGACACAATCTACTATAGAAGTAAAGTTTTGACAAAATTTTCTATTGAAATAAAATTTAGACAAAATTTTCGATAGAAATAAAATTTTTACAAAATTTTCTATAGAAATAAAATTTTGACAACATTCTCGATAGAAATAAAATTTTGACAAAATTTTCTATAGAAATAAAATTTTGACATTTTCTATAGAAATAAAATTTTCTATAGAAATAAAATTTTGACAAAATTTTCTATAGAAATAAAATTTTGACAAAATTTTCTATAGAAATAAAATTAAAAAAAATCTATAGAAATAAACTTTTGGCAAAATTTTCTATAGAAATAAAATTTTGACACAATCTACTATAGAAGTAAAGTTTTGACAAAATTTTCTATTGAAACAAAATTTAGACAAAACTTTCGATAGAAATAAAATTTCTACAAAATTTTCTATAAAAATAAAATTTAAAAAAAAATCTATAGAAATAATCTTTTGAAAAAACTTTCTATAGAAATAAAATTTGAACAGAAATAAAGTTTTGACAAAATTTTCTATAGAAATAAAATTTTGACATAATCTACTAATGAAATTAAATTTTGACAAAATTTTTTACAAAAATAAACTATTTTGACAAAATTTTAAATAGAAATCAAATTTTGACAAAATTTTCTATAAAAATAAAATTTTGACAAAATTTTCTATAGAAATCAAATTTTTAAAAAATCTTAAATAGATTTAAAAATCTTAAAAAATAGAAGAGTTTTTTTTTTAAATAAAATTTTGACAAAATGTTTCTAGAAACAAAATTTTGACAAAATTTTCTATAGAAATGCAATTTTGACAAAATTTTCTATAGAAATGCAATTTTGACTTAAATTTTTTATAGACATAAAATTTTTAAAAAATTTTCTATAGAAATAAAATTTTGACAAAATTTTCTATAGAAATAAAATTTTGACACAATTTTCTATAGAAGCAAAATTTTGACAAAATTTTCTATAGAAATCAAATTTTTAAAAAATCTTCTATAAAAATCAAATTTTGACAAAAACAACAAACAACAAAATTTTGACAAAATTTTCTATAGAAATGCAATTTTGACAAAATTTTCTATAAAGAAAAATTTTCTATAGTATACATTTTTACAAAATTTTCTAAAGAAATAAAAATTTGGCAGAATTTTGTATAGAAATAAAATATTGACAAAGTTTTCTATGAAAATAAAATCTTGACAGAAATAAAATTTTGACAAAACTTTTCGACAAAATTTTCTATAAAAGTAAATTTTTGAGAAAATTTTCTATAGAAATAACATTTTGACATCATTTTCTATAGAAATAAAATTTTGACAAAATTTTCTAAAGAAATAAAAATTTGGCAGAATTTTGTGTAGAAGTAAAATATTGACAAATTTTCTATAAAAATAAAATCTTGACAGAATTTCCTACAGAAATTAAATTTTGAAAAAAGTTCCCACAGAAATAAAATTGTGACAAAATTTTCTATAGAAATAAAATTTTGACACAATATACTATAGAAATTAAATTTTGACTAAATTTGTTACAGAAATAAACTTTTTTGACAAAATTTCCTATAGAAATAAAATTTTGACAAAATTTTCTATAGAAGCAAAATTTTGACAAAATTTTCTATAGAAATCAAATTTTTAAAAAATCTTCTATAAAAATAAAATTTTGACAAAATTTTTTCTAGAAACAAAATTTTGAAAAAAATTTCTATAGAAATGCAATTTTGGCAAAATTTTCTATAGAAATAAAATTTTCTATAGAATAAATTTTGACAAAATTTTCTAAAGAAATAAAAATTTGGCAGAATTTTGTATCGAAATAAAATATTGACAAAGTTTTCTATAAAAATAAAATCTTGACAGAATTTCCTACAGAAATAAAATTTTAAAAAAAGTTCGCGCAGAAATTAAATTTTGACAAAATTTTCTATCAAAATAAAATTTTGACAAAATTTTCTATAGAAATAACGTTTTGACAAAATTTTCGATAGAAATAAAATTTTGGCAAAATTTTCTAAAGAAATAAAAATTTTGGCAAAATTTTGCATAGAAGTAAAATATTGACAAAGTTTTCTATAAAAATAAAATCTTGACAGAATTTCCTACAGAAATAAAATTTTGAAAAAAGTTCGCACAGAAATAAAATTTTGACAAAATTTTCTATAGATGTAAACTTTTGACAAAATTTTCTATAAAAATAAAATTATGACAAAATTGACAAAATTTTGTGTAGAAATAAAATATTGACAAAGTTTTCTATAAATATAAAATCTTGATCGAATTTACTACAGAAATAAAATTTTGAAAAAGTTCGCACAGACATAAAATTTTGACAAATTTTCTGTAGATATAAACTTTTGACAAAATTTTCTATAGATATAAATTTTTGACACAGAAATAAAATTTTGACAAAATTTTCTAAAGAAATAAAAATTTGACAAAATTTGACAAAATATTGACAACATTTTCTATAAATATAAAATCTTGACAGAATTTCCTACAAAAATAAAATTTTGACAAAATTTTTTCTATAAAAATAAGATCTTGACAGAATTTCCTACAGAAATACAATTTTGAAAAAGTTCGCACAGAAATAAAATTTTGAAAAAAATACGCACAGAAATAAAATTTTGACAAAATGTTCTATAGATATAAACTTGTGACAAAATTTTCTATAGAAATAAAATTTTGACAATATTTTCGAAATTGGAATTCGAAAATTTCAAACCCATGTCGTTAAGTTATTTTATATTAACTAAAATATAAATCAAAAATAAAATTTTCACAAAACTTGCTATAGAAATAGCATTTTTACAAAATTTTCTAAAGAAATAAAATTTTCTATAGAAATAAACTTTTGACAAAATTTTCTGTAGAAATACAATTTTGACAAAATTTTCTACAGAAATAATTTTTTGACAGAATTTCCTACAGAAATAAAATTTTGACAAAATTTTCTATAGAAATAAAATTTTGACAAAATTTTCTATAGAAATAAAATTTTGACAAAATTTCCTACAGAAATAAAATTTTTACAAAATTGTCTATAGAAATAAAATGTTGACAACATTTTCTAAAGAAATAAAATATTGACAAAATTTTCTATAGAAATAAAATTTTGACAAAATTTTCTATAGAAATAAACTGTTAAAAACATTTTCTAAAGAAATAAAATACTGGCAAAATTTTCTACAGAAATAAAATTTTGACAAAATTTTCTATAGAAATAAAATTTTGACAAAATTTTCTATACAAATAAAATTAAAAAAAAATCTATAGAAATAAACTTTTGACAAAATTTTCTATAGAAATAAAATTCTGACACAATCTACTATAGAAGTAAAGTTTTGACAAAATTTTCTATTGAAATAAAATTTAGACAAAATTTTCGATAGAAATAAAATTTTTACAAAATTTTCTATAGAAATAAAATTTTGACAAAATTTTCTATAGAAATAAAATTTTGACAACATTCTCGATAGAAATAAAATTTTGACAAAATTTTCTATAGAAATAAAATTTTGACATTTTCTATAGAAATAAAATTTTCTATAGAAATAAAATTTTGACAAAATTTTCTATAGAAATAAAATTTTGACAAAATTTTCTATAGAAATAAAATTAAAAAAAATCTATAGAAATAAACTTTTGGCAAAATTTTCTATAGAAATAAAATTTTGACACAATCTACTATAGAAGTAAAGTTTTGACAAAATTTTCTATTGAAACAAAATTTAGACAAAATTTTCGATAGAAATAAAATTTCTACAAAATTTTCTATAGAAATAAAATTTAAAAAAAAATCTATAGAAATAATCTTTTGAAAAAACTTTCTATAGAAATAAAATTTGAACAGAAATAAAGTTTTGACAAAATTTTCTATAGAAATAAAATTTTGACATAATCTACTAATGAAATTAAATTTTGACAAAATTTTTTACAAAAATAAACTATTTTGACAAAATTTTAAATCGAAATCAAATTTTGACAAAATTTTCTATAAAAATAAAATTTTGACAAAATTTTCTATAGAAATCAAATTTTTAAAAAATCTTAAATAGATTTAAAAATCTTAAAAAATAGAAGAGTTTTTTTTTTAAATAAAATTTTGACAAAATGTTTCTAGAAACAAAATTTTGACAAAATTTTCTATAGAAATGCAATTTTGACAAAATTTTCTATAGAAATGCAATTTTGACTTAAATTTTTTATAGACATAAAATTTTTAAAAAATTTTCTATAGAAATAAAATTTTGACAAAATTTTCTGAAGATATAAAAATTTGGCAGAATTTCGTAAAGAAATAAAATATTGACAAAGTTTTTTATAAAAATAAAATCTTGCCAAATTTTCCTACAGAAATAAAAATTTGAAAAAGTTCGCACAGAAATAAAATTTTGACAAAATTTTCTATAGAAATAAAATTTTGACACAATTTTCTATAGAAGCAAAATTTTGACAAAATTTTCTATAGAAATCAAATTTTTAAAAAATCTTCTATAAAAATCAAATTTTGACAAAAACAACAAACAACAAAATTTTGACAAAATTTTCTATAGAAATGCAATTTTGACAAAATTTTCTATAAAGAAAAATTTTCTATAGTATACATTTTTACAAAATTTTCTAAAGAAATAGAAATTTGGCAGAATTTTGTATAGAAATAAAATATTGACAAAGTTTTCTATGAAAATAAAATCTTGACAGAAATAAAATTTTGACAAAACTTTTCGACAAAATTTTCTATAAAAGTAAATTTTTGAGAAAATTTTCTATAGAAATAACATTTTGACAACATTTTCTATAGAAATAAAATTTTGACAAAATTTTCTAAAGAAATAAAAATTTGGCAGAATTTTGTGTAGAAGTAAAATATTGACAAATTTTCTATAAAAATAAAATCTTGACAGAATTTCCTACAGAAATTAAATTTTGAAAAAAGTTCCCACAGAAATAAAATTGTGACAAAATTTTCTATAGAAATAAAATTTTGACACAATATACTATAGAAATTAAATTTTGACTAAATTTGTTACAGAAATAAACTTTTTTGACAAAATTTTCTATAGAAATAAAATTTTGAGAAAATTTTCTATAGAAGCAAAATTTTGACAAAATTTTCTATAGAAATCAAATTTTTAAAAAATCTTCTATAAAAATAAAATTTTTTCTAGAAACAAAATTTTGAAAAAAATTTCTATAGAAATGCAATTTTGGCAAAATTTTCTATAGAAATAAAATTTTCTATAGAATAAATTTTGACAAAATTTTCTAAAGAAATAAAAATTTGGCAGAATTTTGTATCGAAATAAAATATTGACAAAGTTTTCTATAAAAATAAAATCTTGACAGAATTTCCTACAGAAATAAAATTTTAAAAAAAGTTCGCGCAGAAATTAAATTTTGACAAAATTTTCTATCAAAATAAAATTTTGACAAAATTTTCTATAGAAATAACGTTTTGACAAAATTTTCGATAGAAATAAAATTTTGGCAAAATTTTCTAAAGAAATAAAAATTTTGGCAAAATTTTGCATAGAAGTAAAATATTGACAAAGTTTTCTATAAAAATAAAATCTTGACAGAATTTCCTACAGAAATAAAATTTTGAAAAAAGTTCGCACAGAAATAAAATTTTGACAAAATTTTCTATAGATGTAAACTTTTGACAAAATTTTCTATAAAAATAAAATTATGACAAAATTGACAAAATTTTGTGTAGAAATAAAATATTGACAAAGTTTTCTATAAATATAAAATCTTGATCGAATTTACTACAGAAATAAAATTTTGAAAAAGTTCGCACAGACATAAAATTTTGACAAATTTTCTGTAGATATAAACTTTTGACAAAATTTTCTATAGATATAAATTTTTGACACAGAAATAAAATTTTGACAAAATTTTCTAAAGAAATAAAAATTTGACAAAATATTGACAACATTTTCTATAAATATAAAATCTTGACAGAATTTCCTACAGAAATAAAATTTTGACAAAATTTTTTCTATAAAAATAAGATCTTGACAGAATTTCCTACAGAAATAAAATTTTGAAAAAGTTCGCACAGAAATAAAATTTTGAAAAAAATACGCACAGAAATAAAATTTTGACAAAATGTTCTATAGATATAAACTTGTGACAAAATTTTCTATAGAAATAAAATTTTGACAATATTTTCTATAGAAATAAAATTTTAACAAAATTTTTAATAGAACAATACAATATTCTCAAAATTGTCACTAATAGGAGAGGTCATAATATATAATATTGCAATACTTCTTTAGAAGAAACAAAAAAACATTTTTTCATGTGACAAAAATGTTGAAAAAAAAAAACTTAAAGCTAAGATTTTTTGTAATTTGGTAGATTTTTGGTAAAATTTTCTTAAATTTTTGGTAGATTATTTTTGGCACAAGTGTTTCTAAGTCGCTCGTCTGGTAGCTGCCGTATTTATTCCAGTAACAGTTCATTTTATGTTTTTCAAGCTTACACAATCATTTTGATCTTTTGCATTTAGAAATAGAGTTATTCGTTATGGCTGGAAAAGCACAAGTGACTATCATTAGAACTTTCCAGCATTTGAATGTGAGATATACACCGGAGTGGTATAAAGTTTGCTTGTAAGCTGAATATATCGCGAAGTCGGTTGCATCGGATTTCAATATCTTCAGCTTTTCCCAACTCCTAAAAATTCTTTTGATGGCATCCCTGCATAGTATCAAACGAAATTTCTGAAGGCAATGATGTTTTTTCTGTGTTTTCCTATGAAAAAAGTATTATTGCGTTTGTGTGGTCGTCACCATGAATGCCGGCCGCGATTATGATTTAAACGTGATAAAATCCAATAACAAATGATAATAGCCTATTAAATGGGATTACCACAAAGATTATGGGGTGGAAGAACAACATCAATACTGGTCACTGGTGGTCATTCCAATGGTGTTGTGATTGAGATGGTCATATTTGTATTTAAGATGGCCATATTTGTATTTAGTTGGTCGAGAGAGTCAGAGACATTCGTTTGGATGCTAGCTAGTGTTTTATGTTGTGTCAGATTAAGGCACTGGGCATTCCAATGTGACATTCCCATACTTTCGTATAAAGGCCTAGCAACTATTTCTATGGCATATACGATGCGGCAACCCAGTAAACATTATGGGTAGATATTTAATTGAGGGGAGTTTAAAGAAAACCCAATTAGTTGTATCAATACCAGCAGTCTCTTCCAAGAATCACTCCCGGATTGGAGTTGATCATAACCGAGAATGCCGTTTTTCATAACGTTGCCAAATAAGGCCGGATTGTCACTCGATCCAAAATAAATTTACAGAAAACTTGATTTCTATGGAAAATTTTGTCAAAATCTTATTTCTATAGAAATTTTTTTATTTCTATAGAAAAATTTGTCAACATTTTATTTCTATAGAAAAATTTGTCAACATTTTATTTCTATAGAAAATTTTGTCAAAATTTCATTTCTATAGAAATTTTGTCAAAATTTTATTTCTATAGAAATTTTGTCAAAATTTTATTTCTATAGAAAATTTTGTTTCTAGAAAAAATTTTGTCAAAATTTTATTTTTATAGAAAAATTTTTAAAAATTTTATTTCTATAGGTTAGGTTAGGTTTTGTGGCAGCCCGATGTATCAGGCTCACTTAGACTATTCAGTCCATTGTGATACCACAGTGGTGAACTTCTCTCTTATCACTAAGTGCTGCCCGATTCTATGTTAAGCTCAATGACAAAGGACCTCCTTTTTATAACCGAGTCCGAACGGCGTTCCACATTCCAGTGAAACCACTTAGAGAAGCTTTGAAACCCTCAGAAATGTCACCAGCATTACTGAGGTGAGATAATCCACCGCTGAAAAACTTTTTGGTGTTCGGTCGTAGCAGGAATCGAACCCACGACCTTGTGTATGCAAGGCGGCCATGCTAACCATTGCACCACGGTGGCTCCCTTATTTCTATAGAAAATTTTGTCAAAATTTTATTTCTATAGAAATATTTTTCAACATTTTATTTCTATAGAAAATTTTGTCAAAATTTTATTTCAATAGAAAATTTGTCAAAATTTTATTTCAATAGAAAATTTGTCAAAATTTTATTTCTATCGAAAATTTTGTCAAACTTTTATTTCTATAGAAAATTTTGTCAAAATTTTATTTCTATAGAAAATTTTGTCAAAATTTTATTTCTACAGGAAATTTGGTTAAAATTTCATTTCTATGGGAAATTTTGTCAAAACTTTATTTCTATGAGAAATTTTGTCAAAAATTTATTTTTATAGAAAATTTTGTCAAAACTTTATTTATATGGAAAATTTTGTCAATTTTTTTCAACATTTAATTTCTATGGGAAATTTTATTAAAATTTCATTTCTATAAGAAAATTTATCAAAATTTCATTTCTATAAAAAGATTTGTCAAAATTTAATTTCTGTAGGAAATTTTGTCAAAAATTTATTTTTATAAAAAATTTTGTCAAAACTTTATTTATATGGAAAATTTTGTAAATTTTTTCAACATTTAATTTCTATGGGAAATTTTATTAAAATTTCATTTCTATAAGTAAATTTATCAAAATTTCATTTCTATAAAAAGATTTGTCAAAATTTCATTCTATTGAAAATTTTGTCAACATTTCATTTCCATAGAAAATTTTGTCAAAATTTCATTTCTATAGGAAATTTTGTCAAAATTTCATTTCTATAGGAAATTTTGTCAACTGAAAATTTTATCAAAATTTCATTTCTATAGCAAATTTTGTCAAAATTGTATCAACATTTCATTTCTATGGGAAAATTTATTGAAATTTCATTTCAATAAGAAAATTTATCAAAAGTTCATTTCTATAAAAAGATTTGTCAAAATTTAATTTCAGTAGGAAATTTTGTCAAAATTTTATTTCTATATACAATTTTGTAAAAATTTCATTTTTATAAGAAATTTTGTCAAAATTTCATTTCTAACGGGTGGTTAAAATTTAATGGGCCGATGTTGATTTTGAATAAAACACAAACTATTTAAGAAATTATTGTAATTTTATTTTATTATGATATATTGGCATTACTCAATTATGTATGGAACAAAATATCGGCCAAATGGGCGTCGCGACCCCGGTGGCACACCTTCATCCAATGGTCCAAATTTTCGATGACGCTGAGGAATAATGGAGGTTCTATGCCGTTAATGTGCCGACTTATCTCATCCTTTAGCTTCTGAATTGTTGCTGGCTTATCGACGTACACCTTTTCTTTCAAATAACCCCAAAGAAAAAAGTCCAACGGTGTCAAATCACATGATCTTGGCGGCCAATTGACATCGCCATTACGTGAGATAACACGGCCATTGAATTTGTTGCGCAAAAGAGCCATTGTTTCGTTAGCTGTGTGGCAAGTGGCACCGTCCTGCTGAAACCACATATCGTCCACATCCATATCTTCCAATTCGGGCCATAAAAACTTCTTTATCATCTCACGATAGCGAACACCATTCACAGTAACTGCTTGACCGGCCTCATTTTGGAAAAAATACGACCCGATGATGCCGCCAGCCAATAAACCACACCAAACAGTCACTCTTTGTGGGTGCATTGGTTTTTCGACAATCACTCTTGGATTCTCATTCTCCGAAATGCGGCAATTCTGTTTATTGACGAATCCACTGGGATGAAAATGTGTCTCATCACTGAAGATGATTTTCTTCGAAGATTGATCATCCACTGTTGCCATTTCTTGAAACCATTCTGTCCATTCACGACGTCCATGGTTCAAATTGAGTAAGTCTGAAATAGAGAAATGTCAAATAAAATTCGGAAAAAAACTTGACCATTCATTTCTGTTGAAAATTGTATCAAAATTTCATTTCTACAGCAAATTTTTTCAAAATTTCATTCACATTTCATTTCTATAGAAGAGTTTATTGAAATTTCATTTCTATAAGAAAATTTATCAAAATTTCATTTCTATAAAAAGATTTGTCAAAGTTTAATTTCTATAGGAAATTTTGTCAAAATTTTATTTTTATAGGAAATTTTTTCAAAAATTTAAAAATTTTTTCAAAAATTTCTTGAAACCATTCTGTCCATTCACCCTTTATAGGAAATTTTGTCAAAATTTCATTTCTAGGGGACATTTTGTCAAAATTTCATTTCTATAGGAAATTTTGTCAACATTTTATTTTTATAGGAAATTTTGTCAAAACTTTATTTCTATAGGAAATTTTGTCAAAAATTTATTTTTATAGAAAATTTTGTCAAAACTTTATTTATATGGAAAATTTCGTCAAATTTTTTCAAAATTTAATTTCTATGGGAAATTTTATTGAAATTTCATTTCTATAAGTAAATTTATCAAAATTTCATTTCTATAAAAAAATTTGTCAAAATTTCATTCTATTGAAAATTTTGTCAAAATTTCATTTCTATAGGAAATTTTGTCAAAGTTTCATTTCTATAGGAAATTTTGTCAACATTTCATTTCTGTTGAAAATTGTATCAAAATTTCATTTCTATAGCAAATTTTTTCAAAATTTCATTCACATTTCATTTCTATGGGAGAGTTTATTGAAATTTCATTTCTATAAGAAAATTTATCAAAATTTCATTTCTATAAAAAGATTTGTCAAAGTTTAATTTCTATAGGAAATTTTGTCAAAATTTTATTTTTATAGGAAATTTTTTCAAAAATTTATTTTTATAGGAAATTTTGTCGAAAATTTATTTTTATAGAAAATTTTGTCAAAATTGTATTTCTATAGGAAATTTTGTCACAATTTCATTTCTATAGGAAATTTTGTGAAAATTTAATTTCTATTTAATTTATCAAAATTTCATTTCTATAAAACGATTTGTCAAAATTTCATTCTATTGAAAATTTTGTTTCTATAGGAAATTTTGTTTCTATAGAAATAAAATGTTGACCAAATTTTCTATAGAAATAAAATTTTGACCAAATTTTTGATAGAATTAAAACTTTGACAAAATTTCCTATATTTAGAAATGAAATTTTAACAAAAATTTCATTTCTATAGGAAATTTTGTCAAATTTTCATTTCTATAGAATATTTTGTCAAAGTTTTAATTCTATCAAAAATTGGGTCAAAATTGTATTTCTATAGAAAATTTTGTCAAAATTTTATTTCTATAGAAAATTTGGTCAACATTTTATTTCTATAGGAAATTTTATTAAAATTTAATTTCTATAAGCAAATTTATCAAGATTTAATTTCTATAAGAAAATTTATCAAATTCATATTATTCAAAAATTTTATCAAAAATTTCATTCTCTAGAAAATTTTGTCAAAATTTCATTTCCATAGAAAATTTTGTCAGAATTTAATTTTTATAGAAAATTTTGTCAAAAATTTTATTTCTATAGAAAAGTAAAGTCAATTTCCATACTGATTTAACCACACGCTCACAAAAAATCGCTTCTGTAACATATACTCCCAAACATATTTTGCTTCAAGCATATACATTTTTGGGTATTGCCCAAACATTTATATGTTTGATCTCTACCAATATATAATATGTTTGAAAGCATATTGGTCTAAACAATATATGTTTGGGTAGTCTAAGTTCCAAACATTTTGTATTTTTGCATCCAAATTCAATAATGTTGTCTTCCAAAAAACAATATGTTATTATGTGAACATATAATATGTTTGGAAGCATTTTGCACCCAAAAATATTATATGCTTAAAAAAAATTCTCCCAAACAATATTGTGCTCAAAATTTTATTTATTTATTTATATATTTACAATCATAATGAATTATGAAAATGAACAGGTAATATAGGTGCTAACAACATAGGTTTTCGACCTGAATGCTCAAAATTTTGTTTCTGCCCAATAGTATATTCCCCCACATCTTTCTCACTTCCACGAGATATTTTAGTTCTTAGCACCTTTTTCTGTAATACAAACATTGTAGAAGAAATTATTCAATTGTATGATTTTTTTTATTTTAATTTTACCTTTTGCCGGACGGGGATTCGAACAGCGGACCACACAGTTTGTAAGGATCAAAGAAGTAGCTGATCAATTGCCCAAGGAAAAATAAAATGTTAATTTTGTAATAACTAGCAACAACCACCAACTTAATCCAATATCGCTCCCTGTTAAATAGCGCTCCAAGCTACTAAACACATATATGTTTATAGGCTATTTCTAAATTAATATATGTTTGCATCCAAGCATATTATATTTACAAGCATTTTATGTCCCAAACATAATATGTTCTAACATATTAACATATATGTCCCAAACATGTTATGCTAGTTTATGAACATTATATGCTTGCACTCAAAAATATTGTGTTTAAAAATTTGTGTTCCAAACATATAATGTTTATAGCCAAACATATGAAAAACAGTCTTTTTCATCCGTGCACCAACCACCTTCATGGTGAATAAAATAAAGTTTAAGTTATCGCTTCAGAACGTTTCAATATCAACTACGCTGTTATCCAATCTCTATTTGGTGCACCCCATTATTAATCATAGTCTTGGTGTGATTTTATACCCACAAATGACAGTGTTTGCAGTTAATTCTTTGAGACGGGTAACTCGTGCCAAACACACTTCAAAAGGCTTTGGAGCTGAGTCAAGAACAAAAATCTCTAGTTTTTCAACTCGCAATTATCTATGGCTTACAATTCAATGCTAAGCGTTTTCGGTTTTCAGAAACATTCATTGCTGCTGCAAAACGCCATAGAATTGCAAGAAAACAAAAATTGCATACAATTCAATGATCACAATAGCCAATGGAACGTATCGATAGACGGACAAATAGATGGACGGACCGATAGATCGCCAACCAAATGCGACAAAATCGTTTTAATCTTAAGTTTTGTATTTGAACAAGTCAAGAAACATAAAAAAATGTTTCTCTTTTACCTATAGAAATTTGAAACAATCAACTTTGGCTTAACATTCGAAACAGCATTCCTTGAGACATAGGAAAGGTAGACTGTTGCTCACCGAGGAATGGGAACGACCTTTGAGGCAATTGCACCGACATGTTTAACCACTTCTTAAAGGGGTGAAAAGTCTTGTTTTTATTCTTTATTGAGATAAATAAATTATTTTAAATTAAATGATAAAATAAAATAGAATAATTTAAATTCAAATAACTCTATTGAGGTAAATAACTCAGGTCAATTTTTCAACGTTCCAAACACCATAAAAAACTGGTAATGATAGTCTAATAAATAAGCCATGATATGCACATCACTATGATAAATACATTTTGCAAATTTTATTTCTATAGAAAATCTAGTCAACATTTTAGTTTTCCAGAAAATGTTGTCAATATTTTATTTCTATAGAAGATTTTGTCACAACATTATTTTTATAGAAAATGTTATCAAATTTTTATTTCTATATTTTTTTTCAAAATTTTATTTCTGTAGAAAATTTTGTCAAAATTTTATTTCTATAGAAAATTTTGTCAAAATTTTATTTCTATAGAAATTTTTGTCAAAATTTTATTTCTATAGAAAATTTGGTCAAAATTTTATTTTTACAGAATATTTTGTCAAACTTTTATTTCTATACAAAATTTTCTTTTTACAAAAAAAAAAAAAAAAAAATTAGAAAATCTTGTCAAAATTTTATTTCTATAAAAATTGTTGTCAAAATTTTATTTCTACGGAAAAAAATACTAAAAATTGATTTCAGCAGAAAATTATCTTAAAATTTTATTCCTGTAGAAAATTTTGTCAAAATTTTATTTTTATATAAAGTTTTATCAAAATTTTATTTCTATAGAAAATTTTGTCAAAATTAGAGGATGCTGATGAGGAATGTGGTAATTTCGAAACGTTCGTCCATCCAACCATCTTGCAGTCTATAGGGCATTGCCCAAATAAATTTGACAAACATTCTTTTCCTCTGTTGGTTAAGCTACACTTGTAGTTTAGTCAATGTATGGTTTTAAGCTGCAATAAAAACAACAATAATGATTAAAGAACAAAACCAACAATAACAAAACAAAACGAATGGAAAATTTTCTTTCTATAGAAACTTTTCTCAAATTTTTATTTCTATAGATTATTTAGCCAAACTTTTATTTCTACGGAAAATATTATCAAAATTTTATAACTGTAGAAAATTTTTTCAAAATTTTGTTTCTTAAAATTGAATTCCTGTAGAAAATTTTTTCAAAATTTTATTTCTATACAAAATTTTGTTAAAATTTTATTTCTGTAGAAAATTTTGTCAAAATTTTATTTCTGTTGTTTTTTTATTTCAGCTTAAAACCATGCATTGACTAAACTACAAGTGTAGGTTAGGTTAGGTTATGTGGCAGCCCGATGTATCAGGCTCACTTAGACTATTCAGTCCATTGTGATACCACAGTGGTGAGCTTCTCTCTTATCACTGAGTGCTGCCCGATTCCATGTTAAGCTCAATGACAAGGGACCTCCTTTTTATAGCCGAGTCCGAACGGCGTCCCCCATTCCAGTGAAACCACTTAGAGAAGCTTTGAAACCCTCAGAAATGTCGGTCGTAGCAGGAATCGAACCCACGACCTTGTGTGTGCGAGGCGGGCAAGCTAACCATTGCACCACGGTGGTTAAGCTAGAAGTGTAGCTTAACCAACAGAGGAAAAGAATTTTTTGTCAAATTTATTTGGGCAAATTTATTTGGTTGGATGGACGCCCGTTTCGGAATTACCACATTCCTCATCAGCATCCTCTACTTGCAGCAAAACTATCAACCAATTATCAGAATAAATTCAGGCAGTCCATTAAATCCAACAATGAACAACTCTTGAACCTTCCGAAAAAAGGTTTTGCATGATAGCCGGCTTCTGCCGAAATAAATTCGTACAAACATATCTCTTTTCCTATGCCACTGTCAAATCATCGATTTGAGTGCAGTTGGCAGGTTTATTTGGAGTGTGCTTCCTCTTTTTATACACTCCACCATAGGATGGGGGGTATATTAACATTGTCATTCCGTTTGTAACACATCGAAATATTGCTCTAAGGCCCCATAAAGTATATATATTCTGGGTCGTGGTGAAATTCTGAGTCGATCTGAGCATGTCCGTCCGTCCGTCTGTTGAAATCACGCTAACTTCCGAACGAAACAAGCTATCGACTTCGGATGGTATTGCAAATGGGCCATATCGGTCCACTTTTACGTATAGCCCCCATATAAACGGACCCCCAAATTTGGGTTGCGGCTCCTCTAAGAGAAGCAAATTTCATAACTTTGATATATACCACGTATGGACTAACTCACAATTTAGAAAACGATGTTAAGAAGTTTAAAGATACCACAACTTAAGTAATTCGATTGTTGATGACAGTATTTCATAGAAGTTTCTATGCAATCCATGGTGGAGGGTACATAAGATTCGGCCTGGCCGAACAGTAAAAAATTTACAATTTTTGGTAGAAGTCTACCAACTGTGGTCCATAACGGTACATAATTATATATAGGTCCCATATAAATCGATCCCCAGATTTTTCCTGCGGAATCTTTTGGAGGAGTAAATTTCATCCGATCCGGTTGAAATTCGATACGAGATGTTAGTATATGCCATAAGTTTTCCATATCGGTCTATAATTATATATAGCTTCCATATAAACAGATCCCCGGATGTGATTTCGGGAGCCTCTTGGAGAAGTGCACTTCATGCGATCAAGTTGACACCGGCATGTAACTCAAAAGTATAAAATATTTTCTCGGTTTTGCACGCTACTGTTAGTGCATATCGGGTGAAAGATATATATGGAAGCTATATCTAAGTTTGAATCGATTTCTTTCAAAATCAATAGGGTTCTATTCAGACGTAAAATAGATTCTTGTGGCAAATTTGGAGTTGATTGGACTAAACCCGCAAGCTAGACTTTGATCACAAGAATGCGTTTGCAGAAAGTAGTTCACAGATGGTAGTACACACAATATACACAATGCTAAGGACAAATATCTTTAAAATAATGTCATTTTAATCAAAAGAAATTTTATAATCTTTGCTTATAAAAAAAAAACAATTTTTATTAATTGTAGGACATTAATTGTGCAAATTTGCGACCCTCTGTTAAAGTTACAGGTCTCTGAAGTAAGGCACATTTTCCTTAAAGTAAGGAAAATGTTTTTAATTAAAAACAAGTATATACGTCCGTAAGTTCGGCCAGGCCGAAGCTTATGTACCCTCCACCATGGATTGTATAGAAACTTCTACTGAAGACTGTCATCCACAATCGAATTACTTGGGTTGCGGTAACTTTTGCCGATGACAAGGTATCTTAAAACTTCCTAATACCATAATATATACCACGTAGTCCATACGCGGTATATATTAAACTTAAAATGACCGATTAAATACGTATATAATTAAGTTTGACAAAATTTTCTATAGAAATAACATTTTGACAAAATTTTCTATATAAATAAAATTTTTACAAAATTTTCAAAAGATTTAAAATTTTGACAACATTCTCTATAGAATTAAAATTTTGACAACATTGACACATTTTCTATAGAAATAAAATTTGACAAAAATTTTCTATAGGAATAAAATTTCGACAAAATTTTCTATAGAAATAAAATTTCGACAAAATTTTCTATAGAAATAAAATTTTGACAAAATTTTCTATAGAAATAAAATTTTGCTAGATTATTTTTGCTCGAGTGGCAAGCATGATTATGAACCGATATAGACCAATTTTTGTGTGACTGGGGATCGGCTATATATAACTATAGACCGATATTGACCAATTTTGGCATGATTATTAGCGGCCATATATTAACACCACGTTGCAAATTTCAACCGGATCCGATGAATTTTGCTCGTCCAAATGGCTCCGGACTTCAAATCGGTGGATCGGTTTATATAGGGGCTATATATAATTATGGACTAATATTGACAAATTTTTGAATGGTTCTTAGAGACTACATACTAATACCATGTACCAAATTTCAGCCGGATCGGATGAAATTTGCTTCTCTTAGAGGATCCGCAAACCAAATCTGGGAATCGGTTTATATGGGGGCTATATATAATTATGAACCGATATGGACCAATTTTTGCATGGTTGTTAGAGACCATATACTAACACCACGTACCAAATTTCAACCGGATCGGATGAATTTTGCTCCTCTAAGAGGCTCCGCAAACCAAATCTGGGGATCGGTTTATATGGGGGCTATATATAATTATGGACCGATATGGACCAATTTTTGCGTGGTTGTTAGAGACCATATACTAATACCATGTACTAAATTTCAGCCGTATCAGATGAAATTTGCGTTTCTTTGAGGCTCCGCAAACCAAATCTGGGCATCGGTTTATATGGGGGCTATATATAATTATGGACCGATGTGGACCAATTTTTGCATGGTTGTTAGAGACAATATACTAACACCATGTACCAAATTTCAGCCGGATCGGATGAAATTTGCTTCTCTTAAAGCAATCGCAAGCCATATTTGGGGTCCGTTTATATGGGGGCTATACCCTAAAAGTGGACCGATATGGACCAATTTTGGCACGTTTGTTTGAGACCATATACTAACACCATGTACCAAATTTCAGCCGGATCGGATGAAATGTGCTTCTCTTAGAGCAATCGCAAGCCAAATTTGGGTGTCCGTTTATATGGGGGCTATACGTAAAAGTGGACCGATATGGCCCATTTGCAATACCATCTGACCTACATCAATAACAACTACTTGTGCCAAGTTTCAAGTCGATAGTTTGTTTCGTTCGGAATTTAGCGTGATTTCAACAGACGGACGGACGGACGGACGGACGGACGGACGGACATTCTCAGATCGACTCAGAATTTCAGTATATATACTTTATGGGGTCTTAGAGCAATATTTCGATGTGTTACAAACGGAATGACAAAGTTAATATACCCCCATCCTATGGTGGAGGGTATAAAAATCCGTATTTAAATTAACTGATACATTGAATTCTTACACCCTCAAAAAAATTGGATACTGCCGAAACATTAATATGTTTGTTTTATGTGAACATATTATATGTTTGGAAGCATTTTGAGCCCAAAAATATTATATGCTTTGAAGAATTTTTCCCAAAGACGATTGTGCTCATTCCCTAACATACTCGTAATTTGCACTTCCACGAATGTTTTTAGTTCTCGGCACCTTTTTATACCCACCACCATAGAATGGTGACGGGGGTATAATAAGTTTGTTCTGTAATACAAATAATGTTGAAGAAATTATTCACTTTTATAAATTTTTTAAATTTTACCTTTCGCCTTCACGGAGAATGGAACCGAGGACCATACAGTTTGTAAGCCAACACACTATCCACTGGGCTACGTAGCTGTTATAGTCACCAGTAGATAATTATCGTTACAAGTTACATTTATATAGCATAGTTTGCAGCGCCCACGAGCCCATGCAAACATAACATTATTGAACAGAAACATACATTTGTTTGCCACGTGGGGCAGTGGTTAGCATGTCTGCCTTGCATGCGAAGGGAGGTGGGTTCAATTCCTGCTCGGACCAAACACTTTTTTTTTTTTAATTTACACATTTATATTTATTAAATATAAATGTGTAAATTTTTATAATGAAACATCGAAATGTTGGTTATTAAAGATTTATAGTCAGTATCAGTGCTTGATATAAACGAAATTGACTGATTTTTTGATAAAATATTATTTTTTTTTATTGCAGAAATAACAATTTTGTAACAAAAAACTGTTTTTGGTACAAAATTTTAAAATTTGGAAGGAATGCAAAAACTGTAACAAAAGAAGAACGTGGAGTCGAGTATAAACATACATAAATAATTTTATAATATAAACATAAATTTATTTAGGCGTGAACAATTTTTTACTAGCATTTAACACCATCGCTCTAAAATGCCTTTTATTTTTCTTTAATAATTCATTTTAAAGAAAATAAACTTTTTAAATTGTTTTAATTGCAAAACTCGAACTTAATGCCTGCTTTTATATTTGAAGGTGTCCGTCAACTCCTCGTGGACTACTTATTAATAAAGAGGAACTAAACTTTGTTTTTATACATTTTACTGTGTAATTTTTCACTATTTCCTCCTTATTTCATTTTACTGTCCCAAACCTAAAAAGAGTATAGTGCCCTTTCGTTATTGTTATGAAGACTCCTGATTTCTTTTAACGAACCAAGAAAAAAAATTGTGCCCATAATGCCAAAATGATAAACAAAACACATGTCCACACATACATAAAATGCTGCTCTCAAGGCGAAAACATATGCTGTTTGTTTTTCAAATGTCTATTCTCTTGGTTCCGAATGTCTATTCTCTTTATTCAAATTAAATAATATTTAGACTTAAGTATATCAAATTTTTGGCCTTATCATAAAACAGTTTTCCGAAACAACATACAAGCGGTTTCACAGAAATTGTTCTCTTTTGATTCTTTCGCTGTGTTATGTTGATATCTTTTGTCAACTCTCCCGGTTTCCATCTCTATTTCTTTCTCTATATGTTACTCTCTCTGTCGCAACATATGTATGTTTAGTCGAAATTTGTAAATTTATATATGTTTGCATTCACACATATGATTTTTATTAAATATTCATGCACCAAACATAATATATTTTAACATATTAACATAGATGTCCCAAACATTTAGTGTTAGTTTAGGAACATTACATGTTTGCACTTAAATATATTGTGTTTTAAAATTGTGCCCGAAACACATTTTGTTTACATCGGAACATATGAAAAACATATTTTTCTAACAGTGTAGATTTAAGATAAAAACGTTTCAAATATAGGCTAAGATTTATTTGAAGTATTTGCATCTTTGGCTAGGAATTACTACCAAAATCCTTAAGGATAGGCAAAAATCTTTGGATACAAGCAAACTTTTTTTGAGTGTAACATTTATAAGATAAGTATCTTGATATGGATGACAGTCTTTATTAGAACTGTCCACAACACAATCCACACTGAATAAATATTGTCGTGAGGCCAAAGATTTCTTGTCCTTAAAATTTTAATGCGTTTAAAATGAAAGAAAACTTTGTTTGACTAAAACCAACTTGTCTTTAATAAATGTAAAAATTCTTCAAAATTAATGAAATTGTCTTTAAATTTGTTGTCTTTTTGCATTTTTGAACTTTTGTCGAAAATTTTATTTCCAATTTTGACTGCAGATTACTCAGAAGTTCTATAAAATTTTCCAGAAAAACATAATTTTTTAAAATAGCGTTATGATGTTTTAAATGCAACAAACTTAATTTCATAGAATTCGGTCAAAATTTTAAGACGTACGAATTTTTTTTTGTTGTATCTTAAAGGATACAGTGCGCGTTTAAGGGTTAAATGACTATAATTGTACATTAAGAAAAATATAGAAAATACTAATGAATTGAAATTATCTACATAGAATTAACTACGCAAAACTTGAAGTGAAAAGGCATTTCTGTATTAAAAGTATCCTTAATACAATTCTCCGCTTCATTGGCTCGGAATCAATACCAAAATCATTAGTGTATAGGTATAGTGGCAGCCCGATATTTCTGGCTCCCCTAGTCTATTCAGTCCATTGTGATAATCATTAGTGAAAATACAATATCATTGGAAGCGGGCATGCATTTTTTTCCAGTGCATGGTGATTCGGTCTGGCCGAACTTTCGATTGTACATTATTGTTTTTTATAAGAAATGTCCTAATAGTCGTTACCTTCTGTAAACAGAATAACGTTGTCCCATTAGTTTTGATTAATCGATTATGCCGCCCTCTTTTGGATAGATTGTTCGACATAAAATGCAATCAAATATACAATCGATTGAAACTGATCGATAGATCGTTCATTGAAATCCATACAAACACACACTCATGTACACAATGCTACGAACATATTTGGTACATTTTTCACGAGACTATGACTCATTTACACTGTTAAGCCAGTACGAATACAAACATGGTATTATTATGAACACCATCATCATCAACATCATCATCATCATCATGGGCAACAACACTAAAGACCAGCAATAACAGTTATGGGTATTATATCGCCTGCACTCTGGCTGTTGTTGTTGTTGTTGCTGTTGTTTCTCGACTGCAGTATGTGATTAAAGCCCCACAAAGTCTGAGGCACGTTATTTGATTTGCCATATTTTTCACCAGCACGCGTTTTAGTGGTGGTAACTTTTGAGGAATGGTGCTAATAAAATTTGAAATATTCATGCCAAATTGAAAAATTGCACAAATACAAATGATTTGTGTTTTATGTACATCAGTGGGTGATATGGAAGGAGCGGGTTTGATTGGTTTTTGACACTGTGCTCCATCTAAATGATATGACCTTGTGCTTTGTATACCCAGTAAATCCAATTTTTTTTTAGCATATTGATTAGAAGCAAAGAATAACAGTGAAATATTTGTACAAATCAGAGGAGATACATATATCAAAATTCAATACCTTTCGATCATCTGCCATACTAAAAAGGGTTTTTTCTAATAAAATGGACGGTTCGCATGTTTATTTAATAAAAAAGAAGAATGTATGACATTAATAATGAAAAGTTATATCGATTACATGTTGATTGTCGATTGTATGTTGACTACAAAGTTAAAACGATGTTTTTCACGAAGTTTTTTATACCCACCGCCATAGAATGGTGGTTGGTGGCTACAATAACATTGTCATTCCGTTTTTAACACATCGCAATATCGATTTCCTACTATATAATGCATATATTTTTTCAGGGTGAAATTTTAAGACGATCTAAAGATGCCCGTATCACCATGGACTGAATAGTCTAAGTGATCTTGAAAATAAATCGGGCTGCCACTTTAACCTAACCTAAAGATGACCGTCCGTCTGTCTGGTATAATCACGCTGCAGCCTTCAGACAGGGATGGACAACACAATTTTTAAGAAAGTACAAAAAAGGTATTTTTTTACCGAAAAAGTACTTTTCACTAAATTTCAACAAAAATAAAATTTTGTTTGTCAACTCCTCAATTATAAATATTTTTTGCTTTTAGTTTTATATCCGCTTATAGTAGTATTGTAATCACGGTTGCCACAGTTAGTAGAATTCTACTGTTTAGTAGATTGGTAAAATTCATGGTGCTTCATAAATTTTCTGTAGATAAATAAACACAAATTTTTGACAAAATTTTCTATAGAAATAAAATTTTGACAAAATTTTTTATTGAAATAAAATTTTGACAAAATTTTCTATAGAAACAAAATTTTGGCAACAATTTCTATAGAAATAAAAATTTGACAAAATTTTCTATAGAAATCAAATTTTGACAAAATTTTCTATAGAAATAATATTTTGACAAATTTTTCTATAGAAATAAAGTGTTGCCAAAATTTTCTATAGAAACAAAATTTTGATAACAATAGCTATAGAAATAAAAATTTGACAAAATTTTCTATAGAAATAAAATTTTGACAAAATTTTCTATAGAAATAAAATTTTGACAAAATTTTCTATAGAAATAAAGTGTTGCCAAAATTTTCTATAGAAACAAAATTTTGATAACAATTGCTATAGAAATAAAAATTTGACAAAATTTTCTATAGAAATAAACTGTTCACAAAATTTTCTATAGAAATAAAATTTTGACAAAAATTTCTATAGAAATAAAATTTTGACAAAATTTTCTATAGAAATAAAATTTTGACCAAATTTTCTCTAGAAATAAAATGTTGCCAAAATTTTCTATAGAAACAAAATTTTGACAACAATTTCTATAGAAATAAAAATGTTGATGAAATTTTCTATAGAAATAAAATTTTGACAAAAATTTCTATAGAAATAAAATTTTGACAAAATTTTTTATTGAAATAAATTTTGAATATAAAATTCTAGAGAAATACAATTTTGACAAAATTTTCTATAGAAGTAAAATTTTGACAAAAATTTTCTATAGAAAAAAAATTTTGACAAAATTTTCGATAGAAAAAAATTTTGACAAAATTTTCGATAGAAATAAAATTTTGACAAAATTTTCACTAGAAATAAAATGTTGCCAACATTTTCGATAGAAACAAAATTTTGACGAAATTTTCTATATAAATACAATTTTGACAAAATTTTCTATAGAAATAAAATTTTGACAAAATTTTCTATTGAAATAAAATTTTGGCAAAATTTTCTCTAGAAATCAAATGTTGCCAAAATTTTCTATAGAAATACAATTTTGGCAAAATTTTCTATAGAAATAAAATGTTGACAAAATTTTCTATTGAAATAAAATTTTGACAAAATTTTCTATAGAAACAAAATTTTGGCAATAATTTCTATAGAAATAAAAATTTGACAAAATTTTCTATAGAAATAAAAATTTGACAAAATTTTCTATAGAAATAAAATTTTGACACAATTTTCTATAGAAATAAAATTTTGACAAAATTTTCTATAGAAATAAAGTGTTGTCAAAATTTTCTATAGAAACAAAATTTTGATAACAATTGCTATAGAAATAAAAATTTGACAAAATTTTCTATAGAAATAAACTGTTCGCAAAATTTTCTATAGAAATAAAATTTTGACAAAAATTTCTATAGAAATAAAATTTTGACAAAATTTTCTAAAGAAATAAAATTTTGACAAAATTTTCTCTAGAAATAAAATGTTGCCAAAATTTTCTATAGAAACAAAATTTTGACAACAATTTCTATAGAAATAAAAATGTTGACGAAATTTTCTAGAGAAATACAATTTTAACAAAATTTTCTATAGAAGTAAAATTTTGACAAAATTTTCTATAGAAATAAAATTTTGACAAAATTTTCGATAGAAATAAAATTTTGACAAAATTTTCGATAGAAATAAAATTTTGACAAAATTTTCACTAGAAATAAAATGTTGCCAAAATTTTCGATAGAAACAAAATTTTGACAACAATTTCTATAGAAATAAAATTTTTACAAAATTTTCTATAGAAATAAAATTTTGACAAAATTTTCTATAGAAATAAAATTTTGACAAAATTTTCTATAGAAATAAAATTTTGACAAAATGTTCTATAGAAATGAAATTTTGACAAAATGTTCTATAGAAATAAAATTTTGACAAATTTTCCTATCAAAATAAAATTTTGACATAATTTTCTATAGAAACAAAATTTTGACAACAATTTCTATAGAAATAAAAATTTGACAAAATTTTCTATAGAAATAAAAATTTTTTCATTCGTTTTGTTTTGTTATTGTTGGTGTTTGTTCTTTAATCATTGTTGTTGTTTTTTGATTTCAGCTTAAAACCATACAATGACTAAACTACAAGTGTAGCTTAACCAACAGAAGGAAAAGAATTTTTGTCAAATTTATTTCTTTTCCTTCTCTTATTTATACGGCGAGATTTACAGAGAACATGCGGTGTGGTTATGATATTAATATGGGGACCTGATATGTTCATATGTGGATGGTGAGCGGGATCTCCCCCTTGCCACAATTATGGAAAATTGGACCAAAATTGAACGATTTGCTTGAAATTTTCATTGAAGGTTAGGGTTGGCATCTAGACAAAGATCCGTTACTTTATTTTTTCCGATATTTGGTCGCGGAGGGGGACCTACCCTTTGTTCCTCTTTTTTTAAAGTACAGTGAAAAAACGGCAGAGAACATGCGGTGTGGTTATGAAATTAATATGGGGATTTGTTCATATGTGGATGTTGAGGGGGATCTCCCCCTTGCCCGACTCTTTGAAACTTGGAACAAAATTATCAGATGTGCTTGAACTTTTTAGTGAAGGTTGAAGTGGGCGTATAAAGAAATAACTGCTACTTTATTTTTCGATATTTTGGTAGGGGTGGGGGCCTCCCATTTACCCGACTTTTTTAAAGTACAGTGAAAACAAAACTAAAATCCTCCGACTGAAATTTTACGGAAAAACTGGGTGAGGTTATGAAATTTATATCAGGTTCTTAATTTTTTTATATTTTGTCGGGGAAAAATAAAAGGGCATAAGGGGACATCCGGGCTTAAAATTTGCTTCACATTTTCTGGCAAGTTTACAAAAGATACGCTACATAACTTGGAATTTCCAGGGAAGGTTAAGGGTGCTATCCACTTCGGTGCTTGTCGATATTTTATCGGGTTCCTTAAAAGAAATTAGCTAAATTTAACCTTCGCCGATCTACATTGGAATTTACAGGGAGGAGCTGATTAAATTAATACAGGGTACACGATTGTTCGATATTTGGTTGGGGAAGGGAAGTAGTGAAGTATGCTTTGTCAAAATTATTTGAAATTTTTAGGGACCGTTGGGTAGTTTGTAATTTTCCGTATCAGGTCGGGGTGGTAGGTGGGGAGAGGGTTCCCTGTTGTCCGATATTTTGAAAATTGAAATCCGTAAATGGGAACTCTATACATAATCTTAAGAGTTTTGCACAGGCTTCTGGCAGACTTTTTTTTGTGAAGAACTTAAATTTGCATGAAATTGGCAGGCAACGTAGAGTGTGTATCATTTTCCGGTATATGTTCGGGAAAGGCAAGTTCTCCATGTCCAATTTTTTTACTTCTTTTGCTCTTTCTGATTTATTGGACGGGAAACAGTTATCCCATGTATGTTGTTGTAATATAGTTCTTAATTTTCCGGTATGTTGAGGAGAAGGATACCTTTCCTTAACAAACCACACTTAAAATTCACCAAAAATTTTCCGACTTAATATATTCAGCATTTTTGTTGGCCGAGGCTCGGCCGCCGAGCCAATAGGTACAACTTTGCTGAAGACTGCAAATAAGTTAACAGTACCTTTCGAGTTATGGTCATGTGAATATTGCAAAAAAGTGCAAAACTAACTATAGAGGTTCATAAAAATCGAACGGCAACCAATCTAGCAAAATCCAGAAATAACATTTCTCCTCTCATCGAGTACATTCGACTGGGATGAGTCACAGTCACAGTGTAATTTTACATCTTTCATTCGTAACTTCAAACGATTCTTGGTCTGCGTGGTTGATAATGTCCATTCAAGCTTTGCTTGCATCGGCGAATGGCTAATTACAATTTTGAAATTTTTAAATTATTATGGAAATTGGCTCTAATAAGCCAAAAAGTGATTTTATAAAAATTCTCTCTAAACAGCAATTCTTTTAAGTAGGTGTCCTCCCTTCGAGTTTCTGCAGAAATTTGTGAAATGTTAATTATGAGTGTGTGCCGACCGTCGCGTTTACTGCACCATCGAGTTGAAATAACTCTATTCTTAAGTTTTCTAACTCTCTAATAATTTTATGAACATTCCTGAGAATTTAAACTTCTTCGCACATATACATATATGAGGTAAATATGTATATTAAATAAGACATTTCAACTTCAAAATATAACAATACAAAAGATATCGATGTGTTAAAAACAGAATGACAGTGTTTATCTGGTGGAGGGTATAAAAAGTGGTGGCGGGAATGCGCTTTATAGCGGTCCATTAGTTTTGTATAGCCCCCAAATGAACCGATCTATGATTTTCCCTAATACTAAAAATTTTTTTAGTATTAGGGAAAAAATCCAAACTTTTTCAATGGATAAAAAATCGTTGTACATTCCATTTCGCCGACAATTGTAGTACGAGTATTACACTTTGACAGAAACAGTTGGAGTATAATTCCAACTGTGTTATATTTCCTTTCATCTCGATTGAAGTAAAGTGCAACATACACTCTAACTCCTCTTTCTCTTTCGATTTGGATATTGTATCTCTTTTACTACGAGTGTTCCCTTGTAAAGCAAAAAAATATATATATTTTAATCTATTCTAAAACATTTGGTCAACTCTTTTTCTTTCATCTTGGTTCTTCACAGAGTATTGGTATAATTTCCTATGGGAAATTGGTAAACAATTCCATATATATTTTATGTCATTTACATAGGCAATTTCAAAGCTTTTTGGCGGAAAAAAATATTTAACCCTTTCAGTACCGAATAAATCCGAATGTTAAAAACATTTTTTTATTTGATACTCTGATGCCAAACAATTTCGAAACGGTAAGGCGGGGGGCCATTACCCTGAAAATGTCTTACAGACAATATTTAAAAACTGGGCGGACAAAAATTTCGGCCGCTGACCATGGACATTCCAACACGACTCAGCACCCATCAACAAAGAATGCCTTAAAAAGGATATTCTTCGCTTTTAATTTCTACCAAAACCTCAATCCGTTGGATTTTTGCGCCTGAAGCATTTTGGAGAGTAGGCCCATTGCCGTTTCGCCGACAATAAAATTTAAAAAATTACATAGCTTTACTTTTTTGTATTAGAAAACAGCCAGCCTGTATTTCACAAAATTTTTGAGACATACTTGGAATAACGAAAAATTCTTTGGGCTAGGATTTTTTTTTTAATTAACATCAATTTAACAACGGACTGTTTTCTGTGTATGTGAAGACATATGGCGAATATGAGTGTGTAAAATTATCCGGTTTAATAGTCGAAAAACTCGTTTGTTTGAAAATGTCGAAAGTTGCTTCCCATAAATATAAAAAATATCCGGAGCCTATAAAAGTCCCTATTAAAAATAAAATTAAGGAACATGTACCCCATATGTTATTTTGACTTAAAACAGGCCTAAAAAACTGTCTATGGCACATGGCATAGAAACCCCAAAAGGGTTAATGTTAATCCCAACTGGGAATCGTTGGTTGAAGATATTTACAAAATAATATACAATTCATATATCCGTTTCCTTTTGAGAACTTCCTTCCGCGAACTCCGCCCTCACCAAAACTTCAATAAACGCTTGTTGTTGAAATGATATCCTGAACTTCAAGTTGTTATCATGCTAATATCGTTAGCAGCAGTAGCAGTGGCAGCAGCACATCCTAGCTAGAATACTCGCAAACGTATGAATAAATAAAATTGAATATTTAATCAAAAGCCTTCTGTGATAATATTTGGAAATTTCAAGGACATTCATGCAAGCATGGAAGAACAAGCAAAAAATTATGATGGTTTTTAATAAAGAAATTTGAATATTATTAAATTTGTATGCGAAAGGCTTTAAATTCGAAGGTATTTAAAAAGAAAAAAAAATGTAGCAAAATCTACCAAATTTAAAAAGTCTTATTGTTTTCGAATAAATTATTATAATTAGAAATTTTTGTCAAAATTTCATTTCTATAGACAATTTTGTCACAATTTTACTTCTATAGAAAATTTTGTCAAAATTTTATTTCTATAAAAAATTTTGTCAAAATTTTATTTCTATAGAAAATTTTGTCAAAATTTTATTTCTATAGAAAATTTTGTCAAAATTTTATTTTCAATAGATTTAGTCAAAATTTTAATTCTATAGAAAATTTTGTCAATATTTTATTTCTTTAGGAAATTTGTCAAAATTTTACTTCTATCGAAAGTTGCGTAAAAATTTTATTTCTATAGAAAATGTTGTCAAAATTTTATTTCTATAGAAAAATTTGTCAAAATTTTATTTCTATAGAAAAATTTGTCAAAATTTTATTTCCATAGAAAATTTTATCAAAATTTTATTTCCACAGAAAATTTTATCAAAATTTTATTTCTATAGAAAATTTTATCAAAATTTTATTTCTACAGAAAATTTTATCAAAATTTTATTTCTATAGAAAATTTTGTCAAAATTTTAATTCTGTAGAAAAATTTGTCACATTTTATTTCTATAGAAAATTTTGTCACAATTTTATTTCTATAAAAAATGTTGTCAAAATTTTATTTCTATAGAAGATTTGTCAAAATTTTACTTCTATAGAAAGTTTTGAAAAATTTTATTTCTATAGAAAAATTTGTCAATATTTTATTGCTATAGAAAATTTTATAAAAATTTTATTTCTACAGAAAATTTTATTTCTATAGAAAATTTTGTCAAAATTTTAATTCTATAGAAAATTATGTCAAAATTTTATTTCTAAAGAAAATTTTGTCACAATTTTATTTCTATAAAAAATTTTGTGAAAATTTTATTTCTATAGAAAATTTGTCAAAATTTTACTTCTATAGAAAGTTTTGTAAAAATTTTATTTCTATAGAAAATTTTGTCAAAATTTTATTTCTAAAGAAAAAATTGTCAAAATTTTATTGCTATAGAAAATTTTGCAAAATTTTATTTCTATAGAAAATTTTGTCAAAATTATATTGCTATAGAAAATTTTGTCAAATTCTATTTCTATAGAAAATGTTGTTAAAATTTTATTTCCATAATATTCGTTAAATTTATTTTAATATAATATTTATAAAGTCTGCAAAACCGTTGGATGGACAGCCATGTCGGACGTACCACATTCCTGATTTGTTTCTATATTTTATTTCTATAGAACATTTTGTCAAAATTTATTTCTTTAGAAAATTTTTTCAAAATTTTATTTCCATAGAAAATTCTGTCAAAATTTTATTTCGATAGCACGTTTTTTTCAAAATTTTATTCCCGTAGAAGATTTTGTCAAAATTTTATTTCTATAGAATATTTGTCAAAATTTTATTTAGATGGAAAATTTTGTCAAAATTTTATTTCTATAGAAAACTTTGTCAAAATTTTATTTTATTAGAAAATTATGTCAAAATTGTATTTCAATGGAAAATTTAGTAAAAATTTTATTTCTATAGAAAATTTTGTCCAAATTTTATTTCTATGAAAAATTTTGTCAAAATTATATTATTATTGAACATTTTTACAAAAACTTATTTCCATAAAACTTTTGTCAACATTTTTTTTTCTGTAGAAAATTTTGTGAAATTTTTTTCTACAGAAAATTTTTTAAAATATTGTGTTTACAAAAATCAAAATTTTATTTCTATAGAAAATTGTGTGAAAATTCTATTTCTAAAAAAATGTTTTCAAAATTTTATTTCTATAAAAAATTTTGTCTAAATTCTATTTCTATAGAAAATTTTGTTTAAATTTTATTTGTAAGGCAAATTTTATCAAACTTTTGTCAAAATTTTAGTTCTTCTGAAAATTTTTTCACAATTTTATTTCCATAGAAAATTTTGTCAAAATTTTATTTCCATAGAAAATTTTATCTAAATTTTATTTCTATAGAAAATTTATCAAAATTTTATGTCTAAAGAAAATTTGGTCAAAATTTTATTTCTGTAGAATTTTTTTTTACATTTTATTTCCATAGAAAATTTTGTCAAAATTTTATTTCTATGAAAAATTTTGTCAAAATTTTATTACTATTGAAAATTTTTACAAAATTTGTAAGAGGAAATTTCCCAAATGTTTTCTCCATAAGGAGTTAGCATAAAGGGCCCAAAATTGAGTTATCTCTCCCAGCCAGATCTATACTAAAGGCTGTGGAAAGGTTCATTCGCCCGAACCGAAACATGTACAGTCCAGGCGTGTATAGATATGTATCTGGCGTTTTCTTTTCAATGGCTCTATTAACCATGTTCCTTAATCTATATCTGTCCATAAAGTTCGAATAATAATTGTATAATTAGATAAAATTATATTTCTATAAAAAATTTTGTCAAATTTTTTTTCTGTAGAAAATTTTGTGAAATTTTTTTCTACAGAATATTTTTTAAAATTTTGTGTTTCCAGGAAGTTTTATCAAAATTATATTTCTATAGAACATTTTTTCAAAATTTTATTTCTATAGAAAATTGTGTGAAAATTCTATTTCTAAAAAAATTTTGTCAAAATTTTATTTCTATAGAAAATTGAGTGAAAATTCTATTTCTAAAATAATTTTTTCAAAATTTTATTTCTATAAAAAAATTTGTCTAAATTCTATTTCCATAGAAAATTTTATCTAAATTTTATTTCTATAGAAAATTTATCAAAATTTTATGTCTAAAGGAAATTTGGGCAAAATTTTATTTCTTTAGATTTTTTTTTTAAATTTTATTTCCATAGAAAATTTTGTCAAAATTTTATTCCTATAGAAAATTTTATCAAAATTTTATTTCTATTGAAGATTTTGTCAAAATTTTATTTCAATTGCGTTGACTAATATTTGTCAAATTTATTTTAATATAATATTTATAAAGTCTGCAAGACGATTGGATGGACAACCATTTCGGAAGTAACATACCACATTCCTCATTTATTTCTATATTTTATTTCTGTAGATAATTTTATTTCTATAGAAACTTTTGTCAAAATTATATTTCTTTAGCTTGGTAAGCTTCTTGAAGCAGCAAATTTCATCTGATCCGCCCTCTAATTACCATGCGAAAATTGGTTACTATCGATTCATAATTATCTATATCTCCTCTATATAGAACGATCAAGAATTAAAGGAGAACTTGTTAAAAATGTTCCTTGTCATCGGTATCTATTACCACAACCCAAGTAATTTGATTGTGGATGACAATAATTAGAATAACTTTGTACGCAATCCATGGATGAGGATACATGAAATTCGGCCTGGCTCAACTTTTGGCTGTATTTTCTAGGTTTTTTTATATTTTAATTTTATTGTTCAAATCAATTTACACAGAAAACAAAAATGAACTGTTTTATAGAAGAATAAAACAAAACTGCAAGTATACACGCAAAAAAAAAAATTCTTTCCTCCCAAACGAAATTTTAGACACACAAAGTTCGTTTCTCATTTGCTTTTCGCTGTAAGGAAGTGTATTTGGAAGAAAAGTATATACTTTTTGTGATAAACGTTTATTCTTTTCCAGGATGTAAAAACAATTTCATAAAGACTAGCTCAAAAAAAAAAAACATTATTTTCTTGCTAATTGCATTGTCCCTCATATCCACGAGGTTTTTTAATTCTTAACACCTTTTCCTGTAATACCAACAATGTAGAAGAAATTATACGATTTTACAAATTTTTAAATTTTTTTTTACCTTTCGCCCGGACGGAGAATCGAACCGCAGACCATGCACATTGTAAGCCAACACACTAACCACTGAGCTATGTACCTGTTATGGTCATCAATAGATAAATATCCATATAAGTTATATTTATATAGCATAGCTTGCGGCGCCCACGAACCGAATAAACAAAGTTTATTTAACAGAAACAAACATTTAGTTTGGCACCGTGGAGCAGTGGTAGCTACGTCCGACTCTCATGCCAAGGGTCGTGGGTTCGATCCCTGCTTCGGCCAAAGTTTTTTTTTTTGCTTTTGTTTTTTTACATATATTCCAGATATATTCGGAAGATTCCGAAAAAATGTTCAACATTACATTGTACTATATTAAATTTTGAACTGTAAAATGTGTCTTATTAAAGACCTAAAGTCAGAAAAGAACAGTGTTTGATATAAACGAAATGGACTGTGTTGTATTTCAAAAATAACTTTTTTTATTGAAAAAATAAAAATTTTGTAACAAACGAATTTTTTTGGTGATAAAAGTTTAAAATTTTCTAAGCAATTCAAAAAACTCTAACAAAAGAAAAACGTTTTCGGTACACGTTTTCCAAACGTTTTTTTTCTTTGCGTGTATATACCGTAGTTATATCGATCTATCACGTTAATATTCTATGGGAAAATTTGAGATTTCAATCTTAGTATGTTACAATGTTATTGCAGTGTAATTAATACGCCACCGGGAATAAAAATCGAACTCGAATTTTAAATATGTCATAGAATCTAACCTGTTTCGAATAATTTGAAGCTTATAAAGGGTGATTTGTTAAGAGCTTGATAACTTTTTTAAAAAAAAAAACGCATAAAATTTGCAAAATCTCATCGGTTCTTTATTTGAAACGTTAGATTGGTCCATGACATTTACTTTTTGAAGATAATTTCATTTAAATGTTGACCGCGGCTGCGTCTTAGGTGGTCCATTCGGAAAGTCCAATTTTGGGCAACTTTTTCGAGCATTTCGGCCGGAATAGCCCGAATTTCTTCGGAAATGTTGTCTTCCAAAGCTGGAATAGTTGCTGGCTTATTTCTGTAGACTTTAGACTTGACGTAGCCCCACAAAAAATAGTCTAAAGGCGTCAAATCGCATGATCTTGGTGGCCAACTTACCGGTCCATTTACCGGTCCGAAGTTTTCCCTCAAAATGGCCATAGAATCGCGAGCTGTGTGGCATGTAGCGCCATCTTGTTGAAACCACATGTCAACCAAGTTCAGTTCTTCCATTTTTGGCAACAAAAAGTTTATTAGCATCGAACGATAGCGATCGCCATTCACCGTAACGTTGCGTCCAACAGCATCTTTGAAAAAATACGGTCCAATGATTCCACCAGCGTACAAACCACACCAAACAGTGCATTTTTCGGGATGCATGGGCAGTTCTTGAACGGCTTCTGGTTGCTCTTCACTCCAAATGCGGCAATTTTGCTTATTTACGTAGCCATTCAACCAGAAATGAGCCTCATCGCTGAACAAAATTTGTCGATAAAAAAGCGGATTTTCTGCCAACTTTTCTAGGGCCCATTCACTGAAAATTCGACGTTGTGGCTCGTTAGTAAGTCTATTCATGATGAAATGTCAAAGCATACTGAGCATCTTTCTCTTTGACACCATGTCTGAAATCCCACGTGATCTGTCAAATACTAATGCATGAAAATCCTAACCTCAAAAGAATCACCCTTTACGTATATAATTCTGATATCCCATAGTATCTTGAATAGTTCTTTAGTGAATCATCAACATGCTATAGCCAATGGAAAGTTATTTGTTTACTTTAATATATCCATTACAATACTCATCAATTATTCCATACCCTTCCACGTCAGCATTTTTTCAGCATTTAAATTCCAACAGAAGTTCATTATGGTGTACTACATTTGTAGTTTATCCAACATAATGGTTTAACTATAAAATTCTGATGATGGCTTATTCTTCTTTCTGAAACAAAAGTCCTATTAAATTTATTTGATTTTTAATCCAATATCAGAATTCATAACAATAGCGACACAATCACTACTTGAATAAAATTCATGTAGATTTCTTGCAAATGAAAAAAAAATGTTATTGCACAGATTCTTACATCCACTTGGAACTGTGTTTTAGGAGAAATCAAATAAATACGGATAAAAGTCGAATAGTACCTGACGTTCCTGCATCAAAAATTAATCGATAGGCAATTTTCTGAAAATTCTATTTCTATAGAAAAATTTCTGAAAATTTCATTTCTATTGGAAATTTTGTCAAAATGTCAAAATTTTTTTCACAATTTCACTTCTAAAGTTTAGTCAAAATTTTACTTCTATAGAAAATTTTGTCAAAATTTTATTTTTATAGAAATTTTTCTTGAAATTTCTGTAGGAAATTAAATTTCTATAGGAAATTTCGTCAAAATTTTATTTTATAGTAAATTTTGTGAAAATTTTATTCTATAGAAATTTTGTCATAATTTGTTTTCTATAGAGAATATTGTCAACATTTAATATCTATAGAAAATCTTGTCAAAATTTTATTCCTATAGAAAATGTTGTCAAATTTTTTTTTAGTAGAAAATTTTGTCATAATTTTATTTCTGTAAAAAATTTTCTGATAATTTTATTTCTGAATATTTATTTGTCAAAATTTTATTTCTATAGAAAATTTTGTCAAAATTTTATTTCTATAAAAAATTGTGTCATCATTTTTATACCCTTCACCACTACTGTGGTATAGGGTATAATAAGTTTGTGCATTTGTATGTAACGCCAAGAAGGAGCAATCATAGACCAACCTTGTAGTATACGGATCGGCTTAGAATTAAATTCTGAGTCGATTTAGCGATGTCCGTCTGTCTGTTGATGTATTTTTGTGTGCAAAGTACATCTCGCAGTTTTAGTCCGATTGTCCTAAAATTTGGTATAGGGTCCTGTTTCGACTCAAATACGATCCTATTGATTTTTGAAACAATCGGCTCAGATTTAGATATAGCTGCCATATATATTTTTCACCGATCTGGTCGTACTTGGCGTGTATGTGAACCGATCTTCCCCAAATTACGTACATCCGAATATTTTATGAGTCTCGAAAAACTTGCACAATATCAGCCAAATCGGTTCAGATTTAGATATAGCTCCCATATATAGCTTTCGCCCGATTTACACTCATTTGCCAACAGAGGCCAATTTTTTGCTCCAATTTAGTTGAAATTTTGCATAGGGAGTAGAATTAGCATTGTAACTATGCGTGCCAAATATGGTTGACATCAGTTTCAGATTTAAAATACCAACATTTTCCTTGTTAAATCGCCACTGCTCGTCGAAAAGTTGTAAAAATGACTCTAATTTTCCTAAACTTCTAATACATTTATATCGAGCGATAAATCATAAATAAACTTTTGCAAAGTTTCCTTAAAATTGCTTCAGATTTAAATGTTTCCCATATTTATACCCTTCACCACTACTGTGGTACAGGGTATAATAAGTTTGTTTTTTGTTGTTTTTTTATGTGAAAATGTTCTCGAAATTTCTATAGGAAATGTTGTATAATTTTATTTTATAGTAAATTTTGTGAAAATTTCATTTTATAGAAAATTTTGTCATAATTTTATTTCTATATAATTGTATTTCTATTATTTCTATATATTGTATTTGTCAAAATTGTATTTCTATAAAATTTTTTGTAAAAATTGTATTTCTGTAGAAAATTTTATTTCTATAGAATATTTTGTCAAAGTTTTATTTTTGTAGAAAATTTTATTTTCATAGAAAACTTTGTCAAAATTTTATTTCTATAGAAAATTTTGTCAAAATTTTATTTCTATAGAAAATTTTGTCAAAATTGTATTTCTATACAAAATTTTGTAAAAATTGTATTTCTATAGAAAATTTTATCAATTTTTTTTCTATAGAAAACTTTGGCAAAATTTTATTCCTATAGAAAATTTTGTCAAAATTGTATTTCTATAGAAAATTTAGTCAAAATTTTATTTCTATAGAAAATTTAGTCAACATTTTATTTCTATAGAACATTTTATTTCTATAGAAAATTTTATTTCTATACAAAATTTTGTCAAAATTTTATTTCTATAGAAAATTTTGTCCAAATTGTATTTCTATAGAAAATTTTGTCAAAATTTTATTTCTATAGAAAATTTTGTCAAAATTTTATTCCTATAAAAACTTTGTCAAAGTTTTACTTCTATAGAAAATTTTGTCAAAATTTTATTTCTATAGAAAATTTTATCAAAATTTTATTTCTATAGAAAATTTTGTCAAAATTTTATTTCTATAGAAAATTTTATCAAAATTTTATTTCTATAGAAAATTTTGTCAAAATTTTATTTCTATAGTAAATTTTGTCAAAATTTTATTTCTATAGCAAATTTTGTAAAAATTTTATTCATATAAAAACTTTGTCAAAGTTTTACTTCTATAGAAAATTTTATCAAAATTTTATTTCTATAGAAAATTTTGTCAAAATTTTATTTCTATAGTAAATTTTGCCAAAATTTTATTTCTATAGAAAATTTTGTCAAAATTTTATTTCTATAGAAAATTTTGTCAAAATTTTATTTCCATAGAAAATTTTGTCAAAACTTTATTTCTATAGAAAATTTTGTCAAAATTTTGTTTCTATAGAAAACTTTGTCAAAATTTTATTTCTATAGAAAATTTTGTCAAAATTTTGTTTCTATAGAAAATTTTGTCAAAAATTTATTTCTATAGAAAATTTTGTCAAAATTGTGTTTCTATAGAATATTTTGTCAAAACTTTATTTCTATAGAAAATTTAGTCAAAATTTTATTTCTATAGAAAAATTTTATCAAAATTTTATTTCTATAGAAAATTTTGTCAAAATTTTATTTCTATAGAAAAATTTGTCAAGATTTTATTTCTATAGAAAATTTTATTTCTATAGAAAAATTTTATCAAAATTTTATTTCTATAGAAAATTTTGTCAAAATTTTATTTCTATAGAAAAATTTGTCAAGATTTTATTTTTATAGAAAATTTTATCAAAATTTTATTTCTATAGAAAATTTTGTCAAAATTTTATTTCTATAGAAATTTTGTCAAAAATTTATTTCTATAGAAAATTTTGTCAAAATTTTATTTCTATAGAAAAATTTGTCAAGATTTTATTTCTATAGAAAATTTTATCAAAATTTTATTTCTATAGAAAATTTTGTCAAAATTTTATTTCTATAGAAATTTTGTCAAAAATTTTTTTCTATAGAAAATTTTGTCAAAATTTTATTTCTATAGAAAACTTTGTCAAAGTTTTATTTTCGTAGAAAATTTTACGAAAATTTTGTCAAAATTTTATTTCTATAGAAATTTTGTCAAAATTTTATTTCTATAGAAAACTTTGTCGACATTTTATTTTTATAGAAAATTTTGTCAAAACTTTATTTCTATAGAAAATTTAGTCAAAATTTTATTTCTATAGAAAAATTTTATCAAAATTTTATTTCTATAGAAAATTTTGTCAAAATTTGGTTTCTATAGAAAATTTTGTCAAAATTTTATTTCTATAGAAAATTTTGTCAAAATTGTGTTTCTATAGAATATTTTGTCAAAGTTTTATTTTTGTAGAAAATTTTGTCAAAATTTTATTTCTATAGCAAATTTTGTCAAAACTTTATTTCTATAGAAAACTTTGTCAAAATTTTATTTCTATAGAAAATTTTGTCAAAATTTTATTTCTATAGAAAATTTTGTAAAAAATTTATTTCTATCGAAAACTTTGTCAAAATTTTATTTCTATAGAAAATTTTATCAAAAATTTATTTCTATAGAATATTGTGTCAAAGTTTTATTTTTGAAGAAAATTTTATGAAAATTTTATTTCTATAGAAAACTTTGTCAAAATCTTATTTCTATAGAAAATTTTGTCAAAATTTTATTTTTATAGAAAATTTTGTCAAAATTTTATTTCTATAGAAAACTTTGTCAAGATTTTATTTCAATAGAAAATTTTGTCAAAATTTTACTTCTATAGAAAATTTTGTCAAAATTTTATTTCTATAGAAAACTAAAGAAATTTTGCAATTTTCGTAATATTTCGTTTGGTGATTAAAAGATGACGAAAAAATTTTTTTGGTTTATTTTATATTTGAAAAGGAACAAGTTTATTGCATTGCACAACAGTTATGAATTTATTTCGATTACAAAAATGAAGTGTTATTTAGTTGAACTTGTCAACGTAATTAGTGAATCGAAGCATTATACTTGTCTGCAAATTAACCGTTTCATTGAAGTGCTCTTTGTTGCTACACCACATTTTTATACCCTCCACCATAGGACGGGTGTATATTAACTTTGTCATTCAGTTTGTAGCACATCGAAATATTGCTCTAAGACCCCATAGAGTATATATATGCTGGGTCGTGGTGAAATTCGATCTAGCCACGTCCGTCTGTCTGTTGAAATCAAGTTAACTTTCGAGCGAAATAAGCTGTCGACTTGAAACTTGGCACAAGTATTTGTTATTGATGTAGGTCGTATGGTATTGCAAATGGGCCATATCGGACCACTTTTAAGTAAAGCGCCCATATAAACCGACCCCCAGATTTGGCTTGCGGAGCCTCTAGGAGGCGCAAAGTTCATTCGATCCGGTTCAAATTTGGTACGTAGTATTTATGTATGGCTTCTAACATCCATGTAAAGGTTGGTCCATATCAGTCCATTATAAGATATAGCCCCCATATAAACCGATCCCCAGATTTGACCTCCGGATCCTTTTGGAGGGGGAAATTTCATCCGATTCTGTTGAAATTCGGTAGATGGTGTTTATATATAGCTTCTAACATCCATGCATAAATTGGTCCAAACACATTTGACGGATTTGATATGGTATCGAAAATGTGGATCTACAAATTGGTGTAGGGTATAATATAGTCGGCCCCGCCCGACTTTAGACTTTCCTTATTTCTATAAAATGCTGTCAACATCTTCAAAGCAAATTATGTCAAAACTTCATTTCTATAGGAAATTCTATCAAAATTTAATTTCTATAGGAAATTTTGTCAAAATTTAATTTCTTTAGCAAACTTTTGCCAAAAATTCATTTTTATAGGAAATTTTGTAAAAAAAATCATTTGTGTAGGCAATTTCGTCAAATTTTCATTTGTATCGTAAAATTGTGACAAATTTAGATTTCTATGGGAAATCTTGTCAAAATTTTATTTCTGTAGGAAATTTTATCAAATTTTCATGTTTATAAGAAAATGATATATTTATAGAAAATTTTGTCAATATTTCGTTTCTATAGAGAATTTTGTCAAAAATTGTATTTCTATCAGAGATGGTCTGTATCAAGCTATTTTAGGTTTGCGACTTTCGCAAAGTTGTAAACGTCACATACGCGTCGTAAATATAAGAAAAGTATTAAACGTCGCAAACTCAAAATACTTCAGTCCATTCAGCTAGGCAGCGAATGATATCCAAGATGATAATATGTGCGAAGAAATTTAAATTCTGAGGAATGTTCATAAAGTTATTAACGAGTTTAGAAAACTTGAGAATATAGTTATTTCAATTGGAGACTCCAAGACGAAATTACAATGAACTACTTGATGGTGCAGTAAACGTGACGGTCGGTATTATTAGAGCCAATTTCCATACTAATTAAAATTTTTCAAAATTGTAGCTAGTCATTCGCTGTTGCAACTAAGGCTTAGTTGGTGTTTTACATTAGGTTTACGACTTTTGCGACATACGTATTATATCGTCGTAAACGTATGTCGCAAAAGTCACAGTTTGCGACAGGCCAACCCTGATTTCTATAGACAATTTTGTCGACATTTTATTTCTTTAGAAAATTTTCTCGAAATTTCTATAGGAAATTTTCTTGCAATTTAATTTCTATAGGAAATTGTGTGAACATTTTATTGTATAGGAAATTTTGTTAAAATTGTATTTTATAGAAAATTTTGTTAAAATTTTATTTTATTGAAAAATTTTGTCAAAATTTTATTTCTATAGAAAATTTTGTCAAAATGTTATTTCTATAGAGAATTTTGTCAAAATTTAATTTCTACAGAAAATTTTGTCAAACTTTTATTTCTATAGAAAATTTTCAAAAAATTCTATTTCTATAAAAAAAAAATTATTTCTATAAAAAATTTCCCAAAATTTTATTTCTAAAAATAAGTTTTCCAAAAAATAATTAAATAGTAAAAGACACGTAGATTTACTTTTTTTTAAACACTGTCTTCAATTTATAGCAAATAACGAGACTTCATTGTGTGTTTTGGCATTGGCTTATGCAAATTATCCGTAAATTTTTGTTGGTCGCACTTTTGTACGCATCACTATATAGAGAGCTACCATATTGGTATATACAAAATTCTGGCATAAAAAAACTACCGTAAAAAATGTAAAGCCAAGCAAATAAATGACAGTAAGAGATAACCGGGATTGTGTGGATTTGGATGAAATGCTTCCATCCTGTAGACATAACGACACACAATATCATGTTACAATTATTGTTAATGCAATTCATTTACCAGTTTTTGGTCATTTTATCGCAACCATATTGTGTGGTGATATGAATTCATAGAGTTATGGAACTTTTTTTTTCATCTGATTCATTTATTTCTTGTCATTAACCTTATGTAGTGAATTGTAATTCTTGTGTTGTTTTTTTGTTGCACATGGACCATATTGACACAGACCCCCAGATTTGACTTACAGTGCCTCTTTCAAAAGAGAATTTCATACGATCCAGTTAAAATTTGAAAAGTGATGTTAGTATATGGATTCCTCCCTAAAATCCATGGTGGAAGGTACATAGGATTTGGCTTGGCCGAAAGCTTCTCTTAGAGTCCCAGCAAGCCAAATTTGGGGGTCCGTTTATGTGGGGGCTATACGTAAAAGTGGACCGATATGGTCCATTTGCCATTCGACCTACATCAATAACAACTACTTGTGCCAAGTTTCAAGAAGATAGCTTGTGTTGTTCGGAAGTTAGCGTGATTTCAACAGACGGACGGATGTTTAGATCCACTCAGAATTGCACCACGACCCAGAATATATATATATATATATATATATATATATATATATATATATATATATATATATATATATATATATATATATATATATATATATATATATATATATATATATATATATATATATATATATATATATATATATATATATATATATATATATATATATATATATAGCCACCATATAAACCGATCCCCAGATTTGACCTCCGGAGGCTCATGGATGGGCAAAATTCATCCGATCCGGTTGAAATTTGTACGTGGTGAAATTTGGTACATTGCGCTAGTATATGGCCGCTAACAACCATGCCAAAATTGGTCCATATCGGTCTATATTTATAAATAGCCGATCCCCAAAAATAATCTACCAAAATTTTATTTCTATAGAAAATTTTGTCAAAATTTTATTACTATAGAAAATTTTGTCAATATTTTATTTCTATGGAAAATTTTGTAGAGATTTTTTTTCTATAGAAAATTTTGTCAAAAAAAGCAAAATCTTGTATTGTCAAGATTTTGCTTTTATAGAAAATTTTGTCAAAATTTTATGTCTATAGAAAATTTTGTCAAAATTTTAGAATGTTAGATAATTTTGTCAAAATTTTATTTCTATAGAAATTTTTGTCATGCTGAATTATATACGTATGTATATAATTCATTTCTATAAGAATTTCATTTCTATAAGAAATTTTGTCAAAATTTCATTTCTATAAGAAATTTTGTCAAAATTTCAGTTCTATAAGAAATTTTGTCAAAATTTTATTTCTATAGAAAATTTTGTCACAATTGTATTAATATTGAAAATTTTGTCTAAATTTTATTCCTTGAAAAAAATTTGAGTTTATAAAAAATTTTGTCAAAATTTTATTTATATAAGAAATTTTGTCAAAATTTTATTTATATAAGAAATTTTGTCAAAATTTCATTTCCATAGAAAATATTGTCAACATTTCATTTCTATAAGAAATTTTGCCAAAATTTTATTTCTATAGAAAATTTTGTCACAATTTCATTTCTATAAGAAATTTTGTCAAAATTTTATTTCTTTAAAAAATTTTGTCACAATTGTATTAATATTGAAAATTTTGTCTAAATTTTATTCCTTGAAAAAAATATGATTTTATAAAAAATGTTGTCAAAATTTCATTTCTACAGAAAATTTTGTCAAAATTTCATTTTTATAACAAATTTTGTCAAAATTTCATTTCTATAAGAAATTTTATCAAAATTTTATTTCTATAGAAAATTTTGTCACAATTGTATTAATATTGAAAATTTTGTCTAAATTTTATTCCTTTATAGAAATGAAATTTTGACCAAATTTTCTATGGAAATTAAATTTTGACAAAATTTTTTATAAAATCTAATTTTTTTCAAGGAATAAAATTTAGACAAAATTTTCAATATTAATACAATTGTGACAAAATTTTCTATAGAAATAAAATGTTGATAAAATTTCTTATAGAAATGAAATTTTGACAAAATTTGTTATAGAAATGAAATTTTGACAAAATTTTCTGTAGAAATGAAATTTTGACAAAATTTTTTATAAAATCATATTTTTTTCAAGGAATAAAATTTAGACAAAATTTTCAATATTAATACAATTGTGACAAAATTTCTTATAGAAATGAAATTGTGACAAAATTTTCTATAGGAATAAAATTTTGACAAAATTTCTTATAGAAATGAAATTTTGACAAAATTTCTTATAGAATGAAATTTTGACAAAAATTTCTTATAGAAATGAAATGTTGACAAAATTTCTTATAGAAATGAAATTTTGACAAAATTTCTTATAGAATGAAATTTTGACAAAAATTTCTTATAGAAATGAAATGTTGACAATATTTTCTATAGAAATAAAATTTTGACAAAATTTTCTAAAGAAATAAAATTTTGACAAAATTTCTTATAGAAATGAAATTTTGGCAAAATTTATTATAGAAATGAAATTTTGACAAAATTTTCTATGGAAATGAAATTTTGACAAAATTTCTTATATAAATAAAACTGTGACAAAATTTTTTATAAACTCAAATTTTTTTCAAGGAATAAAATTTAGACAAAATTTTGAATATAAATACTATTTTGTCAAAAATTTCTATAGAAATGAAATTTTGTTTTGTTTTGTTATTGTTGGTTTTGTTCTTTAAGCATTGTTGTCGTTTTTTTATTTCAGCTTAAAACCATACATTGACTAAACTACAAGAGTAGCTTAACCAACAGAGGAAAAGAATGTTTGTCAAATTTATTTGGGCAAAGCCCTATAGACTGCAAGATGGTTGGATGGACGCACGTTTCGGAATTACCACATTCCTCATCAGCATCCTCTACTTGCAGCAAAACTATCAACCAATTATCAGAATAAATTCAGGCAGTTTATTAAACCCAACAAAAACCACACTTGAACCCTCCGAAAAAAGGTTTTACATTGATAGCCGGCTTATGCCAAATAAATTCGAAAACAAACATATCTCTTTTCCTATGCCACTGTCAAATCATCGATTTGAATTCACATGGCTGGGTTTATTTTGAGCGTGCCTCCTCTTCTTTTTCCATTTGTTTTGTTTTGTTATTGTTGGTTTTGTTCTTTAAGCATTGTTGTCGTTTTTTTATTTCAGCTTAAAACCATACATTGACTAAACTACAAGAGTAGCTTAACCAACAGAGGAAAAGAATGTTTGTCAAATTTATTTGGGCAAAGCCCTATTTCTATAAGAAATTTTGACAAAATTTCTTATAGAAATAAAATTTTGACAAAATTTCTTATAGAAATGAAATTTTGACAAAATTTTCTATGGAAATAAAATTTTGACAAAATTTCTTATATAAATAAAAACTTTGAAAATTTTTTTTATGAAATCAAATTTTTTCGAGGAATAAAATTTAGACAAAATTTTCAATATAAATACTATTATGTCAAACATTTCTATATAAATGAAATTTTGACAAAATTTCTTATAGAAATGAAATTTTGACAAAATTTCTTATAGAAATGTAATTTTGACAAAATTTTCTAAGGAAATAAAATTTCGACAAAATTTTCAATATAAGTAAAATTTTGGCAAAATTTTCTATATTAATAACATTTTGACAAAATTTTCTAGAGAAATCTAAAACTGCAAAATAACATTTTTTATTTGGTAGTTTTTTGGTGAAATTTTCTAGAAAGCGGCAAGAACGATTGCACATGGACCATATTGACTCAGACCCCCAGATTTGACTTACAGTGCCTCTTTCAAAAGAAAATTTCATCCAGTTAAATTTGATACGTGATGTTATTATATGGATTCCTCCCTAAAATCCATGATGGAAGGTACATAGGATTTGGCTTGGCCGGACTTTCGGCCGCATATACTTGTTTTTAGTTTATCTTAGACCCTCAGTTCATTGTCATACCACAAGTGGTGATCATGCCTAATTCTATGTTTAGCTTGATGACAAGTGCTCACCTTTTCATAGCCAAGTCTTCTTCTTTGACCAATGGAGTCTAATGGGATTATTCGTAAATGCAATTTAACTGAAATAAGGAAACGAAATTAAATGATTAACTGAGCATCGTATAAACTTTAAATGAAAATGAATTGGGGATTGTTTATTTTGCAATAAATTTATTGCTAATATTTACCTTCATTAACTCAAATAGCTAAATATACAAATATTAGCAAGAATGTATGATTTTGTGGAATGTTTATATAATTTATGCTAATATTGTTAATAGTCTGCCAAACACATATTTACAATTACACAAAAAATGCATAGTTTTTTTTTTTTTTTTTTTTTTTTTTTTTTTTTTATAAATAAACAAATGGGATTTAACAACCACATTAAATTGAAAGAATTTCGTATTTTCATTGTAATAAGTCATCAAAGCAATAAAGTAGGGAGTTCATATGAATTAGATTGATGCGAGAGTTAAAACGGGGTTCAAAGACAATGCTGCCTTATGACCTGCAAATTAATTCGTTGAGTTTTTTTTTTTAACGTAACACATTGGAATGTTCTATATCTCCATTGAATCTATTTCGATTCCATTCATAAATACTATTTTTATTTTTTTGTTTGATGTTTGTTTTTTTTTGTTGCTCTTACCGAATATCACAAAATATCTTGAGAATGAATCGCAAAATAATAAAATATTCCGGCAGTTGAAAGACCGCATTTTAACGGTATAAAATGTCAATATTAAAAATTTATTCAGAATTTTTAAAACAACCTATATTCAATGCTTTGGTCGAGATATTGTGTAATTTTTTAGAATTTAGAATTTGAATATTTATTTGGTTTGATTTGAATATTATGGAAATATTTTTATAACAGCAAAATTGCCTAAGCGTAGCTACAGATTTTCTTCTAGGGAGACCTAAAGTATACCCAATATTTGTACGAGTAAAGGGTGATACGGTCAAAATTTAGTCAAGGGAAAACGCGTGTAAATCGGTGAAATCGTTTATTTAAAAAATCAAATTAAATTTCTTTTTCAAGTTCAATTAGTATAAAATTCAGGAAAAATATTCAGTTAGGCTTTCGCTTTTCCAAATCCGAATTGCCGGGCCTCACGCTTGACACCTGCCATCAGATTTTGTACAGCCACCTTGTCCACCTTCTTCGCCGCAGAAAGCCAGTTTGCCTTGAACTGCTGCTCGTCCTTAGTAGTTTTTTTGGTCTTCTTTAGGCTCCGCTTGACAATAGCCCAGTATTTCTCAATTGGGCGGAGCTCTGGCGTGTTGGGAGGGTTCTTGTCCTTGGGAACCACCTGCACGTTGTTGGCGGCGTACCACTCCATGGCCTGTTTACCGTAACGGCAAGATGCCAAATCCGGCCAAAACAGTACGGAACAACCGTGTTTCTTCAGGAAAGCCAGCAGACGTTTATTCAAACACTCTTTCACGTAAATTTCTTGGTTGACAGTCCCGGAAGCTATGAAAATGCTGCTTTTAAAGCCACAGGTACAGATGGCTTGCTAAACCAGATATTTCTTTGCGAACTTTGACAGTTTTATGTGCTTGAAAATATCTGCTACCTTTCCCCTTCCTTTTGCCGTATAAAACTCCTGTCCCGGAAGCTGCTTGTAGTCGGCTTTGACGTAGGTTTCGTCGTCCATTACCACGCAGTCAAACTACGTCAGCATCGTCGTGTACAGCCTCCGGGATCGCGCTTTGGCCGTCGTATTTTGTTTATCATCGCGATTTGGAGTCACTACCTTCTTGTAAGTCGATAGTCCGGCTCGTTTTTTGGCTCGATGCACGCTTGTAGATGATACACCCAGCTTATTTGCGGCATCTCAGAGTGAGAGGTTAGGGTTTCGCTTGAAACTACCGGCAACTCTCTTTGTCGTCTCAGCGGCTTCCGGTTTTCGATTTCCCCCCGATCCATACTTCCTGGATGTCGACAAACGTTCCCCAAACACTTTAATTACATTTGTAACGTTTGATTTGGCAACTTTTAGCGATTTTGGCAGCTTTGCGTGCGAGTAGCTCGGATTTTCGCGATGCGCGAGCAAAATTTTGATACACTGCTCTTTTTGCTTGGACGGCATTTTGACAACTGAAGAGTGAATTCCAAAATCAAAATAGGAGCAACATTCTACACACACACATCTTCAAAATGAGGGATGTTCAGGTTTTTTAAATGCAAAATTGAAAGAAATACGTCAAGTTTATATTGACCAAATTATATCAATGAAAATATTATTATTGAATCCGTAAGTAAATCGCAGTGAAATTTTTACCTATGGTGGCCATATGAATGTAAATCGGGCGAAAGATATATATGGGAGCTACATCTAAATCTGAACCGATTTAAAATAAATTTGTCATACTTGAGGATACCATCAGACAGAGTGTATCTCTGTGTAAAATTTGAAGCACATTAAGGTGAAACTCTGGCCTTTGGGGTCATATAAGTCTATATTGGGCGAAAGATATATATTCATTCTCCAATGAATTTTACATGGGCTTGTCATCATCAGGAAGTACTTCATTTCTGAATCCTTTGCATTGCTTTAGTGTAAGTTCATTTCGACCACCAAAACGAAAAAATAATTTTTTTTCCAATTTCACTTTTTATTTTTATCAGTATTTTTCTTTTATTATACCCTCCATCATAGGATGGGGGTATATTAACTTTGTCATTCCGTTTGTAACACATCGAAATATTGCTCTAAGACCCCATAAAGTATATATATTCTGGGTCGTGGTGAAATTCTGAGTCGATCTAAGCATGTCCGTCCGTCCGTCCGTCCGTCCGTCCGTCCGTCTGTTGAAATCACGCTAACTTCCGAACGAAACAAGCTATCGACTTGAAACTTGGCACAAGTAGTTGTTATCGATGTAGGTCAGATGGTATTGAAAATGGGTCATATCGGTCCACTTTTACGTATAGCCCCCATATAAAGGGACCCTCAGATTTGATTTGTGGAGCCTTTAACAGAAGCATATTTCATCCGATCCGGCTGAAATTTGGTATATGGTGTTGGTATATGGTCTCTAACAACCATGCCAAAATTGGTCCACATTGGTCCATAATTATATATAGCCCCCATATAAACCGATCCCCAGATTTGGCTTGCGGAGCCTAAAAGAGAAGCAAATTTCATCCGATCCGGCTGAAATTTGCTGCAAGGTGTTGGTATATGGTCTCTAACAACCATGCCAAAATTGGTTCACATCGGTCCATAATTATATATAGCCCCCATATAAACCGATCCCCAGATTTGGCTTGCGGGGCCTACAAGAGAAGCAAATTTCATCCGATCCCGCTGAAATTTGCTACATGGTGTTGGTATATGGTCTCTAACAACCATGCAAAAATTGGTCCATATCGGTCCATAATTATATATAGCCCCCATATAAACCGATCCCCAGATTTGGGTTGTGGAGCCTCAAAGAGAAGCAAATTTCAGCCGATCCGCCTGATATTTGGTACATGATATTGGTTTATGGTCTCTAACAACCATGCAAAAATTGGTCCACATCGGTTCATAATTATATATAGCCCCCATATAAACCGATCCCCAGATTTGGGTTGCGAAGTCTCCAAGAGAAGCAAATTTCATCCAATCCGGTTGTAATTTGGAACATGGTGTTAGTATATGATCTTTAACAACCGTGCCAGAATTGGTCCATATCGGTCCATAATTATATATAGCCCCAATATAAAACATTCTCCAGATTTGACCTCCGGAGCCTCTTGGAGGAGCAAAATTCATCCGATCCGGTTCAAATTAGGAACGTGGTGTTAGTATATGGTCGCTAACAACCATACCAAAATTGGTCCAATCACACAAAAATTCGTCCATATCGGTTCATAATCATGGTTGCCACTAGAGCCAAAAATAATCTACCAAAATTTTATTTCTATAGAAAATTTTGTCAAAATTTTATTTCTATAGAAAATTTTGTCAAATTTTATTTCTAGAGAAAATTTTGTTAAAATTTTATTCGGTTCATAATAAAATTTTCATCATTGTCAAAATTTTATTTCTATAGAAAATTTTGTCAAAATTTTATTTCTATAGAAAATTTTGTTCAAATTTTATTCGGTTCATAATCATGGTTGCCACTCGAGCCAAAAATAATCTACCAAGATTTTAGTTCTATAGAAAATTTTGTCAAAAGTTTATTTCTATAGAAAATTTTGTTAAAATTTTATTTCTGTAGAAATTTTTGTCAAAATTTTCTTTCTATAGAAAATTTTGTCAAAATTTTTATTTCTTTAGAAAATTTTGTGAAAATTTTATTTCTATAGAAAATTTTGTCAAAATTGTATGTCTACTTTGTCAAACTGAATTATATACGTATTGGATCGATCTTTTTTGATTTAATATATACCACGTATGGACTTACATACAATTTAGAAGATGGTGTTAGGAGGTTTTAAGATACCTTGCCATCGGCAAGCGTTACCGCAACTTAAGTAATTCGATTGTGGATGGCAGTGCTTAGATGAAGTTTCTACGAAATCCATGATGGAGGGTACATAAGCTTCGGCCTGGCCGAACTTACGGCCGTATGTACTTGTTTTTTTATTATCATATTTTTACAATTTGAAAAACTTTTTTGCTGGGACTATTTTCACCATAAAAGAACGCCTTAACACATTCAGCCACAAACGCCATTCAACACGATCCAGTTGAAATATGGTACATGGTGGTAGTATATGGTCTCTAACAACCATGCAAAAATTGGTCCATATCGGTCCATAATTATATATAGCCCCTATATAAACCGATCCCCAGATTTGAACTCCGGAACCTCTTGGACGAGCAAAATTCATCCGATCCGGTTGAAATTTGCAACGTGGTGTTAGTATATGGCCGCTAATAGCCATGCCAAAATTGGTCCATATCGGTCTATAGTTATATATAGCCGATCCCCAATCACACAAGAATTGGTCCATATCGATTCATAATCATGGTTGCCACTCGAGCCAAAAATAATCTATAAAAATTTTATTTCTATAGAAAATTTTGTCAAAATTTTATTTCTATAGAAAATTTTGTCAAAATTTTATTCCTATAGAAAATTTTGTCAAAATTTTATTTCTATAGAAAATTTTGTCAAAATTTTATTTCTATAGAAAATTTTGTCAAAATTTTATTTCTATAGAAAATTTTGTCAAAATTTTATTACTATAGAAAGTTTTGTCAACATTTTATTTCTGTAGAAAATTTTGTTAAAATTTTATTTCTGTAAAAAATTTTGTCAAAATTTTATTTCTATAGAAAATTTTGTCAAAATATTATTTCTATAGAAAATTGTTGTCGTTTTTTTATTTCAGCTTAAAACCATACATTGACTAAACTACAAGAGTAGCTTAACCAACAGAGGAAAAGAATGTTTGTCAAATTTATTTGGGCAAAGCCCTATAGACTGCAAGATGGTTGGATGGACGCACGTTTCGGAATTACCACATTCCTCATCAGCATCCTCTACTTGCAGCAAAACTATCAACCAATTATCAGAATAAATTCAGGCAGTTTATTAAACCCAACAAAAACCACACTTGAACCCTCCGAAAAAAGGTTTTACATTGATAGCCGGCTTATGCCAAATGAATTCGAAACAAACATGTCTCTTTTCCTATGCCACTGTCAAATCATCGATTTGAATTCACATGGCTGGGTTTATTTTGAGCGTGCCTCCTCTTCTTTTTCCATTTTATTTCTGTAGAAAATTTTGTTAAAATTTTATTCCTGTAAAAAATTTTGTCAAAATTTTATTTCTATAGAAAATTTTGTCAAAATTTTATTTCTATAGAAAATTTTATCAAAATTTTATGTCTATAGATAACTAGCGTAACCCGGCCCGCTTCGCTGCGCCTTCCGAAACGTATTTGGAGGAACATTTTGCGTTAACTTAGTCAACTATATCCTTCGTGCTGAAAACAAATTCGAAAAGATTTGAGTTCTTTTAAACAAATCGGACTACTTGATTTTTCGTTTAGAGGTACAAATACGGCAGGAGAGGGTGTACCCTTTCCTCCAAATTTTTTTAATAATGATATGTATTCAAGTAGTTGGACAATCTTCTATATTTCTTGTGAATTTTAAGTGTGGTTTGTCAAAGAAAGGATACCTTTCCTCAACATATCTGAAAATTAAGCACTATATTATCCAATAAATCGGAAAAAGCAAAAGTAGTAAAAAATTTTACCACATTAACATTTGCTAAAATGTTGGAAAATCATGCACCCTCTACGTTGGCTACCAATTTCATGTAAATGTAAGTTCTTTACTAAAAGGAAGTCTGGCAGAAGCCTGTGCAAAAATCATAAAATTATGTACCGAGTTCCCATTTACGGACAACCCTCTACTTTCAATTTAAGAAAAAAAAAAACGGACAAAAGGGAACCCTCTCCCCACCTTCGCACCATTCCGACCTGATATCGGACTATCACGTACCCTATATTAATTTCGCAACTACTCAATGGTCCCTATAAATTCTATCGAAGTAAATCGACAAAGATTATTTCAATTATCCCCTTCCTCAACCAGATATCGAAAAATCATATACTAATTTAAAAATCATGTATAAATTTAATCACCTCCTCCCACGTTCCCTGTAAATTTCAAGTAGATCGGCGATGTTTAAATTTTGCTCTATTGTTTTAAAGGGACGTCACTTTCACCGATACAATATCGACAAACACCGTAGTGAATATCACCCCTAACCTTCCCTGAAAATTCTTAAAACTTTCCTTCAAGTGTGGGGCAAGGAAAGTTGCCTCTTCGTTCATAACCTTCCCCCACTGCTTTTGTAAATTTCAAGAAAACTTAATTTTTTTTTGCAGTTTTAGAGGAGGACCTCCTCCCCGACCAAATGTCAAAAAGCGTATCTTTTGTAAACGCCCCAGAAAATGTCAAGCAAATTATAAGCCTAAAGGGGCGGCCTCTCTTCCGTCCAAATATCACAAAATCAGATATCAACTATTACGGTTGACGGAGGTTACGATCTCTCCCCAGTCCACTGTAAATTTCAAGTAACTCGGTAAAGTTTAATTGTTTCTCTGCATGTACTTAAGAGAAGCGGATGTCTCCCTATGCCCTTTTATTTTTATTAAAAAATCAGGAACCTGATATAAATTTCATAACCCATTTTTTCCGTAAAATTTCAGTCGGGGGAGTTTAGTTTTGATTGAACTTTAAAAAAAAATTCGGGCAAAGGGGAGGTCCCCATCCCCAACCAAATACCGAAAAATAATGTAGCGGATTTTTGTCTAGATGCCAACCCCAACATTCAATGAAAATGTCAAGCAAATCGCATAATTTTGTTCCAAGTTTCAAAAAGTAGGGCAAGGGGGACGTCCCCCTCCCCATCGACATATGAAATCATCAGGTACCCCATATTAATTCCATAACCTCACCACATGTTCTCTGTAAATCTCAGATCATTTAGAGAATTTTAGTTTATTCACTGTTCTTTAAAACTGTCGAACAAAGGGGAGGCCCCCCTCCGCCATCAAATATCGAAATAAAAAGTAGCGGATCTTTGTCTAGATGCCAACCCCAATCTTCAATGAAAATTTCAAGCAAATCGGTCAACTGTGGTCCAATTTTGGTCCAATTTTCAAAAAGTCCGACAAAGGGGAGGTCCCCCTCCGCGACCAGGTGTCAAAAAATGAGGTACTTTTTTTCACCACATGAACGCCCTCTACGATCTCTGAAAGTTTCAAGTAAATCGGTTCAGCCGTTTCGGAGCCTACTCGGAACATACAAACAAACAAACATAGATTGATTTTTATATATAAAGATTTTGTCAAAATTTTATTTCTATAGAAAATTTTGTCAAAATTTTATTTCTATAGAAAATTTTGTCAAACTTAATTATATACGTATTTAATCGGCCTTTTTATACCCTCCATCATAGGATGGGGGTATATTAACTTTGTCATTCCGTTTGTAACACATCGAAATATTGCTCTAAGACCCCATAAAGTATATATATTCTGGGTCGTGGTGTAATTCTGAGTCGATCTAAGCATGTCCGTCCGTCCGTCCGTCCGTCCGTCCGTCTGTTGAAATCACGCTAACTTCCGAACGAAACAAGCTATCGACTTGAAACTTGACACAAGTAGTTGTTATCGATGTAGGTCGGATGGTATTGAAAATGGGCCATATCGGTCCACTTTTACGTATAGCCCCCATATAAAGGGACCCTCAGATTTGGCTTGTGGAGCCTCTAACAGAAGCATATTTCATCCGATCCGGCTGAAATTTGGTACATGGTGTTGGTATATGGTCTCTAATAACCATGCCAAAATTGGTCCACATCGGTCCATAATTATATATAGCCCCCTTATAAACCGATCCCCAGATTTGGCTTGCGGAGCCTAAAAGAGAAGAAAATTTCATCCGATCCGGCTGAAATTTGGTACATGGTGTTGGTATATGGTCTCTAACAACCATGCAAAAATTGGTCCACATCGGTCCATAATTATATATAGCCCCCATATAAACCGATCCCCAGATTTGGCTTGCGGAGCCTAAAAGAGAAGCAAATTTCATCCGATCCGGCTGAAATTTGGTACATGGTGTTGGTATATGGTCTCTAACAACCATGCAAAAATTGGTCCACATCGGTCCATAATTATATATAGCCCCCATATAAACCGATCCCCAGATTTGGCTTGCGGAGCCTCAAAGAGAAGAAAATTTCATCCGATCCGGCTGAAATTTGGTACATGATATTGGTATATGGTCTCTAACAACCATGCAAAAATTGGTCCATATCGGTCCTTAATTATATATAGCCCCCATATAAACCGATCCCCAGATTTGGCTTGTGGAGCCTCTAAGAGAAGCATATTTCATCCGATCCGGCTGAAATTTGGTACATGGTGTTGGTATATGGTCTCTAACAATCATGCAAAAATTGGTCCACATCGGTCCATAATTATATATAACCCCCATATAAACCGATCTCATATTTGGCTTGCGGAGCCTCAAAGAGAAGCAAATTTCATCCGATCCGGCTGAAATTTGGTACATGATGTTGGTATATGGTCTCTAACAACCACGCAAAAATTGGTCCACATCGCTTCATAATTATATATAGCCCCCATATAAACCGATCCCCAGATTTGGCTTGCGAAGTCTCCAAGAGAAGCAAATTTCATCCAAGCCGGTTGTAATTTGGAACATGGTGTTAGTATATGATCTTTAACAACCGTGCCATAATTGGTCCATATCGGTCCATAATTATATATAGCCCCCATATAAAACGTTCTCCAGATTTGACCTCCGGAGCCTCTTGGAGGAGCAAAATTCATCCGATCCGGTTCAAATTAGGAACGTGGTGTTAGTATATGGTCGCTAACAACCATACCAAAATTGGTCCAATCACACAAAAATTGGTCCATATCGGTTCATAATCATGGTTGCCACTAGAGCCAAAAATAATCTACCAAAATTTTATTTCTATAGAAAATTTTGTCAAAATGTTATTTGTATAGAAAATTTTGTCAAAATTTTATTTCTAGAGAAAATTTTGTTAAAATTTTATTCGATTCATAATAAAATTTTCATCATTTTCAAAATTTTATTTCTATAGAAAATTTTGTCAAAATTTTATTTCTATAGAAATTTGTTTTCAAATTTTATTCGGTTCATAATCATGGTTGCCAGTCGAGCCACAAATAATCTACCAAGATTTTATTTCTATAGAAAATTTTGTCAAAAGTTTATTTCTATAGAAAATTTTGTTAAAATTTTATTTCTGTAGAAATTTTCTTTCTATAGAATATTTTGTCAAAATTTTTATTTCTATAGAAAATTTTGTGAAAATTTTATTTCTATAGAAAATTTTGTTAAAATTTTATTTCTGTAGAAAATTTTGTCAAAATTTTATGTCTACTTTGTCAAACTGAATTATATACGTATTGGATCGATCTTTTTTGATTTAATATATACCACGTATGGACTTACATACAATTTAGAAGATGGTATTAGGAGGTTTTAAGATACCTTGCCATCGGCAAGCGTTACCGCAACTTAAGTAATTCGATTGTGGATGGCAGTGTTTAGAAGAAGTTTCTACGCAATCCATGATGGAGGGTACATAAGCTTCGGCCTGGCCGAACTTACGGCCGTATATACTTGTTTAGTTTAATAAAGGGTGGTTAAATTGTAAGGGCCGATGTTGAATGTGAACCACACCTAAGCGCCAAGTTTTTTTTCCGAATTTTATTTGACATTTCTCTATTTCAGACTTATTCAATTTGGAGAGATACAAAATCCAACAACGTGTTAAATGGTTCCAAGAAATGGCAGCAGTGGATGATCAATTTTCGAAGAAAATCATCTTCAGTGATGAGGCATATTTTCACCTCAGTGGATTCGTCAATAAACAGAATTGCCGCATTTGGGCGAATGAGAATCCAAGAGTGATTGTCGAAAAACCAATGCACCCACAAAGAGTGTCTGTTTGGTACGGTTTATGGGTTGGCGGCCTCATGGGCCGTATTTTTTCCAAAATGAGGCCGGTCAGACAGTTACTGCGAAGGGTGTTCGCTATCGTGAGATGATAACGAACTTTTTATGGCCCGAATTGGAAGATATGGATGTGGACGATATGTGGTTTCAGCAGGACGGTGCCACTTGCCACACAGCTAACGAAACAATGGCACTTTTGCGCAACAAATTCAATGGCCGTGTTATCTCACGAAATGGCGATGTCAATTGGCCGCCAATATCATGTGATTTGACACCGTTGGACTTTTTTCTTTGGGGTTAGTTGAAAGAAAAAGTGTACGTCGATAAGCTAGCAACAATTCAAGAGCTAAAGGATGAGATAATTCGGCACATTTACGGCATAGAACCTCCATTATGCCTCAGCGTCATCGAAAATTTGGACCATCGGATGAAGGTGTGCCACCGAGGTCGCGGCGCCCGATATTTTGTTCCATTCATAATTGAGTAATACCAATATATCATAATAAAACAAGTAAGGAAAGTCTAAAGTCGGGCGGGGCCGACTATATTATACCCTGCACCACTTTGTAGATCAAAGTTTTCGATACCATATCACATCCGTTAAATGTGTTGGGGGCTATATATAAAGGTTTGTCCCAAATACACACATTTAAATATCACTCGATCTGAACAGAATTTGATAGACTTCTACAAAATCTATAGACTCAAAATTTAAGCCGGCTAATGCACTAAGGTGGAACACAATGTTAGTAAAAAACCAGTAAGGAAAGTCTAAAGTCGGACGGGGCCGACTATATTATACCCTGCACCACTTTGTAGATCTAAATTTTCGATACCATATCACATCCGCCAAATGTGTTTGGAGCTATATATAAAGGTTTGTCCCAAATACATACATTTAAATATCACTCGATCTGGAAGAATTTGATAGACTTCTACAAAATCTATAGACTCAAAATTTAAGTCGGCTAATGCACTAGGGTGGAACACAATGTTAGTAAAAAAATATGGGAAACATTTAAATCTGAAGCAATTTTAAGGAAACTTTGCAAAAGTTTATTTATGATTTATCGCTCGATATATATGTATTAGAAGTTTAGGAAAATTAGAGTCATTTTTACAACTTTGCGACTAAGCAGTGGCGATTTTACAAGGAAATTGTTGGTATTTTGACCATTTTTGTCGAAATCAGAAAAACATATATATGGGAGCTATATCTAAATCTGAACCGATTTCAACCAAATTTGGCACGCATAGCAACAATGCTAATTCTACTCTCTGTGCAAAATTTCAACTAAATCGGAGTTAAAAATTGGCCTCTGTGGTCATATGAGTGTAAATCGGGCGAAAGCTATATATGGGAGATATATCTAAATCTGAACCGATTTCAACCAAATTTGGCACGCATAGCTACAATGCTAATTCTACTCCCTGTGCAAAATTTCAACTAAATCGGAGCAAAAAATTGGCCTCTGTGGTCATATGAGTGTAAATCGGGCGAAAGCTATATATGGGAGATATATCCAAATCTGAACCGATTTCAACCAAATTTGGCACGCATAGTTTCAATGCTAATTCTACTCTCTGTGCAAAATTTCAACTAAATCGGAGTTAAAAATTGGCCTCTGTGGTCATATGAGTGTAAATCGGGCGAAAGCTATATATGGGAGATATATCCAAATCTGAACCGATTTCAACCAAATTTGGCACGCATAGTTACAATGCTAATTCTACTCCCTGTGCAAAATTCCAACCAAATCGGTGTTAAAAATTGGCCTCTTTGGGCAAATGAGTGTAAATCGGGCGAAAGCTATATATGAGAGCTATATCTAAATCTGAACCGATTTGGCTGGTATTTTGCAAGTTTTTCGAGACCCATAAAATATTCGGATGTACGGAATTTGAGGAAGATCGGTTGATATACACGCCAATTATGACCAGATCGGCGAAAAATATATATGGAAGCTATATCTAAATCTGAACCGATTTTTTCCAAAATCAATAGGGATCGTCTTTGAGCCGAAACAGGACCCTATACCAAATTTTAGGACAATCGGACTAAAACTGCGAGCTGTACTTTGCACACAAAAATACATCAACAGACAGACAGACAGACAGACAGACAGACGGACAGACAGACGGACAGACAGACGGACAGACAGACGGACAGACAGACGGACAGACAGACAGACGGACATCGGTAAATCGACTCAGAATTAAATTCTAAGCCGATCCGTATACTAAAAGGTTGGTCTATGATTACTCCTTCTTGGCGTTACATACAAATGCACAAACTTATTATACCCTGTACCACAGTAGTGGTGAAGGGTATAAATATGGGAAACATTTAAATCTGAAGCAATTTTAAGGAAACTTTGCAAAAGTTTATTTATGATTTATCGCTCGATATATATGTATTAGAAGTTTAGGAAAATTAGAGTCATTTTTACAACTTTGCGACTAAGCAGTGGCGATTTTACAAGGAAATTGTTGGTATTTTGACCATTTTTGTCGAAATCAGAAAAACATATATATGGGAGCTATATCTAAATCTGAACCGATTTCAACCAAATTTGGCACGCATAGCAACAATGCTAATTCTACTCTCTGTGCAAAATTTCAACTAAATCGGAGTTAAAAATTGGCCTCTGTGGTCATATGAGTGTAAATCGGGCGAAAGCTATATATGGGAGATATATCTAAATCTGAACCGATTTCAACCAAATTTGGCACGCATAGCTACAATGCTAATTCTACTCCCTGTGCAAAATTTCAACTAAATCGGAGCAAAAAATTGGCCTCTGTGGTCATATGAGTGTAAATCGGGCGAAAGCTATATATGGGAGATATATCCAAATCTGAACCGATTTCAACCAAATTTGGCACGCATAGTTTCAATGCTAATTCTACTCTCTGTGCAAAATTTCAACTAAATCGGAGTTAAAAATTGGCCTCTGTGGTCATATGAGTGTAAATCGGGCGAAAGCTATATATGGGAGATATATCCAAATCTGAACCGATTTCAACCAAATTTGGCACGCATAGTTACAATGCTAATTCTACTCCCTGTGCAAAATTCCAACCAAATCGGTGTTAAAAATTGGCCTCTTTGGGCAAATGAGTGTAAATCGGGCGAAAGCTATATATGAGAGCTATATCTAAATCTGAACCGATTTGGCTGGTATTTTGCAAGTTTTTCGAGACCCATAAAATATTCGGATGTACGGAATTTGAGGAAGATCGGTTGATATACACGCCAATTATGACCAGATCGGCGAAAAATATATATGGAAGCTATATCTAAATCTGAACCGATTTTTTCCAAAATCAATAGGGATCGTCTTTGAGCCGAAACAGGACCCTATACCAAATTTTAGGACAATCGGACTAAAACTGCGAGCTGTACTTTGCACACAAAAATACATCAACAGACAGACAGACAGACAGACAGACAGACGGACAGACAGACGGACAGACAGACGGACAGACAGACGGACAGACAGACAGACGGACATCGGTAAATCGACTCAGAATTAAATTCTAAGCCGATCCGTATACTAAAAGGTTGGTCTATGATTACTCCTTCTTGGCGTTACATACAAATGCACAAACTTATTATACCCTGTACCACAGTAGTGGTGAAGGGTATAAATATGGGAAACATTTAAATCTGAAGCAATTTTAAGGAAACTTTCCAAAAGTTTATTTATGATTTATCGTTCGATATATATATGTATTAGAAGTTTAGGAAAATTAGAGCCATTCGTACAACTTTTCGACTAAGCAGTGGCGATTTTACAAGGAAAATGTTGGTATTTTGACCATTTTTGTCGAAATCAGAAAAACATATATATGGGAGCTATATCTAAATCTGAACCGATTTCAACCAAATTTGGTATGCACAGCAACAATGCTAATTCTACTCCCTGTGCAAAATTTCAACTAAATCGGAGCAAAAAATTGGCCTCTGTAGTCATATGAGTGTAAATCGGGCGAAAGCTATATATTGGAGCTATATCTAAATCTGAACCGATTTCAACCAAATTTGGCACGCATAGCTACAATGCTAATTCTACTCCCTGTGTAAAATTTCAACTAAATCGGAGTTAAAAATTGGCCTCTGGGGTCATATGAGTGTAAATCGGGCGAAAGCTATATATTGCAGCTATATCTAAATCTGAACCGATTTCAACCAAATTTGGCACGCATTGCTACAATGCTAATTCTACTCCCTGTGCAAAATTTCAACTACATCGGAGCAAAAAATTGGCCTCTGTGGTCATATGAGTGTAAATCGGGCGAAAGCTATATATTGGAGCTATATCTAAATCTGAACCGATTTCAACCAAATTTGGCACGCATAGCTACAATGCTAATTCTACTCCCTGTGCAAAATTTCAACTAAATCGGAGCAAAAACTTAGCCTCTGTGGTCATATGAGTGTAAATCGGGCGAAAGCTATATATGGGAGCTATGTCTAAATCTGAACCGATTTCAACCAAATTTAACACGCATAGCTACAATGCTAATTCTACTCCCTGTGCAAAATTTCAATTAAATCGGAGTAAAAAATTGGCCTCTGTGGTCATATGAGTGTAAATCGGGCGAAAGCTATATATGGGAGCTATATCTAAATCTGAACCGATTTCAACCAAATTTAACACGCATAGCTACAATGCTAATTCTACTCCCTGTGCAAAATTTCAATTAAATCGGAGTAAAAGATTGGCCTCTGTGGTCATATGAGTGTAAATCGGGCGAAAGCTATATATGGGAGCTATATCTAAATCTGAACCGATTTCAACCAAATTTGACGCGCATAGCTACAATGCTAATTCTACTCCCTGTGCAAAATTTCAATTAAATCGGAGTAAAAGATTGGCCTCTGTGGTCATATGAGTGTAAATCGGGCGAAAGCTATATATGGGAGCTATATCTAAATCTGAACCGATTTGGATGATATTTTGCAAGTTTTTCGAGACTGATAAAATATTCGGATGTACGGAATTTGAGGAAGATCGGTTGATATACACGCCAATTATGACCAGATCGGTGAAAAATATATATGGCAGCTTATTATACCCTGTACCACAGTAGTGGTGAAGGGTATAATAAAATTACAATAATTTCCTAAATAGTTTGTGTTTTATTCAAAATCAACATCGGCCCTTGAAATTTTAACCACCCTTTATATACCACGTATGGACTACCTTGCAATTTAGAAGACGGTGTTAGGAAGATTTAAGATACCTTGCAATCGACAAGTGTTACCGCAACCCAAGTAATTCGATTGTGGATGACAGTTTTGAGTAGAAGTTTCTACGAAATCCATGGTGGAGGGTACATAAGCTTCGGACTGGCCGAACTTACGGCCGTATATACTTGTTGTTTTGTAAAATTTGTTTAAATTTAACAAAAAATATTGTAGGGAAAATTGTTTGTGAATGTATGGGAAAGTAAGGAACTTTTTTTGTCCTTGTAGGGTAAACCGAACATTTTCCCTGGCAACATTAACTATGAGTTATAGTCAGATTGAGACAAAGCACCCATAAACATGTACCCCTTAATTTTCTTAAATATGCAACTGCGGTTTCTCTCCCATCAATGTTACCCCACAAATGCTTATGATTACTAATTCAGTAAGGGTGGTTTAGGGTATGATATAGTCGGCCCCGCCCGACTTTCGACTTTACTTATTTGTTTATAAAGTATTTTCTTACAGAGAAATTAAACTCAAATTATGATCCCTAAATTTATTTATTTGATTATAAAAAAGTTTTTAGCGCAAAAAAGACCTTCCTTTGTTTAAATTTTCGTTCTTCAGAAAACAAAACTCTTCCTTCAGTGTACTTAGAAATAAAAATGCACTTTCGTGTTTCAATTAAATTTTAAATTGGTTTCCATTTATTTAAAGTGTTTTTGATTCACAATTCCTTTTTGTTTTCGGTAATTCGTATTAGATGTTGATATTTGATAAGAGAATGTTTTGTAGCATTTTGTATCGGGTTTGCTGATATGATTGATTATAAATATATATGTGCCGATTTAGCAAATAACATTTATCAAAGGGCAAAAAAAAGTATTAAAATAATCGCAATTATTTAATCTCTATAGATTGATAATAATAAACATTTTTGACAAACTACACAACAACAAGATTTTTTCATGGTACAATTCGACTAAACAAAATTTTTGGAGTTTTTCTTAACCACCATTCATTAGTGATATCTTGTTTTTTTTTTTTTTTTAAGTTCTAATTTAATTTTTCAGTATTAATATGTTGGGTTGCTTTTGCTTTGATTTGATATGATTAAAAAGTTACAATTTGTTTTTTTTTTTCTTTTGAAAATGTTTTGTTTAATATCTTCTTTATCCTGCTCTGGAGATTAGATTAGGTTTAACAATACAATTAGTATTAAAAATAGAAGTTTTCCGATTATTTCGCTTTCTTTGAGTGTATTTCGAGTTGTTTTAAGAAAAACACAGAACTTACAATAAAATAAAATAAAATATTTAAGTAGACTAATTTTTTTTACACACATTTATCTGTAATAGTTCAATATTGTAGATTTTTTGTTGCTTTTTTTGAAAATTGCTTTTTTTTTAAATAAAATTTTAGTTTTTCAATTTTTGTATGAATTCTTTTCATTCTGGTCCTTTTTGAAAATTTCTTCATTTTTCCTCATTTCTCTATTTTACATCATTGCATCAAAATATTGATGTGAATTTCTTCCCTTCGCTGCAGTTTAAGGTTGCGATGCCATTCGTATACGTGCTGTGGCCCTTGATTTGGTGTGAATTTCTGCTGTTCTCAGAGTTATACCGAAAATATCCTCATGATAACGACTTTCATCCTGGAAGAGAGAAAAGGATTTTTTTTAATTATTAGAATTACAAATTATAATAAATTTATGGTTAACAAATACGGAAAGTCCAAATTCGAGCGGGGTCGACTATCACCCTGCACCACTTTGTAAACTCAAAAAAAAAAAAAAAAGTTTACTTGAATTCAAAGATTTTGATGTAGGCTCTATAAATTTAAAATTAGAATACAGATCTCATTTATCGAATTATAGTTCACTTTTGGCGATATATCAACGAAGGTAATCATGTACAAATAAATGTCATTTTAAAAATCAAAATTCTATATAAAGGGTGATTCTTTTGAGGTTAGGATTTTCATGCATTAGTATTTGACAGATCACGTGGGATATCAGACATGGTGTCAAAGAGAAAGATGCTCAGTATGCTTTGACATTTCATCATGAATAGACTTACGATCTGCCACAACGTCGAATTTTCAGTGAATGGGCTCTAGAAAAGTTGGCAGAAAATCCGCTTTTTTATCGACAAATTTTGTTCAGCGATGAGGCTCATTTCTGGTTGAATGGCTACGTAAATAAGCAAAATTGCCGCATTTGGAGTGAAGAGCAACCAGAAGCCGTTCAAGAACTGCCCATGCATCCCGAAAAATGCACTGTTTGGTGTGGTTTGTACGCTGGTGGAATCATTGGACCGTATTTTTTCAAAGATGCTGTTGGACGCAACGTTACGGTGAATGGCGATCGCTATCGTTCGATGCTAACAAACTTTTTGTTGCCAAAAATGGAAGAACTGAACTTGGTTGACATGTGGTTTCAACAAGATGGCGCTACATGCCACACAGCTCGCGATTCTATGGCCATTTTGAGGGAAAACTTCGGAGAACAATTCATCTCAAGAAATGGACCGGTAAGTTGGCCACCAAGATCATGCGATTTGACGCCTTTAGACTATTTTTTGTGGGGCTACGTCAAGTCTAAAGTCTACAGAAATAAGCCAGCAACTATTCCAGCTTTGGAAGACAACATTTCCGAAGAAATTCGGGCTATTCCGGCCGAAATGCTCGAAAAAGTTGCCCAAAATTGGACTTTCCGAATGGACCACCTAAGACGCAGCCGCGGTCAACATTTAAATGAAATTATCTTCAAAAAGTAAATGTCATGGACCAATCTAACGTTTCAAATAAAGAACCGATGAGATTTTGCAAATTTTATGCGTTTTTAAAAAAAAAAAAGTTATCAAGCTCTTAACAAATCACCCTTTATATAAAATTCAATCTATGTTTGTTTATTTGTTTGTTTGTATGTTCCGAGTTGGCTCCGAAACGGCTGAACCGATTAACTTGAAACTTTCAGAGATCGTAGGGGGCGTTCATGTGGTGAAAATAGAGTACCTCAATTTTTGACACCTGGTCGTGGAGAGGGACCTCCCCTTTATCGGACTTTTTGAAAATTGGACCAAAGTTGACCGATTTGCTTGAAATTTTTATTGAAGGTTGGGGTTGGCATTTAGACAAAGATCCGCTACTTTATATTTCGATATTTGTTCGGGGAGGGGGACCACCCCTTTGCCCGACTTTTTTTAAGGACAGTGAAAACAAAACTAAACTCCTCCGACTGAAATTTTACGGAAAAATGAGTGAGTTTATGAAATTTATATCAGGTTCCTGATTTTTGAATAAAAATAAAAGTGCATGGGGAGACATCCTCTTCTCTTAAGTACGTTCAGAGAAACAATTAAATTTTACCGATTTACTTGATATTTACAGAGGACTGGGGAGAGGTTACGATGTTAATAGTTGATACCTGATTTTGTAATATTTGGACGGAAGAGAGGCCGCCCCTATAGGCTTATAATTTGCTTGACATTTTCTGGGACCTTTACAAAAGATACGCTACATCACTTTTCGATATTTAGTCGGGGAGGAGGTCCTCCTCTAAAACTGCAAAAAAACAAAAATTCTTAAGTTTTCTTGAAATTTACAAAAGCAGTGGGGGGAGTTTATGAACGAAGAGGCAATCTTCCTTGCCCCACACTTGAAGGAAAGTTTCAAGAATTTTCAGGGAAGGTTAGGGGTGGTATTCACTACGGTGTTTGTCAATATTGTATCGGGGAAAGTGACGTCCCTTTAAAACATCTCCGATCTACTTGAAATTTACAGGGAACATGGGAGGAGGAGATTAAATTTATACATGATTTTTAAATTAGTATATGATATTTCGATATCTGGTTGGGGAAGGGGAAAATTTAAATAAACTTTGTCGATGTACTTCGATAGAATTTATAGGGACCATTGAGTAGTTGTGAAATTAATATAGGGTACGTGATAGTCCGATATCAGGTCGGAGTGGAGCGAAGGTGGGGAGAGGGTTCCCTTTTGTCCGTTTTTATACCCTCCACCGTAGGATGGGGGGTATATTAACTTTGTCATTCCGTTTGTAACACATCGAAATATTGCTCTAAGACCCCTTAAAGTATATATATTCTGGCTCGTGGTGAAATTCTGAGTCGATCTGAGCATGTCCGTCCGTCCGTCCGTCTGTTGCTATCGACTTGAAACTTGGCACAAGTAGTTGTTATTGATGTAGGTCGGATGGTATTGCAAATGGGCCATATCGGTCCACTTTTACGTATAGCCCCCCAAATTTGGCTTGCAGACCCTCTAAGAGAAACAAATTTCATCCCATCCGGCTGAAATATGGTACATGATGTTAGTATATGGTCTTTAACAACCATGCAAAAATTGGTCCACATCGGTCCATAATTATATATAGCCCCCATATAAACCGATCCCACGATTTGGCTTGCGGAGCTTCTAAGAGAAGCAAATTTCATCCGATGCGGCTGAAATTTGGTACATGGTGTTAGTATATGGTCTATAACAACTATGCAAAAATTGGTCCACATCGGTCCATAATTATATATAGCCCCCATATAAACCGATCCCCCGATTTGGCTTTCGGAGCCACTAAGAGAAGCAAATTTCATCCGATCCGACTGAAATTTGGTACATGGTGTTAGTATATGGTCTATAACAACTATGCAATAATTGGTCTACATCGGTCAATAATTATACATAGCCCCCATACATACCGATCCCCCGATTTGGCTTGTGGAGCCTCTAAGAGAAGCAAATTTCATCCGATGCGGCTGAAATTTGGTACATAGTGTTAGTATATGGTCTCTAACAACCATGCAAAAATTGGTCCACATCGGTCCATAATTGTATATAGCTCCCACATAAACCGATCCCCCGATTTGGCTTGCGGTACCTCTAAGAGAAGCAAATTTCATCCTATCCGGCAGAAATTTGGTACATGGTGTTAGTATATGGTCCCTAATGACCATGCAAAAATTGGTCCACATCGGTGCATAATTATATATAGCTTCATATAAACCGATCGCCAGATTTGACCTCCGGAGCTTCTTGGAAGACCAAAATTCATCCGATTCAGTTGATATTTGGTACGTGGTGTTAATATGTGGCCTCAAACACCCATGCAAAAATTGGTCGAAATCGGTCCGTAATTATGTATAGCCCCCATATAAACCGATCCCCATATTTGAACTCCGGAGCCCCTTGGAAGAGCAAAATTCATCGGATTCGGTTGAAATTTAGTACGTGATGTTAGTATATGGTATCCAACGGTTGTTGGATGAATGAATTGGTTCATGCAATAATTATATATAGCCCCCATATAAACCGATCCCCAGATGTGACCTCCGGTGCCTTGTGGAGAAGCAAAATTCATCCGATCTGGTTGAAATTTGGTACGTGGTGGTAGTATATGATATTTAACAACCATGCCAAAAGTGGTCCACTTCAGTCCATAATCACATATAGCCCCCATATAAACCGATCCCTAGATTTGGTTTTGGAGCCTCTTGGAGGAGTAAATTTCCTCCGAGTCAGTTGAAATTTGGTACATTGTGCTAGTATATGGCCGTTAACAACTATGCATAACTAGGTCCATATCGGTCTATAGTTATATATATAGCCCTCAGATAAATCGATCCCCAATCACACAAAAATTGGTCCATATCAAGTTCATAATTGTATATAGCCCTCATATAAGCAACCCCCATATTTCAATTCTGGGTCCCTATGTACCGTGCAAAAGTCCATATCGATTCGTAATTATTTGTAGATTTACCTACACATACCTTTTTTGTCTAATATATACCACGTGTGGACTAACTCACAATTTAGAAAACGATGTTAAGAAGTTACCACAACTCAAGTATTTCGATTGTGTATAACAGTTTTTCGAGAAGTTTCTGGGCAATCCACGGTGGAGGGTACATAAGATTCGGCCTGGCCGAACTTATGGCCGTTTATACTTGTTTTTTCTTAAATTGAAAGTAGAGTGTTGTCCGTATATGGGATCTCGGTACATAATTTTATGATTTTTGCACAGACTTCTACCAGACTTCTTTTTAGCAAAGAACTTAAATTTACATGAAATTGGCAGCCAACGTAGGGGGTGCCTCATTTTCCAACATTTTAACATATGTTAATGTGGTAAAATTGTTTACTTATTTTGCTTTTTCCGATTTATTGGATGGGAAACAGAAATTCTTCTCATTTATCAAATGTTCATTCTATTATAATATAGTGCTAAATTATCAGATATGTTGAGGAGAAGGATACCTTTCCTTGACAAACCACACTTAAAATTCACAAGAAATATAGAAGATTGTCCAACTACTTGAATACAGAACATTATTTAAAAAATTTGGAGAAAAGGGTACACTCTCTCCCCGACATTTTTTAAGACGAACCGTTTTACATATGCATATCCGCCGTATTTGTACCTATAAACGAAAAAGCAAGTAGTCCCATTTGTTTGAAAGACTTCAAATCTTTTCGAACTTGTTTTCAGCACGAAGAATATGGTTGACTAAGTTAACGCAAAATGTTCCTACAAATACGCTTCGAAGGGCGCAGCGAAGCGGGCCGGGTTACGCTAGTTATAACACATACTTTAAAATAAAAACAAATGTTTTCTTAATTAAAAAAAAAAAAAAAAACAAAAAAAAAACAAGCATATACGGCCGTAAGTTCGGCCAGGCCGTATCTTATGTGCCCTCCACTATGGAGTGCGTAACTTACGTAACTTCTACTAAAGACGGTCATCCACAATTAAATTACTTTGATTGCGGCCGATGGCAAGGCATCTCAAAACTTCTTAACATCATCATCTAAATTGTAAGTTAGTCCATGCGGGATATATAGTACACAATAGAAAGGTCGATTAAATACGTATATATTCAGTTCTTGGCCGGTATATGTATATAGGGAAGAAATAATTACGAACCGATGTGAACTTTTGTGCGGTAATTATAGAGCCAGAATTGAAATATGGGGGTCGCTTTATACGGGGGCTATATACAATTATGAAATTTGGCAAAGCCGTCTTGAACACGAGTCTACCAAAAATGGGAGATTTTGTACTGTTTGGTAGATTGGTAGAATTCTTGATGTTTTGGAAAATTTTGCAAAATATTCCTCTCCATCTATGAAATGCTTCATAAATTTTCTATAGAAATAACATTTTGTGAAAAACTTCTACAGAAATAAAATTCTGACAACATTTTATATAGAAATAAAATTTTTACAAAATTTTCTATAGAAATAAATTTTTGACAAAATTTTCTATAGAAATAAATTTTTGACAAAATTTTGTATAGAAATTATATTTTGACAAAATTTTCTATAGAAATAAAATTTTGACAAAATTTTCTATGGCAATAAAATTTTGGTAGATTATTTTTGGCTCGAGTGGCAGTCGTGATTTTTCTGTGATTGGGGATAGGTTTATTTGGGGGCTATAACATATATAATATAGATCGATATGGACCAATTTTGGCACGGTTGTTATCGGCCATACACCAGCGAAATGTACCAAATTTCAACCGGATCGTATGAATTCCGATATGGACCAATTTTTGCATGGTTGTTAGAGACCCTATACTAATATCACGTACTATGTTCTAACCGGATTGGATGAATTTTGCTCCACCAAGAGGCTCCGGAGGTCAAATATGGGAATCGGTTTATATAAGGGCTATATATAATTATGGACCGATACGGACCAATTCTGGCATGGTTGTTAGAGACCATATACCAACACCCTGTACCAAATTTTAATCGGATCGGATTTTTGCATGGTTGTTATAGATACACAGAACATAAAATTTCAACTGAATCGGATGAAATTTTCTCCTCCAATAGGCTTCAAAAGTAAATCTGCGAATCAGTTTATATGGGGGCAATATATAATGTGGACCAATTTTTGTGGACCGATGTGGACCAATTTTTGCATGGTTTTTAAAGCCCATATACCAACACCATGTACCAAATTTCAGCCGGATCGGATGATATTTGCTTCTCTTAGAGGATCCGCAAGCCAAATCTGGGGATCGGTTTATATGGGGGCTATATATAATTATAGACCGATGTGGACCAATTTTTGCATGGTTGTTAGAGACCATATACCAACACCATGTACCAAATTTGCTTCTCTTAGAGGATCCGCAAGCCAAATCTGGGGATCGGTTTATATGGGAGCTATATAGAATTATGAACCGATATGGACCCATTTTTGCATGTACCAAATTTCAGCCAGATCGGATGAAATATGCTTCTCTTAGAGGCTCAGAAAGCCAAATCTGGGGGTCCGTTTATATGCAATACCATCCGACCTACATTAATAACAACTTCTTGTGCCAAAATTCAAGTCGATAGCTTGTTTCGTTCGGAGGTTAGCGTGATTTCAACAGTCGGACGGACGGACATGCTCAGATCGACTCAGAATTTCACCATGACCCAAAATATATATAAAATTTATGGGATCTTAGAGCAATATTTGGATGTATTAACTTATGTGTACGGTCATTGAACTTTATACCCACGCTTAGTTCATAAAATTTTTGAGACATACTAAGCAAAAGGAAAAATTCATTGAGCTGTGCACTCAAAAAAAAGTTTACTTGGATCCAAAGATTTTGACATACCTTTAAGGATTTTGGTATTGATTTCGAGCCAAAGACGCGGGTTCTTTAAAGTAAGGACATTTTTTTGCGACCTAGCTGGCTTTAAATCTAGGATCTATAAAATTAAAATTAGGATACAGATCTCATTTATCAAATGTTCATTCTATTTTTTTCCGGTATATTAAGAAGGCTATTCACCTAAAACAAATGCCCGTTTAAAAATCCAGATTATGACAGATACTTCGAAGGAAAAAATATTTTCTTAATTCCAAAAAAAAAACTTTAAACCAATGATGCTAAATCCTCAAAATAAGTCTTAGCCTATATTTGAAGTGTTTTTTTATCTTAAATCTAAAGATTCAATATTTCAGTTAATTTAAGGATGTTTTAATTTAAGGATGTTTTCTTTAAATCAAAAATGTGTTTCTTTACTTTAAGGAAAATTTGCTTTAGTTCAAAGACATGCAACTTTAACGATGGGACGCATATTTTCAAAATGTGTGTCCTATATTTAATGAAAAAAATTTTTGAAGCAAAGTTTATAAACTTTCTTTTAATTAAAATTTCATTATTTTAAAGAAATTTGTTCTTAAAGTGTGTAAATTGCGAATCCTAAAATTGAGGTTGCGTAATCTTTAATATCACGTAAATATTTTTTCAAAGTGGAAATTTTAAAAAAAAAAATAAAATTTAACTTCAAACAAATAATTTTTTTTCCAACAAAAATAAGTTAAATTTAGCGAAAATGTCACCCTAACAAATTCCCTTATTTTAGCAGCATCCTTGGCTCAGAATCCATACCATAACCCTTAAGACATGGTTAAAATCTTTGGACCCAAGTAAACTTTTTTCGAGTGTATTTTTGCTTTAATCTTTTTAAGTTAAAACAAGTATATACGGCCGTAAGTTCGGCCAGGCCGAAGCTTATGTACCCTCCACCATGGATTGCGTAGAAACTTCTACTGAAGCCTATGGCAAAGTATCTTAAAACGTCCTAACACCGTAATATATACCACATAGTCCATACGTGGTATATATTAAACTAAAAAAGGCCGATTAAATACGTATATAATTAAGTTTAAAGTTTCTATAGAAATAAAATTTTGACAAAATTTTCTATAGAAGTAAAATTTTGACAAAATTTTCTATAGAAGTAAAATTTTGACAAAATTTTCTATAGAAATAAAATTTTGACAAAATTTTCTATAGAAATAAATTTTTGTCAAAATTTTCTATAGAAGTAAAATTTTGACAAAATTTTCTATAGAAATAAAATTTTGACAAAATTTTCGATAGAAATAAAATGTTGACAAAATTTTCGATAGAAATAACATTTTGACAATGTTTTCTATAAAAATAAAATTTTGGTAGATTATTTTTGGCTCGAGTGTCAACCATGATTATGAACCGCTATGGACACATTTTTGTGTGATTGGGGATCGGCTATACATAACTATAGACTGATATGGACCAATTATGGCATGGTTATTAGCGGCCTTATACTAACACCACGTTGCAAATTTCAACCGGATCGGATGAATTTTGTTCCTCCAAGAGGCTCCAGAGATCAAATCTGGGGAACGGTTTATATGGGGGCTATATATAATTATGGACCGATGTGGACCAATTCTTGCGTGTTTGTTAGAGACCACATTCTAACACCATGTTCCAAATTTCAACGGGATCGGATGAATTTTGCTCCTCCAAGAGGCTCCGGAGGACAAATCTGGGGATCGATTTATATGGGGGCTATATATAATTATGGACCGATATGGACCAATTCTTGCATGGTCGTTAGAGACCATATACTAACACCACGTACCAAATTTCAACCGGATCGGATGAATTTTGCTCCTCTAAGAGGCTCTGGAGGTCAAATCTGGGGATCGGCTTATATGGGGGCTATATATAATTATGGGTCGATGTGGACTTTTGCATGGTCATTAGAGAACATACACCAACACCATGCACCAAATTTCAGCCGGATAGGATGAAATTTCCTTCTCTTAGAGGCTCCGCAAGCCAAATCGGGGGATCGGATTATATGGGGGCTATATATAATTATGGACCGATGTGTACCAATTTTTGCATGGTTGTTAGAGACCATATACTAACACTATGTACCAAATTGCAGCCGCATCGGATGCAATTTGCTTCTCTTAGAGCAATCGCAAGCCAAATTTGGGGATCCGTTTATATGGGGGCTATACGTAAAAGTGGACCGATATGGCGCATTTGCAATACCATCCGACCTACATCAATAACAACTAATTGTGCCAAGTTTCAAGTCGAGAGCTTGTTTCGTTCGGAAGTTAGCGTGATTTCAACAGACGGACGGACGGACGGACATGCTCAGATCGACTCAGAATTTCACCATGACCCAGAATATATATACTTTATGGGGTCTTAGAGCAATATTTCGATGCGTTACAAACGGAATGACAAAGTTAATGTACCCCCATCCTATGGTGGAGGGTATAAAAATAAATTTAACTTCAACAAATAAGTTAAGTTTTTCCAACAAAAATAAATTAAATTTAGCGAAAATTTCACCCTAACAAATTTCCTTATTTTAGCAGCATCCTTGGCTCAGAATCCATACCAAAATACTTAAGGCAAGGTTAAAATCTTTGGACCCAAGTAAACTTTTTTTGAGTGTATTTTTGTTTTAATATTTTTAAGTTAACAAAAAAAAACAATTATTTTTACTTGGAAATAAATGAGATCTGTATATTATTTTATAAAGACTAGAACTAAAGATAAAGATAACTTTCTAAAAAATTTCTTTCCGCACCTTTGACCAAAATCCTTAAGGGAAGGTCAACATCTTTGGATCCAAGTAAACTTTTTTTGTGAGAAGTAAAAAGTATGAATATCCTTATCTACCAACATCTAAATTTATTTTTGAATATCATATTGTCTTAACGAAATTTGATGAAATTTCCTATATATAAGAAATATATATATATATTTCCTATATATAATTATTTTAAAAATTTCGGTTAATAAATGTGAGTAATAAAGCCAGCTGACTTTCGCCCTTACTAGATGTGTTTAATAGACGACAGAAGATGTCATTCATTTTGTTCCCCAATAATTCCTATCCCAAAGAAGTTCCAATGGTACTGTTAACTTTAACTTTTCTTGAAACACACATATAATAAACTTGCTTCACAATGAGCAATTCATTCGAACGTAAATGTGTGTGTGTGTGTCAAAATGCACGATTGCATACGAATTCGTATAAGGACATCAACCAACTTCAAAGTTCATGTGTGCGTAACACAGTGATTGCGTGGTTATTTACTTTGCTCAACCAAGGCACCTGACACTTTAAATAAGAGCGCGTGCGGGTGTGCGTGCGTGTGTATTATGTGGGAGAAAGGAGTTCGTTCGTATGCAAGTGGCTGTGTCGTGCATGTGTGACAGCATTGACAAAAGTTTGTTTTGGTTTGTTGAGCAAATGTTGCATAAATATTTAATAAGGCTGGTTAAAAAAAAATACAAAAGAACAGCGCGAAAGTAGGAGTTCATTATGATGCTCATTTTTGAACAAGGATGAGAGATCTATTGGGTCGAAACATTAGTTCGTACAGTTTTATTTCCATAGATTTTTTTTTCAATAATTGTATCTCCATAGAAAATTTTGTCAAAATTTTATTTTTATAGAAAATTTTGTCAAAATTTTATTTCCATAGAAAATGTTGTCAAAATTTTATTTCTATAGAAAATTTTGTCAAAATTTTATTTCTATAGAAAATTTTGTCAAAATTTTATCTCCATAGAAAATTTTGTCAAAATTCTATTTCTATAGAAAATTGTGTCAAAATGTAATTTCTATAGGAAATTTTGGCAAAATTTTATTTCTGTAGGAAATTTTGTCAAGATGTTATTTCTATAGAACGCCAAAACTATGTCATATCTTGAATAGTGACCAAAATCAATGGAATGACAAAAGTTTTCCCTGTTCCTCCAGGTGCGTCCAGGAAGAATAGACTACCTGTATTATTGTCCACCGCTTGCATTAACGTTTCGTATACTTGTTCTTGCTGTTCATTCAGCAACGGCGCATTATTTCGAACGAATTCCTGCAATGTATTATCAACATTGTATTGCATTCTTGGTTGAATGCAGCGTGCATCGATCGATTCATTCCTACTTTAATCAGTAGCTCTTTGCAATAGTCCAGCATTGATCCTCAATCAGAATCAATCCTTCATGGTAGATTGCATCGGTTATTTGTATGTCAGAATTATTCCTTTGAACGCGCAATTATTTGATAACAAAAGCAACTGCGATGAATTCAAATTATAATTTTTTGTAATGTGCGCTGCATGTAAAATAGATTTCCTGCTTTTCCGTTCAAACTTTTCTTGAATTTTCTTTGCTATAAACGTCACAGAGACCGAGACCTTTCCAACGAATGCAAAACCGGTACGTGCGTTCTGGAGTCATTGCGTCAGAAAGGAAAACCCGACTTATTTTTATACCCTCCACCATAGGATGGGGGGTATATTAACGTTGTTATTTCGTTTGTAACACATCGAAATATTGCTCTAAGGCCCCATAAAGTATATATATTCTGGGTCGTGGGTGGTGAAATTCTGAGTCGATCTAGCCAGTGTTACTGTTGGAAATTTTGAAAAAGTCGCAAAAAAAGTCGCATACTCAAAAAAAGGTCGCACAAAAAAGTAGCATAATGATAAAAAAAGCCGCATACATTTGTGAAGTATTTTTATTACAAAAAATCTTCTATAAATCACAACAAAAACAATAAAGGAACCCTCCCTTTAACATAAAGAGATATTTTAGCAACTTATTGTATCATAAAATCCAGTAAAACGTAAACCTGCAATAAATAAAAAATTGATTTTTTTCTCCTTCCTAAAATTAGCAGAAATGTACGAGAACGCCATCATGTGCCAATTTACTATCAGCCAATTAAAAGCATTTAAATCAATTACAAAAAACAAAAATATTTATTTTTTATACTACACTCCTTCCTAATTGACTCTGTGAAATATATTGCACCTATTATTTGTTTATGGCTAACTCTTGGAAGATTTTACTGGGGAAAAAATTCGTAGCAAAAACTTGCAACTTATCTTTACCTCAAATTTCAAATTTGATCTCACGGAGGACTCCAGTAAATATTTTTGATAATTATCAAAACCGTAGAAACACATGTTGGTCTTTGGTCGAAACTGGGTTAGAATCCATGACCCTTTGTATACAAGGCGGTGGCTTCGCGTAAGGCGCACGGCGATGAATTCCCACTTATAAAAATTGCTTACAATTTAAGCACGCATGCATGCGACTAAAGTCGCACATTTTCAAAAAGGTTGCAAAATGCGACTAAAGTCGCACAACGGTAACACTGGATCTAGCTATGTCCGTCCGTCTGTTCGGCTGTCCGTTCGTGTGTGGAAATCACGCTAACTTCCGAACGAAACAAGCCATCGACTTGAAACTTGGCACAAGTAGTTGTTATTGATGTAGGTCGGATGGTATTGCAAATAGGCCATATCGGTCCACTTTTACCTATAGCCTCCATATAAATGGACCCTCAGATTTAGCTTGCGAAGCCTCTAAGAAAAGCATATTTCATCCGATCCATCTGAAATTTGGTACATGGTGTTGGTATATGGTCTCTAACAACTATGCAAAAATTGGTCCACATCGGTCCATAATTATATATAGCTCCCATATAAACCGATCCCCAGATTTGGCTTGCGGATCCTCAAAGACAAGAAAACTTCATCCAATCCGGCTGAAATTGGGTACATGGTGTTAGTATAGGGTCTTTAACAACCATGCAAAAATTAGTCCACATCGGTCTATAATTATATATAGCTCCCATATAAACCGATCGCTAGATTTGGCTTGCGGAGCCTCAAAGACAAGCAAATTTCATCCAATTCGGCTGAAATTTGGTAGATGGTGTTAGTATAAGGTCTTTAGCAACCATGCAAAAATTAGTCCACATCGGTCCATAATTATCTATAGCTCCCATATAAACCGATCGCCAGATTTGGCTTGCGGAGCCTCTAAGAGAAGCAAATTTCATCCGATCCGGCTGAAATTTGGTACATGATTTTGGTATATGGTCTCTAACAACCTTGCAAAAATTGGTTCGCATCAGTCCATAATTATATAGAGCCCTTATATAAACTGATCCCCAGATTTGGCTTGCGGATCCTCAAAGACAAGAAAATTTCATCCAATCCGGCTGAAATTAGGTACATGGTGTTAGTATAGGGTCTCTAACAACCATGCAAAAATTAGTCCACATCGGTCCATAATTAAATATAGCTTTCATATAAACCGACCCCCAGATTTGGCTTGCGGAGCCTTTAAGAGAAGCAAATTTCATCCGATCCGACTGAAATTTGGAACATGGTGTTGGTATAGAGTATCTAACAACCATGCAAAAATTAGCCCACATCGGTCCATAATTATATATAGCTCCCATATAAACCGCCTCCCAGATTTGGCTTGCGGATCCTCTTGCAGGAGCAAATTGCATCCGATTCGGCTGAAATTTGGTACATGGTGTTGGTATGTGGTCTGTAACAACCATGCAAAAATTGGTCCATATCGGTTCATAATTATGTATAGCCTCCATATAGGTTAAAGTGGCGGACCGATTAAGATACAGGCTCACTTAGACTATTCAGTCCATTGTGATACCACATTAACTAAAAGTACGTATTACATATGGACACTTCTAGTTTTAACCGCTGAACCTTCTCGATTATTTCCTTCTGTTGAACCAATCACATTGTTCCAAAAACATTAACAGGCTGATTCAGTTAACGTTTTCCAGGCCCGCCAGTAATCTAAAGCTATATGCCCCCAAAAATTTGCTTACATCTTACACAAAATGCAGGACACTCACACAAGAGGTGTTTAATTGATTCCTTTTCCTCCGCATCATGACAGCTCATACAATAGTCATTATACTTCGCGCCAATAGTTTTTGAAAAACCGCCTATCAGGCAGCGACCAGTTATAGCAGATATCAGGAGTGATATCTGACGTCTCGAGAACACTAGCATATCTAGTGTGCGGTTTAAGTTTAAATGGGGCCATATTTGCTTGGTGTCGTTACAACCCCTGCAATTCTCCCATCGAACATTTGCCATCATAACAGCCTTCTCACGCAGTATGAGCTCGCAGGTAGCCAGAGGCACACCAACAGATTCTAGTTCCCCTGGAATATGTAAGGTAGTCCCTAAACTCGCCAACTCATCCGCTTCGCAGTTCCCCGTTATGTTCGTATGGCCAGGCACCCATATTAGGTGAATATTGTACTGCTCAGCCATTTCATTGAGAGATTTACGGCAGTTAATGGCCGTTTTCGAGTTAAGGAACACAGAGTCCAAGGATTTTATTGCAGGTTGACTGTCCGAGTATATATTATGCCAACATTTTTTGGAACATTACTTCTCAGCCAATTCGCCACCTCTCGGACTATCGACTTACAAGAAGGTAGTGACTCCAAATCGCGATGATAAACAAAATACGACGGCCAAAGCGCGACCCCGGAGGCTGTACACGACGATGCTGACGAAGTGACTGCGTGGTAATGGACGACGAAACATACGTCAAAGCCGACTACAAGCAGCTTCCGGGACGGGAGTTTTATACGGCACATAAAACTGTCAACGTTCGCAAAGAAATATCTGGTTTGGCAAGTCATCTGTACCTGTGGCTTGAAAAGCAGCATCTTCATAGCTTCCGGGACTGTCAACCAAGAAATTTACGTGAAAGAGTGTTTGAATAAACGTCTGCTGCCTTTCCTGAAGAAACACGGTTGTTCCGTACTGTTCTGGCCGGATTTGGCATCTTGCCATTACGGTAAAAAGGCCATGGAGTGGTACGCCGCCAACAACGTGCAGGTGGTTCCCAAGGACAAGAACCCTCCCAACACGCCACAGCTCCGCCCAATTGAGAAATACTGGGCTATTGTCATGCGGAACCTAAAGAAGACAAAAAAAACTGCTAAGGACGAGCAGCAGTTCAAGGCAAACTGGCTTTCTGCGGCGAAGAAGGTGGACTAGGTGGCTGTACAAAATCTGATGGCAGGTGTCAAGCGTGAGGCCCGGCAATTCGGATTTGGAAAAGCGAAAGCCTAACTGAATATTTTTCCTGAATTTTATACTAATTGAACTTGAAAAAGAAATTTAATTTAATTTTTTAAATAAACGATTTCACCGATTTACACGCGTTTTCCCTTGACCAAATTTTGATCATATCACCCTTTATTTTGAGGATCGAGCTGTGACCGTAACTTTTTTGCGACCACTTTTATGGATGGCAAAAAAAATTAATTTCGCACGAATTTACATTTTTCCTGTGTATATTTTAAAATCACTGTACCACTATTGAATAGTTTTCTGAAGAGGACATATGCACTTCTCAGTTACACATATAATTTGCACTTCATTTTATATGATTTTCTGAGTAAAATAAATTATCTTCATCAGACTTGTGTACATTTTTATAACCAGAAAAAAAGAACAAAAAAACAACAACAATGTAGAAATATGGTACCATATTATGTTACATTGTTCCATACCATGCCATTGGTGAACAATAGAGAATCAACTATAAAACAAAATATGATGAAGATCATACTTACACGTAACGTTAGTAAAAATGTCTCAACTTCCGCTTCCGTTTTTTGTTCTTTGCCAGCAATGCATTTCCTATAACCACAGAGAATCACAGCCAAATGACGACCACGATTGTATGGATGTAGTTGACGGAGATGTTGATGATGAGGAGGCAGGATGATGCACACACGCCGTGATAGCCATGAGCAGTGTGTGAAAAATCAAAAGATAGAAAAAAAATATCCCAAGGATTCCAGGATACCAGCAAGTAGAACGACCATCATTCATAGAATATGTCATAGTGAGTGAGCACATATGCAGCAAGAACATGAAAGAAGAATGAGTAACAACAATAAAGGTAAGTAAGATAAGAGATAATTTTTTTTTGCTTTTATTTTGCAAATTTATTATGTATATTTGTTTGAATTTATTTGTTTTCAAATAAAAGAATAACGAGGAGAAAGTTTCTTCAACTTAGGTTTTTAAATGAATATTTTCTTATTATTTTCTTAAGTATAAGGTTCTTTTATTTCTTTGGTCTCTATTGTTCACAAAAGTTGAGACAAAAGTCTTTTTATTTCCACCACCATAATAAGTTTGTCATTCCATCGAAATCGATAGATTTTCTACTATAGTAAAGATCGTATATTCTCGATTAGGGTATAATAGTAAGACGGCCTAGCGATGTCCGCCTGTCTGTCCGTTGTAATCACGCTACAGCCTTCAATAATGAAGCTATCGCATTGAAAAGTAGCACAAAATCGTATTTTGTCTGCAGGCAAATACATTGGGGCTATATGAAAACATGGACCGATATCTACAAAATTTAGCATATTTTGTTATGGACTTCAACTTTTTAGATTTCTAACTTCAAGCAAATCGGATAAACATTGCATTTAGCTTGTCTTGAAGAAGACAATGGAGATAATATTAAAACCCGTAGATTTCCAAAATTTGATTTTATAGACGATTTTGACAAAATTTTATTATTTAGAAAATTTTGTCAAAATTTTATTTCCATAGAAAATTTTGTCAAAATTTTATTTCTATAGAAAATTTTGTCAAACTTATATTTCTTTGGAAAATTTTCTCAAAATCACATTTCTTAGAAAATTCTTTAAACGTTTTAATTCTATAGAAAATGATGTCAAATTTATATTTCAATACAAAATGTTGTCAAACTCATATTCCCTTTTAAGGCCCTACATTCGAAGCAGATGACTACCTTCTTGTCGTCGGTAATGCTTAATCCTGAGGTGGTTCTTTCTCGACGAAAAAAAATTCTATAGTAATAATTTTGCCAAAAGTTTATTTCTACAGTCAACTTTGAGTCTGTAGAAAATTTGTCAAAATTTTATTTATATAGAAAATGTGTCAAATTTTTTATTTCTATAAAAAAATTTTGTCAAAAATTTATTTCTACAGAAAATTTTGTCAAAAATTTATTTCTACAGAAAATTTTGTCAAAAGTTTATTTGTAAAATTTTTATTTCTAAAGAAAATTGTGTCAAAATTTTATTTCTATAGAAAATTTTGTCATAATTTTATTTCTGTAGCAAATTTTGTCAAAATTTTATTTCTATAGAATATTTTGTCAAAATTTTATTTCTATAGAATATTTTGTCAAAATTTTATTTCCATAGAAAATTTTGTCAAAATTTTATTTCTAAAAAATTTTTTGTCAAATTTTATTTTTATAGAAAATTTTGTCAAAATTATATTTCCTTAGAAAATTTTCTAAAAATTACATTTCTCAAAAATTTTGTCAAAATTTTATTTCTATAAAAAAATTTTGTCAAACTCTTATTTCCTTTTAAGGCCCTATTTTCGAAGTATACCACTACCTTCTTGTCGTCGGTAATGCTTAGTCCCGAGGTGGTACTTTCTCGACGAAAAATAAATTCTATAGTGAATTTTGTCAAAATTTTATTTCTATCGAAAATTTTGTCACAAGTTTATTTTTATAGAAAATTCCGTCAACATTTTATATAGAAAATTTTGTCAAAATCTTATTTTTATAGAAAATTTCGTCATAATTTTATTTCTGTAGAAAATTTTGTCAAAAGTTTATTTCTACAGAAAATTTTGTCAAAATTTTATGTCTATAGAATATTTTGTCAAAATTTTATTTCTACAGAAAATTTTGTCAAAATTTAATTTCTATAGTAAATTTTGTAAAAATTTTATTTCTATAAAAATTTGTCAAATCTTTATTTCTCTAGAAAATAAAGAGAAAATTTAGAAAATAGAAAATTTTTAAAAAATGTTATTTCTATAAAAATTTGTCAAATCTTTAATTCTTTAGAAAAATATTGTAAAAATTGTATTTTTATCGAAAATTTTGTCAACATTTCATTTCTAGAGAAAATTTTCTCAAAATTTTATTTCTATAGAAAATTTTGTCAAATTTCATTTCTATAGAAAATTTTGTCAAAATTTTATTTCTATAGAAAATTTTTTCAAAATTTTATTTCTGTAGAAAATATTCTCAAATTTTATTTCTAGAGAAAATTTTGTCAACATTTTATTTCTAAAGAAAATTTTGTCAAAATTTTATTTCTTTAGAAAATATTGTAAAAATTGTATTTCTATAGAAAATTTTTTAAAAATTTTATTTCTATATAAAATTTTGTCAAATTTTTATTTCTATAGAAAATTTTGTTAAAATTTTGCATCTATAGAAAATTTTGTATCTATAGAAAATTTTGTTAAAATTTTGTATCTATAGAAAATTTTGTCAAAATTGTATTTCTATAGAATATTTTGTCAAAATTTTAATTATATTTTGTCATTTTTTTTTCTTTACAAAATTTTGTCAAATTTTTTTTCTTTACAAATTTTTGTCAATTTTTTTTTTTGTTTAGAAAATGTTGTCAAAATTTTATTTCTATAGATAATTTTGTTCTGTCCAATAAGCTCGAATAAATATTGTAATAATTTCTAGTTTAAATGATTTGGACATTGAACCAGCCTGCATTGATATCAGGCTAACATAAAAATAGATAATTTTATTTCTATAGAAAATTTTGTCAAAATTTTATTTCTATAAAAAATTTTGTCAAAATTTTATTTCTATAGAAAATTTTGTCAAAATTTTATTTCTATAGATAATTTTGCCAAAACTTTATTTTTATAGAAAATTTTGCTAAATTTTATTTCTATAGATAATTTTGTCAAAATTTTAGTTCTATAGAAAATTTTGTCAAAATTTTATTCCTACAGCAAATTTTGTCAAAATTTTATTTCTCTAGAAAATTTTGTCAAAATTTTATTTCTATAGAAAATTTTGCCAAAATTTTATTTCTATAGAAAATTTTGTCAAAAGTTTATTTCTGCAAAAAATGTTGTGAAATCTTTATTTTTATAGAAAATTTTGTCAAATCTTTATTTCTATAGAACATTTTATCAAAATTTTATTTCTATAGAAAATTTTGTCAAAATTTTATTTCTACAGAAAAGTTTCTCAAAATTTTATATCAATAGAAAATGTCGTCACAATTTTGTTTCTATAGAAAATTTTATTTCTATAGAAAATTTCGTCAACATTTCATTTCTAGAGAAAATTTCGGCAAAATTTTGTTTCTATAAAAAAATTTTTTTTTCAAAATTTTATTTCTATAGAAACTTTTGTCAAAATTTTATCTCTACAGAAAATGTCAAAGTTATTTCTACAGAAAATGTCAAAATTTTATTTATGTAGAAAATTTCGTCAAAATTTTATTTCTCTAGAACATTGTAAAAAAAAAAAATTTATAGAAAATTGTGTCAAAATTTTATTTCTAAGAAAATTTTGTCAAAATTTTATTTCTATAGAAAATTTTGTCAACATTTTAATTATTTCTATATAATTTGATTTCTATAAAAATTTTCTCAAACTTTTATTTCTCTTGAAAATTTTTACAAAATTTTATTTCTATAGAAATATTTGTCAAAATTTTGTTTCTATAGAAAAATTTGTCAACATTTCATTTCTAGAGAAAATTTTTTCAAAATTTTATATCTATAGAAAATTTTGTCAAAATTTTATTTCTATAGAAAATTTTGTCAAAATTTTATTTCTATAGAAAATTTTGTCAAAATTTTATTTCTATAGAAAATTTTGTCAAAATTTTATTTCTATAGAAAATTTTGTCAAAATTTTATTTCTATAGAAAATTTTGTCAAAATTTTATTTCTATAGAAAATGTTGACAAAATTTTATTTGTATTGAAAATTTTGTCAAATTTCATTTTTATAGAAAATTTTGTCCAAATTTTACTTCTATAGAAAATGTTGTCAAAATTTTATTTTTTCAAAACTTTATTTCTATAGAAGCTTTTGTCAAAATTTTATTTCTACAGAAAATTTTGTCAATATTTTATTTCTATAGAAAATTTTGTCAAAATTTTAATTATATAGAAAAACCTGTCAAAATTTTATTTCTATAAAAAATTTTGTCAAAATTTTATTTCTCTAGAACATTTTGTCAACATTTTATTTCTATATAAAATTTTGTCAAAATTTTATTTCTATAGAAAATTTTGTCAACATTTTATTTCTATATAAAATTTTGTCAACATCTTATTCCTATAGAAAATTTTGTCAAAATTTTATTTCTATTGAAAATTTACCAAAATCGGCAAAATTCAATTTTGTCCGACCATCGGACCAAATTTAAAAATTAAGAATTTTTTAGGCTAATTTTGGCTCGAATGAACCAAAATGCCAACCCTGCTGACAATTTACCTCACTTTGCTTCTTGATTATTATTTTTCATTGCGAGTCCTTTCTTATCGCAGATTGTAATAATAGAAATTACTGAATATCTTATTGCAAAATTACTACATTTAACCAAATGTATTATAAGGCTTTGTGGCATATAAATCAGCTATTGTGATGAAATTCTTGAATGGAAGGTCTTTTGTATGGAGCATTCTGGCATTTGCAACTTGACCATCTTAGTATTAATAAAAGCCTCTTATTGCTTCTTAGTGAGTATCCACAAATATACACTCTCTCACATACACATTAACATTTTAATTCTCCAACTACAACTACAAAGATTTATTCATAATGACTTACCTGATTGTTTGATAGACATGTTCGGCCATTGTGACATCACCACAAACATAAATGTGACCACGTTGTTCCACAATTAAATTGTACAATGAATCGAATTCCTGTTCAATCAAATCTTGAACATAAGTCTGGACGATTGTGACGATTCCGTTCCGTTCAGTGAAGGAAGGATTACCCATGTATAGGTATTCCATTTGTAGTGGTGATCATTTGAAATTTGCAACAATATGTGAATGAGCAATGTGTGTATCATCAGTGGCAAACACAAGCCAGTGGACATAAGTAATTCCATGAATAAGAAGATATTATCCATATAAAGATGCCCAGTGGCCATCAGTACCATATAGGGTCCCCCACCGGATGTAGAAAGATTTATAAGATGTTGATATTAGGTTGCAAACGATGACCACCACCACCACCACCATGTTGAGGATGTTGACAATGATGATGACAAGTTGGTGAGATATGTGCACAAGTCCACAAGTATTGTGTGGTGCAGAATAAGTCCATTCCAGCAGGAGAAATCCAAAGAGTTGATGATATCATATTGGGTTCCCAAGAAGAGGCCAGCGGGAAGAGACGATATTCCATCAATGATTGTAGCAATGAAAGTGAATGCATTCGGAAATAAATAAAAACATTTAACAAGAAGAAGCAGAAAAGAAAAGATGGAAACGGAAACTGTATTTATTGACCATTTCTATTCATTCGACTGTATATTATATTGAGTTGTTATGTATACTAAGGATATTGAATGTAGTTCTGTTGCATATTACGAGGTAGGATTAATTGGGAATATAAACTTAGTATCTTACTATTATCTGCTAACATTCAATACTTGATATTTATAAGCATTTTTTTGGAAATTTTAAGGTAATTAGTTTATATATGATCCAGATGGCTTGAGATAAGCTAATTTCTCTAATTTAGTTGACATTTGAGAGGTAAATTTTAATTTAAGTAGTATAAGAAACGTCTTGTGAAATTGAAAATTGATCACAGATTTCTAAGCAGACCCGGTAAGATTCCTTTTGAAAATTGCCCCAAGATTTTTTGCTTTATCCACAATTTCAATTTATGTGCATCCTAGTTAAATGGTGACAGTATCATCTATGTCAACATTTCTGTTGCCGATTATAATTGGCTTTGACTTAATAGGATTAAGTAGTAAACATTCCTTTGAGGCCCAATTCAGTATTCGTTGCAGGTCTACGTTGAGATTTGATACACCAGCACGATTGTCACAGTTGGTAGAATTCTACCACAAATGGTAGATATTTTACTGTTTGGTAGATTGGTAGAATTTTTAACCCTTTGACGACGAATGGGACATATATGTCCCATTTCGTATTTCCGTTGTAAAATCTACATTTATCAAGCAGTTTAAAAACAAAATAGATTCTATCGACGCAGAACACATGTGGCTATTAAGTTTTAACTTTAACTTGGGGTATTTGTACGTACTTTGTGTGTGAAAAATCTAAAATTTTTTTCACTAAGTAGTTTTTTCTATATCTCAAGTATTGGTTGTCTGAGGTGGCTGTATTTTTGGTTTAATTTGTATCAACTCATCTTCTATTGATAACGGTTTAAATAAACTAATTCGGCTACATAGTTTTTCTAAAAAGGTACCGACACTAGTGGGACGTACATGTCCCAATCATCGCCTAGCGTAAGAAAAATGATCAATCAACAGAATGTGGGGAATGTATGGAAACCCATTACTATTATTACCCCAAAAAATCTTAAACTCTTTTTGGCTTATAGGAAAAATAAAAACTTTTTAACAATAAATTTTGCTTTGGGAGCAAGCTTACACAAAGTGCTCAAGCACGCATGGACAAATTTTTTAACATATTGACGACACTTTACTTAGTAAATAGGTGTATTTTGAATATGAATTCGCAAGAAAAACATACTTTTATCGAGCGCTTAATACTTCGTGGTCAAAGGGTTAATGTTTTGGTAGATTTTGCAAAACATTTCTCCCCAACTAAGAGGTACTTCAATTTTCTTCAGAATTAAAATTTTGAAAAAAAAAATTGAATATTCAAATAAAATTTTGAGAAAATTTTTACAGAAATAAAATGTTGACAAAATTTTCTACAGACATAAAATTTTGATAAAATTTTCTATAAAAATAAAATTTTGACAAAATTTTCTACACAAATAAAATTTTGACAAATTTTCTATACAAATAAAATTTTGACAAATTTTCTTTTATTTTTATAGAGAATTTTATCAAAATTTTATTTTTATAGAGAATTTTCTCAAAATTTTATTTTATAGAAAATTTTCTCAAAATGTCATTTTTATAGAAAATTTTAACAAATATTTATTTCCATAGACAATTTTCTCTAATTAATATTTCTATAGAAAATTTTGTAAAAATTTCATTTTTTGACAAAATTTTCTATAGAAATATTAATTAGAGAAAATTGTCTATGGAAATAAATATTTGTTAAAATTTTCTATAGAAATGACATTTTGCGAAAATTTTCTATAAAATAAAATTTTGAGAAAATTCTCTATAAAAATAAAATTTTGATAAAATTCTCTATAAAAATAAAATTTTGAGAAAATTTTCTATAAAAATAAAATTTTGGGAAAATTTTCTATTGACATAAAATTTTGAGAAAATATTCAATAGAAATAAAATTTTGACAAAATTTTCTATAGCAATAAAATTTTGAAAAAAAATTCTATAGGAATAAAATTTTGTCAAAACTTTCTATAGAAATAACATTTTGACAAATTTTCTATAGAAATAAAACTTGGACAAAATTTTCTATAAAAATAAAATTTTGATAAAATTGTCTATAAAAATAAAAATTTGAAAAAATTTTCTATAGACATAAAATTTTGAGAAAATATTCAACAGGAATAAAATTTTGACAAAATTTTCTATAGCAAGAAAATTTTGAGAAAATTTTCTATGGAAATAAAATTTTGAAATAATTTTCTATAGGAATAAAATTTTGACAAAATTTTCTATAGAAATAAAATTTTGACAAATTTTCTGTAGAAATAAAATTTTGACAAATTTTCTATAGAAATAAAATTTTGACAAAATTTTAAATTTTTGACAAAATTTTCTATAGAAATGAAATCTTGACAAAGTTTTCAATAGAAATAAAATTTTGACAATATTTTCCATAAAATAAAGTTTTACAATATTTTCCATAAAATAAAATTTTGACAAAATTTTCTATAGAAATAAAATATTGACAAAATTTTCTATAGAAATAAAATTTTGACAAAATTTCTTATAGAAGTAAGATTTTGACAAAATTTTCTATAGAAAATAAAATTTTGACAAAATTTTCTATAGAAATACAATTTTGACAAAATTTTCTATAGAAATAAAATTTTGACAAAATTTTCTATAGAAATTTGACATTATTTTCCATAAAATAAAATTTTGACAATATTTTCCATAAAATAAAATTTTGACAAAATTTTCTATAGAAATAAAATATTGACAAAATTTTCTATAGAAATAAAATTTTGACAAAATTTCTTATAGAAGTAAGATTTTGACAAAATTTTCTATAGAAAATAAAATTTTGACAAAATTTTCTATAGAAATAAAATTTTGACAAAATTTTCTATAGAAATAAAATTTTGAAAAAAATTTTCTATTGAAATAAAATTTTGACAAAATTTTCTATAGAAATAAAATTTTGATTAAATTTTCTATAGAAATGAAATTTTGACAAAATTTCTTATAGAAGTAATATTTTGACAAAATTTTCTATAGAAATAAAATTTTAAAAAAATTTTCTATTGAAATAAAATTTTGACAAAATTTTCTATAGAAATAATATTTTGAGAAAATATTCTATAAAAATAAAATTTTGTCAAAAGTTTCTATAGAAATAAAATTTTGGCAATTTTTCTATAGAAATAAAATTTTGACAAAATTTTTGATAGAATAAAATTTTTACAAAATTTTCTATAGAAATAAAATTTTGGCAAAATTTTCTGTAGAATAAAATATTTACAAAATTTGCAAAAATTTTCTATAGAAATAACATTTTGACAACATTTTTCATAGAAATAAAATTTTGGTAAAATTTTTCATAGATATAAAATTTCGGGAAAATTTTCTATAGACATAAAATTTTAAGAAAATATTCAATAGAAATAAAATTTTTACAAAATTTTCTGTAGAAATAAAATTTTGACAAAATTTTCTATAGGAATAAAATTTTGACAAAATTTTCTATAGGAATAAAATTTTGACAAAATTTTCTATAGAAATAAAATTTTGACAAATTTTCTATAGAATTAAAATTTCGGAATAAAGTTTCGGAATTAATAAAATTTAAAAACAAATTCTATAGGAATAAAATTTTGACAAAATTTTCTAAAGAAATAAAATTTTCCATTTGTTTTGTTTTGTTATTGTTGGTTTTGTTCTTTAAGCATTGCTGTTGTTTTTTATTGCAGCTTAAAACCATACATTGATTAAACTACAAGTGTAGCTTAAGCTAAACTACAAGTGTAGCTTAAGCTACACTTGTAGTTTAGTCAATGTATGGTTTTAAGCTGCAATAAAAAACAACACGAAATAAAATTTTGACAAAATTTTCTATAGAAATAAAATTTTGACAAAATTTTCTATAGAAATAAAATTTAGAGAAAATTTTCTGTGGAAATAAAATGTTAAACATTTCTATAGAAATAAAATTTTTACAAAATTTTCTAAAGAAATAAATAAATTTTCACAAAATTTTCTATAGAAATAAAATTTTGACAAATTTTCTTTAGAAATTAAATTTTGACAAAATTTTTAATTGAAATGAAATTTTTTCAAAATTTTGGATAGAATAAAATTTTTACAAAATTTTCTATAGAATAAAATTTAGAGAAAATTTTCTATGGAAATAAAATGTTAAGAAAACTTTCTATTGCAATAAAATGTTGACAAAATTTTCTATAGAAATAACATTTTGAGAAAATATTCTATAAAAATAAAATTTTGACAAAATTTGCTATAGAAATAAAATTTTGACAAATTTTCTATAGAAATGACAGTTTGACAAAATTTTGATAGAATAAAATTTTTACAAAGTTTTCTGTAAAAATAAAATTTTGACAAAATTTTCTATAGAAATAAAATTTTCAATAGAAATAAAATTGTGACAAATTTTCTAAAGAAATGAAATTTGGACAATCGGTCCCCGATTTGACTTCTTACACTTCTAGATACCGCATTTTTTTATTAATTTGACTTTGGATTCGGAAATTGAAGTTTGAATCGATCTTCTAGGGAGTATCTGCCATCCTCCTGAAATACTAGATATTTCCAAGTAACTTCCTACGATAGACTTCTCACAGGAAACTGTTATGCTTGATTCATGGATATTTAATATGCGGCACTGCTTTTAGTTAATTTTTGCTTTTATGAGAAGGACGAATTTCATAAATTGTACTTGGATGTACAATTTATACAATAACTCAAATGGCTCATTTTTCTCATAAAAAAATACTTTTTTTCTGTGTAGGCTAAACTTCAGGAATTAAAATTTAAAGATCGATTTGCATAACCTAAAGCGAGGTTGGTATATTCGTTAGGGAAAATTTTTCATTGTTCACAATTCTCTTTCTACTTCATTGAACAGCGACTAAAGGACAAACTAGATTACAATATCTTGTAGAAATCCTCTCACTATATTGTTTGTCACAATTGAATGTATGTATTCCGATGGCCACCGTAACACACAATAGAATATCTACTCACACTGTTTTTTTATGCTATTCTCTAAGACCCAACTAGATATCCTTTTCCACTTTCGCCTTTTCCTCTCTTGGAGTTTTCGTCCATATCCTAGACCGGTTCTTTGTCTACTCTCTATAAAAATACGTTTTTATTATTGGGGTAAAGGAAATAAATATAGACAAGACATATTGTGGGAAAACTTATATCCGCCATTGGATCTATAGAAAAATGTTCGTCTCCACCCTGAGGAGGGTGATGAGGTAGAAAGAGTGTCCTTGGACCATGACAGATGAAAGATAAAATAATATCGTAATGATTTCAAAGTATCACAAAACAACAAAAAAAAAAGCAGACAAGAGACCCAGAGATAGGATTTAGATATGATATTGAAAATAGTTTTACAGAAACGACAAACGACGATGATACATTAAACCACTCAACCCTCAATGAAGACAAAAAAGAGCTAAGCTTCTATGAGCTTCAAAAGAAAGCTATACTAAATAAATTTCAATGCATTTCGATGACATTTTGTAAAATGAAAATACATCGCCAGTGGCGATAGTGGAAAAATATATTGCTAAATTACATTTGGCAAAAAAAAGTTTTCCAATAAAAAGGAGTTTAAAAGCATTTCGAAAAGCTGTGAAGGAGGAAGAAGGTTTCACTTTATGTCTTACAAAAAAAAGATTCAGCACCTCGGAAGTAGACCAAATTGTTTGTTTGGATTTGGTCTTCTTCCAAAGAAATAATCCAATCATGTTTTGACTACGAGCATTTAAAGGGTGATACGGTCAAAATTTGGTCAATATAAACTTGACGTATTTCTTTCAATTTTGCATTTAAAAAACCTGAACACCCCCCATTTTGAAGGTGTGTGTGTGTAGAATGTTGCTCCTATTTTGATTTTGGAATTCACTCTTCAGTTGTCAAAATGCCGTCCCAGCAAGAAGAGCAGCGTATCAAAATTTTGCTCGCGCATCGCGAAAATCCGAGCTACTCGCACGCAAAGCTGGCAAAATCGCTAAAAGTTGCCAAATCAACCGTTACAAATGTAATTAAAGTGTTTGGGGAACGTTTGTCGACAGCCAGGAAGTCTGGATCGGGGGGAAATCGAAAACCGGAAGCCGCTGAGACGACAAAGAGAGTTGCCGGTAGTTTCAAGCGAAACCCTAACCTCTCTCTCCGACATGCCGCAAATAAGCTGGGTGTATCGGCTACAACCGGGCATCGAGCCAAAAAACGAGCCGGACTATCGACTTACAAGAAGGTAGTGACTCCAAATCGCGATGATAAACAAAATACGACGGCCAAAGCGCGATCCCGGAGGCTGTACACGACGTTGCTGACGAAGTTTGACTGCGTGGTAATGGAACACGAAACCTACGTCAAAGCCGACTACAAGCAGCTTCCGGGACAGGAGTTTTATACGGCAAAAGGAAGGGGAAAGGTAGCAGATATTTTCAAGCACATAAAACTGTTGAAGTTCGCAAAGAAATATCTGGTTTGGCAAGCCATCTGTACCTGTGGCTTGAAAAGCAGCATTTTCATAGCTTCCGGGGCTGTCAACCAAGAAATTTACGTGAAAGAGTGTTTGAATAAACGTCTGCTGCCTTTCCTGAAGAAACACGGTTGTTCCGTACTGTTTTGGCCGGATTTGGCATCTTGCCATTACGGTAAAAAGGCCATGGAGTGGTACGCCGCCAACAACGTGCAAGGACAAGAACCCTCCCAACACGCCAGAGCTCCGCCCAGTTGAGAAATACTGGGCTTTTGTCAAGCGGAACCTAAAGAAGACCAAAAAAACTGCTAAGGACGAGCAGCAGTTCAAGGCAATCTGATGGCAGGTGTCAAGCGTGAGGCCCGGTAATTCGGATTTGGAAAAGCGAAAGCCTAACTGAATATTTTTCCTGAATTTTATACTAATTGAACTTGAAAAAGAAATTTAATTTGATTTTTTAAATAAACGATTTCACCGATTTACACGCGTTTTCCCTTGACCAAATTTTGACCGTATCACCCTTCATAAATAAGGCGATGGCGACATCTGAAATTCCATTGTATACATATCGACCAATTAGAGAGAAATTACCATCTGCGAACCTCCAGTAAACACACCTCAATTATACGCCCTTCTTGCGGAAGGAATATTCCCAAACGTCATCATCCCTGTAGTGAGTAACGACTCAGTCTTATGTCCCATTTGCGGATGGAATCTTCCTAAATTTCAACAACTTTAGCGCCTCAATTTCTTCTGTACGACGTTTTCGAACAAGCGCAAGTGCATTATTCTTATTAACCCTGTCGAGATTAGAATCAAGGAATTAATATACAAAAATCACTAATGGCGATTTCGATTGTGAAAAAAGGTGCAACATTCTCGAAATTGAATGGAAAATATGAAGGACACTGCCATAGAATTTGGATCCTGTATCCCGCACAATATTATGAATTAACAATAACTTTGGAATGACACTATCATTGGGGGGAAAATGCAATGGGGGAAAAAGTAGGGTAACACCAAGGCAACATATTTTTTGCGAATCGAAAACGCCATAAGAAAGTCAATGGAAACAGACGTTAGGCTACCCCTGCTACCGATGTGCCAATTTTTTTCTCAAGCATTGATACTTTTGTGCCATTACATGCCATACTTTTCACATTTCTGTGCCACTTTTTATTTTTATTTAAAAATTAGAAAGATCGTCAAGGAAGATAAACTGTTCTCCCATTCGCAGAAACATGATCTTACAAACATTGGTTGGATGCCTTGTAGATTATCAGGCTCATTTATACCTTCAGCATCATCCATGACACCTAGTGGTAAAACCTACAAATAATCTGAGAAGAACCAGCGAAATTATCCTAAAGTCCGTGAGATAGTTTACATTTCAGAAGGAAGCTCCCAACAATCACGTAACGGATCGATGATGATTAGGATAGGGCAGTCCGCTTTTGTAAGACTCTCTATGACTATTCAGTCCATTGTACTCTGTCCTAAGGCAGAGCAGAAAGCGGATCGGCGGGGTGGAAACAGTACTCATTGCTCATAACTCTGTGAAAAATATGTCCATACCACTGAGCACGACATACTCCCATTTAGAAATACAGGTGATAACGGTAGAGGAGGAGGACTTGTATGTTCTAAATGAATATATCCCTCCCGATTTGGCTTGTCAGTCAGGATATAAGCCTGAGGCAATACCTAAGTAGTGGGCAAACCATCCTGTTAGGCGAACTTACTGCAAGCGTTAGCGCCGGCCAAAGGTGTGTTGACGAGAGCGTGCAAAAGATTCATCCCAAACATTGGTCCGAACTTCCTTACGGAACCACAAAGAGTGACTAGATCCGGAGATCGACCAACTTGTGGCCACACATAAACGAGAAAAGTGGCGTGGCATTGAGAGAAGTCAGAGCTTGGATTTAAACGGAACTTCTCGAACCCCAAACGGAAAGACAAAATATCTTATGCGTTTTGGAGGCAAACACCGAAGGATTATAACGATTTTCTGTCGAAGCTCTTCAGTCTTCACAATCTGAGCTCGTTTCGCCGACAACTTGTCACGTAGACATAGCGCTGAACACTCTCCACATCACGATGGCGGTGTATATCGTCATTCCCGAAAAGAGAACTTTGGTAAAGTTAAATGCGAGCTATTTACCTCGCTAAAAAGACGAGTTTGTCCCACGGCCAACGTTAGCGCCGACTGGAGAGAAGATCTTCAAAGATATATTGACGAGAGCGTGCAAAAGATTCAACACAGACATTGATGCGAACTTCTTTACGGAATCACAAACAGAGAGTAGATCCGGAAAAAAAAAGCCCACCTTACCCAAGGATCTTGAGTTGTGCAAAGGAGATCGACCAGCTTGTCGCCATACATAAGCGAGAAAAGTGGCGTGACATCTAGAGGAGTCAGATCTTGGATTTAAACGTAACTTATCAAACTCCAAACGGAAAGAAAAAAATTATATTGTGTGTTTGCAGGCAAACACCGAAGGATTATAACGATTTCCTGCCGAAGCCCTCCTGTCTTCACACTCTGACCCGGCGGCGGAAGTATTAGTCGAAAGGCTGATGAAGTTGGCAGTTTAGCAGATCAGCAGTAACGTGGGCCAGTCTGGGAGATATTGGGTGTGTGAATGCATACTTCCCACCACACCCGACACGAACTATTCCAAATATATAACCCTTAGACGGACGAATTGAATGGGCGCCTTGCAGGCAGCATCCTACAATTATTGACGCTGTCGAAGGAATTGTCGAATTGTCCGTGTCGGGACAATGAGAGAGTAGATCCGGAAAAAGTCCATCTTACCCAAGGATCTTGAGTTGTGCAAAGGAGATCGACCAGCTTGCCGCCATACATAAGCGAGAAAATTTGTGGCAGCTAGAGGAGTCAGAGCTTGGATTTCAACGGAACTTCTCGAACTCCAAACGGAAAAACAAAATCTCGAATGCGTTTTGGAGGCAAACACCGAAGGATTGTAACGATTTTCTGTCGAAGCTCTCCTGTTTTCACACTCTGACCCCATGGCGCAGACAAGGTAGCACGTAGACATAGCTCTAAACTCTCTCCACCTTAGGATGACGGTGTATATTGATTTTGGATCAGATATCGTCATTCCCAAAAAGAGAACGTTTACGAACTTCTATAAAGGTAAATGCGAGCTATTTACCTCGCTAACGGAGAATGAGTTTTCCATTACCCTACTGCCAACGTTAGCGTTGAGGAGAGAGTGCAAAATAGAGACTAGATCTGGAAAAAAGTCCAACTTATCCCAGGATCCTGAGTCTGACCTAGGAGATCGACCAGCTAGTCGGTCGATCTCCTAGGTGAGACGAGAAAAGTAGCGCTGGTATTTATAGGAGTCCGTGCTTTTATTTCAACTGCAGTGGTCAAACAATTCAGAACTTCCCGAAGCCCAAACGGAAAGACAAAATCTCTATTGAGTTTTGGAGGTAAACTCTGAAGGATGATAACGGTTTCCTGCCGAAACTCTCCTATCATCAAACTCTGTTGATCAAGGCGTTCATACAATTCAATCCGGGAGGTCACACCCATGACATGTGTCCGGGAGCCACCGTGGTGCAATGGTTAGCCCGCCTTGCATACACAAGGTCGTGGGTTCGATTCCTGCTTCGACCGAACACCGACAAGTTTTTCGGTGGGGGATTATCCCAACTCAGTAATGCTGGTGACATTTTTGAGGGTTTCAAAACTTCTCTAAGTGGTTTCACTGCAATGTGGAACGCCGTTCGGACTCGGCTATAAAAAGGAGGTCCCTTGTCATTGAGCTTAACATGGAATCGGGTAGCACTCAGTGATAAGAGAGAAGTTCACCAATGTGGTATCACAATGGATTGAATAGTCAAAGTGAGCCTGATACATCGGGATGCCACCTAACCTAACCTATGACATCTGTCCGCACTTCGCTACGCAGGCATAAAGACAGACGAGAGTCGAAAAGAATTTCCAGCTTATCCCAGGATTCTGTGCATCGCCAATGTGATCGATCAGTGTGTCGCCACACATAAGCGGGAGAAGTAGCACTGTAATATAGAGGAGTCCGAGCTTGGATTTCAATGAATTTGATCGACGATTTGCAACCTCTCGAATCCCAGCCTGAGCTATGATAAACTTACGAAAACTAGAGATCAGTAAGAACGTCAAACTATGCTAGGGTAACATGTGGTTCAAATACCTAACGACATGTAATTTAGGGACCTGTAGTGATATGGTCAACCCTACGAGTTCTCTGGAGCACCAATAGGATAGATGAAAACGCATGAATTGGTTTGACGACGTAGCAGTGACTGAAACAAAGACTAAGTGTCCCAATTTGCACCTCGTCATTATCGTCGTCTGAGTCAACTGATTTATAAGTGAATTGTTTGGCCACTCTTTTCTGACCAGAAATGCGAGCCTAATGAAACAGCCAAACGTACTCGAGGTATCATGAAACTCCACTCAAGTAGTAGGAGTTTGTTTTATGGAGCCTTAACAAATTAAGTACTGCTACTTCAATAATCCATATACCAGGAACTTGTCCGCTTGTCCGCCTGCTATAGCTGGCGAATATGATTTATTGAAGTCCTTACCTAAGAATAACAAGTAGCGGCAGACGTAATAGTCGAACTTTAGCAGATGAGCAGTAGCATGGGCCAGTATGGGAGATACAGGGTGTGCAAATGCACGAACTATTCCAAACATATAACCCTCAGACGGACGAATTGACTCGGCGCCGTGCAGGCAGCATCCTACAATTCCTGACGCCGTCGAAGGAATTGTCGAATTGCCCGTGTCGGGATGGCTGGGAGGTGTGCATTCTCACACCCAACATAAAATATCGGCAACCAAAGCTCTCCACTCCATTTAATTAAAGATTATCAATGCTCGGAGGGAAGCCAGAAAAGTTTGGTATACCTTAAATAGACGTGTATTGAGACGCTCAAGGAGTAAAGCAGGTTTATTAGGACGGCGAAATATAAGTTCTAGTTGTTAGACTGAGTTAGATGTCTTTAATAGGGAATCCGCCACATTAATTCCGAAAGTTCAAATGTTTCCTAACCCGTACATCGGGAACTTGTCGGTTTCTTATTTGGTGTAAGTGGGGACATAAGACGAGTGGAGAACTTTAGTGCATGGTTCATCCGGTATATTTTCATGAAGCATTCGATCAGAGAGTGTGAAGCATCATTTTTCAGTGGTTAACAGATACTGATGACTTGGTACCTGTAGTAGAATAAGATGTTACAAGAACTAATGGCGAAGATCAAGTTTTACGTGACCTTTTGAGGGAGGTATAGAGGCAACTGTCGAGGAGATTTTAACATTCCGATAAAATTTAGATTCGTAGGTTTAGGATGAAATAAAAATGTATGAACAAAAAAATTGTCGATTAAGGAAGAATACTGAGGCACTTGATAAATACAACAGAAATTAGGCATTCGCAATATGAGGTCCGGAAACTTGTTGGATAAGAAGCATCGGTACCAAAGGTTTATGATAGCCATCTCAGAGTAAAACTCAAAAGACTTCCAAAACTGGGCAAAGATCAATCAGAACATTCGAAGGACTAATAAACGTGAAACTGGTTTGTTCAGATGAGCTAACAGGTTGGCTGATAAGTCCCCGGTCTGACACATAGATGGCGTCGCTAGTATTAAATGCATATTATTTTTATATAGTACCAACCTTCAAATGATTCGTGTCAAAATTTGACGTCGGTAAGTCAATTAGTTTGTGAGATAGAGCGTCTTTTGTGAAGCAACTTTTGTTATTGTGAAAAAATGAAAAAAAGGAATTTCATGTTTTGATAAAAATACTGTTTTCTGAAGGGAAAAAATACGGTGGAAGCAAAAACTTGGCTTGATAATGAGTTTACGGACTCTGCCCCAGGGAAATCAACAATAATCGATTGGTATGCAAAATGCAAGCGTGGTGAAATGAGCACGGAGGACGGTGAACGCAGTGGACGCCCGAAAGAGGTGGCTACCGACGAAAACATCAAAAAAAATCCACAAAATGATTTTGAATGACCGTAAATTGAAGTTGATCGAGATAGCAGAGGCCTTAAAGATATCAAAGGAACGTGTTGGTCATATCATTCATCAATATTTGGATATGCGGAAGATCTGTGCAAAATGGGTGCCGCGCGAGCTCACATTTGACCAAAACCAACAACGTGTTGATGATTCTGAGCGGTGTTTGCAGCTGTTAACTCGTAATACACCCGAGTTTTTCCGTCGATATGTGACCATGGATGCAACATGGCTCCATCACTTCACTCCTGAGTCCAATCGACAGTCGGCTGAGTGGACAGCGACCGGTGAACCGTCTCCGAAGCGTGGAAAGACTCAAAAGTCCGCTGGCTAAGTAATCTCTGTCTCTGTTTTTTGGGATGCGCATGGAATAATTTTTATCGATTATCTTGAGAAGGGAAAAACCATCAACAGTGACTATTATAAGGCGTTATTGGAGCGTTTTAAGGTCGAAATCGCGGCAAAACGACCCCATATGAAGAAGAAAAAAGTGTTGTTCCACCAAGACAACGCACTGTGCCACAAGTCATTGAGAACGATGGCAAAACTTCATGAATTGGCCTTCGAATTGCTTCCCCACCCACCGTATTCTCCAGATCTGGCCCCTAGCGACTTTTTCTTGTTCTCAGACCTCAAAAGGATGCTCGCAGGGAAAAATTTGGCTGCAATGAAGAGGTGATCGCCGAAACTGAGGCCTATTTTGAGGCAAAACCGAAGGAGTACTACCAAAATGGTATCAAAAAATTGGAAGGTCGTTAACTTCGTTGTATCGCTCTTGAGGGAACTATGTTGAATAATAAAAACGAATTTTGACAAAAAAAATGTGTTTTTCTTTGTTGGACCGGGGACTTATTAGCCTACCTGTTATAAAGCAAGGCTTTCGATGTTAGGAAGATTTCGGGAGACTTTGCAGCAGATACTGCCGAACGTTAAAGGACGATCACTTAGACGCCTAAGGAGTAAATCAATTTCCAATCAAGGAGACATAATTCATTAAATTCCCATGGTTCTATGTGAACTTGGAATGCATGCCATTACTTTATATTTCACACCCCCTTACCTTTTTGATATTCGGTTCTCTAGATAAGGCCAAGAACACACGATCCAATATTTCCTCCTTTACCAAACGTTTCTTTTCCTCAGCATACAAATCCACACTGTGACTGCGGCAGCCAAAGAATAGCCATACTTTGGGAAGTTGACACTCTGCATTCATTTCACGCATCATTTCAAACTCCTGCCAAAAGGAACGGAATGGGGCTATGCCAGTGCCAGGACCTATCAAAATTATAGGTCTCGTTGTATCCGAAGGTAAATGGAAGCCAGGAGCAGAGCGAACAAATAAATAGACATCATCTTTGGCATTGAGATTTGCCAAATAGTTGGAACAAACACCGTAACGTTCATCACCCTCACCATCTTGACTGTGATACTTGACAGTGGCCACAGTGAGATGGATTTCATTGTTAACTTTTCGTGGCGAAGAGGATATGGAATAGAAACGAGACTGCAGAGGCATAAGATTAGCCAAAACCAATGAGGCGGGAGGTTTACATGATGGAAACTCTTCGAGGACATCCAAAAGATGCGGCAAACGCCAATGTCTCCAATCCTCATAGGCCGATGAATCATTCACCAATAACTGCAAACGTTCGGTGTCATGGTTATCCTCACAAAATCCAGCCAAAAGGGTAAGCATTTGTCGCGTTGGTGGTGTGGTTATATCGAAAAATTTCGTTAAAAGTGATCTCATACTTTCGGCAGGTATTTTATCATGGGCTTCCCAACACTTGAATATGCCATTGGAGGTTTGTTTCTCTTTCAACAACTGCAGCTGTAGCAGTTCATCAGGATCTTCAAAGCCTGTTAGTCGCTTCAATAGACCATCCACAATTTCAGGACGATTTGATGGGAATATACCAACATGATCTCCAGGCTCATAATCAATGCCAGGAGCTGTTATTTCCAATAGGATGGTGGTCTTCTCACCATCTCCACTGTTTGTCAGATTATGAGGATTCGATTTGATTTGACAACAGGTCACTTTCTTATTGTGATATTTACTTAGCAATTGCTCCAAAGTACCCTTGGTCTTGGCCGGAACCAAACGTACTGTATTCACTGTAAGCGAATCGTTTTGCAAAGCCATAGAAGCCTCGGATAGACTTTCATCAGGATCCAGGCAGAATGTTTCGCATGCCACTTTAAATACATCAGGGGCCCATTTACGAAACGATTGCTCTTGGCCACACATTTCATCACCGTAAGCCACTTTCAGCAAACGTTCACCACCCAATTCGCCCAACACGTTATCAATGTATTGGCCAAAAGCACAAAAGTTGGGATAGGCCGAGGAGCCCAAAGCAAAAACGGCAAATCTGAAAAGCGAACATTTAAACGATTTAATAAAAAAGCCTAAAGAAAATTAATTTAAGGAAATAAGTAAAATAAAATGCAAATAGTTGTAATTCAATTCAATTCAGAGTTAAATTAAATTATTATTTTATTATAATTAATTTCATTTAATATACAATAAATTAATTATATTAATTGATTTTACTTTAGTGTAATTTATTTTATTTTTTTTTTGTTATTTTGTATTTTCTGATTTTATTGCCAATTCTTACCTCACATTTGATAAAGGACCAAAATTCTCTTCTGTAAATGTATCTGATGTGGATCCTCTCAATGAATCCCATCTGTCGATTTTCTTCACCTGCTGCAGTGGCAATTTAATAAAATCCTGTCTGGAACTTGCCTTCATAAAAGATTTCGATGAGGTAACAATGCTGAAGCGAGAAAAGAAAGAAATGACAAAAATATATGAGAATTTTCTTCCACAGCACATTCATTTAAAAAAATCATTTTTACTGGGATTTAATTAAGTTAGGCGAAGATATAACCTAAGACATCAATTTATCAGTTACTTTCTTTATTAAATTATGCAGGTGTATGGAAAAATGGTAGACTATTTCTTGTTTGGTTGAATTCTTGATGTTCATTCATTTTCTATAGAAATAAAATTTTGCAAATATTTTCTACAGAAATACACATTTCACAACCATTTCTATAAAAATAAATTTTGAAAACACTTTCTATAGAAATAAAATTTTACAACCATTTTCTACAGAAATAAAATTTTGACAGAAATACACTATTGACAAAATTTTTCTATAGAAATAAAATTTTGACAAAATTTTCAATGGAAATAAAATTTTGACAAAATCTTCTATAGAAATAAAATTGTGACAAAATTTTTTATAGATATAAAATGTTGACAATATTTTGTATACAAATAAGCTTTGAAAAAATTCTCTGTAGAAATAAAATTTTGACAAATTTTTCTATAGAAATAAATTTTGACAAAATTTTCTATAAAAATAAATTTTGACAAAATTTTTTATAGAAATAAAATTTTGCACAAATTTCTGTAGAAATAAAAAAAGTTGATAAAACCTTCTATAGAAATAAAAATTTTACGCAATTTTCTATAGAAATAATATTTTGGACAAATTTTTTACAGAAATATGAAATGGAAATACGAAATATGAAATGGAAATACGATTTTGCAAAAATTTTCTATCTAGCAAAAAGTTTATATTGAAATAAAATTTTAACAAAAATTTCTATAAAAATAACATTTTGACAAAGTTTGACACAACATACTATAGAAATAAAATTTGGACAAAACTTCCTACTGAAATAAAATTTTGACACGTTTTTCTATCAAATAAAAGTTTGACAAAATGTTGTAATGAAATACAATTTTGACAAAATTTTTCTCTGGAAATAAAATATTGACACAATTTTCCATAGAAATAAAAATCTGACAAAATTTGTCATAGAAATAAAATTTTGAAATCTTTTCTATAGGAATAATATTTTGACAAAATTTTGTAATAAAGTACATTTTGGACACAATTTTCAATAGAAATAAAATTTTGACAAAATTTTCTATAGAAATAACATTTTGCAAAAATTATCTATAAAAATAAAATTTTTCAAAAGATTTCTATAGAAATTAAATTTTGCATAAAATTTTTAAATTTTGCTATAAAAAAAATTTGCACAAATTTTGTATAGATATAAAATTTTGCCAAAATGTTCTATAGAAATAAAATTTTGACAAAATTTTCTATAAAAATAGAATTTTGACTAAATTTTCTATAGAAATAAAATTTTGCAAAAATTACCTATAGAAATAAAATTTTTCAAAAGATTTCTATAGAAATAAAATTTAGCAATAATTTTCGATAGAAATAAAATTTTGCAAAAATTTTCTATAGAAACAAAATTTTTAAAAAATACCTATAGAAATAAAATTCTGCCAAAATTTTCTATAACAATAACATTTTGTCAAAGTTACTACTGAAATAAAATTTTGACACGTTTTTCTATCAAATAAAAGTTTGACAAAATGTTGTAATGAAATACAATTTTGACAAAATTTTTCTCTGGAAATAAAATATTGCCACAATTTTCCATAGAAATAAAAATCTGACAAAATTTGTCATAGAAATAAAATTTTGAAATCTTTTCTATAGGAATAATATTTTGACAAAATTTTGTAATAAAGTACATTTTGGACACAATTTTCAATAGAAATAAAATTTTGACAAAATTTTCTATAGAAATAACATTTTGCAAAAATTATCTATAAAAATAAAATTTTTCAAAAGATTTCTATAGAAATTAAATTTTGCATAAAATTTTTAAATTTTGCTATAAAAAAAATTTGCACAAATTTTGTATAGATATAAAATTTTGCCAAAATGTTCTATAGAAATAAAATTTTGACAAAATTTTCTATAAAAATAGAATTTTGACTAAATTTTCTATAGAAATAAAATTTTGCAAAAATTACCTATAGAAATAAAATTTTTCAAAAGATTTCTATAGAAATAAAATTTAGCAATAATTTTCGATAGAAATAAAATTTTGCAAAAATTTTCTATAGAAACAAAATTTTTAAAAAATACCTATAGAAATAAAATTCTGCCAAAATTTTCTATAACAATAACATTTTGTCAAAGTTACTACTGAAACTTACTACTGAAATAAAATTTTGACACGTTTTTCTATCAAATAAAAGATTAACAAAATGTTCTAAAAAATAAAATTTTAACAGAAATTGTTTCTGGAAATAAAATGTTGACACAATTTTCCATAAAAATAAAAATTTGACAAAATTTGTCATAGAAATAAAATTTTGAAATCTTTTCTATAGGAATAAAATTTTGACAAAACTTTCTGTTGAAATAAAAGTTGGACAAAATTTTGTATTAAAGTACATTTTTGACAAAATTTCTATAGAAGTAAAATTTAAAAAAAAAAAAATTTCTATAGAAATAAAATTTGGACAAAATTTTCTACAGAAACAAAATGTTGCGAAAATTTTCTATGAAAAGAGATATGTTTGTACGAATTTATTTCGGCATAAGCCGACTATCATGCAAAACTTTTTTCGGAAGGTTCAAGTGTGGCTCATTGTTGGGTTTAATGAACTGCCTGAATTTATTCTGATAATTGGTTGATAGTTTTGCTGCAAGTAGAGGATGCTGATGAGGAATGTGGTAATTCCGAAAAGTGCGTCCATCCACCCATCTTGCAGTCTATAGCGCTTTGCCCAAATAAATTTGACAAACATTCTTTTCCTCTGTTGGTTAAGCTACACTTGTAGTTTAGTCAATGCATGGTTTTAAGCTGAAATCAAAAAACAACAACAATGCTTAAAGAACAAAACCAATAATAACAATACGAATGAAAAAAAAAAATTCTATAGAAATAAAATTTTTAAAAAATTCCTATAGAAATGAAATTCTGACAAAATTTTCTATAGATATAAAATTTTGACAAAATTATCTATAGAAATAAAATTTTGACAAAATTTTCTATAAAAATAAAATTTTGACAAAATTTTCTATAGAAATAAAATTTTGACAAAATTTACTATAGAAATAAAATTTTGACAAAATTTTCTATAAAAATAAAATTTTACATAAATTTTCTATAAAAATAAAATTTTGCACAAATTTTCTACAGAAACAAAATTTTGCCAAAATGTTCTATAAAAATTAAATGCTGACAAAATTTTCTATAAAAATAAAATTTTGACTAAATTTTCTATATAAATAAAAATTTGCAAAAATTATCTATAGAAATAAAATTTTTCAAAGATTTTTATAGAAGTAAAATTGTGCAAAAATTTTCTATAGAAAAAAAAATTTCCAAACAATTTTTTTATAGAAATAAAATTGTAACAAAATTTTTTACAGAAATAAATGTTTACAATATTTTGTACAGAAATAAAGGATTGACAATATTTTCTTTAGAAATAAAATTCTGACAAAATTTTCTTTAGAAATAAAATTCTGACAAAATTTTCTTTAGAAATAAAATTTTGCGAAAATTGTCTATAGAAATAAAATGTTGACGAAAAATTTGATAAAAACTCTATAGAAATAAAACGTTACAAAAATTTTCTATAGAAATAAAATTTTGTAAAAATTTTCTACAGAAATAAAATTTTGATAAAATCTCTATAGAAATGAAATTTTGACAATATTTTCTATAGAAATATAATTTTATTATATTTCATGTTAGCCTGATACCGAAACAGGCAATTGACGTCCAAATGCATTATATCTAATTATACAATTATTTTTCGAGCTTTTTGGACAGATATAGATTAAGGAACATGGTTAATAGAGCCATTGAAATGAAAACGCCAGATACAAATCTATACACGCCTGGACTGTACATGTTTCGGTTCGGGCGAATGAACCTTTCCACAGCCTTTAGTATAGATTGAGTTATCTCTCCCAGCCAGATCTATACTAAAGACTGTGGAAAGGTTCATTCGCCCGAACCGAAACATGTACAGTCCAGGCGTGTATAGATTTGTATATACTCCCTTGTAAAGAAGTTCACTGTTCTTTAAATTTAAATGTAATTATCTGTGTTTTTCATGTAATGATATATTTTTTTGTTAATGTGTTAAATGTTTTTTCTTTTTGTTTACAGTAATTTCCCTGAAGACGAGCATCGGAGATGTCTCGAAATATTGGAAAATTTTAAATATAAAAATACAACTCAAAAAACAACAACATCTGTTTTTATTCACATGACCTCAAGCCGAACTAAGCAAATATAATTAAAAGTTTAAAGGTCAACTAATTAAAACAACGAAATAAAACTTTGCAAAGAAATTTTGCAAAAATTGTCTACAGAAAAAAAATTTTTGATAAAAAAAACTCTATCAAAATAAGATTTTGACAAATTTTTCTATAGGAATAAAATTTTGCTAAAATTTTCTATAGAAATAAAATTTTATATGTCTATTATACAACCAAAATTTTATTTCAACACTATTAAGGACAAATTTCTTTCGAGTAAAAACAAATTTTAATTTAAAGAAGGGCCAACATATTTGCCTTATATTTTTTTTTCATTTGGAAATTGCGTTCCTCAGTTAATGTCTGTGTTCCTATTCATCCCACTTGCTGTAGGGTTGCCATGCCAATCTTGTCATTTTCCAGGACATCATGCGATGAGTCTTTCACAATAAATTTATCAATATTTTGCAATATTTCTCTACTAGCCTCACTTATAACCTTTTTTGTTTACTAGTCTCTTAAAGTTTATGTCCTTTGACATATTTTCTTAATTTTAAATTAATTTAAAAAAGAATCGTTAAGAACATTTTAGTTGTTTAATTATAAGGACAAACTTTAAGGGAACCTAAGCAAAGCGTTGGAATAAGAAGAACGCAAAACTTAAATAGAACTTCATAGAGGCCTAACCTAAAAACAAGCATTAGCTTCCACAATTAGCTTGGATAAAAGTTTCCTAATGGAGTGTCCATTCTTTACATCAAAGTGGTATGTGATTGACATCGCCTTCAATCGCGTGAAAGTAGAAGTTTTTAAACAACTATTGTACATGGTAAGTGAGTAACATCGCTTAAGCTAAAAATAATTACAATGCCCATCTCGCTTTGACTTTTCAATGGACCGACAATAGATAAAGCCAACTTGAAGTAGAAGCTTTCAAATAAGCCCACTTACTTAACTGATGCATAAAAATAATTACAACTTTTTCTATTTTTGTTGTTGCTGTTTTATTTCTTCTTTGCCAAAAGGCAACCGACCATCACTCATTCATATAAACTTTGCCACATACAAGCAAATCTGCACAAGTAGTCTTTGAATGAGTTGGTGAACAAGGACTCACCGTTTGCCAAACGTAGTCGAACGATTGTATAACTGCATCCTTTTAATGGATGGTGTTGTTAACACTCAAAAACAGGCAACAATTAGCTGCGAGCATACTTCAAGAACGCCAAGAGCATTTAGTTCTGGTGAACCCCATTGCAACATAGCAATAATATTGCAAACACTGTGGGCTTTACGGGACGCATACCTTTGGCAGATAAATCTACTTTTGTCAATTTTAAATATTCATATGACACAACGGTTCAACCCCAGTTACGACGGAACACCAAACAGGTTTTCTGTGGTGGTTTCACCAAAATCGGGAACGCCGTTCGGACTCGGCTATAAAAACAGGTCCCTTGTCATTGAGCTGAACACAGAATCGCGCAGCACTCAGCGATAAGAGAGAAGTTCACCACTGTGATAGCACAATGGACTGAATAGTCTACGTAAGCCTGAAATACCAGGCTGTCACGACACTTGGCTTTTCAACTTTTTCGAAATTTGAAAGTTTGTTTTTCGACTTTTTCAAATTTTGAAAGTGTCGATCATTGAAAAAGTCGCCTTTTCGACTTTTAGGATTATTGAAAAATCACCTTGTGACATAGCGAGTTTCGACTTCTGGATGAGTTTTTGGTACAAAAAAATTTCATTACATTCCGTTTTCAATTCAAAATCGTCTTCTTGGAAAATGAGAACTTCGATTGTTACAAAGTCAAATGTTGGCTCTTTTAGTTTAGCCGAATCTAAAAATTATAAGAAGTCAATCGAAATATGAATTTTGGCAGAGTTGGCCCAGCGACAAAAAATCGATATTTTTATATTTTAACTTAGAGAAGAATTCTCCCTACTTGTCCCTCTTTTGTTGGGAACATCTGGTTCCTAATTAAGTAGGAACTTTTCGATACATTCGATTCTCTTTTCTTACAATAGCGAATTATGACTCGCCAATAGAATTTATTTTCCAGTATATGTGCCAACCACTGTCACCCAAAAGGATATGACGATGGCCATTTTACTCAAGCTGTGATTTTTTCACAATGGAGCACCATCATCACCAACAATTGCCTTGTTCCAAAGATAAACACTAAAGGTGGAAATTCCCTTCAAACATAAAAGCTCTTTACCTTCATTTTGCACAAAATTGTTGCAGTAACACAAAATTGCAACAGTTACAAGGTTGAATGTGCAATAGAATTTAGAACAAAAAAAAAATCGACATTTTTTTATTGTGAATCGGTGAACTATTTCCAACTAAAAATTAATAGAGAACATAAAATTTTTTGGGGAAATTGATGTTCCTTGTGAAAAGAAAACAGACAAAACTTTTACGTAAATAATAAATAGAATGAGTTCTTCATTTATGGAGAAATGTTCAGACTTTTCAAATCAAAAAGTTTCTCTGGCACAAAGCTCTTCCAAATGATAGCCTGGTTTTTTTTTTCAGAAAACCTGGACATGTCGCAATCATACCCCTAGATCAACGCAGAACAATCAAGTTTGAGTTGTAGAAATCAGGAAAACCAAACGCCAAAGACGGTAAGACGACAATCCCAGCACTCTTATATCGGTTTGATGCGTCGTCACGGATACCACTCGTACCAAAAACAATTTACCAAAATTTCAAGAAAATTCTACCAAAAATCTAAAAAAATATATATATTTTTAAGTTTTTGATCAAATTTTGGTGGTTGGTATGACAAACAATTTTTATCTTCCAAATACATTTTTCTTGTTTTATTTTAGAAGTTTATTCCTCTATTTACAATTATGTAAGGAACTCTCCCAATAATTTTATACAAACATATATGCCTTGAATTGTAAATATCTCTAAGTTTTAGATGTTTTAATAATTTTAGCATGCACCAACAAGGGAACGTTATTACTTCTACAAAAACGGAGAACTTACAACGTATTTTTATAGTCTCTGGCTGTACAAATAACACAACGATCTAAGACGAAAAAAATATTTTTTAAAGATAAATTAATATTAATATTATTATTCAAAAAGTTATTTCTATCGAAAATGTTATCATAATTTTAATTTTACAAAAACAGTTTAATTCAATCAACTTTTCTATAGAATCAACATTTCTACAGAAATCAACATTTTATTTTTTATTTTTGTAGAAAATTTTGTCAAAATTTTATTTCTGTAGAAAATTTTGTCAAAATTTTTATTTCTATAGAAAATGTTGTCAAAAATGTATTTCTGTAGAAAATGTTGTCTAAATTTTATTTCGATAGAAAATTTTGTCCAAATTTTATTGCTATAGAAAATTTTGACAAAATTTTATTTTTAGAGGAAATTTTGTCCAAATTTTATTTCTATTGAAATTTTTGTCAACATTTTATTGTAGAGAAAATTTTCTCAAAATTTTATTTCTACAGGAAATTTTCTCAAAATATTATTTCTATAGGAAATTTTCTCAAAAATCTATTGGTATATATAAAATTTTGTTTGTTTTGTCAACATTTTATTTCGTTAGAAATTTTGTAAAAATTTTGTAAAAATTTTATTACTATTGAAAATTTTGTAAAAATTTCATTACTATAGAAAATCTAGTCACAATTTTATTGCTATAGAAAACTTTATAAAATTTTTTTTAATTTCTATAGAAAATTTTGTCAAAATTTTATTTCTATAGAAAATTTTGTCAAAATTTTATTTCTGTAGAAAATGTTTTCAAAATATTATTTCTATAGAAAATTTTGTCAACATTTTATTTCCATAGAGAATTTTGTCAAAATTTTATTTCTACAGAAAATTTTGTCAAAATTTTATTGCTAGAGAAAATTTTGAAAAAAAAAATTATTTCTAGAGAAAATTTTGTCCAAATTTTATTTCTACAGAAAATTTTCTCAAAATATTATTTCTATAGGAAATTTTCTCAAAAATCTATTGCTATAAAACATTTTGTCAAAATTTTATTGCTATAGAAAATTTTAACAAAATTTTATTTGTAGAGAAAATTTTGTCCAAATTTTATTTCTATTGAAATTTTTGTCAACATTTTATTTGTAGAGAAAATTTTCTCAAAATTCTATTTCTATAGGAAATTTTCTCAAAATTGTATTGCTATACAAAATTTTATTTTTAGAGAAAATTTTCTCAAAATTTTATTTCTATAGAGAATTTTCTCAAAATTTTATTTATATAGGAAATTTTCTCAAAAATCTATTGCTATAAAAATTTTTATAAAAATTTTATTGCTATAGAAAATTTTGACAAAATTTTATTTTTAAAGAAAATTTTGTCCAAATTTTATTTCTATTGAAAATTTTGTCAACATTTTATTTGTAGAGAAAATTTTCTCAAAATTTTATTTCTAAAGAAATTTTTTTTAAAATTTTATTTCTATAGGAAATTTTCTCAAAATTTTATTTCTATAGGAAATTTTCTCAAAATTTTAATTCTATAGGAATTTTCTCAAAATTCTATTGCTATAGAAAATTTTTTCACAATTTGATTGCTATAGAAAATTTTGACAAAATTTTATTTCTAAAGAAAATTGTGCCCAAATTTTATTTCTATAGACAATTTTCTGAAAATTTTATTTCTATAGGAAATTTTCTCAAAATTTTATTTCTATAGGAAATTTTCTCAAAATTTTATTGCTACAGAAAATTTTGTCAATTTTTTTTTTTCTATAAAAATTTTGTCAACATTTTATTTCTATTGAAAATTTTGTCAAAATTTTATTTCGATAGAAAATGTTGTCAATATTTTGTTTATATAGAAAATGTTCTCAAAATTTAATTTCAATTTTATCAAAATTTTATTTCTATTGAAAATTTTCTCAAAACTTTATTTCTATAGAAAATTTAATCAAAATTTTATTTCGATAGAAAATTTTGTCAAAATTTTATTGTTATAGAAAATTTTGACAAAATTTTATTTGTAGAGAAAATTTTCTCAAAACTTTATTTCTATAGAAATTCTATTGCTATAGAAAACTTTCTCAAAATTTTATTTCTATAGAAAATTTTGTCAACATTTTAATTCTATTGAAAATTTTGTCAAAATTTTATTTCGATAGAAAATGTTATCAATATTTTGTTTATATAGAAAATTTTCTCAAAATTTAACTTCTATAGGAAATTTTCTCAAAATTTTATTTCTATAGGAAATTTTCTCAAAATTTTATTTCTATAGGAAATTTTCTCAAAATTCTATTGCTATAGAGAATTTTGTCGAAATTTACCTTCGATAGAAAATTTTTGTCAAAAATTTATTTCTATAGAAAATTTTTGTCAAAATTCTATGTCTATAGAAAATTTTCTCAGAATTTTATTTCTATAGAAATTTTTTTCAAAATTTTATTTCGATAGAAAATTTTGTAAAAATTTTACTGTTATAGAAAATTTTGACAAAATTTTATTTCTATAGAAATTCTATTGCTATAGAAAATCTTGTCAAAATTTTATATCTATAGAAAATTTTGTCAACATTTTATTTCTATTGAAAATTTTGTCAAAATTTTATTTCGATAGAAAATGTTATCAATATTTTGTTTATATAGAAAATTTTCTCAAAATTTAACTTCTATAGGAAATTTTCTCAAAATTTTTTTTCTATAGGAAATTTTCTCAAAATTTTTTTTCTATAGGAAATTTTCTCAAAATTTTATGTCTATAGGAAATTTTCTCAAAATTCTATTGCTATAGAGAATTTTGTCGAAATTTACCTTCGATAGAAAATTTTTGTCAAAAATTTATTTCTATAGAAAATTTTTGTCAAAATTCTATGTCTATAGAAAATTTTCTTAGAATTTTATTTCTATAGAAATTTTTTTCAAAATTTTATTTCGATAGAAAATTTTGTAAAAATTTTACTGTTATAGAAAATTTTGACAAAATTTTATTTCTATAGAAATTCTATTGCTATAGAAAATCTTGTCAAAATTTTATATCTATAGAAAATTTTGTCAACATTTTATTTCTATTGAAAATTTTATCAAAATTTTATTTCGATAGAAAATATTGTCAATATTTTGTTTATATAGAAAATTTTCTCAAAATTTAACATCTATAGGAAATTATCTCAAAATTCTATTGCAATTTTCTCAAAATTCTATTGCTATAGAAAATTTTGACAAAATTTTATTTTTAGAGAAAATTTTGTCCAAATTTTATTTCTAATGAAAATTTTGTCAACATTTTATTTGTAGAGAAAAGTTTCTCAAAATTTTATTTCTATAGAAAAGTTTGTAAAATTTGAGTTCTATAGAAAATAAAACATTTTCTCAAAATTTTATTTCTATAGGAAATTTTCTCAAAATTTTATTTCTATAGAAAATTTTGTCCATATTTTAGTTCTATAGCAAATTTTATTTCCACAGAAAATTTTCTCAAAATTTTATTTCTATAGGAAATTTTCTCAAAATTCTATTGCTATAGAAAATTTTGACAAATTTTTATTTTTAGAGAAAATTTGTCCAAATTTTATTTCTATTGAAAATTTTGTCAACATTTTATTTGTAGAGAAAATTTTGTCAAAATTTTATTTCTATAGAAAATTTTGTCCAAATTTTAGTTCTATAGAAAATTTTCTCAAAATTTTATTTCTACAGAAAATTTTCTCAAAATTTTATTTCTATAGGAAATTTTCTCAAAATTTTATTTCTATAGGAAATTTTCTCAAAATTTTATTGCTATAGAAAATTTTGACAAAATTTTATTTCTAGAGAAAATTGTGCGCAAATTTTGTTTCTATGGACGATTTTCTGAAAATTTTATTTCTATAGGAAATTTTCTCAAAATTTTATTTCTATAGGAAATTTTCTCAAAATTCTATTGCTATAGAAAATTTTGTCAAAATTTTATTTCTATAGAAAATTTTGTCAACATTTTATTTCTATATGAAATTTTCTCAAAATTTTATTGCTATAGAAAATTTTGACAAAATTTTATTTCTAGAGAAAATTTTGACAAAATTTTATTTCTAGAGAAAATTGTGCGCAAATTTTGTTTCTATGGACGATTTTCTGAAAATTTTATTTCTATAGGAAATTTTCTCAAAATTTAACATCTATAGGAAATTATCTCAAAATTCTATTGCAATTTTATCAAAATTTTATTTCTATTGAAAATTTTCTCAAAACTTTATTTCTATAGAAAATTTTCTCAAAATTTTATTTCTGTAGAAATTTTTCTCAAAATTTTATTTATATAGAAAATTTTCGCAAGATTTGATTTCTATAGGAAATTTTCTCAAAATATTATTTCTATAGGAAAATTTCTCAAAAATCTATTGCTATAGAAAATTTTTTCAAATTTTTATTGCTATAGAAAATTTTGACAAAATTTTATTTTTAGAGAAAATGTTGTCCAAATTTTATTTCTATTGAAATTTTTGTCAACATTTTATTTGTAGAGAAAAATTTCTCAAAATTTTATTTCTATAGGAAATTTTCTCAAAATTTTATTTCCATAGGAAATTTTCTCAAAATTTTATTTCTACAGGACATTTTCTCAAATTCTATTGCTATAGAAAATTTTGTCAACATTTTATTTCGATAGAAAATTTTGTCTAAATTTTATTGCTATTGAAAATTTTGACAAAATTTTATTTCTAGAGAAAATTTTGTCCAAATTTTATTTCTATAGACAATTTTCTGAAAATTTTATTTCTATAGGAAATTTTCTCAAAATTTTATTTCTATAGGAAATTTTCTCAAAATTCTATTGCTATAGAAAATTTTGTCAAAATTTTATTTCTATAAAAAATGTTGTCAAAATTTTGTTTATATAGAAAATTTTCTCAAAATTTTATTTCTATAGGAAATTTTCTCAAAAATCTATTGTCAAAATTTTATTTCTATAGAAAATTTTGTCAAAATTTTATTTCTATAGAAATGTTTGTCCAAATTTTATTTCTATTGAAATTTTTGTCAACATTTTATTTGTAGGGAAAATTTTCTCAAAATTTTATTTCTCTAGAAATTTTTCCCAAAATTTTATTTCTATAGGAAATTTTCTCAAAATTCTATTGCCATAGAAAATTTTGTCCACATTTATGGCTATAGAAGGTTAGGTTAGGTGGCAGCCCGATGTATCAGGCTCACTTAGACTATTAAGTCCATTGTGATACCACATTGGTGAACTTCTCTCTTATCACTGAGTGCTGCCCGATTCCATGTTAAGCTCAATGGCAAGGGACCTCCTTTTTATAGCCGAGTCCGAACGGCGTTCCACATTGCAGTGAAACCACTTAGAGAAGCTTTGAAACCCTCAGAAATGTCACCAGCACTACTGACGTGGGATAATCCACCGCTGAAAAACTTTTTGGTGTTCGGTCGAAGCAGGAATCGAACCCACGACCTTATGTATGCAAGGCGGGCATGCGAACCATTGCACCATGGTGGCTCCAATTGCTATAGAAAATTTTGACAAAATTTTATTTCTAGAGAAAATTTTGTACAAATTTTATTTCTATAGGAAATTTTCTCAAAATTCTATTGTTATAGAAAATTTTGTTTTGTTTTATTTCTATAGAAAATTTTGTCAAAATTTTATTTCTATAGGAAATGTTGTCAACATTTTATTTCTATAGAAAATTTTGTCAAAATTTTATTTCGACAGAGAATTTTCTCAAAATTTTATTTCTATAGGAAATTTTCTCAAAATTCTATTGCAATTTTATTAAAATTTTATTTCTTTTGAAAATTTTGTCAAAATTTTATTTCTATTGAAATTTTTGTCAAAATTTTATTTCTATAGAAAATTTTCTATAGAATAGTTTGTCAAAAATTTATTTATATAGAAAATTTTGTCTAAATTTTATTGCTTTAGAAAATTTTGTCTAAATTTTATTTCTATAGAATATTTCGTCAAAATTGTATTTCTATAGAAAATTTTATTTCTATAGAAATTTTTTGCAAAATTTTATTTCTATAGAAAATTTTTGCAAAATAGACTAGACGTTTAAGTTCTCTAACAATTCCTTAATCTAATATAGTCTACTTATGTAGAAACTTTAAATTTAACATTGGGAACCGTACTATGTGACCTGATCTTCATTAGGGAGAATGTTTCATCAAATCGACCAAAAATTCTAAATATTATCAAGTACCAAGGGAAACTATAATAACTGATCGATAGTGATGGATATTTAAGATTTGGCCCGGCCTAACTTATTGTCTTACATTCTTCTTAAAACTTAATTGGAATTTTCCAACAATTTCTTTATGCCCACAAGTTTTCAAAGGAAGTTCCCAGCACCTTATCGTAACCGCACCAATTTTTAAAATTCCCCATGACTACATCTATTTCTAGTTCCATTTACATCATTCATTCGCAAAATATTTGTAGCTTATTTTTGGCAGCAATAACATTTACCCTCATACTGCTCTTTTCACTACTTGACTTTGCAAAATTACTCGAACATCTGTCAAGTGCATCATAGGTCAGTAATCAAATAAGGAAATGTAAATTGAAGGCATGGCATGTCAAACTCGAAGCCTATTCCTCAATTGTGCAGAACGTCGTACCTATATGAGATTCATAGCTTGCACTTACGTGCCCTTTGTATCGAGTCAGTGGAAATTTGCCAAAACGTCATTTGAATAATCATCCGCCTCTTCACTCTGCTGGTAACCAAGAGCAACGATTTTTCAAAAGTCTGATTTCCATTCTACCGTCTATCAGAACTTTCACTTCTACTTGATTGCTTATCTTCAAGAGTCCTCGACCATAGCCAAAATTTTCATAAGAGAACCGTGAGCATCGAATCCGCATTAACAATTGGGCTAAGTTGAAGTTTTGGAATTTGGTGGTAAATGAAATAATTGCAATTATGGATAAGTAAAAGCCTTCTTAAACAAGAGTCCTTGCGTGCACACACACACACACAGACATTTTTCCTGTGTCTCAAATACACTCTAATCACTTTCATGGAAAATATCAAAGAATTTCCTAAGGAATTTCATTTTGTACCTCACAAATTTGCCCATAAGTTAAGTGTTGCGTTTCATGGCAGTGGTTTTGCAAAGAATTTTAATACCATTCTTATATGGAATTAAAATTTGTGCAAAATTATAAATTCCACCATATTAACTTAAAAATAAATTGTGAAATTGTTACAGGCGAATTTATTTGATTAAAAATGGAAAAGATCTAAATAAAAAGTTTTTTAATGACAGTACACAGAAAAAAATATCACCAAAATATTTCGCATTAAAAATATGATTGAAAGTGAAAATCGAACTACTTGGGTTTCAACGGATGACATTTGCTCCTCCAAGAGGCTCTAAAACCAAATCTCGGGATCGGTTATATGGGGGCTATATATGATTATGGACTGATATGGACCACTTTTGACATTGTTGTTAGATATAATATGCTACCACCACGTACCAAATTTCAACCAGATCGGATGAATTTTGCTTCTCCAAAAGGAACCGGAGGTCAAATCTGGGGATCAGTTTATAAGGGGGCTATATATAATTATGGACCGATGTGGACCAATTTTTGCGTGGTTGTTAGAGACCATATACTAACGTCACGTACCAAATTTCAACCGAATCGGATGAAGTTTGCTCTTCCAAGGGGCTCCGGAGGTCAAATCTGGGGATCGGTTTATATCGGGCCTATATATAATTATTGACCGATTTCGACCAATTTTTGCATGGATGTTTGAGGCCATATATTAACACCACGTATCAAATTTCAACTAAATCAGATGAATTTTGGTCTTCCAAGAGGCTCCGGAGGACAAATCTGGTAATCGGTTTATATGGGGGCTATATATAATTATGGACCGATGTGAACCAATTTTTGCATGGTTGTTGGAGACCATATACTAACACCATGTACCAAATTTCAGCCGAATCGGATAAAATTTGTTTCTCTTGGAGCAATCGCAAGCCAAATTTGGGGTCCGTTTATGGGGGCTATACGTAAATTTGGACCAATAAGTTAATATACCCCCCATCCTATGGTGGATGGTATAAAAAATGAAATTTTTTTAATTAAAATTTTATTTAAAAAAATTAATAGTTTAATCAATCTAATACACTGAGTCAATTAAGAAAGTAATAGAAAATAGTTACATTTTTAATTAAAAAAGTAATTGAGTTTTGCAATCAACATCAATTAAATTTTTAATTTAATCAATTAAAAAATTAATTGAAATTCGCTAATAAAATCAATTAAATTTTTAATCAAGTATTTTTTTATGCCCAATTAAAACATTTTTGTAATTGAAGAAATTTCAATTACAAAGATGTTTTAATTGGATCAATTAATTTCGTGATTGCGTTGTGGGTATTAAATACAGTGTTTCAGGTTATCATCATTATTAAACTACTTTACTGGCAGCTGGCAACTGGCATATTTATTAAAGTAACAGTTCATTTTATTGTTTACAAGCATACAAAAGCATTTTGATTATGGGTATAGTTAGAGCCGTCCAGCATTTAAATGTGAACATATTCATTACTGGTTACAATAATACTGTACTGCGGTATTGTATCGTGTCCACAAAGTGGACCGAAATAAAAGAGTAAGAACACCCGTAGGGTAGGACTTCCCAGTCGAGTGTTTCAAAAATTAAAATTAGGGTCTCTATCCAACACATATAAACTAAATTTGACATGTCTATAGACCTAGGATAAAAATTGAAAATGTTGTTAACATTTTATTTCTATCGAAAATGTTTTGCCAAAATTTTATTTCTTTTTGTTTTGTTATTGTTGTTTTTTTTCTTTAATCATTGTTGTTGTTTTTGATTTCAGCTTAAAACCATGCATTGACTAAACTACAAGTGTAGCTTAACCCACAGAGGAAAAGAATGTTTGTCAAATTTATTTGGGCAAAGCCCTATAGACTGCAAGATGGTTGGATGGACGCACGTTTCGGAATTACCCCATTCCACATCAGCATCCTCTACTTGCAGCAAAACTATCAACCAATTACCAGAATAAATTCAGACAGTTCACTAAACCCAACAGTGAACCACACTTGAACCTTCCGAAAAAAGGTTTTACATGATAGCCGGCTTATGCCGAAATAAATTCGTACAAACATATCTCTTTTCCTTTGCCACCATCAAATCATCGATTTGAATGCTTCCTCTTTTTATACCCTCCACCATAGGATGGGGGTATATTAACTTTGTCATTCCGTTTGTAACACATCGAAATATTGCTCTAAGACCCCATAAAATATATATATTCTGGGTCGTGGTGAAATTCTGAGTCGATCAAAGCATGTCCGTCCGTCCGTCCGTCCATCTGTTGAAATCACGCTAACTTCCGAACGAAACAAGCTATCGACGTGAAACTTGGCACAAGTAGTTGATATTGATGTAGGTCGGATGGTATTGAAAATGGGCCATATCGGTCCACTTTTACGTATAGTCCCCATATAAAGGAACCCTCAGATTTGGTTTGTGGAGCCTCTAACAGAAGCATATTTCATTCGATCCGGCTGAAATTTGGTGCATGATGTTGGTATATGGTCTCTAACAACCATGCAAAAATTGGTCCACATCGGTCCATAATTATATATAGACCCTCTATAAACCAATCCCTAGATTTGGCTTGCGAAGCCTCAAAGAGAAGCAAATTTCATCTGATCCGGCTGAAATTTGGTACATGGTGTTGGTGACTAACAACCGTGCACAAATTGGTCCACATCGGTCCACAATTATATATAGCCCCCATATAAACCGATCCCCAGATTTGGTTTGCGGAGCCTCAAAGAGAAGCAAATTTCATCCGGTCCGCCTGAAATTTGGTACATGATGTTGGTCTCTAACAACCATGCAAAAATTGGTCCACATCGGTTCATAATTATATATAGCCCCCATATAAACCGATCCCCAGATTTGGCTTGCGAAGTCTTCAATAGAAGCAAATTTCATCCAATCCGGTTGTAATTTGGAACAGTTAGTTAGTATATGATATTTAACAACTGTGCCAGAATTGGTCCATATCGGTCCATAACTATATAGCCCCATATGAAAATTTTGTTAAAATTTTATTTCTGTAGAAATTTTTGTTAACATTTTATTTCTTTAGAAAATTTTGTCAAAATTGTATGTCTATTTTGTCAAACTGAATTACATACGTATTTGATCGATCTTTTTATACCCACCACCATAGAATGGTGACGGGGGTGTAAAAAGTTTGTCATTCCGTTTTTAACACATCGAAAAATCGATTTCCGACTATATAAAGTATATATATTCTTGATCAGGGAGAAATTCTAAGACGCTTCTAATCACGCTACAGTCTTCAATAATGAAGCAATCGCGCAGAAATTTTGCACAAACTCGTCTTTTGTCTGCAGGTAGGTTAAGTTCGAAGATGGGCTATATCGGTCCAGGTTTTGATATGGTCCCCATATAAACCGACCTCCCGATTTGGGGTCTTGGGCTTATAGAAATCGTAGTTTTTATCCACTTTGCCTAAAATTTGAAGTCTAGAGGTATTTTATGACCATAAAGAGGTGTGACAAAAATGGTGCGTATCGGTCTATGTTTTGTATAGCCCCCATATAGACCGATCTCCCGATTTTACTTCTTGGGCTTATAGAAACCGCAGCTTTTATTCAATTTACCTGAAATTAGAAATCTAGAGGTATTGTAGGACCACAAATACGTGTGCCAAAAATTGCGACGTCCCGATTTGGGGTCTTGGGCTTATAGAAACCGTAGTTTTTATACAATTTGTCTGAAATTGGAAATCTAGAGGTATTTTAGGATCATAAAGATGTGTGCTGAAAACAATGAGTATCAGTCCATATTTTAGTATAGCTCCCATAAGAACGATCTCCCGATTTAACTCCTTTGGTTTCTAGATACCGTAGTTTTTATCCCATTTGCCTGAAATTGTAAATATTCTGGTATTTTAAGCTCACAAAAACGTGTATCGGATTAAGTTTTTATCGGTCCGTTTGGTAATGCCTCCATATAGACCGACTTCACTTCTTGAGGGTGTAGAAGGCGCACTGATCATGAAAATAGCTTGAAACTCAATGTAAAATTTCCATTTTAAAATTCCAGATTTAAGATTTCAGATCAAGACGTTATTTTATAATCTTCTTGCAATGGTTCTTATAAATCCAAAATCTGATATAGTCCTCATAGGTGAAATCTTTAAATTTATCTTCGGGAAGTGTCCTCAAGTCCTCGAGCCCTCCTGAAATTTCAAAGGAAACTCTAATATTTGGTTCATGGTGGTGGGTATTTAAGATTCGGCCCGGCCGAACTTACTGCTGTATGTACTTGTTCTCATTCGTTTTGTTTCGTTTCAAATTTATTTGACTAAACTGACAAACATTCTTTTCCTCTGTTGGTTAAGCTACACTTGTAGTTTATTCAATGCATGGTTTTAAGCTGAAATCAAAAACAACAAAAATTTTATTTCTATAAAAAATTTTCTCAAAATTTTATTTTGTTTCTACAGAAAATTTTGTCAAAATTTTATTTCGATAGAAAATTTTGTCAAAATTTTATTTCCATAGAAATTTTGTCAAAATTTTATTTCTAAAGAAAATTTTATCACATTTTTATTTCTATAGAAAATTTTCTCAAAATTTTATTCTATAGAAAACTTTGTCAAAATTTTATTTCTATAGAAAATTTTTCAAAATTTTATTTCTTTAGAAAATGTTATCAAAATTTTATTTTTATCTAAAATTTTATCAACAATTTTGTAAAAATTTTATTTCTATAAAAAAAATTTTCAAAATTTTGTTAAAATTTTATTTCTATAGAAAGTCTTGTCAAAATTTTATTTCTATAGAAAATGTTTTGGTAAAATTTTTTTTTTCTCAAAAGTTCATTTCTATAGTAAATTTTGTCAAAAATGTATTTCTATAGAAAATTATGCCAAAAATGTATTTCTTTTTAAAATTTTGTCAACATTTTATTTCTATATACAATTTTGTCAAATTTTAATTTCTGTAGAACATTTTGTCAAAATTTCATTTCTACAGAAAATTTTGTCAATTTTTTTTTATATAAAATTTTGTCAAATTTTTTTCAATAGAAAATTTTGTAAAATTTTTATTTGTAAAGAAAAGTTTTTCAACAATTTTTTCTTTAGTAATTTTTTTCAAAATTTCATTTCTATAGAAAATGTTGTTAACAATTAGGATATTTTGTCAAACTTTGACTTTTTAAAGAAAATTTAATCAAAATTTTATTTCTATAGAAAATTTGTGAAGTACCTCTTAGTTGGAGAGGAATATTTGGCGATATCTACCAAAACATCAAGAATTCTACTATTCCACCAAATAAAAATAAGTCTACTATTTTTGGTAGAACCAACTGTGGCAACCGTGCTTTTAAGCCATCCAGTTGCCAAGACCAGAGTTCGGGCTATACCAAAACATGGAGCAAATGTTGATATATTTTTGTTGACCTAAAATACGTCTAGATTTCCAATGCCAGTCAAATCGGATAATAAAGTCGGTTTGTCAAGGAGTACAATCAGTTATATCAAAATATAGACCGAGACAAACTAGTAAACGGCTTTTTGTTTGATCTTGCTTCTAGTTTCCATTGTCTCTATATGCTCGTAAGATCTATATGAAATCGGGGCTATAACAAAACATGGACAAAATTTTTAAAAATTTTTGGGAACCTAAAATACCTTGTGATTTTAAATATCTGGAAAATCAAATAAAAATTTCGGTGCCATACTTAAGAATTCTAATCATAGGGTTAATATGATTTCAGCAGACATACCGCCAGAGAGACTGACATCGTTAGATAGTCTTACTATTACACCCTGTTATGAATATATTACTTAAAGTAGTCTGCAGTCAATATATTATTATACCCCGGTTCGCTTTACTATATTGATCAATCAATTAGTTTTTCTATTAAATTTATTTAAATGTTTAAATTTTATTTCCGTAAAATGTTGATAGACTGTAAATGTCTACCTTTAAACTTTACCCATATGCTCGCTAGTATTCTGTCTGTTAAAAAAACTCAACCCCTATTTGTCATTACACAGGACGACCATTTAATTCTTTCTACGAACTTTGAACTTTTAAAGTGAAATCTACGCATCACAATTCACATATTTTTCCCACCTGAAAATGCTAATATTTGATTGTTTGCTTTTGCAGAAATGAAAATGTCCTTGTGGTTGCTATAGTTCTTTTGTCGATTTATAGTTGCTGTTGTTGTTGTTGGTTTTGAGATCCTGTTTGATTCGTTTTGTTTTTCTGCCATACCATCGATATGCATGTCGACATGCCATAATGGATATGTCACTCATCGGATATGCCTTCTTGCTAAATTCACACACTGGGTTGTTGCTGCCATTTGTTGTAATGATTAACAGGGGAATGAAAAACAAGAAGAAGAAGAGATATTGTACCGGAACGCTAGAAGCCGCTGGCATTTAAAATATCAACTAAGACAACAAACGTATGTACACACAACCCAATAGTAGCTTGATTTTTGTAATACGTCAAGGATATGGGTCATGCAATATGACAAAAACAAGCGGAAATACAATTTTGAGAAAATTTTCTATAAAAAACAAAATTTTGACAAAACTTTCTACAGAATTTTGAGAAAATTTTTTATAGAAATCAAATTTTGAGAAATTTTCCCGAAAAAAAATGTTGACAAAATTTTCTATAGAAATAAAAATTTTGTTAAAATTTTAAATTTTCTATAGAAATAAAATTTTTACAAACTTTTCTATAGAAATAAAATTTTGACAACATTTGTTATAGAAATAAAATTTTGGCACAATTTTCTATAGAAATTAAATGTTGGCAAAATTTTCTATAGAAATAAAATTTTGACAAACTTTTCTATAGAAATAAAATTTTGACAAACTTTTCTATAGAAATAAAATTTTGACAACATTTGTTATAGAAATTAAATGTTGGCAAAATTTTCTACAGAAATAAAATTTTGACAAAATTTTCTTTAGAAATTAAATTTTGATAAAATTTTCTATAGAAATAAAATTTTGACTAAATTTTGTATAGAAATAAAATTTTGACAAGATTTTCGATAGAAATACAAGTTTGACAAAATTTTCTATAGAAATAAAATTTTCACGAAATTTTCTAATGAAATAAAATTTTGACAAAATTTTCTATAGAAATAAAATATTGACAAAATTTTCTATAGAAATAAAATTTTGAAAAATTTTTTTATAGAAATAAAAGTTTGAAAAAATTTTCTGTGAATATAAAATTTTGGCAAAATTTTCTATAGAAATAAAATGTTGGCAAAATTTTCTATAGAAATAAAATTTTTGTCAAAAATTTCAATTTTCTATAGAAATAAAATTTTTAACAAATTTTCTGTGGATATAAAATTTTGATAAAAATTTCTGTGGATATAAAGTTTGGACAAAATTTTCTATAGAAATAAAGTTTGGACAAAATTTTCTATAGAAATAAAATTTTGACCAAATTTTCTTGAGAAATAAAATTTTAACAAAATTTTGTATAGAAATAAAATTTTGACTAAATTTTCTATAGAAATAAAATGTTCACAAAATTTTCTATAGAAATAAAAATTTTGTCAAAATTTTAAATTTTCTATAGAAATAAAATTTTGACAAAATTTTCTTATCAATAAAATTTTGAGAAAATTTTCTATAGAAATACAATTTTCTATAGAAATAAAATTTTGACAAAGTTTTCGATAGAAATAAAATTTCGAAAATTTAGAAAATTTCTATTGAAATAAAATTTTGTCAAAATTTTCTTTAGAAATAAAATTTTGACAAAATTTTCTATAGAAATAAAATTTTGACTAAATTTTGTATAGAAATAAAATTTTGACAAGATTTTCGATAGAAATACAATTTTGACAAAATTTTCTATAGAAATAAAATTTTGACAAAATTTTCTATAAAAATAAAATTTTGACAAAATGTTCAATTTTCTATAGACATAAAATTTTGACAAATTTTTCTATAGAAATAAAATTCTGACAAACTTTTCTATAGAAATAAAAATTTGACAAAATTTTCTATATAAATAAAATTTTGACAAAATTTTCTGTATAAACAAAATTTTGACAAAATTTTCTATAGAAATAAAATGTAGACTAAATTTTGTACAGAAATAAAATTTGGACAAAATTTTCGATAGAAATAAAATTTCGAAAATTTAGAAAATTTCTATTGAAATAAAATTTTGTCAAAATTTTCTTTAGAAATAAAATTTTGACAAAATTTTCTATAGAAATCAAATTTTGACTAAATTTTGTATAGAAATAAAATTTTGACAAGATTTTCGATAGAAATACAATTTTGACAAAATTTTCTATAGAAATAAAATTTTGACAAAATTTTCTATAAAAATAAAATTTTGACAAAATGTTCAATTTTCTATAGACATAAAATTTTGACAAATTTTTCTATAGAAATAAAATTCTGGCAAACTTTTCTATAGAAATAAAAATTTGACAAAATTTTCTATATAAATAAAATTTTGACAAAATTTTCTGTATAAACAAAATTTTGACAAAATTTTCTATAGAAATAAAATGTAGACTAAATTTTGTACAGAAATAAAATTTGGACAAAATTTTCGATAGAAATAAAATTTCGAAAATTTAGAAAATTTCTATTGAAATAAAATTTTGTCAAAATTTTCTTTAGAAATAAAATTTTGTGAAAATTTTCTTTAGAAATAAAATTTTGACAAAATTTTCTATAGAAATAAAATTTTGACTAAATTTTGTATAGAAATAAAATTTTGACAAGATTTTCGATAGAAATACAATTTTGACAATTTTCTATAGAAATAAAATTTTGACTAAATTTTGTATAGAAATACAATTTTGACAAGATTTTCGATAGAAATACAATTTTGACAAAATTTTCTATAGAAATAAAATTTTGACTAAATTTTGTATAGAAATAAAATTTTGACAAAATTTTTGATAGAAATAAAATTTGGACAAAATTTTCTACAGAAATAAAATTTTGACAAAATTTTCTATAGAAATAAAATGTTGACAAAATGTTCTATAGAAATAAAATTTTGTCAAAAGTTTCTATAGAAATAAAATGTTGTCAAAATTTTCTATAGAAATAAAATGTTGTCAAACTTTTCTATAGAAATAAAATTTTGACAAACTTTTCTATAGAAATCAAATTTTGACAAAATTTTCTATAGAAATAAAATTTTGACAAAACTTTCTAACGAAATAAAATTTTGAAAAAAATTTCTGTGGATATAAAATTTTGACAAAATTTTCTATAGAAATAAAATTTTCTATAGAAATAAAATGTTGACAAAATTTTCTATATTTTTGGCTCGACTGGCAACCGTGATTCTTAGAAATCGATGGTCATAGCAATGCGGAACATTTCCACTATGTTACAATTAGTTGGCATCATTTAAATTTTCTCTTGACTTTTGGTTCGACAAAACCTTTTGTATGGTTCTCAATCACTTCAGGACCGGGCCGTATTTGCAGCCATGTTCGTGTTTTATTTTTTACTTTAGTCTTATTCCCAATCAGTTAACATAGGACATGGCTCATATGAAGAATATACATTTGCTTATGCACATACATTAATATGTTCAAATATTTGATAACAATTGGAAGCATAAAAAATATTTATATTTCGTTGGCAAAAAAGGAAATTGTAACAGCATAGCAAAACGAATCCTGCTATCACCCCCGAATACTTGTCAAATATGGTGTCATTGTGAACGATGGGAAAATGTAGACGGTATTTTGAACACCTCACTGAACCTGGCGATGATGTCAATAAAGGTTACCTATTTGTCTTTTTGATATATCAAGGAATACGGGGGCTTTTAAATGCTAGGCCTTATAGAAGGCTGTAGTGAGAACTTTGTGAAAAAACCTAAAAAATTAAGAGCAGTGAGAAATAAAATAAACTGGAAGGTGACACCTACATAACTGATTACTATAAATTAAGCAGTATTCATGACCTTTGTTCATAAATACTCAGGATTTTCTTTCCATTCTTGTATCTATTATATTCTATTGCAAATATAGTATCCTTCATTTTCTGTCGTAGTAGCCGTTTCATGCAGTATAACCTTAATGGCGGCTAAAGGCATACTGAAGTCCTAGAAAGTCGGGCGGAGCCGACTATAGCATATTAAAAGATTTTTGACAAAATTTTGTATGGAAATAAAATTTTGATAAAATTTTGTATAGAAATAAAATTTTGACAAAATTTTCTATATAAAAAAATTTTGACAAAATTTTCTATACCAATAAAATTTTGTCAAAATGTTCTATGGAAATAAAGTTTTGTCAAAATTTTCTATAGAAATAAAATTTTATATAGAAATAAAATTTTGCAAAAAAATTTTGACAAAATTTCTAATGAAAAAACCTTTTGAGGAAATTTTCTAAAGAAAATAAAATTGACAAAATTTTCCATAGAAATAAACTTTGTCAAAATTTTGTATAGAAATAAAATTTTGCTCAAATTTTCTATAATTTTCCAAAAATTTTCTATAGAAATAAAATTTTGTTAAAATTTTCTATAGAAATAAAATTTTCTGTAGAAATAAAATTTTGCAAATTTTGCAAAAAAATTTTTGACAAAATTTTCTATAAAAATAAAATTTTGAAAAAAAATTCTACTGAAAAAACATTTTGAGGAAATTTTCTAAAGAAAACAAAATTGACAGAATTTTCCATAGAAACAAACTTTGTCAAAATTTTCTATAGAAATAAAATTTTGCTCAAATTTTCTATATAAATAAAATTTTCCAAAAATTTTCGATAGAAATAAAATTTTCAATGGAAATAAAATGTTGACAAAATTTTCTATAGAAATAACATTTTGACAAAATTTTCTATAGAAATAACATTTTGACAAAATTTTCTATAGAAATAAAGTTTTGATAAAAATTTCGATAGAAATAAACTTTCGAGAAAATTTTCTATGGAGATAAAATTTTCTATGGAGATAAAATTTTGACAAAAGTTTCTATGGAGATAAAATTTTGACAAAATTTTCTATAGAAATTAAGTTTCGAGAAAATTTTCTATGGAGATAAAATTTTGACAAAATTTTCTATAGAAATAAAATTTTGACAAAATTTCCATAGAGATGAAAATTTGTTGAAAAAAATTTAGAGTTCTGAGATTATTCCAGTATCAAATTCGTGTTACATTTAAAACTCCGTAGTCTTTTTGATACATAAATACATATGTAAAATAACAATATTTGTATTGATTCTATTTTGGAAACCTCCACCATAGAATCACCATTAGAGTGCTATTAAAATGGCTCCGGGGTTGGAGACGAATAAGAAGCTAATGAGAAATACTGGAATCGAAGTCGATGAAAACTGACTAGACTCCACAGTCCTGGCTGTAGCAAAACGAAATAAAAACAAGTAAGGAAAGTCTAAAGTAGGGCGGGGCCGACTATATTATACCCTGCACCACTTTGTAGATCTAAATTGTCGATACCATATCACATCCTATATATAAAGGTTTGTCCCAAATACATACATTTAAAAATCACTCGATTTGGACAGAATTTGATAGACTTTTACAAAACCTATAGACTCAAAATTTAAGTTGGCTAATGCACTAGAGTGGAACACAATTTTAGTATAAAACCAGTAAGGAAAGTCTAAAGTCGGGCGGGGCCGACTATATTATACCCTGCACCACTTTGTAGATCTAAATTTTCGATACCATATTACATCCGTCAAATGTGTTGGGGGCTATATATAAAGGTTTGTCCCAAATACATACATTTAAATATCACTCGATCTGGAAGAATTTTATAGACTTCTACAAAATCTATAGAGTCAAAATTTAAGTCGGCTAATGCACTAGTGTGGAACACAATGTTAGTAAAAAACCAGTAAGGAAGTCTAAAGTCGGGCGGGGCCGACTATATTATACCCTGCACCACTTTGTAGATCTAAATTTTCGAAACCATATCACATCCGTCAAATGTGTTGGGGGCTATATATTGTCCCAAATACATACATTTAAATATCACTCGATCTGGAAGAATTTGATAGACTTCTACAAAATCTATAGACTCAAAATTTAAGTCGGCTAATGCACTAGGGTGGAACACAATGTTAGTAAAAAACCAGTAAGGAAAGTCTAAAGTCGGGCGGGGCCGACTATATTATACCCTGCACCACTTTGTAGATCTAAATTTTCGATACCATATCACATCTGTCAAATGTGTTGGGGGCTATATATAAAGGTTTGTCCCAAATACATACATTTAAGTATCACTCGATCTGGACAGAATTTGATAGACTCTACAAAATCTATAGACTTAAAATTTAAGTCGGCTAATGCACTAGGGTGGAACACAATGTTAGTAAAAAAATATGGGAAACATATAAATCTGAAGCAATTTTAAGGAAATTTCGCAAAAGTTTATTTATGATTTATCGCTCGATATATATGTATTAGAAGTTTAAGAAAATTAGGGTCATTTTTCAACTATTCGACTAAGCAGTGGCGATTTTACACGGAAAATGTTGGTATTTTGACAATTTTTGTCGAAATCAGAAAAACATATATATGGGAGCTATATCTAAATCTGAACCGATTTCAACCAAATTTGGCACGCTTAGCTACAATGCTCATTCTACTCCCTGTGCAAAATTTCAATTAAATCGGAGTAAAAGATTGGCCTCTGTGGTCATATGAGTGTAAATCGGGCGAAAGCTATATATGGCAGCTATATCTAAATCTGAACCGATTTCCACCAAATTTGACACGCATAGCTATAATGCTAATTCTACTCCCTGTGCAAAATTTCAACTAAATCGGCCTCTGTAGACAAAGGAGTGTAAATCGGGCGAAAGCTATATATGGGAGCTATATCTAAATCTGAACCGATTTGGATGATATTTTGCAAGTTTTTCGAGACTCATAAAATATTGAGATGTACGGAATTTGAGGAAGATCGGTTGATATACACGCCAATTATGACCAGATCGGTGAAAAATATATATGGCAGCTATATCTAAATCTGAACCGATTTTTTCCAAAATCAATAGGGATCGTTTTTGAGCCGAAACAGGACCCCATACCAAATTTTAGGACAATCGGACTAAAACTGCGAGCTGTACTTTGCACACAAAAATACATCAACAGACAGACAGACAGACAGACAGACAGACAGACGGACATCGCTAAATCGACTCAGAATTTAATTCTAAGACGATCGGTATACTAAACGATGGGTCTCAGACTTTTCCTTCTTGGCGTTACATACAAATGCACAAACTTATTATACCCTGTACCACAGTAGTGGTGAAGGGTATAAATATGGAAAACATTTAAATCTGAAGCAATTTTAAGGAAACTTCGAAAAAGTTTATTTATGATTTATCGCTCGATATATATGTATTAGAAGTTTAAGAAAATTAGAGTCATTTTTACAACTTTTCGACTAAGCACAGGTGGTTTAACAGAGAAAACGTTGGTATTTTGACCATTTTTGTCGAAATCAGAAAAACATATATATGGGAGCTATATCTAAATCGGAACCGATTTCAATCAAATTTGGCGCACATGACTATATTACTAATTGTACTCCTAGTGCAAAATTTCAACCAAATTGGGCCAAAACTCTGGTTTCTGGGGCCATATAAGTCCATATCGGGCGAAAAATATATATGGAAGCTATAGCTAAATCTGAACCGATTTCAATCAAATTTGGCGCGCATAGCTACAATGCTAAATCTACTCCCTGTGCAAAATTTCAACCAAATTGGGCCAAAACTCTGGCTTTTAGGACCATATTAGTCCATATCGGGCGAAAGATATATATGGGAGCTATATCTAAATCTGAACCGATTTCAATTAAATTTTGCACACTTGACTATACTACTAATTGTACTCCTAGTGCAAAATTTCAACCAAATTCGGCCAAAAATATGGCTTCTGGGGCCATATAAGTCCATATCGTGCGAAAGATTTATATGGGAGATATATCTAAATCTGAACCGATTTGGCTGATATTTTGCAAGATTTCCGAGATTAATTAAAATATTTGGATGTACGGTATTTCAAGAAAATCGGCTGATAAACACGCTAACTATGTCCAAATCGGAGATAAATATATATGGCAGCTATATCTAAATCTGAACCGATTTTTTCCAAAACCAATAGCGATTGTCTCTGTCCCAAGAAACGGCCCTCTGCCAAATTTGAGGACGATCGGACTTAAATTGCGAGCTGTACTTTGTGCACAAAATTACATATACAGACAGACGGACAGACAGACGGACAGACAGACGGACATCGCTAAATCGACTCAGAATTTAATTCTAAGCCGATCGGTATACTAAAAGATGGGTCTATGACCACTATTTCTTCGCATTACATACAAATGCACAAACTTATACCCTCTACCACAGTAGTGGTGTAGGGTATAATTAAAATTAGGAGATTTTAGTTATTTGAAGAGATAAAGGAGTTATTGAAGAGATTAGAATTCAATTGATTTGCAAAATGCTTTCTCCAATGCCTGTAAGACCCAAATTTAATCATCTCCCCCAGCCAGATAATATGAATATGTCCATTTGCCCGGATGTGCATCTGGCATTTTCCTTTCAATTACTCAATTAATCAGATTTCCTAATCTTATGTCTCCATAAAACTCGAATAATAATTAAATCGTATAGCCCCCATATAAACGGACCCCCAAATTTGGCTTGCGATTGCTCTAAAAGAAGCAAATTTCATCGATCAGCCTGAAATTTGGTACATGGTGTTGGTATATGGTCTCTCACAACCATGCAAAAATTGGTCCATATCGGTCCACTTTTGCGTATAGACCCCATAAAAACGGACCCTCAAATTTGGTTTGCGATTGCTCTAAGAGAAGGAAATTTCATCCGATCCGGCTGAAATTAGGTACATGGTGTTAGTGTATGGTCTCTAACAACCATGCAAAAATTGGTCCACATCGACCCATAATTATATATAGCCCCCATATAGGCCGATCCCCAGATTTGATTTGCGGAGTCTCTAAGAGAAGCAAATTTCATCCGATCCGGCTGAAATTTGGTATATGATGTTTGTATATAGTCTTTAACAACCATCCAAAAATTGGTCTACATCGGTCCATAATTATATATAGCCGCCATATAAACCGATCCCCCGATTTGGCTTTCGAAGCCTCTAAGAGCAGCAAATTTCATCCGATCCGGCTGATATTTGGTAAATAGTGTTAGTATATGGTCTTTAACAACCATGCAAAAATTGGTCCACATCGGTCCATAATTATATATAGCCCCCATATAAATCGATACCCAGATTTGGCTTGCGGAGCCTCTAAGAGAAGAAAATTTCATCCAATCCCGTTTGAATTTGGAACACGGTGTTAACATAGTATATGATCTCTAACAACCGTGCCAGAATTTATCCATAATTATATATAGCCCCCATATAAACCGTTCTCCAGATTTAACCTCCGGAGCCTCTTGGAGGAGCAAATTTCATCCGATTCGGTTCAAATTTGGAACGTGGTGTTAGGCAGCTAACAACCATACCAAAATTGGTCCATATCGGTCTATAGTTATATATAGCCGATCTTCAATCACACAGAAATTGGTCCATATCGGTTCATAATCATGGTTGCCACTCGAGCCAAAAATAATCTACCAAAATTTTAGTTCTATAAAAAATGTTATTAAAATTTTATTTCTATAGAAAATTTTGTTAAAAATGTATTTCTATAGAAAATTTTGTTAAAATTTCATTTCTATAGAAAATTTTGTCAAAACTTTATTTCTATAGAGAATTTTGTCAAACTGAATTATATACGTATTTAATCGATCTTTTTTGATTTAATATATACCACGTACACGCAGAGAAGAAACATGATTGCCACAATCATATTCGAAGAGCAAAATAATATGATAGCAGCTATTTTTGCGGCGACCATGTAACATTTTAACCTGCAACCATATTGGCTCAGTGAACATGGTTCTAAGAAAAATACAATTGTCCTCATCTAAAATGTTATTATATTGATAAAAAGAATTTTGTTTCCATTAAAAGACAATGGTCACGATCTAAAATGTTATGTTATTCGTCAAAAATGTTTTTCTTCTAGTTAAAAGAACATGGTCACAACCTAAAATGTTTTGATTTTTATGAAAAAACTTTTTTCGTCGTCGAAAAAAGGATGCCACTTGAGAAAAGAAAACACAAAATCAACTTTATTTATTTGTTTTATAAACTAATTCATTGTTTATTTGTATTTATAATGTCGTGCAAGCAAACTTCACATATTTTTACACACTCTAGTTTGATTCAATTTCAACAATAAGTAATCATTCCATATTTACTTCGTGCCCATCAAATGTACAAACGCAGACATCATGTAACTGCAAATAAAAATAAATTATACCATATATCAAAATGCAGAACAAAAACCAGGTATATTTTTTTCAATTACACTTTCCTTTTTTGTATTCACATAAAACCACGTGCCATTTCTGAATAAATAAATTAACACAAAACACAATAATTCCGTATTCTCCGTCCATTCCAAGAAACAATCAACACACGACTGACGCGCAAAATGAAAATCGTGTGTACCTGCTCAATGTTTTTATAAAATTCTTGTCGCTGCAAAAAAATTAAAAAATTAAATGGTCACGAAAACAATGTACATGGTCTTTATGGCCATGTAATGGTTGTAGACATGTCTATACGTAAACTATAAAAATACTTTTTTCTCTGCAAAAAAGTAAAAAAATTGAATGGTCAGATACATGATTTTCCTGACCATATAATGGTCTCAAATTCTATCATTTAAATAATAGAACATGTTTGCGGCATTTGAGAACCATTTAAATGCTTATTGCCAACATATATTTTTCTCCGCTCGAAAATTATTTTTACAAAGACAAAATACATGGTTTTCGCGACAATTACATACTCTAAATAAGCATTAAATGGATGCGGCAACCATGTCCAAACATGTTTTTTCTGTGCGTGTATGGACTTACATACAATTTAGAAGACGGTGTTAAAATACCTTGCCATCAGCAACCGTTACCGCAACTTAAGTAATTCGATTGTGGAAGGCAGTGTTTAGAAGAAGTTTCTACGCAATCCATGGAGGAGGGTAAATAAGCTTCGACCTGGCCGAACTTACGGCAGTATATACTTGTATTTAAATTGAGTATTTTTTTTTTAATTGAATTAAATTCTTAATTTAAATACAAATATTCAAAAAGGCCCTCTAATTTATTCATATTTGTTATAATTAACAGCTGTTATTACATTAATACACGGACAAACACGCACACTCTAATGGAATGATACCCCCAATTTCCTAAACAACAAACATATATTTTAGTTCCTATCCCCAACCATATCAATTTTCTTTCTCTCTCGCGCGCGCTCTTTCTCTCACCCCCACATCGATTTGTTGCTATTATAACAATAATGGCTGGGAATTTCCTGGATGATATGTCAGACAATAATGTCAATAAACATTGTTGACAATAACGACAATGAGACAGTAGGACAAGGAGGTTTTGTTTTTTGTTCTTCTCGTCATGCTTTCGAATAAGGAAGGCCAATAAGAATCACATTATCACAAAAGTGTGTCTGCTAACACCACCCAATTCAATGGAGGTGGATGGAGGAAATGCTAAACAAATTTAAATACAAATTGATTTTCATTATTTTTCTTTCTATTCTGTTTTTTTTTTTTTTTCTAGCTACCATCACAACAAGAGGGTATATTAAGTTTGTCGTTTGGTTTGCAACACATCGAAATCTTTGATTTCAGGCAATATGAAAGCAACATAATTTTTCATTACCAAATAATCTTGGAGGTAACCTAATATAAAATTGGTAAGTAATTACTATCTTGATTACTTTCTCTATACATGAGAAAGGTTTGAACAATGTAAAATTCCAAGACCATCTAAAACTTTCCGTCTGTCCGCTGACGCCCTGATCTTAAGGAAAAATAGGTTTAACCATAATCTGTCCATTTCCTTATAATCAATTAACATGAGATTTTTTCAAAGAACATTTTTATATAATGATCCATAGTGTTGAGTATTTCAAATTCGACCCGGCTGAAATTATTGCCACATGTCCTGTTTCTGGTCTGAAAGAATTCATGTAAATTGAGTTTTCGGTCTAGTATTCATATTAATTCATTGGAAAATTTTCCTTAAAGTATACGTGCTTTATGTAAGCTTTTGTATTTATTTATTAAGGTTTTTCTCTTTACAAAAAAAAAACGAAGATTTTTTTTCTTAGAAGAGAAAAAAATATGAATTGAACATTTGTTTTTAAGGACTCTCTACTCTATGGTACATTAAACGGGTGTCTTAAGTTAATAGCTTTGTAATTTAAAGACTTCTTTCAATTCTATGAACTTTGCGTTTTGACTAGAAAATCTTAGAAGATTTATTTTGCCTAGAGACAATTTAAGGAAATATTTAAATTACTTTAAAGACTCTCCCTAAGAAATATTAATGATAATTTAAATGACATTACATTCAAAAGATGAGGGTTAATAAACGACGAGGAAAAATATAAGAAATTATTTATAGGACAATTAGGCACAATTAAATTTTGGGAAATCCGATAAAAAGAAAATGTTCATTTTTACGAAATTATTTGTTTAATCACACAATTAATTAGAAATACAAAATGTAATTGACTAAATTAATTGATTTCTTGGGGACTTTCAATTAATTTTTTAATTGTTAAATTTTTTGTATTTCGGCTAATGTCCTGGTGTGGAACACAATATTAGTAAAAACAAGTAAGACAAGTCTAAAGTCGGGCGGAGCCGACTATATTATACCCAGCACCACTTTGTAGGTCTACATTTTCGATACTATATCAAATCCGTCAAATGTGTTATGTGCTATATATAAGAGTGTATGTTTCCATATACATATATTTAAATCTGACCCGATCTGGATAAAAATTTGTTTGACGTCTACATCTATAGATAGACCTAAATTTTAGTCGGCTAATGCCCAGGGGTGGGACACAATATTAGTAAAACACATGTATATGCGGCCGTAAGTTCGGCCAGGCCGAAGCTTATGTACCCTCCACCATGGATTGCGTAGAAACTTCTTCTAAACACTGCCATCCACAATCGAATTACTTAAGTTGCGGTGACGCTTGCCGATGGCAAGGTATCTTAAAACCTCTTACCACCGTCTTCTAAATTGTATGTAAGTCCATACGTGGTAATATTTAATCAAAAAAGATCGATCAAATACGTATATAATTCAGTTTGACCAAATTTTCTATAGACATAAAATTTGGCCAAATTTTCTATAGAAATAAAATTTTAACAAAATTTTCTATAGAAACAAAATTTTCAAAAAATTTTCTATAGAAAGAAAATTTTCACAAAATTTTCTATAGAAATAAAATTTTAACAAACTTTTCTTTAGAAATAAAATTTTGACAAAATTTACTACAGAAATAAAATTTTGACAAAATTTTCTATAGAAATAAAATTTTGGTAAATTATTTTTGGCTCGAGTGGCAATCATGATTTTGAACCGAATAATATTTTAACAAAATTGTCTATAGAAATAAAATTTTGACAATGATGAAAATTTGATTATGAACCAATTAAAATTTTAACAAAATTTTCTATAGAAATATAATTTTGACAAAATTTTCTGTAGAAATAAAATTTTTGGTAAATTATTTTTGACTCGAGTGGCAATCATGATTACGAACCGATATGGACCAATTTTTGTGTGATTGGAGATCGGCCATATATAACTATAGACCGATATGCAACAATTTTGGTATGGTTGTTAGCGGCCATATACTAATACCAAGTTCCAAATTTGAACCGGATCGGATGAATTTTGCTCCTCCAAGAGGCTCCGGAGGTCAAATCTGGGGATCGGTTTATATGGGAGCTATATATAATTATGGACCGATGTGGACTGATTTCTGCATGGTTGTTAGAGACAATGTACCAACATTATGTACCAAATTTCAGGCGGATCGGATGAAATTTGCTTCTCTTTGAGGCTCCGCCAGCCAAATTTGGGGATCGGTTTATATGGGGGCTATATATAATTATGGACCGATGTGGACCAATTTTTGCACGGTTGTTAGAGACCATATATCAACACCATGTACCAAATTTCAGCCAGATCGGATGAAATTTGCTTCTGTTAGAGGCTCCACAAGCCAAATCAGGGGATCGGCTTATATGGGGGCTATATATAATTATGGACCGATGTGGACCAATTTTTGCACAGTAGTTAGAGACCATATACAAACACCATGTAAAAAATTTCAGCCGGATCGGATGAAATTTGCTTCTCTTTGAGGCTCCGCAAGCCAAATCGGGGTATCGGTGTATATGAGGCTATATATAATTATGGACCGAAGTGGACCAATTTTTGCATGGTTGTTAGAGATCATATACCAACACCATGTACCAAATTTCAGCCAGATCGGATGAAATATGCTTCTCTTAGAGGCTCCGTAAGCCAAATCTGTGGTTCCGTTTATATGGGGGCTATACGTAAAAGTGATCCTATATGGCCCCTTTGCAATACCATCCGACCTACATCAATAACAACTACTTGTGCCAAGTTTCAAGTCGATAGCTTGTTTTGTTCGGAAGTTAGCGTGATTTCAACAGATGGACGGACGGACGGACATGCTTAGATCGACTCGGAATTTCACCACGACCCAGAATATATATACTTTATGGGGTCTGAGAGCAATATTTCGATGTGTTACAAAGGGAATGACAAAGTTAATATACCGCCCATCCTATGGTGGAGGGTATAAAAATACGGGAAACATTTAAATCTGAACCAATTTTGAGGCAACTTTGCAAAATTGTATTTATGATTTATCGGTCGATAGATGTGTATTAGAACTATAGGAAAATTGGAGTAATTTTTACAAGTTTTTGACTTACTTACCAGTGGCGATTTATGAGGAAAATGTGGGTATTTTGGCCATTTTGGCAACGCACATCAAGAACCTTAATTCTACTCCCAGTGCAAAGTTTCAACTGAATCCGAATAAAACTTTGGTCTCTGTGGTTATATGTGTCTAAATCGGGTGAAAGATATGTATGGGAGCTATATCGAAATCTGAACCGATTTCAATAAAATTTGGCATATTTGACTCCGGTACCAATTGTTCTCCTAGTGCAAAATTTCAAGGAAATCAGGATAAATCTCAGACTTCTGGTCCCATATAAGTGCATATCGGGCGAAAGATATATATGGCAGCTATATCGAAATCTGAATCGATTTCTTGCAAAATCAATAGGGTTCTATTCTGACCCAAAACGGAAACTTGTGGCAAATTTGAAGGCGATTGGACTAAAACTGCGACCTCGACTTTAATCACAAAAATGTGTTCACAGACAGACGGATATGGCTAGATCGACTTAGGGGCCGGCCCTAAGCAATATTGCCAAAGACACCACGCGGCTATCTCGTCTCCTTCTGGGTGTTGGAAATATATGCACTAACTTATAATATCCTGTTCCACAGTGTGGCGCAGGGTATAAATATGGGAAACATTTAAATCTGAAGCAATTATTTCTATGAAATTCGATTATGAAAAATCGAATATTCGAATTTTGATTGGTAAAAATGATCGAAACTCAATTTTTGATTAAAACTCAATAATCGAAAAATCAATTATTGGTTTGTACTGTAGATCCCTACCATCGACTGACAATACTTCGATTAATAAATAATTTCTCCCAATAGTAGTTTACGTATATTTCATGATTGAATAAAAACAAAAATCCGATTGAATTTTGGGCTGCAGCTTGATTCTAGCTTGATCACAACTCTTCAATGAGAGATTTGACCTGTTTATTTAAATCAAGGATAGTTGCATCTTTTACAAATCCCGAATCTCTTTCATGAAGACCTTTTTTGGTAAACCATGAAAATATTTTCCATACCTTGATTTCTCAAATACAATAAACTTTCTGGTTGAACTGTTTCTGTGAAAGTAACAGGAAATTTCCATTTTGTTTTAATAGCCAAAAGCCTTTTGTTATTTCAATTGCCACGAGGGGTTTGTCACCATAATCATCATCATATTGTGTGGTTGAAAAGTTATTCATAAATATTATAGAATTATTTGTAATTGACTTTTCTACGGAAACCCCTTTGGGCTATTACAATCTAACCATCCCATAGCCAACCTATTTCCTTTTGCCAAATGCTTAGTTTCCGCCCAAAAATATGGTGTCGTATTTTTGTTTTGTTATCGTTTTACAATCACAATTTATTCGATTTTCCGATTATCTTTAAATCCTCACCCCCCCATCCACAAAGGAAACCAATTGAAAACTATTTACTCGATTATTGAGAGTGATGATGACGATGATTATGATGGTTTTACTAATGCTTTTATCCTCTAAATTCTTGGCTTTTGTTTGCGCTGTTGTAAGTTATGCCGCTTGAAAGAGTTGACAAATTTTTGAAAGTAACTTCCGTTTTCTTTTCTTCTCTGTTGTTGCTTGTCTAGAATTACAAAAGCCCATAGAAGAAAACTTTTGTCATCAACTCATGTTTCTGTCTTAGTTTGAAGAAGTTTCTCAATCCAACTGGTATGGAAATGCATTGATAAAATATTTGTCAATTTTATTAAGTGAATGCGTAGACCTAGATTGGGTAACTTTTTCATATATACGTTCGCATATAGAAAGGAAACAAATGCATAAATATCCTTTTTATATCATCAACCATGGAATGCCGGCACCACGGAAAAAAAATATTTACGTAATATTAAAAATTACGCAACCTAAATTTTAGGATGCGAAATTTACAAAATACTAAGGACAAATTTCTTTAAAATAATGACAATTTAATTAAAATAAAGTTTATAATCTTTGCTTCAAAATTTTTTTTTTCATTAAATTTAGGACACACATTTTGTAAATTTGCGTCCCTCCGTTAAAGTCGCTTGCCTTTCAACTAAGGCTAATTTTCCTTAAAGTAAAGAAACATATATTTGATTTAAAACAATTATATACGGCCGTAAGTTCGGCCAGGCCGAATCTTATGTACCCCCACCATGGATTGCGTACAAATTTCTACGAAAGACTGTCATCCACAAATTTCAACTCACTCGGATGAAATTTGCTCCTCCAAGAGGTTCCAAAACCAAATCTCGGGATCGGTTTATATGGGGGCTATAAATGATTATGGACTGATATGGACCACTTTTGGCATGATTGTTAAATATCATATACTACCACCACGTACCAAATTTCAACCAGATCGGATGAACTTTGCTTCTCCAAAAGACACCGGAGGTCACATTTGGGGATCGGTTTATATGGGGGCTATACATAATTATGGACTGATATGAACCAATTCCTGCATGGTTGGTGGATACCATATACTAACACCACGTACAAAATTTCAACCGAATCGGATGAATTTTGCTCTTCCAAGAGGCTCCGAAGGTCAAATCTGGGGATCGGTTTATATGGGGGCTATAAATGATTATGGACTAATATGGACCACTTTTGGCATGATTGTTAAATATCATATACTACCACCACGTACCAAATTTCAACCAGATCGGATGAATTTTGCTTCTCCAAAAGGCACCGGAGATCACATCTGGGGATCGGTTTATATGGGGCCTATATATAATTATGGACCGATATCGACCAATTTTGGCATGGGTGTTTGAGGCCATATATTAACATCACGTACCAAATTTCAACTGAATCAGATGAATTTTGGTCTTCCAAGAGGCTCCGGAGGTCAAATCTGGTGATCGGTTTATATGGGGGCTATATATAATTATGGACCGATATGGACCAATTTTTGCATGGTCATTAGAGATTATATATTAACACCATGTACCAAAATTCAGCCGGATCGGATGAAATTTGTTTCTCTTAGAGGCTCTGCAAGCCAAATCGGGGGATTGGTTTATATGGGGGCTATATATAATTATGGACCGATGTGGACCAATTTTTGCACGGATATTAGAGACCATATAGTAACACCATGTACCAAATTCCAGCCGGATCGGATGAAATTTGCTTCTCTTAGAGCAATCACAAGCCAAATTTGGGGGTCCGTTAATATGGGGGCTATACGTAAAAGTGGACCGATATAGCCCATTTGCAATACCATCCGACCTACATCAACTACTTGTGCCAAGTTTCAAGTCGATAGCTTGTTTCGTTCGGAAGTTAGCGTGATTTCAACAGACGGACGGACGGACATCATGCTCAGATCGACTCAGAATTTCACAACGAACCAGAATATATATACATTATGGGGTCTTAGATCAATATTTCGATGTGTTACAAAGGGAATGACAAAGTTAATATACCGCCCATCCTATGGTGGAGGGTATAAAAATTGTCCTTGAATTAACTGAAATATTGAAGCTTTAGTTTTATGATAAAAACGCTTCAAATATAAGTTAGGACTTATTTGGAGGATTTAGCATCTTTGCTTTAAAGTCTTTTTTTGGAATTAAGAAAACATTTTTCACTTGGACGTATGCGTTATAATTTGGATCTTTAAACAGGCATTAGCTTGTACCTGAGTACCTTTATTAATAAACCGCGAAAAGAGAATGAAAATTTGATAAATGCCATCTGCAGCCTAATTTTAATTTTATTGCTCCTCGGTTTAATAGGTCGCTAAAAAATTTCTTTATTTTAAAGAAGCCTCTTCTTTGGCTCGTAATCAATACCAAAATCCTTAAGGGAAGATCAAAATCTTTGTATCCAAGTAAACTTTTTTTGACTAAAGAAAGCATCAACAATAAAACAGTGAAGACGTTCTATTTGGATCCGGAAGTGATGCAAAATTGGCGCAGAATTTAACATAGGCATGTCAAAGGCCATTGCACTTTATTTGTATCACTTGATCACAAAAATGTGTCCACAGGCAGACGGACATGGCTAGATCGACTCAGGAACCCACGCTGAGAATTACTGCCAAAAATACCCATGTGTATATCTCCTCTCCTTCTGGGTGTTGCCAACACGCAATTTTAGTCCAATCGACTTCAAATTTTGACACAAGGGTCAGAATAGAACCCTATTGATTTTGGAAGAAATCCGTTTAGATATAGCTCCTATATCGGTTCAGAATCGGTTCAGATTTTGATACAGCTCTCACATCGCTCGATTTTCCCAAATTTTGTCATAAAACCCTTATTTATTACCCAATCCTACCCAAATGTAGCAAAAGGTAACCTTCTGTGGTATCAACCAAACCTGCCAAATATCATTTACATGGTGTTGGTATATGGTCTCTAACAACTATGCAAAAATTGGTCCACATAGGTCCATAATTATATATATAGCCCCCATATAAACCGATCCCCAGATTTGGCTTGCGGAGCCTCTTAGAGAAGCAAATTGCATCCGATCCGGTTGAAATTCGGTACGTGATGTTAGTTTATGACCTCTAACGCCCATGCAAAAATTGGTCCATATCGGTCTATAATTATATATAGCCCCATATAATCCGAACCCCAGATTTGACCCCCGGAGGCTATTGGAGGAGAAAAATTCATCCGATCTGGTTGAAATTTGGTACGTAGTGTTAGTTTATGACCTTTAATACCCATACAAAAATTGATCCATATTGGTCCATAATTATATATAGCCCCTATATAAACCGAACCCCAGATTTGGCTTGCGAAGTCTCTTAGAGAAGCAAATTGCATCCGATCCGGTTGAAATTTGGTACGTGGTGTTAGTATATGGTCTGCATCAATCATGCAAAAATTGGTCCATAATTACATAGTCCCCATATAAACCGACCCCCGAGCCTCTTGGAGGAGTAAATTTTATCTACGCGGTGTTACGCGGTGTTAGTATATGGGCTCTAACAACCATGCACAAATTGGTCCATATCGGTCCATAATTATTATAGCCCCCATATAAATCAATCCCCAGATTTGACCTCCGGAACCTCTTGGAGGAGCAAAATTCATCCGATTCGGTTGAAATTTGGTACATTGCGCTAGTATATGTCCGCCATGCAAAAATGCTCCATATCGGTCTATAGTTTCATATAGCCGATCGCCAGTCACGCCAATTTATTACTATAGAAAATTTTGTAAAAATTTTATTTCTATAATAAATGTTCTCAAAATTTTATTGCTATAGAAAATTTTGTCAAATTTTTATTTCTTTAGAAAATATTCTCAAAATTTTATTTCTATTGAAAATTTTGTCAAAATTTTATTTCTATAGAAAATTTTGTCAAAATTTTATTTCTATAGAAAATTTTGTCAAAATTTTATTTCTATAGAAAATTTTGTCAAAACTTTATTTCTATAGAAAATTTTGTCAAAATTGTATTTCTATAGAAAATTTTGTCAAAATTTTATTTCTATAGATTATTTTATTTCTATAGAAAATTTTGTCAAAATTTTAGTTCTATAGAAAATTTTTTCAAAATTTTATTTATATAAAAAATTTTGTCAAAATTTTATTTCTGTAGAAAATGTTCTCAAATTTTTTTACTATAGAAAATTTTGTCAAATTTTTATTTCTATCGAAAATGTTCTCAAAATTTTATTTCTATATAAAATTTTGTCAAAGTTTTTTTCCATAGAAAATTTTGTCAAAATTTTATTTCTATAGAGAATTTTGTCAAAATTTTATTTCTATAGAAAATTTTCTCAAAATTTTATTTCTATAGAAAATTTTATTAACATTTTATTTCTATAGAATATTTTATTTCTATAGAAAATTTTGTCAAAATTTTATTTCCATAGAAAATGTTGTCAAAATTTTATTTATATAAAAAATTTTGACAAAATTTTATTTCTGTAGAAAATGTTGTCAAAATTTTATTTATATAAAAAATTTTGTCAAAATTTTATTTCCATAGAAAATGTTGTCAAAATTTTATTTATATAAAAAATTTTGTCAAAATTTTATTTCTGTAGAAAATGTTCTCAAATTTTTTTTACTATACAAAATTTTGTCATATTTTTATTTCTATCGAAAATGTTCTCAACATTTTATTTCTATATAAAATTTTGTCAAAGTTTTATTTCCATAGAAAATTTTGTCAAAATTTTATTTATATAGAAAATTTTGTCAAAATTTTATTTATATAGAAAATTTTGTCAAAATTTTATTTCTATAGAAAATTTTGTCTTTTTTACTAAAATTTTATTTCTATAGAAAATGTTCTCAAATTTTTTTTACTATAGAAAATTTTGTCAAATTTTTATTTCTATAGAAAATGTTCTCAAAGTTTTATTTCTATAGAAAATGTTCTCAAAGTTTTATTTTCATAGAAAATTTTGTCAAAATTTTATTTCTATAGGGAATTTTGTCAAAATTTTATTTCTATAGAAAATTTTGTCAAAACTTTATTTCTATAGAAAACAATTTTTTACTATAGAAAATTTAGTGAAATTTTTATTTCTATAGAACATGTTCTCAAAATTTTTATTCTATAGAAAATTTTGTCAAAGTTTTATTTCCATAAAAAATTTTGTCAAAATTTTATTTCTATAGAGAATTTTGTCAAAATTTTATTTCTATAGAAAATTTTGTCAAAATTTTATTTCTGTAGAAAATTTTATTAAAATTTTATTTCTATAGAAAATTTTGTCAAAATTGTATTTCTATAGAAAATTTTGTCAAAATTTTATTTCTATAGAAAATTTTGTCAAACTGAATCATATACGTATTTTATCGGCCCTTTTTGTTTAATATATATCGCGTATGGACTAACTTACAATTTAGAAGACGGTGTTAAGAAGTTTTAAGATGCCTTGCCATCGGCAAGTGTTACCGTAAACCAAGTAATTCGATTGTGGATGGCAGTCTTTAGTACATGTTTCTATGCAATCCATGTTGGGGCGTACATAAGATTCGGCCTGGCCGAACTTACGGCCGTATATACTTCTTTTGTATTATTTTCAATTGCTGCAATTTAGTTTAACTTAATTCAATTCGTAAAAAAATTATTTAGTTTTTTTCAATTGAACTCAATTCATCTATGGTTAATTCAATTCATACATATGTATATATTTCAAAATTCTTATAACATAAGCATGCCGTTTATAATACAGCCGAATAGCTGTCTAACGGGGAAATGTTTTCCAATTCCCTTCATGTCTGGATATCTAAAGAGTTTCAATTGTGTTTCGACACGTTAGTCCTTAAAGAGCTCACTTGGCTCCATGATTTATGAGACTTTCACTTTTGATATGACCTAGGAAACAAAAAAAAAACATATTTTCCAACACCAGACATAGAAAAAGTTTTTCCTTCGAAATTAATATGGCACTTAACCAGACCATCATGACTGTACGAGCGGATGTTCATGGTTACTTATGCGATGTTATTGTTTCACAAGTATAATTAGATTGATGACTAATGAAAATCTTAGTTAAGAAACGGTAATGACAGTTGGCTTCACACATACACCCTCAAAAAAAATCGCTTCTTTAACATATGTTCCAAACATATTTTGCAGGAAGCACATATATTATTGCATACTGCCGAAACATTAATATGTTTGTTTTATGTGAACATATTATATGTTTGGAAGCATTTTGAGCCAAAAATATTATATGCTTGGAAGAATTTTTCCCAAACACGATTGTGCTCATTCCCTAACATACTCGTAATTTTCACTTCCACGAAATTTTATAGTTATTGGCACCTTTTTCTGTAATACAAATAATGTTGAAGAAATTATTCACTTTTATAAATTTTTAAAATTTTACCTTTCGCCTGCACGGAGAATCGAACCGAGGACCATACAGTTTATAAGCCAACACACTATCCACTGGGCTACGTAGCTGTTATAGTCACCAGTAGATAATTATCGTTTTAAGTTACATTTATATAGCATAGTTTGCAGCGCCCACGAGCCCATGCAAACATAACATTATTTAACAGAAACATACATTTGTTTGCCACGTGGATCAGTGGTTAGCATGTCTGCCTTGCATGCAAAGGGTCGTGGGTTCAACCCCTGCTCCGACCGAACATTTTTTTTTTTTTTTTTTTTTTTTAATTTACACATTTATATTTATACTATATTAATTTTTTTTAAATGAAACTTCGAAATGTGCGTTATTAAAGATTTATAGTCAGTAACAGTGCTTGATATAAACGAAATTGACTGATTTTTGGATAAAATATTATTTTTTATTGCAAAAATAACAATCTTGTAATAAAAAACTGTTTTTGTACAAAACTTTAAAATTTGGAAGGACTTCAAAAACTAACAAAAGAAGAACGTGGAGTCGAGTATAAACATACATACATAATTTTATAATATAAACATAAATTTATTTAGGAGTGAACAGTTTTTTACTAGCATTTAACACCATCGCTCTAAAATGCCTTTTATTTTTCTTTAATAATTCATTTTAAAGAAAATAAACGTTTTAAATTGTTTTAGCTGTAAAACTCGAACTTAATGCCCGCTTTTATATTTGATGGTGTCCGTCAACTCCTCGTGGACTACTTTTTAATAAAGAGGAACTAAAGTTTGTTTTTTTACATTTTACTGTGTAATTTTTCACTATTTCCTCCTTATTTCATTTTACTGTCCCAACTCTAAAAAGAGTATAGTGCCCCTTTAAATATTATTTAATTCAAATTAAATAATATTTAAACTTAAGCATATCAAATTTTTTGCCTTATCATAAAACAGTTTTCTGAAACAACATACAAGCGGTTTCACAGAAATTGTTCTCTTTTGACTCTTTTGCTGTGTTATATTGATATCTTTCGTCAACTCTCCCGGTTTCCATCTCTATTTCTCTCTATACTCTCTCTGTCGCTTTGAATAAAATATCACAACATATGTATGTTTAGTCGAAATTTGTAAATTTATATATGTTTGTATTCACACATATGATTTTTATGAAACATTCATGCCACAAACATAATATATTCTAACATATTAACATAGATGTCCCAAACATTTAGTGTTAGTTTAGGAACATTACATGTTTGCACTTAAATATATTGTGTTTAAAAATTGTGCCCGAAACACATTTTGTTTATATCGGAACATATGAAAAACATATTTTTCTAACAGTGTATTTACTGATGAGATTTTCACATGAAATTTTGGCTTTTCTTGGTGAATCTCATCATCATGGCATCAAGCATAAATTTCTTCTTAAATGGTCTCTAAAGAAAAGGCAAAAAACAGAAACAGCAAACCAAAGCACGCACATACCCTCATGGGAATTGAAACATGCTGTTCTTATGTATGATGATGGATATACACAAAGATGCAATGGATCATACGTGACTCCGACCTTACACGCAAAACAATCGTCAAAATAAAATACAGATTGTTTTCGATTTATCACATTTTCATTTTATCGCAGTGATTTTTTTTTCACGTCTTTATGCGAACATTTACCTTTTTTCGGTTTACCTCTTAATTTTGTTATTGTTTTGGTATTTTCTGCATCATTTGAGATGTCAGTCAATTTGTTATATGAAATAATTAATGATGGCCCATAATGAACAATGAAATATCCAAGAAATTGGCTTAAATATGAGTTCATCTAAATGCGGAGGGTGTATTACAAAATACGCCCAGCAAAAAAAAATGTGGACGTTATTCCAAAGGCACAATTTTAAAAGCACTTGCAAAAAGTCCTCCTAGGTTAGGTTAGGTGGCAGCCCGATGTATCAGACTCACTTAGACTATTCAGTCCATTGTGATACCACATTGGTGAACTTCTCTCTTGTCACTGAGTGCTGCCCGATTCCATGTTAAGCTCAATGACAAATGTCCTCCTAAAAATGTTCTTTATTTTAACTACAATGGAAGTACGTTTCATTAATTTGTTATAACTCTATTTGTGCCTATTTTTAAGGAGTAATTTTATCTTTATGTTGTCAAATAGTTTAAAACCAGTGTACACTGAAAAAAAGCATGACAAAGATTTTTTCTTTACTTTAAGAATGTTGGTATTGATTGGAGAATACAAGTAAGGATACTTTTAAGACACAATTCTCTTTTAAATTTGGGTTTTTTGTACTTGCTTCTAGGAAGCAAATTTTAATTTTTCGCTTTCTCAGCTTTTTTTCTTCATGTGCTATCAAAGTCCTTTAAAAACTAGTTAACGACAATTTTATTTTCCAAATGTAGACTCGACTTCCAGTAGAAATTATGCTATGTTTCACTTAAAAAAGTCTTTAAAATAAAGTGTTCAAAACGTGTCCTATATTTGAACGATTTTTTGCTTTGTAGTCAAGATGCAGAAAGACAACAAATTTAAAGACAATTTCATTACATTTAAATAATTTTTCTGAATTATTAAAGTCAAGTTGACATTAGCCCAAAAATGTTTTCTTTCATGTTATTATACCCATTTTTAAGTGAAATCACGTAATTATGACAGTACGACTTCATTGAAAAGTTTACTTTTGGACAAGGAGAAAAACTTTATTTCCTCCTTCTTTTCTCCTTTTGGACAAGGAGAAAAATTTTATATAAGAGAAATGTGTCTTCAATGCAAAGCAAAATTTGCATTCGTATTTTAAGGACATGAAAACTTTCGCCTAACGACAATATTTTTGTTCAGTGTAGGTAGTAATAAAAGGGTACAAATTATATAAATTTTGTTGAAAAAAAAAAACTAAATCTATTCTAAAACTATGTATGTACGGCCGTAAGTTCGGCCAGGCCGAATCTTATGTACCCTCCACCATGGATTGCGAAGAAACTTCTACGAAAGACTGTCATTCACAATCGAATTACTTGGATTGTGGTATCTTAAAACTTCTTAACATCATTTTCTAAATTGTGAGTTAGTCCCTACATGGTATATATTAGACAAAAAAGGTATGTATAGGTAAGTCTACAAGTAATTACGAATCGATATGAACTTTTTGCACGATACGTAGAAAGCCAGAATTGAAATATGGGGGTCGTTTATATGGGGGCTATATATAATTATGAACTTGGTATGGACCAAATTTTGTGTGATTGGGGATCGATTTATCTGAGGGCTATATATAACTATAGACCGATATGGACCTAGTTAGGCATGGTTGTTAACGGCCATATACACAGAAAAAAATATCACCAGAATATTTCCAATTAAAAAGTTAATTGAAGTTGAATGTTTTTTCAATTAATAAATTAATTGATACAATTAACTTTTTAATCAAGGTAGAAACATTAGGTTAATTAAGTCAATGATTGAAAATTTTAAAATTTTTAATCAAAAAATTAATTGATAGAATTAACTTTTTAATCAAATTCAGAAGACGAAGTCAGTTAAAAAAAGTGATGAACATTTCTTAATCACAATAAAAATTCTAAGCCAATTCAGAAAGTAGTTGAAAATAGTTACCTTTTTAAATAAAAAATTATTTGGTGTTTGCATTCAAAATCAATTAAATTTTTAATTGAATCAATTAATTGAAAATTGCTAATGACGTCAATTAATTTTTTAATCAAGGATTTTTTCTATGCCCAATTAAAACTGTGATTGATACTATCATTTTCGTGATTGAAGACATTTCAATTAAAAAATTAATTGGATCAATTAATTTCGTGATTGAATCACGAAATCACGTACCAAATTTCAACTGAATCAGATGAATTTTGGTCTTCCAAGAGGCTCCGGGGGTCAAATCTGGTGATCGGTTTATATGGGAGCTATATATAATTATGAACCGATGTGGACCAATTTTTGCATGGTTGTTAGAGATCAAATGGTGACATCATGTACCAAATTTCAGCCGGATCGGATTGCTGAATTTGCTTCTCTTAGGGGTTCCGCAAGCCAAATCTGGGGATCGGTTTATATGGGGGCCATTGGCGGAGCTAGAAATTTTCTCTGGGGGGGGCTATGCCCCCCCCAGACATCATTCAAAATTTTGTCGAAATTTCCGAAGCGATAAATTACCCCTATTGATAAAACTATACATCCTCAATTTTATTGCGGTGTTAAAGGCAATATGCAGCAAAATCAATCAAAAACAAAAAAACTCAATCGCAAAAATTAGTTGTATTAATTAATTTTTTAATTGGCTTTGATGATTGATACTATCATTTTTTTTTTTTTTCTTTTGATTGAATACATTTCAATTAAAAACAAGTAAGTAAAGTCTAAAGTCGGGCGGAGCCGACTATATTATACCCTTCACCACTATGTAGACAAACATTTGTGTTACCATCTCAACTACTTAAAATTTGCTGGAAGCTATATAAAGGTTTGCATTTCCAGATACAAATACTTTTAATGAAAACAATTTTTTGTACTTCTACAAAAACTCTAGAATTAAAATTTAAATCGGCTAACGCCCTGGGATGATACACAATGTTAGTAAAAAATATGGGAAATATGAAGCGAGAGAAATTTTAATGCAATTGTACAAAAGAGATTTATGATTTTTCAGGCGATACATATGTATTCGAGATATAGGACAATTAGAGTAATATTTACAATTTTTGCTACTCAGCAGTGGCGATTTTACAAGGATATTGGTTAGATCTCGCCAAGATATGTGTAGGGCGACTTGGAGCCTTATTTAAAACTCATCCGTTCTGTGGAAATTTTGGCATTGCAGTGTGTAGGATATGGCTAAGATATGGGGAAATCATCACAGAATTTTGTGTAAACTGTGAGAATCTTGGCCATATTTGTATTCTCTGTGGAAACTATCCAGTCAATTGGAGGAAAATCCCATTGAAAATGGGTCTAAAATATGAAACAGTCGACCATATTTCCCCAACTCTGGTGTACGTATATATGGGAGCTATATACAACCTGAACCAATTTTGACTTAATTTGGCATGCATAGTTAGAATAATAATTCTGCTATCTATGCGAAATTTCACGTAAATGGGAGTATAACTTGGCCCCCTGGTCATATGAGTGCAAATCGGACGGGAGATATATATGGGAGCCATATCTAAATCTGAATCGATTTCAACCAAATTTGGCACAATTACCTATACTACTAAACGTACTCCTTGTGCGAAATTTGAAGCAAATCACGGCAAAACCCTGGATTTTGAGGCCATATAAGTTCAAATCGGACGAAAGATATATATGGGAGCTATATCTAAATGTGAACCGATTTCAATCAAGTGTACCAAGCCATAGTGTACCATAGTAGTGGTGAAGGGTATAATTAATTAGATCAATTAATTTCATGGTTGAAGACAAAAAATATTTTATTGTGTGTGGGAGCCGGTTCCACGACACCGCTATAAATAATCAAATAGCAACTTACCATTATTTAATATAACAAAAAATAAAAGCATTGCTTTAAGTATGTGTTTGAAAAATATTTTATTTAAAATGTGTGTTTTAAAACAGGACTAGAAATCATAAAGCAAAACATAAACTTAACATATTCATCGTGTATAAAAAATACTAAGAATAAAAAATTAAATAAAAGGCAAAAAATAAATTGAATATTATAAAACGTCTATCTTCGATTAGTTTTTAAAAATTCTGTGAGAACAGAATACAACGAAGCAACTGTTGAGAGCAGCGGTGCCAACTCTGTGGATTTTTCGTGATTTTGACGATTTTAGATGGTAAATTGTGCATGTGACGATTCATGATTTTAATCAACGTAGTTATAAATTGACTATTTTTGAAAATGTGCGTCTCAAGTTTCCTTTTAGTGTTTTTATTACGTGTTTTTAGTTGTAATGTAAATATCAATACTAAAAAATATGCTTAACATACTCTCTCTGCCACAATCTTAATTGGATTAAACACATCGCAAAGCTTGAATTAAAATATAAAACAACTGTAGCTTTGATTATTCTGGGGGGGGGGGCAAGAACTATTCTGGGGGGGGCATAGCCCCCCCCAGCACCCCCCTAGCTACGCCAATGATGGGGGCTATATATAATTATATACCGATGTTGACCAATTTTTGTATGGTTGTTAGAGACCATATACTAACACCATGTACCAAATTTCAGCAGGATCGGATGAAATTTTCTTCTCGTAGAGGCTTCGTAAGCCAAATTTGGGGGTCCGTTTATATGGGGGCTATTCGTAAAAGTGGACCGATATGGCCCATTTGCAATACCATCCGACCTACATCAATAACAACTACTTGTGCCAAGTTTCAAGTCGATAGCTTGTTTCGTTCAGAAGTTAGCGTGATTTCAATAGACGGACGGACGGACATGCTTAGATCGACTCAGAATTTCACCACTATAAGGATACTTGCCAGGATAGTCTCAGCCTTCCAGGATATTAAAAAAACAGATTAATTCTCCAACGTTATAAATCTTCAAGGATTTTATTTTAACCAGCTTTTTATATAAACTATGTTTCATATAAATTATTACGATGTACTCAGCAACCAGATTTTTTTTCCAGACCAGACCAGATCAAAAATTCAGACTAGATTAATTTGTTTTTCATTATTCAGAAATATTTATATTATATTGATATTAATTAACCACGTTACTAAAGCAAACCGTTAGTTTTAGAACAAAAATGCATTACCATAAGGGCCTATTTTTTATGAGAATGTGGTAATTTATACAGTGTTTGTAACTATTACTCTGAGATCTATGGCTATCAATACCAGTAAAATCTCTGAGAACTACAAAACTAATACCCTGGAAACTATGGCTATTAACACCAGTAGATGACCTGGGCACTACGGTTAGATGTGTTAGTCACTACAACCCTGAGATGTACGGCTGTAAGACACCAGTACCATCTCTGGGGGCTACATCGATCTAGCATGAGTGGTAGCTATGGTGGCTGTTACCCAGCGTTGCCAATTTAGCTTTTTTCCCGCTAGATTTGGCTTTTTTTGAAGACGTTTAGCGGGAAAAAAATGCATTTAGCTTTTAGCTTTTTTTCTGGCTTTTTTTCATGACCCTTTTAGCTATTTTTGGCTTTTTTTATTTTCGACATGTTTCTTTTGAAATATGGATAAATCGGCGTTTTTATCTAAGCCTTGCTGCAAGTATAAGGGTTTCCACATATTTCAAAGCTCAGTTGAAACATTAATAATGAGTCCAGCCATTATGCGGGCATTTTTGTAGCAAATACACCTTGTTGTAAAGTTTTTTCATTATATACATAAAAGTTATCGTAAACTTTAAATCTACTATTACCATACAAATTTGTTAGATAAACTGTCAGTAAATTATTGGGAATATTATCATTTGACTCGTTTATCCTTTTTATGTTATTATAATATTCTAAAGTTATTACGATATTACTAAATTAAAATAGTAGATGTGAATAGCTTTGTGCACTGAAAAAATATTGTCGTCTCCTTAAAATACGAACGCGAATTTTGGTTATAAAAGCATTTGTGAATTTCTTTTATATAAACTGTTTTCCTTGTCCAAAAGACGATAAAGTCGTTTTGTCCTTATAATTAAGTGATTCAACTTAAAAATGGGTATGTTTTCATGAAAGAAGGAAGAATTAATGAAATAGTCTTTAAATGTGAGGAGTTTTTGCATCTTAACCACAAACCAAAATAGCGTTCAAAAATAGAAGATGTTTTTCAACACTTCATTTTAAAAACGTATATATACAATAATTTCTACTTGAATAGGAGTCTGAATTTGGAAATTTAAGTTGGCGTTAGCACGTTTTTAAAGCACTTTGACATCTCATGAAGAAAAGGAAAATGTTTTTACTGGGAAATGTAAACTATAGGTGTTTTCTACAATTTAAATAAAAGTAATGTATTTCGAATTTTTCACAATTTCAAATCCAAACTAAAATTTTATTTAAAAAAATGACAAATCATTTTTTACCAAATCCAAAGCATGCTTAGATCATTTAATATTTTAAAATAACAAGTAAAAAATAGAGGTGTTGGGAAGGTAGCTCCCACAAAACGAAGGACTTCCAGTAAAAATTTGTGATAGTAATCAAAATGTATCGAATACGCAAACAGAGCTAATATGCCTTAGATATTGTTACAGTCTCACAGAAGTGGAATTAAAATGAAAATAATATGCATTGTAAGTGAAATAAAGCCTTTAAGTTTGTTAAATTTCAATCAAAAATGTGACTTTTGATACAAAAAAATTTAGCTTTTTTTCTAGCTATTTTTTAGCATTTTTTAGCTTTTTTAGCTATTTTTTTGGGCAAATCTAGCGGTTTTTGGTGAAACAATTCTGGCAACGCTGCTGTTACCGAAGCTATCACAAACTTGCGATAACCGTCCGCACACAACGGCCGCTCAAGCTAGACTAAAATAGTAGTGATGTACACAGCTAGCCGACAGTGATATTGCTTCTTAGGCGAGAGTGGTTTTTGCTGTTTATGCGAGAGTGGTTATTTGTTATGATGTATGTGAGAGATATCTTATGTTGTTGCTAGAAATGTCTCTTATAATTACTCTTAATCTACTACTACTATATACATATATACAATCTATGATATGAATCTCTTATGACAAAAATAAAGGTGTATACAATAAATTCATTTATAAATGTTTATGATCAAAAAGACATCAACAAAATAATTCAGTTGTAGATAAAATATAAATGTTATGAAAACTTCATTACACCACGACCCAGAATATATATACTTTGTGGGGTCTTAGAGCAATATTTCGATGTGTTACAAACGGAATGACAAAGTTAATATACCCCCATCCTATGGTGGAGGTATAAAAATTGCAAATTTTTAATAATATTTAATGTCAAGTGTTACAGACAAGCCTTAGAATGATTAAAAATCATAAAATATTATAAAAATTATTTACTTTGCAAAATATCACAAATTTTTTAATTCACATCCAAAACACTGAATTCAGATCACACCTTAAAAGTGATGAAATTTCAGTCCAATGGCAGTTAAAGTGGTGGACATCCGTCCTATGACAAGTCCATGTAAAATTCATCGCTTCTGCGCCAGTTATGCATCACGGAATCTTGATCCAAAAATAAAATTTTCACTACCTTTTTGGCAATGCTTGTTTTGCTGGGATCCTTATATGAATCGTACTATAGACTCATATTATTTAATTTTCACCGTTTTGCCGAAATCACCTGCATGACAAGTCAAGCTCTTGCATTTTGGGCACAATAACGATTCGCAACATCTTTGACGTTTCAGTCTATAAACCGCCCAGCAAAAAAATTTGGAAATTCTTCCAAAGGCACAACTTTAAAAGCACTTCCAGAAGATGTACTTCCAATGATGTTCTTTATTTTAACTACACAGGAAGTTCTTTTTATTCAATAAAATGCTTTTTCATATTTTTAATGGGTAATTCTACTTTTTTGTGTTTCAAATAGGTTAAAAACCAAGTAAGAATTCATAAAATGGTAAAAATCATTTAAATTTTGTCGAAAAAAATGCTACATCCAATCTGAAAAAATTGTGAATTTTTGAAAATATTTGAGGTCAAACGTTTCAGACAAGCGCTAGAACCCATTAAAAATTATAAAAAAATTATAAAAATTATTTATTTGACAAAATATCACAGAATTTTTTAATTTACACCCAAAGAATTGAATTCGGCTCACACCTAAAGAAGTGATGCAAATTCAGTGCAACGGCTGTTGAAATGGAGGACTTCCGTCCTATGACAAGCCCATGTTAAAGTCATCGCTTCTGCACCACTTCCGGATCCAAAATGAACATTTTCCTTACTTTTTTGGCGACGCTTTTTTTGCTGGGCGCTCCAAACTATGACTTTTTCTGAATCCATTGATAGTATTTGCAATGTTTCTGACTGATCTTCACTGCAAAATCGGCAATACTGTTTATTCGCGTAACCATTGATCCAAAAATTAGCTTTTTCGCTGAAATGGAAGAAACTCTGAATTTTTCCTAACAGAGCACGAATATTGATAATTTTCAAGCGTCGTTCGATTGTAAGACGATTCATGGTTAAATTCATGAACATGTTTGGCAGTGAAACACAATACGAAATATGCGTCAACTGTCTAAACCGGTGTTGCCAAAAAGATAGTAGCTAACAAGTATATATGGCCGTAAGTTCGGCCAGGCCGAATCTTATGTACCCTCCACCATGGATTGTGTAGAAACTTCTACGAAAGTCTGGTTTCCACAATCGAATTACTGGCGTTGTAGTATGTTAAAACTTCTAAACATTGTTTTCTAAATTGTGAGTTAGTCCATACGTGGTATATATCAGACAAAAAAGTTATGTATAGGTAAGTCTACAAATAATTACGAATCGATATGGACTTTTGCACGGTATGTAGGGAGTCAGAATTGAAATATGGGGGTCGTTTATATGGGGACTATATATAATTATGAACTTGATATGGACCAATTTTTGTGTGATTGGGGATCGATTTATCTGAGGGCTATATATATGGACCTAGTTAGGCATGGTTGTTAACGGCCATATACTAGCACAATGTATCAAATTTCAACTGACTCAGATGAAATTTGCTCCTCCAAGTGGCTCTAAACCCAAATTTCGGGATCGGTTTATATGGGGGCTATATATGATTATGGACTGATATGGACCACTTTTGGCATGGTTGTTAAATATCATATACTACCACCACGTACCAAATTTCAACCAGATCGGATGAATTTTGCTTCTCCAAAAGGCACCGGAGGTAAAATCTGGTTCCAATTCCTGCATGGTTCTTGGATACCATCAGGGATCCGGAGCGGAGCAAGCCCTTTTGTTGCCGGAGCGGGAGCGGCATTTCTAAAATCCGGAGCGGAGCGGGAGCGGAGCGGTTTCCAAATGAAAAACCGCTCCGCTCCGAATAAAATATTACTTGAATGAAATGTGTAACTTTGAAATTACACTGTGTAGGTAATTTCAAATATAGCTAGTACTTAGCGTAGTGTGAGTAAACGTTTAAAATGTACGATATGTATTTTTGTACGTACGTACATTGGGAAAAACACAACGTGTTTTTTTAGTAATTGTTTTCAAAAACGGCAAATGTCAAAATATATCTCTAGCATGTGTTGTAAAAGTAACAATAGCACTTTCGATCAATTTAATCCCGTATTACTACAAAGATGTTTGTAATAAACGTCCAATAAATGCAATTAAACGATCTTATTTATATTTAATTTTTTAGTTTTCTGAAAAAAATATTGTCGTGAAGTCAAAGATTTCATGTCCTTAGAATAAGAATGCAAATTTTGCTTAACATGGAAGACGCATTTCTCTAAAATAAAGTTTTTTCCTTGTCCAAATGTCAATAAACTTTTGAATGAAGTTGTAATGTCCTTATAATTAAGTGATTTTACTTAAAAATGTGTATCATAACATGAAAGATACAATTTTTGAGGTAAGGTCAACGTGACTTTAATAATTAAGAAAAATTCTTTAAAATTAATAAAATTGTCTTTAAATTTGTTTCCTTTTTGCATCTTGCCTACAAAGCAAAAAATCGGTAAAAAATAAGGCATGTTTTCAACACTTTATTTTAAAGACGCTTTTTACTTGAAACATAGCATAATTTCTACTGGAAGTCGAGTCTCAATATGGAAAATAAAATTTTCGTTAACTCGTTTTTAAAGGATTTTGATAACAACTGACGAAAAAAATCTAAAAAAAATGAAAAATTAACATTTGCTTCCTAGAAGCAAGTACATAACCCCTAAATTTAAAAGAGAATTGCGTCTTTAAAGTATTCTTACTTGTATTCTCCTTCTTTGGCTCGAAATTAATACCCAAACTGTTAAAGTAAAGACAAAATCTTTGGAACCGGGCATGCTTTTTTTCAGTGTAGGTTAGGTTAGGTTAGGTGGCAGTCCGATGTATCAGGCTCACTTAGACTATTCAGTCCATTGTGATACCACATTGGTGAACTTCTCTCTTATCACTGAGTGCTGCCCGATTCTATGTTAAGCTCAGTGACAAGGGACCTCCTTTTTATAGCCGAGTCCGAACGGCGTTCCACATTGCAGTGAAACCACTTAGAGAAGCTTTGAAACCCTCAGAAATGTCACCAGCATTACTGAGGTGGGATAATCAACCGCTGAAAAACTTTTTGGTGTTCGGTCGAAGCAGGAATCGAACCCACGACCTTGTGTATGCAAGGCGGGCATGCTAACCATTGCACCACGGTGGCTCCCTTTTTTCAGTGTAAGGACATTCATATTTGCTTTACTATTGTACTATATCCTAGCATTCTCTTATTTCTGATATTACCCAGCAAAAAATTTTGGAAGTTCGTCTAGAGGCACAACTTTAAAAGCACTTCCAGAAGATGCACTCCCATTGATGTTCTTTATTTTAACTACCCAGGAAGTTCTTTTAATTCAATTCTTTATAACTTGATTTGTTCATACTTTTAATGGGTAATTTTAACTTTTTTTGTTTTAAATAGGTTAAAAACAGAGTAAGAATTCATAAAATGGTACAAATCATTTAAATTTTGTCGAAAAAAATGCTAAATTCAATCTGAAAAATTGTGAATTTTTGAAAATATTTGAGGTCAAAAGTTTGCAACAAGCGTTAGAATCCATTAAAACCCAGCAAAAACTCTCATTACCCGGTAATCTTGTAGGTAAGCTTATTTAAAAATTAATAACCACTTATTAATTGGCATCGCTTCGGATTACATTTACATACGCATGTCCTAGAAGGAAAGTACTTCTCCCCTGGCATACTTTCGGCCATAAAATAAGTAGTGCATTTAAAGCATATAATCACCTAATATGTAATTACATATTTGTAGATACACCAAAGCTTGCAAAATAGCTACTTATTGTCTCAGGCAACCAAATCTCGAAAATATTGATTTCTATCGCCGATTACAATGGATCAAAATATGGCGAGTGATGCTGTAATAGGAGAACTACTTGAATAGAAACGAATATTGTATAAATAAACAAAAAATCGAATAAATAATCTAAATAAGATGCAATTTAATTTCACACTTAAAATAGAAATAAATGTAGGTTGTTTAAGGAGTTGGATTCGTGAATTTCGTTATAATATATCCAATAGCCAATTCACATAAGGTTCAAAATCTACTAAAAGTGAATTTTAAGTCTCTTTTTTATAAGGCAAATGACATTTGAAATTTAGTTTAAGCGCATTTTGGAAGTGTAATGTGAATGAGGTATAAGAAAGCATTTATTTAAAACATAATATGTTAATGTCATTAACCACAATTATTATGAAATATTTGTGATAATTTCTTAACGGAAAAATTTTCAGAATTAGCGTTACATTACATACTCTTTTTGATTTTTTATGTAAGTGCTCGATTATGTAAATAATTATACCTAATGGTAGCATCATTTATTCTATTTTATTAAATCGTTAACTACAACTGCATAAAATTTGAGAATAACAATTCGAAAATTACCGAGAAGTATTTATTTTTGTCATTACAAGTTAGTCATTATAACTCGCCGCAATGTAATGCAAAGTGTAATGACAGCTTTACTCCTGGTAATGTCAATTGTAATGAGATGTGGTTACCTAGTTTTTGCTGGGAAATTATAAAAAATTATAAAAAATATTTATTTGACATAATATAACAGATTTTTTTATTTTACATCCAAAATACTGAATTCGGATTACACCTAAAGAAGTGATGCAAATTCAGTGCAACGGCTGTTGAAATGGAGGACTTCCGTCCTATGACAAGCCCATGTTAAATTCATCGCTTCTGCGTCAATTATGCACCACTTCCGGATGCAAATTATAACATTTTCATTACTTTTTTGGCGACGCTTTTTTTGCTGGGTAGTTATCGAAAATTTAATTAAAATTATGGATAGTTTCAATTTTGGTTGAAAAATGTGCGCATATACATTTGTTTTAATTCTTTCTCACATTGAAAACTAATGACTTGATTTGTATTATTGCATGTTATCTACTTTTTTTGAGAACGAACATTTCTTAAAAACGCTGTTCGAAAATGTATTTTTACAATAAAGGGAAAAAAGCGAAATTAGGTAACACTAGATCTGAGTAAGAATATTCGTAGGTATACCACGGGCTGATTTCGATGGAGGTTGTTGCAACAATAAACTACACTCACACATTACAAATATAACAAAACCTCTTCTCTACGTCTGTTGCAAAACCAAAAAAACTTTCGGAGAGTAGTTACTTCTACTCTGTGTATAGACTTTCAATTCCAATCAGCGTTGCCGTTTTGGTCCGATCGGACCAAAATTGGTCCAAAAGATTTCTAATTTTTGAATTTGGTCCGATGGTCGGACCAAACAGAATTTGGTCCATTTTGGTCCATTTTCATAAATTTGGTTTCTATCACATATTAAATAGTAGATGGTGCACCGCAAAGAATATTGTCGGGAGGCCAAATATTTCACATGCTTAAAATACGAATACTAATTTTGCTTAGAATAGAAGACGTATTTCTCTGAAATAAAGTTTTTTCCTTGTCTAAAAGTCTCTAAACTTTTCAACGAAGTCTGTTTGTCCTTACAGCTAAGTGATTCGACATAAAAATGTGTATCCTAACATGAATGAAAATTTCGTTTTAATGAAGTCAAATGGATTTAATATTTCTGAAAAAATCTTCAAAATTAATAAAATGTTTCAACACATTGTTTTAAAGTCATTGTACCCTAAACCACATAGTGGTTAGGGTATAATAAGTTTGATCGGCCAAAAAATGTGCCTACCAGAAATATTGATTTTAGACCCCATAAAATATATACCGATCGACTCAGAATCACCTCCTGAGTCGATCTAGCGCTTCGTGTCCGTCCGTCCGTCTGTCCATGTATTTTTTTTTTTCACAGGATTCCAGTCGCAATTATTAACCGATTTTGATGAAATTTGGTACAGGGAGTTTTTTGGGCACAAGGACGAACGCTATTGAATTTGGAAGAAATCGGATAAAATTTAGATACAGCTCCCATATATATGTATCGCCCGATTTCGACAAATGGGGTCACATTGCGCTTTTTTTTTCAAACGGATCGTCACCAAATTTGGCAAAAGGTAATCTTTTCCATCGCCCTTCAAGTCTACAAAATTTCATCGAAATCGGTTCAGATTTAGATATAGTTCTCATATATAAGTATCGCCCGATTTTCCCAGATTTAGCTATAGCTCCCATATATATGTACCGCCCGATTTTTCTAAATATTGCAATAAAACCCTTATTTATCAACCGATCTTACTCAAAGTTTGCTAAATGTAATCTTCTATAGCAATAACTATATGTGCGAAATATCATCGAAATCGGTTCAGATTTAGATATAGCTCTCATATATATGTATAGCCCGATTTTCCCAAATTTGGCCATAGAACCCTTATTTACTAACCGATCTTACTCAAAGTTGGCTAGATCCAGTCCACTATACTACTAACGGTATGTGCAAACTTTCATTGAAATCGGTTCAGATGTAGATATAGCTCCCATGTATGTATCGCCCGATTTTGAAAAATTCGCCCCTAATAACCTTATTTTTGACCGTAGAGGCCTCATTTCTTAACTGATTTTTCTCAAATTTTGCACAAGGTAACCTTTTGTGGTATTAGTTAAACCCGCAAAATATTATGCAAATTGGTTCAGATTATATAATTATATAATATACTATAATTTTCTCGAAGAGGAGCGGAGCGGAGCGATTTTTTTTTTCTCGGAGCGGAGCGTGGAGCGGAGCGTTTTTCTTTTCTCCGGAGCGGGAGCGGAGCGGAGCGAAAAAAAATGGACCGCTCCGGATCCCTGGATACCATATACTAACACCACGTACCAAATTTCAACTGAATCAGATGAATGTTGGTCTTCCAAGAGGCTCCGGAGATCAAATCTGGTGATCGGTTTATATGGGGGCTATATATAATTATGGACCGATGTGGACCAATTTCTGCATGGTTGTTGGATACCATAAAGGGTGATACGGTCAAAATTTGGTCAATATAAACTTGACGTATTTCTTTCAATTTTGCATTTAAAAAACCTGAACACCCCTCATTTTGAAGGTGAGTGTGTGTGTGTGTGTAGAATGTTGCTCCTGTTTTGATTTTGGAATTCACTCTTCAGTTGTCAAAATGCCGTCCAAGCAAGAAGCGCAGCGTTTCAAAATTTTGCTCGCGCATCGCGAAAATCCGAGCTACTCGCACGCAAAGCTGGCAAAATCGCTAAAAGTTGCCAAATCAACCGTTACAAATGTAATTAAAGTGTTTGGGGAACGTTTGTCGACAGCCAGGAAATCTGGATCGGGGGGAAATCGAAAACCGGAAGCCGCTGAGACGACAAAGAGAGTTGCCGGTAGTTTCAAGTGAAACCCTAACCTCTCTCTCCGAGATGCCGCAAATAAGCTGGGTGTATCGTCTACAAAAAACGAGCCGGACTATCGACTTACAAGAAGGTAGTGACTCCAAATCGCGATGATAAACAAAATACGACGGCCAAAGCGCGATCCCGGAGGCTGTACACGACGATGCTGACGAAGTTTGACTGCGTGGTAATGGACGACGAAACCTACGTCAAAGCCGACTACAAGCAGCTTCCGGGACAGGAGTTTTATTCGGCAAAAGGAAGGGGAAAGGTAGCAGATATTTCCAAGCACATAAACTGTCAACGTTCGCAAAGAAATATCTGGTTTGGCAAGCCATCTGTACCTGTGGCTTGAAAAGCAGCATTTTCATAGCTTCCGGGACTGTCAACCAAGAAATTTACGTGAAAGAGTGTTTGAATAAACGTCTGCTGCCTTTCCTGAAGAAACACGGTTGTTCCGTACTGTTTTGGCCGGATTTGGCATCTTGCCATTACGGTAAAAAGGCCATGGAGTGGTACGCCGCCAACAACGTGCAGGTGGTTCCCAAGGACAAGAACCCTCCCAACACGCCAGAGCTCCGCCCAATTGAGATATACTGGGCTATTGTCAAGCTTAACCTTAAGAAGACCAAAAAAACTGCTAAGGACGAGCAGCAGTTCAAGGCAAACTGGCTTTCTGCGGCGAAGAAGGTGGACAAGGTGGCTGTACAAAATGTGATGGCAGGTGTCAAGCGTGAGGCCCGGCAATTCGGATTTGGAAAAGCGAAAGCCTAACTGAATATTTTTCCTGAATTTTATACTAATTGAACTTGAAAAAGAAATTTAATTAGATTTTTTAAATAAACGATTTCACCGATTTACACGCGTTTTCCCTTGACCAAATTTTGACCGTATCACCCTTTATAAACTTTTTTCCTACTTTGTACGTATGAAGGAACAATCTATTTTTATAACAATTTTAATATCTGCTTTGGGTCCCAAATTTAATTACGTATATGATACAACAATCCCCCTTTCGTCACCGTTATTATAATGTGAAATGTGAAAATTGTATTAATTAAAAAAAAAAAAAAAAAAAAAAAACAAACAAAAAATCCGAATGAGCCAGAACATTTTTTTAAAAGAGGCGTGGCACAGCCCTATTCCACCTTGGATGTAATTCATACTATACGATCAACATATATACCAAATCTCATATTCATACCTCTGATAGCTCATGAGATATAACCGTTCCAAGTTTGAATGGGCGGTGCCACGCCCAATCATAACCAAGAATTGCCAAGGACTATTGGCAGGACAATAATGGTTATGATTGGGAGGTGCCACGCCCAATCATAACCAAGTATAGCCAAGGATTATTACCAGATCAACAAAACAACATTGGCAAATTTTCATGACAATCGGTCCATTACTATGGCCGCTAGAGCTATTTTTAATAGTGGGAGTGACACCACCAACTTTTCCAAAAGATGTGCAGCGTATGTCACTCATTGATAACATAACATTATAATAGTGAAAGAATTTTTAAAATCGGGTAAGTAGTTTAATTAATCTCAATTTTTTGCGATTTTGTCCCACTGTGCGTCGTTCGATTGTAAGACGATTCATGGTTAAATTCATGAAGATGTTTGGCAGTGAAACACAATACGAAATATGCGTCAACTGTCTAAACCGGTGTTGCCAAAAAGATAATAGCTAAAAATCATCCCTTACATATTCGTGGTCATGGTGAAATTCTGAGTCAATCCAGTGATGTTCGTCCGTCCGTCAGTCCGTTAAAATCTCACTAACTTCCGAACGAAAGAGGCTATCTGCTGGCACAAGTATTTGATATTGATGTAGGTCGGATGGTATTGCAAATGGACCCTACCGGACCACTTTAGATATAGTCGACCCGCGAACCGTGGGGTCAAAATAAATGTCGAATATTATCGGGAAAATATCCTAAGCCTTGGCCAGACAAACATATCGACCGCTGACCATGGACATTCTAACAGGACTCAAGATCATTGCACTCAACACGCGTTAACCTAGACGAGCTTAAAAAGGAGGTTCCTCGTTTCAATTTTACCATTGGTCTGAATCCATTGGACTTTTGCGCAATTTAGAGAGTGAGACTTTAAGATACCAAAGCATCCAGCATCTTAAGACAGTGCTTCGTCGGTAATGGACCAAAATACCACAGCGCCACTTTCATCCAGCGTGTGATGGCTTTGTTAGCTGTTTGAAGGCCATAATTCGTGTTAAAGGTAGCAAATTCGAACAAATCTAAATTAATTCTAAAACTGTATATTAGTTTCGACATTTTTACTATTGAATGATAAAATATTATACCCAAAAAAGGTCTTTTTCATGATTTTTGTTTAGCTTAAATTTCTTTTCATAACTTTATTTTCTCTCACAATATCCATCTATGTTTAAAGCATTTTATCCACATTTAAATTTTCAGATTAATTTAATACCACTTATATTGTTAATTTTTTAAACGAAATGTAAAATAGTGAGATAGAGCTTACCTTGAATCTTGACCACTTTCAGCAGATTCCTGTACTCTCATGGCATACAAATCCTGCGAGAATAACTGTTTGTTGTATATTAGGGTGGAACATATATAAAAGAAAAACAATGTGGAAAGGAAAAAAATATATTAGATATATGGATAGAAAATATGTTTAGAAACTGTATGTATAGAAAATAGGTTTAGAAACTTAAATTAATGTTTACTTAATTTTTAGATATTATTTTAAATAGATAAAAATTATTTATTTTAAAGATTTTTTTATTAAAAAAAAATAGTTAATATTTTATAAAAAATGCCGTGCCACAAAATGTAAGTTGCATAATCATTCATATAAGTTCAATATTTTTTTTTTCAATGTTCCTAAGTGACCGTAAACAATTGAAGCAATTTAAAATGGTGTACGGTTTAAAAATTGGTACGCTAACCTTGCTCTCACGGAGCTTTATGAAAATGGGTGTTACTATGACAAATGAAATGTTCCTTTTTTAGTTATGTTCGTTATACCCGAATATAATGACTAAAAGTTCTCTTTATTACGTTTCTGCAGTGAAAAACATTTTGTGGTTAGAATATGAAAAGTTTTGTCCTACAGCTTCGCATTTCTTGCAAGCTAAAGGATGTTTAATGGCCAGTTAGGCTTTCTAACTTTCTTGCCAAAGAAAATGCTAATGGGCATTTAAGGATTAAATAATTGCTTTCGGAGAACAGACAACATAAACACTTTAAAAGGGTTGAATCGAGAATGAGATAGTATTTTAAATTGGAAAACCAAATGATGTTAACGTTGATGTAGAAATATCTTGATATGAAAACAAAATGAAACTAAGGGTTTCGAATGTTATAGAAATTTTGACAAACTTTTTCTATAGAAATAAAATCTTTTAAAATATTTCTATAGGAATAAAATTTAGACAAAATTTTCTATAGGAATAAAATTTGGACAAAATTTTCTAAAGATATAAAATTTTGACAAAATTTTGTATAGATATAAAACTTTGACAAAATTTTCTATAGATATATAATTTATAAAAAAAAAAATTGGGCAGCATTTTCTATAAAAATACAATTTTGACAAAATTTTCTATCAAAATAAGATTTCGACAAAATATTCTATTGAAATAAAATGTTGACAAATCTTTTTATAGGAATAAAATTTTTACAAAATTTTCTATAGAAATAAAATTTTGACAAATATTCTATCAAAACAAACTGTTGACCAAATATTCTATGGAAATAAAATCTTGACAAATTTGTTTATAGGAATAACATTTTAATAAAATTTTCTATGGAATTAAAATGTTGACCAAATTTTTTCTATCATTTTCTATCAAAATAAAAATTTGACAAAATTTATTTTCTACATAAATAAAATTTTAACAATATTTGCAACATAAATAAAATTTTGACAAAATTTTCTATAGAAATAAAATTTTGACAAAATTTTCTATAGAAAATATTTTTTGACCAAAGTTTCTATTGAAATAAAATTTTAACAAAAATTTTTTATAGAAATAAAATTTTGACAACAATTTTATATAGAAATAAATAAATTTTGGCCAAAGTTTCTATTGAAATAACATTTTGAAAAAGTTTCTATAACATTAAAATTTTGACAATATTTTCAATATATATAAAATTTTGACAATATTTTCCACATAAATAAAATTTTGACAAAATTTTCTATAGAAATAAAATTTTGACAAAATTTTCTATAGAAATAAAAAAATTTGACAAAATTTTCCATAGAAACAAAAATTTTGACAAAATTTTCCATAGAAACAAAATTTTGACAAAATCGCCCATTAAAATAAAATTTTGACAAAATTTTCTATAGAAATAAAATTTTGACAAAATTTTCTATAGAAATAAAACTTTGACAAAATTTTAGATAGAAATAAAATTTTGACAAAATTTTCTATAATAGAAATAAAATTTTGACAAAATTTTCTATAGAAATAAAATTTTGACAAAATTTTCTATAGAAATAAAATTTTGACAAAATTTTATATAGAAATAAAATTTTGACAAAATTTTCTATAGAAATAAAATTTTGACAAAATTTTCTATAGAAATAAACTTTTGACAAAAATTTCTATAGAAATAAAATTTTGACAAAATTTTTTATGGAACTAAAATTTTGAAAAAATTTTCTATAGAAATATAATTTTGACAAAATTTTTTATAGAAATAAAATTTTGACAAAATTTTCTAAAAAATTAACATTTTTACAAAATTTTCTATAGAAATAAAATTTTGACAACGTCTTCTATAAAATTTGACAACATTTTTTATAGAAAATTTTAACAAAAATTTCTATAGGAATAAAATTTTGACAAAATTTTCTATAGAAATAAAATTTAGACAAAATTTTCTACAGCAATAACATTTTGACAAAATTTTCTATAGAAATAAAATTTTGACATTATTTTCTATATAAATAAAATTTTGACAAAAGTTTCTATATAAATAAAATTTTGACATTATTTTCTATATAAATAAAATTTTGACAAAAGTTTCTATATAAATAAAATTTTGACAAAATTTTCTATATCAATAAAATTTTGACAAAATTTTCCACAGAAATAAGATTTTGACAAAATTTTCTATTTAAATAAAATCTTGACATTATTTTCCGAATAAATAAAATTTCGACCAAATTTTTACAAAAGTTTCTATAACATTAAAATTTTAACAAAATTTTCTATGAAATTAAAATGTTGACCAAATTTTTTCTATCATTTGCTATCAAAATAAAAATTTGACAAAATTTAAAATTTTCTATAGAAATAAAATTTTGACAAAATTTTCTATAGGACTAAAATGTTGACAAATTTCTATAGAAATAAAATGTTGACAAAATTTTCTATCAAAATAAAACTTTGACAAAATTTTCTATAAAAAAAATTTTTGACATAAGTTTCTATCAAAATAAAATGTTGTCAGAATTTTCTATAGAAATAAAATTTTGACAAAGTTTTCTATAGAAATAAAATTTTAACAAAATTTTCTATAGAAATAAAATTTTGAAAAAATTTTCTATAGAAATGAAATTTTGACAAAATATTTTATTCTATAGAAATAAAATTTTAACAAAATTTTCTATAGGAATAAAATTTTGAGCGTGACTCACGCTTGCGTCACGCTCATGGCAACGGCGTGAGTGTGCGTGATTAACAAACACAAATGTCGTGCGTGAGTGTGAGTCACGAAAATATTATTTTCGTGAGTGAGCGTGAGTAAAGATTTACGCTCAGGAAAAAAATCCCGCTCACCAACAAAACGCTTAAGAGTTAAATTCATTTACAATTTTAGTGACACCTTGGATGTGGAGAGTGTAATAACACTCTCGATTTTAATAATGCTCATGTTTTCAGACACGTCGCTAAGGAAAATTGTTCAAAAAATTATTCGTGAGTCACGACATTTCTCGTGAGTCACGATATTTTTCGTGAGTCACGGTATTTTCGTGATTCAAGGACTTTTTCGTGCGTGAGTACAAATTTTCGCTTCGTGAGTGTGCGTGAGTCCTACCAAACAATATCGTGCATGAGTAAGATTTTCCGGAGTAAACTGAGCCTGAGTAAACTATTACTCACGTGCACAGCTCTACTATGTTTATGGACCCCATGAAAGTGAGCCTCAAAACCTAAATGAGGTAGGACCTCATGAGGTAAATCCTCATGAAATGATTGTATTGATTTGGAGTCAAAGAAGTGGAGATGGATTGGAAATTTTCTATAGAAATAAAATTCTGACAATATATTATAGAAATTTGGTAAACATTTTATTTCCATAGAAAATTTTGGTCAAAATTTTATTTATATAGAATATTTTGTTAAAATCTTATTTCTATAGAAGACGTTGTCAAAATTTTGTTTCTATAGAAAATTTTGTCATAATTTTAATTATATAGAAACTTTTGTCAAAATTTTATTTCTATAAAAAATTTTGTCAAAATTTTATTTCTATAGAAAACTTTGTCAAAACTTTATTTATGTGGAAAATATTGTCAAAATTTTAATGTTTTAGAAACTTTTGTCAAAATTTTATTTCAATAGAAACTTTGGCCAAATTCTATTTCTATAAAAAATTTTTGTCAAAATTTTATTTCTGTAGAAAATTTTTTTCAAAATTCTATTTATGTGGAAAATATTGTCAAAATTTTATTTATGTAGAAAATATTGTCAAAATCTTAACGTTATAGAAACTTTTTTCAAAATTTTATTTCAATAGAAACTTTTGTCAAAATTTTATTTCTATAGAAAATTTTGTCAAAATTTTATTTCTATAGAAAATTTTGTCAAAATTTTATTTCTATAGAAAATTTTGCAAAATTTTGTTTATGTAGAAAATAATGTCAAAATTTTATTTCTACAGAAAATTTAGTCAAAATTTTATTGCTATAGAAATTTTTGTCTAAATTTTATTTCTATAGAAAATTTTTTCAAAATTTTATTCCTATAGAAATTTTTGTTAAAATTTTCTGTAAAAAATGTTGTCAAATTTTATTTCTATAGAATATTGGAAACATTTTATTTTAATAGAAGACGTTGTCAAAATTTTGTTTCTATAGAAAATTTTGTCATAATTTTAATTATATAGAAACATTTGTCAAAATTTTATTTCTATAAAAAATTTTGCCAACGTTTTATTTCTATAGAAAATTTTGTTAAAATTTTATTTCTATAGAGAATTTTGTCAAAATTTTATTTTAACAGAAAATTTTGTCAAAATTTGTTTCTATAGAAAATTTTGTCAAAATTTTATTTCTATAAAAAATTTTGCCAACATTTTATTTCTATAGAAAATTTTGTTAAAATTTTATTTCAATAGAGAATTTTGTCAAAATTTTATTTTAACAGAAAATTTTGTCAAAATTATGTTTCTATAGAAAATTTTGTCAAGATTTTATTTCTATAGCAAATTTTGCCAATATATTAGTTCTTTAGAAAATTTTGCCAATATTTTGTTTTTTAGAAAATTTTGTCAAAATTTTATTTCTATCGAACATTTTTTCAAAATTTTGTTTCTATAGAAAATTTTGTCAAAATTTTGTATTTCTATAGAAAATGTTGTCAAAATTTCATTTCTATAGAAAATTTTGTCAAAATTTTATTTCTATAGAAAAAATTCTATTTATGTGGAAAATATTGTCAAAATTTTATTTATGTAGAAAATATTGTCAAAATTTTAATGTTATAGAAACTTTTGTCAAAATTTTATTTCAAAAAAAAATTTTGTACAAATTTTATTTCTATAGAAATTTTTTTCAAAATTTTATTTCTATAGAAAATTTTGCCAAATTTTATTCATGTGGAAAAATTTTTAAAATTTTATTTATGTAGAAAATGTTGTCAAAATTTTATTGTTATAGAAACTTTTGTAAAAATTTTATTTCTATAGAAAATTTTGTCAAAATTTTATTTCTATAGAAAATTTTGTAAAAATTTTATTTCTATAGAAAATTTTGTCAAAATTTTATTTCTATAGAAAATTTTGTCAAAATTTTATTTAAATAAAAAATTTTTGTCAAAATCTTATTTCTGTGGAAAATTTTGTCAAAATTTTATTTCTATAGAAAATTTTGTAAAGAATTTATTGATATAGAAAATTTTGTCAAAATTTTATTGATATAGAAAATTTTGTCAAAATTTTATTTATATAGAAACTTTTGTCAAAATTTTATTTATGTAGAAAATAATGTAAAAATTTTATTTCTATAAAAATTTTGTCAAAATTTTATTGCTATAGAAAATTTTGTCTAAATTTTATTTCTTGTGTAAATCAGTAACTAATCAAGCTCGAGGTCATTAGTTTAGTTACTGATTTACACAAGACAATTAAAAAGGTCGAATAAAATAAAGAAAACAAATTATCAAATTTTATTTCTATAGAAAATTTTGTCAAAAATTTATTTCAATAGAAACTTTGGTCAATATTTTATTTCTATAAAAATTTTTGTCAAAATTTTATTTCTATAGAAAATTTTGTCAAAATTTTATTTCTATAGAAAATTTTTGTCAAAATTTTATTTCTATAGAAAATTTTGTCAAAATTTTATTTATGTGGAAAATATTGTAAAAATTTTATTTCTATAGAAAATTTTGTCAAAATTTTATTTGTAGAGGAAATTTTCTCAAAATTTTATTTATGCGGAAAATAATGTCAAGATTTTATTTAAACAGAAAATTTTGTCAAAATCTTATTCCTGTGGAAAATTTTGTCAAAATCTTATTCCTGTGGAAAATTTTGTCAAAATTTTATTGATATAGAAAATTTTGTCAAAATTTCATTTATATGGAAACGTTGGTCAAAATAATGTCAAAATTTTATTTCTATAGAAAATTTTGTCAAAATTTTATTTCTATAGAAAATTTTGTCAAAATTTTATTTCTATAGAAATGTTTGTCTAAATTTTATTTCAATAGAAAACTTTGTCTAAATTTTATTCCTATTGAATTTTTTGTTAAAATGTTCTATAAAAAATGTTGTCATTTTATTTCTGTAGAATATTGTGTCAAGATTTTATTTTAATAGAAGACGTTGTCAAAATTTTATTTCTATAGAAAATTTTGTCAAAATGTTAATTTTTTATAAACTTTTGTCAAAATTTTATTTCTATAGATAGTTTTGTCAAAATTTTATTTCTATAGATAATTTTGTCAAAATTGTATTTCTATAGAAAATTTTGTCAAAATTTTAGTTCCATAAAAAATTTTGTTAAAATTGTATTTCTATAAAAAACTTTGTCAAAATTTCTGTCTTTTGATTTACAAAACTGATGCAAAACTTATGAAGTTTTAAGAAAAAAATTAAATATGTGTTACTCAGTACAAATCTCTTGAAAATCGTTTTAGCCCACATTGGCGCCAATGTGGGCTAAATGAGGTAGGACCTCACAAATTGATTTGAAAAACCACAACGTCATTTTTTTTTTCTTTTCGAGATGTAACTTCAATTTATTCTTGGGGGAGCGTTGATTTCTGTTCTGTTTGAAGCACTCGAACTGATTCGTTTGCTTTCAAAGAGAAAATTCAACCTTTAAATTCAATTTATTTTGACGCTTTTTTGTCATTTGAATTGACGTCATAATATGACTTCTTATTTTGTTTTTTTTGTAAATTTTCGCATTTGTATTTAAATTTAAAGCTTACCTCTCCATTTTCCGGTGGATCACCATTGCCAAAAGTGGAAGCCACAACAATCAGTAGAGCTTCATGTTCAATCGATGATACATCATAGTCAGCCATGCAACAAAGCTGAAACGAAAAAGAAGAAGACATAAAAATCGGCAAATAAATGAGACCACATTAATAAAAAGCTAATTAAGGACAAATGCTATTAGGAAGTATTTAAATAGATGACCATGTGTGTGTGTGTGAGTGTACGTATATGTGAGTGGGATTATTGCTGAGAAGGAAAAAAAAGCTTTTCACCTTATCGCTTTGAGTTCTCTAATCCTCTGGGAAAACTTCTCAAGAAATTCTATGCATAGGATTGCGTGTGGGCAAGTGGGCTGTCTTAGATGGCATCATTATGGCAATGATTGAAAGATGCTCAATACGTGGCTCTTACAATTATCCTGACTAAGGTTAATGGCATTACTCTATGAAGCATGTTTAAAAAGATTGCCCTACTATAGCTGCTCTCTGATAAATTTCAGGTATTAACTACAAAAAAAAAAAAAACACTAAAGTCTTTAATGATTACAACATACCACAATAAAGCTTTGGGTTTTCTGCTGTGACCAATGTGGGCTGTTGGATTTTCAATAAAAAAATAGTCCAACATCAGTCATTCAATGTCAAATTAGAATTTCCTTTTACTGGAAAGAGTCTTTAATGTCATGACCTCAGCAAATTTATTCACAAAAAGGCCCCTATGCTTCTCTTGGTTTCCTCGCCCCTCCCTTCTTGGTTTGACTACGTTAATTAAACTAAACCCCGAAACGTTCAAAAGGCCTTTATGTTGTCGTTTAGTTAATAAGCTAATACTTTGTGAAAACAAGAAAATCTTTGGCTATGATGAAAGGTCGCTGGCGAATATATGAACACACATACACACACACATATCTGTGTGTGCTTATAATTTTGTGGTCCAGACAATATTTATTTAAATGTTTACACATGAACAAACATTTCCAACATTTGATTAAGCTCATTAAATTTTTGGATTAGAAAATAATCAGCTTATGAGATTTTATGATTATGAATTAGATTATCTGCTTGATGCCAAGGAATGATCGAAGTATGATGAAGTAAAAGCCCTGCTAAAATTGATCAGTCAATAGGATCTGATGTAGGAATTCTTTAATAATTTAAGTGCATTTTTATGTATGGAGTTTGTATCAAAGTGTAGGTCAACATATTAGCCATCTTGAGCACAAATCTTCTACCAAATTGCAAATAATTGGGCTATATCAAAAATTGCATCTCCATCATATCTGTTAATAGATTTGACGATACTTTGAATCATCACTTTACAGGCATTTGACCAAAGAATCATGTTCTCTAGATGAGAGATTATAATGAGAATCGAAAAGTCGATATTTTGATTTTTCCAAAATTTAGAATTGGTGACTTTTAGACTTTTTTTCTAAAAATTTGAAAAAATTGACTTTCTTATTTTGAACTTTTCGAAATTTGGAAAGTCGCTTTTAAATTTTAGAGTTTTATAATTTTGAAAAGGTCTATTTGTGACATTCTCTTTATGGGTCCATATGTGGTCTGAGCAAAATATTTCGATGGGTTAAAAACGAAATGACATATTTACTATATCCCCAATGTTTAGACTTTTCGATTTGTTTGTTAAAAAATCGAATTTCAGCCCATCTTCTCAGCAAAAATAGAGCTTCAAACAAGTAAGTAAAGTCTAAAGTCGGGCGGAGCCGACTATATTATACCCTTCACCACTATAGCTATATAAAAGTTTGCATTTTCAGATACAAATACTTTTAATGGAAACAATTTTTTTTACTCTACAAAAACTCTAGAATTAAAATTTAAATCGGCTAACGCCCTGGGATGAAACACAATGTTAGTAAAAAATATAGGAAATATGAAGCGAGAGAAATTTTAATGCAATTGTACAAAAGAGATTTATGATTTTTCAGACGATACATATGTATTCGAGATATAGGTTAGGTTAGGTTAGGTTATGTGGCAGCCCGATGTATCAGGCTCACTTAGACTATTCAGTCCAGTGGAACCACTTGGAGAAGCTTTGAAACCCTCAGAAATGTCACCAGCATTACTGAGGTGGGATAATCCACCGCCGAAAAACTTTTTGGTGTTCGATCGTAGCAGGAATCGAACCCACGACCTTGTGTATGCAAGGCGAGCATGCTAACCATTGCACCACGGTGGCTCCCTATTCGAGATATAGGACAATTAGAGTAATATTTACAATTTTTGCTACTCAGCAGTGGCGATTTTACAAGGATATTGGTTAGATCTCGCCAAGATATGTGGTCAAGTGTGGGTTGTGATATATTATTTGGTCTAGTAGGGTGACTTGGAGCCTTATTTAAAACTCATCCGTTCTGTGGAAATTTTGGCATTGCAGTGTATATGCAGGATATGGCTAAGATATGGGGAAATCATCACAAAATTTTGTGTAAAGTGTGAGAATTTTGGCCATATTTGTATTCTCTGAGGAAACTATCCAGTCAATTGGAGGAAAATCCCATTGAAAATTGGTCTAAAATATGAAACAGTCTACCATATTACCCCAACTCTGGTGTACGTATATACAAAAGTCGGGCGGGGCCGACTATATTATACCCTGCACCACTTTGTAGATTTAAATTTTCGACACCATATCACACCCGTCAAATGTGTTGGGGGCTATATATAAAGGTTTGTTCCAAATACATACATTTAAATATCACTCGATTTGGACAGAATTTGATAGACTTTTACAAAATCTATAGACTCAAAATTTAAGTTGGTTAATACACTAGGGTGGATCACAATTTTAGTAAAAAAATATGTGAAACATTTAAATTTGAAGCAATTTTAAGGAAACTTCGCAAAAGTTTATTTATGATTTATCGCCCGATATATATGTATTAGAAGTTTAGGAAAATTAGAGTCATTTTTACAACTTTTGGACTAAGCAGTGGCGATTTTACAAGGAAAATGTTGGTATTTTGACCATTTTTGTCGAAATCAGAAAAACATATGCATGGGAGCTATATCTAAATCTGAACCGATTTCAACCAAATTTGGCACGCATAGTTACAATGCTAATTCTACTCCCTGTGCAAAATTTCAACTAAATCGGAGTTAAAAATTGGCTTCTGTGGTCATATGAGTGTAAATCGGGCGAAAGCTATATATGGGAGATATATCCAAATCTGAACCGATTTCAACCAAATTTGGCACGCATAGTTACAATGCTAATTCTACTCCCTGCGCAAAATTTCAACTAAATCGGAGCAAAAAATTGGCCTCTGTGGTCATATGAGTCTAAATCGGGCGAAAGCTATATATGAGAGCTATATCTAAATATGAACCGATTTGGCTGATATTTTGCAAGTTTTTCGAGACCCATAAAATATTCGGATGTACGGAATTTGAGGAAGATCGGTTCATATTCACGCCAATTATGACCAGATCGGTGAAAAACATATATGGCAGCTATATCTAAATCTGAACCGATTTTTTCCAAAATCAATAGGGATCGTCTTTGAGCCGAAACAGGACCCTATATCAAATTTTAGGACTAAAACTGCGAGCTGTACTTTGCACACAAAAATACAGACAGACAGACAGACAGACAGACAGACGGACATCGCTAAATCGACTCAGAATTTAATTCTAAGCCGATCCGTCTACGATTACTCCTTCTTGGCGTTACATACAAATGCACAAACTTATTATACCCTGTACCACATTAGTGGTGAAGGGTATCAAAAGTAGTTTGGATCCCCAATTTGTGATCCGGAGGTAGTGCAAACTTGGATAATCTCCAATGAATTTTACATGGACGGAAGTACTCCATTTTACGAACCATTGCATTGCTTTAGAAGTTGTGCCTTGGAAGTTAATTTGGATGAAGAAATTAAAAAAGAAACATAAAAAAACATTTTTTTTTTAATTTTATTTTTATTTTTATCAATATTTATTGTTACACTTTTATTTTCTTATTATTTAATTTTTTACAAATTGAAAAACTTCTTCACTACCACCTGGGGTTGAAACTGGGTTTGTTGGCAAAATAACAGAACGCCTTAGCACACTCAGCCTCAATTATCATTGGACACGATGTATCAAAACGTCTACTCAATTGTTTGTGACATGAACCTAATATGACACCACGGCATGACATGACTTCTTGAGATGTTCTTTATATTATGAATGAAAAAATGGTTCAAATATCACCAGCGGGAATTTTTTTATTAAATATTTTTCTAAAAAATAATTTTTTATGGTATACATCGTTTTTATACCCTCCAACACCGGACGGCCCTCACTGCAGTCGGTTCTTCGTACCGGGGTCGACACAAGGACCACGTCCTTGTCCAAGGACTGCAACCTCCCCATGGGAAATCAAGGGCTACAACAACAACAACCAATGCACCACGGAGTCACCGGAGGAGGGTACATAAGCCGAATATACTTGTTATACCTGTTATTTTGTATAAATATATTTTTTCCCATTAAAAATCAACAAAAAATTAAAAATTATCGTAATTTGCAAAACCTTCTCAAAAGAATCTCCATGGAAGTAAAAAAAAGTCAAACGGCACAGGTTCAACTCCCAGGGGGAATGATTTATTTTTTATTATTTTTTTTTTTACTTTTTTGTTGACTTTCTATGTTATTCTTTTTTGCGAAATCTTATTGTCCAAAACTTAAGTTTTCACTTAAGACGGCAAACTTCAGTACTTTCTAAGACTTTTCCAAAAGAATTGCATAGGAAGTGAAAAAACTCCGATAAGGGATCACGGGATGCGCTTTAAAAGAAATGTTTATGGACTTGTCCAAAAGGACTGCATCGGAAGTGGAAAAAACTTTATGGGGGCTACCGGGATGTGCTTTAAAAGAAATGTGTGTGAAACAACTTCCAATTCTTTTTGCTGGGATTTTATAGGATGCACTTAAATCTCAATTTAATCAAACAGAGCCTTGGAAACGGTACTGGACTTAAAGTAAAAACAGGAATTTTATAAAAACAGCACAGGAATTTGCTCTTAGTATTGCCAACATTATGTGTCCTAAAATGTACTCTATTTTTGTTTGAGGAATCATCATATTCAGTTAAGTATATCTACCCATTGAATTTTTAAAACTTCAGAATTAGCTTTTTGAAAAATATTCAATATCATATTTTTATACCCACCACCATAGAATGGTGACGGGGGTATAATAAGTTTGTCATTCCGTTTGTAACACATCGAAATATCGATTTCCGACTATATAAAGTATATATATTCTTGATCAGTGAGAAATTCTAAGACGATATAACGATGTCCGTCTGTCCGTCTATCTGTCTGTCTGTTGTAATCACGCTACAGTCTTCAATAATGAAGCAATCGTGCTGAAATTTTGCACAAACTCGTCTTTTGTCTGCAGGCAGGTCAAGTTCGAAGATGGGCTATATCGGTCCAGGTTTTGATATAGTCCCCATATAAATCGACCTCCCGATTTGGGGTCTTGGCCTTATAGAAATCGTAGTTTTTATCCAATTTGCCTCAAATTTTAAATCTAGAGGTATTTTATGACCATAAAGAGGTGTGTTAAAAATGGTGAGTATCGGTCCATGTTTTGGTATAGCCCCCATATAGACCGATCTCCCAATTTTACTTCTTGGGCTTATAGAAACCGCAGTTTTTATTCAATTTACCTGAAATTGGAAATCTAGAGGTATTGTAGGACCACAAATACGTGTGCCAAAAATTGTGAGTATCGGTCCATATTTTGGTATAGCCCCCATATAGACCGATCTCCCGATTTTACTTCTTGGGCTTATAGAAACCGCAGTTTTTATCCAATTTACCTGAAATTGGAAATCGAGAGGTACTTTAGAACCGTAAAGAGGAGTGCCAAGAATGGTGAGCATCGGTCCATGTTTTGGTATGGTCCCCATATAAATCGACCTCCCGATTTGGGGTCTTGGGCTTATAGAAATCGTAGTTTTTATCCAATTTGCCTGAAATTTTAAATCTAGAGGTATTTTATGACCATAAAGAGGTGTGCCAAAAATGGTGAGTATCGGTCCATGCTTTGGTATAGCCCCCATATAGACCGATCTCCCGATTTTACTTCTTGGGCTTATAGAAACCGAAGTTTTTATCCAATTTACTTGAAATTGGAAATCGAGAGGTACTTTAGAACCGTGTGCCAGAGGTGTGCCAGAAATGGTGAGCATCGGTCCATGTTTTGGTATGGTCCCCATATAAATCGACCTCCCGATTTGGGGTCTTGGGCTTATAGAAATCGTAGTTTTTATCCAATAGAGGTACTTGAGGACCATAAAAAGGTGTGCTGAAAATGGTCCGTATCGGTCCATGTTTTGGTATAGCCCCTATATAGACCGATATCCCGATTTTACTTCTTGGGCTTCTAGAATCCGAAGTTTTTATCCAATTTGCCTGAAATTGGAAATCTAGAGGTATTTTCGGGCCATAAAGTGGTGTGCCGAAAACGGTGAGTATCGGTCCATATTTTAGTATAGCCCCCATAAGAACGATCTCCCGATTTAGCTCCTTGGGTTTCTAGAAACCGTAGTTTTTATCCGATTTGCCTGATATTGTAAATATTGTCGTATTTTAGGCTCATAAAAACGTGTATCGGATTAAGTTTTTATTGGTCCTTTTGGTAATGCCCATATAGACCGGCTTCACTTCTTGAGGGTATAGAAGGCGCACTAATCATGAAAATTGCGTGCAACTCAATTTAAAATTTCCAGATTTTACTTCTCGGGTGAATCTACAGATTTCAGATTTCAAATCAAGACGTTATTTTACAATTTGCTTGCACACTTACAAGAGATGTTAATGATACCTCTAAAACTCAAACAAAAATGGTTCTCATAAATCCAGAATCTGATATAGTCCTCATAGGTGAAATCTTTAAATTTATCTTCGGGAAGTGTCCTCAAGTCCTCAAGCCCTCCTGAAACCCTAATATGTTGTTCATGGTGGTGGGTATTTAAGATTCGGCCCGGCCGAACTTACTGCTGTATATACTTGTTTTAATATATTTTTTCTTTCTGCATACAATCAATTTTGTTTGATTTTCATGTCAATATAGAAAATTTTCCAATTCCCCTGTTTGTATTCTAATCACATTAATACCTATTTCTTCATATAATGGATAATATTCCAGCAAAGTGTTCATAATATATTTAATAAATTCTCTTTAAAATGTTTGCAATCTAATCGAGTCGATGATGAACAGGGTGGCGTATGAGTAATTTATAGTGTCACCTAATCATACGCATGGATGGCGAAAAAGGCAATAAAAAGAAAACATTGTCTATGTGCAATAAAAATGGAAATTCTTTTGTATTTATACCCTCCACTTTGTCATTCCGTTTGTAACACATCGAAATATTGCTCTAAGACCCCATAAAATATATCACGCTAACTTCAGAACGAAACAAGCCATCGACTTGAAACTTGGCACAAGTAGTTGTTATTGATGTAGGTCGGATGGTATTGCAAATGGGCCATATCGGTTCACTTTTACGTATAGCCCCTATATAAACGGCCCCCAGATTTGGCTTGCGGAGCCTCTAAGAGAAGCATATTTCATCCGATCTGGTCGAAATTTGGTACATGGTGTTAGGTTATGGTCTCTAACAACCATGCCAGAATTGGCCCATATTGGTCCGGAGCCTCTTGAAGGAGCAAAATTCATCCGATCCGGTTGAAACTTAGTACGTCGTGTTAGAATATGGTCTCTAACAACATGCAAAAATTGGTCCATGTCGGTTCATAATTATATATAGCCCCCATATAAACCGATCCCCAGATTTGACCTCCGGAGCCTCTTGAAGGAGCAAAATTCATACGATCCGGTTTGAATTTGGTACGTGGTGTTAGTATATGGTCTCTCACAACTCTGCCAGAATTGGTCCATATCGGTCCATTATTATATATAGCCCTTATATAAACCGATCCCCATATTTGACCTCCGGAGCCTCTGGGAGAAGCAAAATTCATCCGATCCGGTTGAAACTTAGTACGTCGTGTTAGAATATGGTCTCTAACAACCATGCAAAAATTGGTCCATGTCGGTTCATAATTATATATAGCCCCCATATAAACCGATCTCAAGATTTGACCTCCGGAGCCTCTTGAAGGAGCAAAATTCATACGATCCGGTTTGAATTTGGTACATTTCGCTAGTGTATGGCCGATAACAACCATGTCAAAATTGGTCCGTATCGATCTATATTATATATAGCCTCCAAATAAACCGATCCCTAATCACAGAAAAATCACGATTGCCACTCGAGCCTAAAATAATCAACCAAAATTTTATTGCCATAGAAAATGTTGTCAAAATTGTATATTTCCATAGCAAATTTTGTCAAAATGTTATTTCTATAGAAAATTTTTTCAACATTTTATGTCTTTACGAAATTTTGTCAAAATTTTATTTCTATAGAAAATTTTGTCAAAATTTTATTTCTATAGAAAATTTTCTCCAAATTTTATTTCAATAGAAAATTTTGTCAGAATTTTATTTCAATAGAAAATTTTGTCAGAATTTTATTTCTGTAGAAACTTTTTTTTTCAAAATGTCATTTCTCTAGAAAATTTATGAAGCATTTCATAGTTGGTGAGGAATATTTTGCAAAATCTTCCAAAACATCCAGAATTCTACCAAACAGTAAAAAATCTGCCTTTTTTGATAGACTCGTGTTCATAATTGTATATTGCCCCCATATAAAGCGACCCCCATATTTCAATTCTGTCTCTATAATTACCACACAGAAGTTCTTATCGGTTCGTAATTATTTCTTCCCAATATATACCGGTCAAGAACCGAATATATACGTATTTAATCGATTTTTTTTTTGTCTACTATATATCCCGCATGGACTATCTTACAATTTAGAAGATGATATTAACTAGTTTTATGATGCCTTGCCATCCGCCGCAACTCAAGTAATTTAATTGTGGATGACCGTCTTTAGTAGAAGTTTCTACCCAATCCATGGTGGAGGGTACATAAGATTCGGCAAGTATATACGGCCGTAAATTCGGCCAAACCGAAGCTTATGTACCCTCCATCATGGATTGCGTAGAAACTTCTTCTAAACACTGCCATCCACAATCGATTTACTTGGGTTGCGGTAACACTTGCCGATGCCATGGTATCTTAAAACTTCCTTATACCGTAATGTACACCACGTAGTCCATACGTGGTATATATTAAACTTAAAAAGGCCAATTAAATACGTATATAATTAAGTTAGACAAAATGTTCTATAGAAATAAACTTTTGACAACATTTTCTATAGAAGTAAAATTTTGACAAAATTTTCTATAGAAATACGATTTTAACACAATTTTCTATAGAAATAAAATTTTGACAAAATTTTCAAAAGATTTAAAATTTTGACAACATTCTCTATAGAATTTAAATTTTGACAACATTTTCTATAGAAATAAAATTTTGCCAAATTTTCTATATATTAGACAAAATTTTCTATAGGAATAAAATTTTGATAAAATTTTCTATAGAAATAACATTTTGCTAGATTATTTTTGGCTCGAGTGGCAACCATGATTATGAACCGATATGAACCAATTTTTGTGTGATTGGGGATCGGCTATATATAACTATAGACCGATATGGACCAATTTTGGCATGGTTATTAGCGGCCATATACTAACACCACGTTACAAATTTGAAAACCGGATCGGATGAATTTTGCTCCTCCAAGAGGCTCCGGAGTTCAAATCTGGGGATCGGTTTATATGGGGGCTATATATAATTATGGACTGATATGGACAAATTTTTGAATGGTTGTTAGAGACTATATACTAATACCATGTAACAAATTTCAGCCGGATCGGATGAATTTTGCTCCTCTAAAAGCCTCCGGAGTTCAAATCTGGGGATGGGTTTATATGGGGCTATATATAATTATTGACCGATATGGACTAATTTTTGCACGGGTGTTAGGGACCATATACTAACACCATGTACCAAATTTTAGCCAGATCGGATAAAATATGCTTCTCTTATGGGCTCTGCAAGGCAAATTTGGGGGTCCGTTTATATGGGGACTATACGTAAAAGTGGACCGATATGGCCCATTTGCAATACCATCCGACCTACATTAATAACAACTACTTGTACCAAGATTCAAGTCGATATCTTGTTTCGTTCGGAAGTTAGCGTGATTTCAAAGTTAATATACCCCCCATCCTATGGTGGAGGGTATAAAAAAAAACATTTTAAAAAATTAGAACTAAACTCTAATATAAATAGTTATATCACGCCAATATCATACAAATAAGTAAACATTTTTCGATAAAATCAAGAAAATTTCTTAAATGTGACTAATATTTTCACTTCTTAAAGAAAATTACGAAGTTTGAGGGAACATATTGGAAAATGTCTTTATGGGAAATGCGATTTTTTTTTAATATTTATGTTTCCTTTGGATTTTACTTTTTTTTTAGTTATTTAACGTACACAAAAAATTGTTATAGCAAAGGAGACTTTATCATAATAGAGAAAAGTTAATTAAAATACCATAATTTCCATGAACTAAAATAGAGTTAGGTGGGCTTTAATGCCGTAGAGGGTTCACTGTCTTTTGAGTGTATTCTTGCTGTTTTTTGGTATATATAAGTTGACCAAGCTACTTCCTAACTTACCTGTGCATTGAAAGCATGACCCAATAATTCACATAATTGCTTGGCATACTGTTCTGATTTTCCTGTTTCGGTAGCATACAAGACTGTAGCTTTGATGCGTTTTGATAAAGCACGTCCAAATAGCTTCGATGTAAATTTCACAGCCCTGAAAAATAAACAATTATGAAAGAAAATATGAATAATATAGATCAAGCGAATAAAAAAGAAAATACAAATAGCCAATTGATATTTTATCTTGATTTTAGTGTTGTCATATCATTTTATAATAATTATATTTTGTTAAGCTATTAATACTAAATTAATTTATTTTAAATCCTAAAAACAATAAATTCCTAGGAAATTTCTATTTATTTGCCCATTCCCTTCAGGTAAGCCCAATGTTAGCCTGCAGCTTTTCCGCAAAAATAAAATTGGCTAGTTAAAAAAAATATAGATAAGAAAATATGTCAAATCCCAAAAATTCCATCTGTCAGAAAAAAAACAAACAAAATAGAATGAACAAAAGATTTTTTTATTTAAGCGCTGTCATCAACAGTTTATGATGACCTCCTGTGCTTTTTGTTGTAAACATCATTGTTTATCTTATTGTTGTTGTTGTGACTTTATCCTAACCTCCCAAAAAAAACAACCAGAAAATAAATAAAATACATCAACAATCATCAACAACTTAGATGTTGACTATTTTAGGTCTCTGGCTACAAAGATGATGATTGTTGTTGTTGTTTTTGTTCAAAACGATTACAAAAACATTGAAAACATGTCATATACACAACACCCGAGAGCAAAAACATTTCAGTGGGCCAATGTGATAACAGATTCTCTTACTCTCAAACCTATGTAGGATGATGGACAATATCGTATGTGTATGCTGTAGTAGTGGTGGTGCTAGTAGTAGTGAATATGCCTCATAAACAAACGAATGTTATGGATTATTGCCCTTCGTGTGAACCTTCGTATGGGAACTGACATAAGTGGATCATTGGTGTGTCGTTGGTCCTTATTGTTTTTTTCCTACTCTCAGCACTTTTTTAATGAGTTTATGTTGTTGTTCTTCTTCTTGATGTTTTTTCTTTGTTCTTGAAATCTACCGGTCGTGTAGGTTAGAAGTGTCTGTGTACGTTATCTTGTAAATATTCATTGTAAAAAAAAAAACAATTTTGAAATGGGGAAGTAAACTCAACTAGAACTGTCAAATAGAACAAAACATAAACCATGGAATAATATGAAGGAAATTCAACACAGGTCTTTGTTATTATTTTTTTATTCCTTTAATTCCCACTGGAGTATAGGGATCTAACAAGAGCCGTTTTCCATTTCACTCGGTTTGGCTTATCCGATTGACACCGTTTCGGCTTAGGTTGATCGTTTCCAAGTTTTCTAGGTCTTCCAACTGTTCTTCCTTTTTCACTGAATGGATTCCAACCCTGCGCTTGTTTTGCGATATTGCTGTCACACCGTCGAAGAGCATGACCAATCCACACCTCTAGATTCCGAATTTCAAACAAATTGGATAAAAATGACTGTGCTTACATTACTATGATGAAAAATAGTTGGAAAATTATGTCAAAATTTTATTTCTATAGAAAATTTTGTTACAAATTTATTTCTTTCAGAATTTTTCTCAAAATTTTATATATATAGAAAATTTTGTTAAAATTTTATTTGTATGGAAATTTCGTCACAAATGTTTATCTATAGAAAAATATCTCAAAATTTTATTTCGATAGAAAATTTTCTCAAAATTTTATTTCTATAGAAGATTTTCTAAACATTTTATTTCTGTAGAAAATTTTCTCAAAATTTTATTTCTATAGAAAATGTTGTCAAAATTTTTTTTTTTGAGAAAATTTTGCCAAAATTTTCTTTCTATAAAATTTTGTCAAAATTTTATTTCTATAAAATTTTGTCAACATTTTATTTTTTTTAGAGAAAACTTTTTCGAAATTTTATTTCTATCGAAAATTTTGCCAAAATTTTATGTCTATAGAAATTTTATGTCTATAGAAAATTTTATTTCGATAGAAAATTTTCTCAAAATTTTATTTCTATAGAAGATTTTCTAAACATTTTATTTCTGTAGAAAATTTTCTCAAAATTTTATTTCTATAGAAAATGTTGTCAAAATTTTTTTTAGAGAAAATTTTGTCAAAATTTTCTTTCTATAAAATTTTGTCAAAATTTTATTTCTATAAAATTTTGTCAACATTTTATTTTTTTACAGAAAACTTTTTCGAAATTTTATTTCTATCGAAAATTTTGCCAAAATTTTATGTCTATAGAAAATTTGATCAATATTTTATTTTAATAGAAAATTTTCTCAAAATTTTATTTCTATAAAAAATTTTGTCAATATTTTATTTTTTTATAGAAAATTTTGTCAAAATTTTTTTCTAGAGTAAATTTTGTCAAAATTTTATTTTTATAAAATTTTGTCAACATTTTATTTTTTATATAGAAAATTTTGTCAACATTTTATTTCTATCGAAAATTTTGTCCAACTGACCCCGTTTCGGCTTATGTTGATCGTCTCCACGTTTTCTAGATCTTCCAACTCCTCTTCCTTCTTCACTGAAAGTGAGAAAATTTACTTAAAATCTTGTTTATAGAGAAAATTTACTCAAAATTTTATTTCTTAGCAAACTTTATCAAAGTTTTATTTTTATAGAATTTTTTTTCAAAATTTTATTTCTATAAAAAAATTGTCAAATTTTTATTTCTATAAAAAAATTGTCAAAATTTTATTTCTATAGAAAACTTTTTTAAAATTTATTTTCTATAGAAAACTTTGTAAAAATTTTATTTCTATAAAAAAAATTGTCAAATTTTTATTTCTATAAAAAACCAGTAAGGAAAGTCTAAAGTCGGGCGGGGCCGACTATATTATACCCTGCACCACTTTGTAGATCCAAATTTTCGATACCATATCACATCCGTCAAATGTGTTGGGGGCTATATATAAAGGTTTGTCCCAAATACATACATTTAAATATCACTCGATCTGGACAGAATTTGATAGACTCTACAAAATCTATAGACTTAAAATTTAAGTCGGCTAATGCACTAGGGTGGAACACAATGTTAGTAAAAAAATATGGGAAACATATTAATCTGAAGCAATTTTAAGAAAATTTCGCAAAATTTATTTATGATTTATCGCTCGATATATATGTATAAGAAGTTTAAGAAAATTAGGGTCATTTTTTCAACTATTCGACTAAGCAGTGGCGATTTTACAAGGAAAATGTTGGTATTTTGACAATTTTTGTCGAAATCAGAAAAACATATATATGGGAGCTATATCTAAATCTGAACCGATTTCAACCAAATTTGGCACGCATAGCAACAATGCTAATTCTACTCCCTGTGCAAAATTTCAACTAAATCGGAGCAAAAAATTTGCCTCTGTGGTCATATGAGTGTAAATCGGGCGAAAGCTATATATGGGAGCTATATCTAAATCTGAACCGATTCCAATCAAATTTATCACGCATAGCAACAATGCTAATTCTACTCCCTGTGCAAAATTTCAACTAAATCGGAGCAAAAAATTAGCCTCTGTGGTCATATGAGTGTAAATCGGGCGAAAGCTATATATGGGAGCTATATCCAAATCGGAACCGATTTCCACCAAATTTGGCACGCATAGCTATAATGCTAATTCTACTCCCTGTGCAAAATTTGATCTAAATCGGAGCAAAAATTGGCCTCTGTGGACAAAGGAGTGTAAATCGGGCGAAAGCTATATATGGGAGCTATATCTAAATCTGAACCGATTTGGATGATATTTTGCAAGTTTTTCGAGACTCATAAAATATTGAGATGTAGGGAATTTGAGGAAGATCGGTTGATATACACGCCAATTATGACCAGATCGGTGAAAAATATATATGGCAGCTATATCTAAATCTGAACCGATTTTTTCCAAAATCAATAGGGATCGTCTTTGAGCCGAAACAGGACCCCATACCAAATTTTAGGACAATCGGACTAAAACTGCGAGCTGTACTTTGCACACAAAAATACATCAACAGACAGACAGACAGACGGACAGACAGACAGACAGACAGACAGACAGACAGACAGACAGACAGACGGACATCGCTAAATCGACTCAGAATTTAATTCTAAGACGATCGGTATACTAAACGATGGGTCTCAGACTTTTCCTTCTTGGCGTTACATACAAATGCACAAACTTATTATACCCTGTACCACAGTAGTGGTGAAGGGTATAAAAATTATCAAAATATTATTCCTATAGAAAAATTTTGCCAAAATTATTGCTATAGAAAATTGTTGTCAACATTTTATTTCTATAGCAAATTTAGTCAAAATTTTAGTTATATAGAAAAATTTATCAAAATTTTATTTATATTAAAAATTTTGTCAAAATTTTATTTCAATAGAAAATTTTAAGTCATAGAAAATTTTGACAAAATTTTCTATGACATAAAATTTTGACAAAACTTTCTATGACAACAATTTTTTTCCCTGCCAAAAAATGGAGCACTATTTCAGCAGGATTGTAAAGGAGAGAGACAGTACCAACTGCCTCTACACTTGTAGTTTAGTCAATGCATGGCTTTAAGCTGAGATCAAAAACAACAATAACGATTGAAGAGAAGCCAACAATAACAAACAAAACGAATGAAGATAGAGGAAGCACGCTCAAAAACAAACCCAGCCAACTAAATACAAATCGATGATTTGAGTTTGGCAAAGGATAAGAGATATGCTTGCAAATTTGTTTAAGCAGTAGCCGACTATTAAACCCTTTTTCGGACGGTTCAAGTGTATTTCACGTTGGGTTGAGTGAATTACCCGAATTTATTCTGATAATTGGTTGATAGTTTTGCTGCAAGTAGAGGATGCTGATGAGGAATGTGGTAATTCCAAAACAGCTGTACATCCAACCATCTTGCAGTCTATAGGGCTTTGCCCAAATAAATTTGACAAGCATACTTTTCCTCTGTTGGTTAAGCTACACTTGTAGTTTAGTCAATGCATGGCTTTAAGCTGAGATCAAAAACAACAATAACGATTGAAGAGAAGCCAACAATAACAAACTTTGTCAAAATTTTATTTATATACAAAATTTTATTTCAATAAAAAAATTTTGTCTACATTTTATTTCTATAGAAAATTTAATTTCTATGGAAAAATTTATCAAAATTTTATTTCTATTAAAAATTTTGTCAAAATTTTACTTCTATAGAATTTTGTCAACAGTTTATTTTTTTATAGAAAATTTTGTCAAAATTTTATTTCTATCGAAGATTTTGTCAAATTGAGCCTGTTGCGGCTTAGGTTCCAAGTTTTCTAGGCCTTCCAACTCTTCTTCCTTCTTCACTGAAAGTGAGAAAATTTACTTAAAATTTTGTTTATATAGAAAATTTACTCAAAATTGTATTCATATAGAAAATTTTGTCAAGTTGTTTTTTCTAAACAAAATTTTTGTTTAAATTTATTTCTAGAGAAAATTTCGTCAAAATTTTATTTCTATGGAAAAATTTATCAAAATTTTATTTCTATTAAAAATTTTGTCAAATATTTTTGTCATAGAAAATTTTGTCAAAATGTCATAGAAAATGTTGTCAAAATTTTATTGCTATAGAAAACTTTGTCAACATTTTATTTATATACAAAGTTTTGTCAAAATTTTATTTCTATAAAAAAATTTTGTCTAAACTTTATTCATATAGAAAATTTAATTTCTATGGAAAAATTTATCAAATTTTTTGTTTAAATTTATTTCTAGAGAAAATTTCGTCAAAATTTTATTTCTATGGAAAAATTTATCAACATTTTATTTCTATTAAAAATTTTGTCAAAATTTAATTTCTATAAAAAATTTTATCAAAATTTTATTTCTATAGAACATTTTGTCAAAATTTTATTGCTATAGAAAATTTTGTCAAAATTTTTATTTCTATAAAAAAAAATTTTGTCAAAATTTTACTTCTATAGAAACATTTTGCCAAAATTTTATTTCTATAGAAACTTTTTGTCTTAATTTTATTTCATTCGTGTTTTGTTTTTTTTTGACAAACATTATTTTCCTCTGTTGATTAAGCTACTCTTGTAGTTTAGTCAACACAATGGTTTTAAAGCTGAGATCAAAACAACAACAAAATTTAATTATATTTCTATAGGAAATTTTGTCAAAATTTTGTGTCATAGAAAATTTTGTCAAAATTTTATTTCTATTAAAAATGTTGTTAACATTTTATTTCTATAGGAAATTTTGTCAAAATTTTTTGTTATAGAAAATTTTGTCAAAATTTTATTTCTATAGAAAACTTTGTATGAATTTTATTTCTATAGAAAATATTGCCAAAATTTTATTTCTATAAGAAATTTTGTCAAAATTTTATGCCTATAGAGAATTTTGCCAACATTTTATTTCTATAGAAAACTTTCTCAAAATTTTATTTCTATAAAAAATTTTGTCAATATTTTATTTCTATAGAAAATTCGTCAATTTTTTTTTCTAGAGAAAAAATCTACCATGGAGTTAAAAATCAATTTTTTTGTAAAATTCTTCCAATTGTGACAACCGTGATTGTAGCCCTGGGAAGATAAAAATGTCGGTCGCAGACCATGGACATTCCAATAGAACTCAACACCATCGGACTCAGCACGCGTCAACCATGAATTGTTTAAACGGGAGATTCCTCACTTTTTTTACCCACCACAATAGCCACTAAAATCTCCGGATCTTGATTCGGCGAACTTTTGTGCTAGTGGCATTTTGGACAGTAAGGTTGGCACTAAGCAATACCAAAGTGTCGACTATCTCAAAGCGGAGCTTCGCCTGGAATGGATCAAAATACCACAGAGCTATTTCATGCTTTATCGGTCGTTTGAAGGCCATAAGTTCGTGCCCAATGTAGCCAATTCGAACAAACCTAAACGGATTGTAAAATTTAATGTTAATGTTATATTGAACAATAAAATTATAGCGATTTATTTTGTTGCTTCAAATTCAGCCATACCTAACCTATATTACCTTGGCTTTGTTTACAAGGTATCCTTCCCCTCTGAGCGACCATCGCTTTGTTTTATGAATTCATTCATAGAATGTTTGATGTCTTTCACATTTACCATCATCTGGCACTGTTGGTATTTTTGCATATGTGACGCTGTTAAACAATTCACCATAGACTTATTTTATGCACCTCACAGGATGGCATAAAAACCAAAGTTATGACACTATAGACGAGTTTTGCTTCATAGCCGAGTGAAAAAGCTAACTAGCGATATCATGACACGTGAATATATTTCCAAAGTTTATGTCAGTGTTGTAAAAATATTAAAGCACTCGAGCACATGGTATATGAGTATACACAAAATGATTATGATTTAGACAACATTGACAACAAGAGAATCCTGCATGAGACGATGATGATGAGCCTTGGGTCTGGTTTGGTCTGGTCTACTCAGAACGGCTACAAGTTTAATGTCCATGGGCCAATTTAGGATGATAAAATGAAATTTTCCTTTTATGAGTCACAAAAATATTAATATTAAAACATTTTGTGGTATATGGGAATATGCGTGGATATGTGTAACCTGCAACACATACACCCACACATTTGTGGCTATTCAAATTTATGGGAATGTGAGATTTTTTTGTTTTTCACACAATTATCTCTACCGCAAACAAAAGCTTGAATTAGATACAAGTGCTTCAATTTTATTTACGAAATTTAATAAAATTTAATTAACATAAAGATTAAGTACTAAACTTTGATTTATAGCGAGTTGTGGTTTGCTGTAGTTGATGGTCAAAGTAATTTAGGGGTACAAAGGCTAAATGAAAAAAAATGGGGAATATCCCTTCAAAATTTACAAGTGACAGATCAACTAGAGCAGTTCAAACAGTACACTTCCCGAAGATAAATTTAAAGATTTTACCTATAAAGACTATATCAGTTTCTGGATTTATAAGAACCATTTTTGTTTGAGTTTTAGAGGATTCATTAACATCTCTTGCAAGTGTGCAAGAAAATTATAAAATAACGTCTTGATTTGAATTCTTAAATCTGTAGATTTTCACCCGAGAAGTAATTTCTGAAAATTTTACATTGAGTTTCAAGCAATTTGCATGATCAGTGCGCCTTCTATACCCTTAAGAAGTGACATCGATCTATATGGAGGCCTTACCAAATTGACCGATAAAATCTTAATCCGATACACGTTTTTGTGAACCTAAAATACCAGAATATTTACAATTTCAGGCAAATCGGATAAAAACTACGGTTTCTAGAAACTCAAGGAATTAAATCGCTAGATCGTTCTTATGCGGGCTATACTAAAACATGGACCGATACTCACCGGTTTCGGCACACCTCTTTATGGTCCGAAAATATCTCTAGATTTCCAATTTCAGGCAACTTGGATAAAAACTACGGATTCTAGAAGCCCAAGAAATAAAATCGGGAAATCGCTCTATATGGGGACTATACCAAAGCATGGCCCGATACTCACCGTTTTCGGCACACCTCTTTATGGTCCTAAAATACCTCTAGATTTCCAATTTCAAGCAAATTGGATAAAAACTATGGTTTCTATAAGCCCAAGACCCCAAATCGGCAAGTCGGTTTATATGGGGACTATATCAAAACCTGGACCGATATAGCCCATTTTCGAATTTCACCTGCCTGCAGACAAAAGACGAGTTTGTGCCAAATTTTAGCACGATTGCTTCTTTATTGAAGACTGTAACGTGATTACAACAGACTGCCAGACAGACAGAAGGACATGGTTATATCGTCTTAGAATTTCTCCCGACTATACTTTATATAGTCTAAAATTGATATTTCGATGTGTTACAAACGGAATGGCAAACTTCCCTACGGGAAATGGATCAACCACAGAACCGGTACAGGACTAGCCCCTGGTGTGTATGGACCAGTCACAGTTCTGGTCAAAACGTCTGGAAGGGACCGGTCACTTTAACATGGGTTTGTCATTGACGGGACACGTCCTGGGACAATTTAGCAGGAGCACCCCATAGACAGGTCCTCAGGACCCATGTCCCCGACAAACTCTTAGAAATCTGTTTCAATGTGGCTACTAGTTACTACGACTATTTAAAAAGTATTTGGGCAAGAAACGGATACAGTATTTTATTGTGGACTCCAAATAAAATTTTGACAAAGACTACAGAACTAAAAATTTGACGAAATTTTCTATAAAAAAAATCTGACAAAATTTTCTATAGCAATAAAATTTACAAAATTTTCTATAGAAATAAAGTTTTGACAAAATTTTCTATAAAAATAAAGTTCTGACAAAATTTTCCATAGAAATAAAATTTTGACAAAAGAAGAAATAACATTTAGACAAGTTTTTCTATAGAAATAAAATTTTGACAAAATTTTCTATAGAAATATAATTTTGACAAAATTTTCTAGAGAAATAAAATTGTGACAAAATTGTCTATAAAATTACAGTTTTGACAAAATTTTCTACAGAAATAAAATTTGGCCAACATTTCCTATAGAAATAAAATTTTGACAAAAATTTCTATTGAAATAAAATTTCATTCGTTTTGTTTTGTTATTGTTGGTTTTGTTCTTTAATCATTGTTGTCGTTTTCTTTGACAATATTTTCTATAGAAATGATATTTTGACAAAACTTTCTATAGAAACAAAATTTTAACAAAATTTTCTATAGGAATAAAATTTTTACAAAATATTCTAGGGAAATCGAAATTTCGACAAAATGTTCTATAGAAATAAAATTTTGACAAAATTTTCTATGGAAATAAAATGTTGACAAAATTTTCTATAGAAATAAAACTTTAAAAAATTTTGTATAAAAATAAAATTTGGATAAAATTTTCTATGGAAATAAGAATTTGGACAAAATTTTCTACAAAAATAAAATTCTAACAAAATTTTCTATTGAAATAAAATTGACAAAATAAAATTTTGAGAAAATTTTCTATAGAAATGATATTTTGGCACCATTTTCTTTAGAAATAAAATTTTAACAAAATTTTCTATAAAAGTAAAATTTTGACAAGATTTTCTATGGAAATAAAACTTTTAAAAATTTTTCTATAGAAATAAAATTTCGACAAAATTTTTTATGGAAATAAGAATTTGAAAAAAATTTACTATGAAAAAAAATTGTCAAAATTTTCTATTTAAATTAAATTTTGGACAACAATTTCTATAAAAAAAATTCTAACAAATAAAATTTTGACAAAATTTTTTATAGAAATAAAAATTTGACAAAATTTACCATGGAAATAAAATATTGACAACATTTTTTAAAGAAATAAAAATTTGACAAAATTTTCTATGGAAATAAAATGTGAACAACATTTTTTAAAGAAATAAAATTTTGTTGTTGTCTTTGACTTCAGCTTAAAACGATGCGTTGACTAAACTACAAGTGTAGCTCAACCAACAGAGGTAAAGAATGTTTATTTCGGCATAAGCCGGCTATCGTGTAAACCCTTTTTTCGGAAGGTTCAAGTGTGGTTCACTTTTGGGTTTAGTGAACTGCCTGAATTTATTCTGATAACTGGTTGATAGTTTTGCAGCAAGTAGAAGATGCTGATGAGGAGTGTGGTAATTCCGAAACGTGCGTCCATCCAACCATCTTGCAGTCTATAGGGCTTTGCCCAAATAAATTTGACAAACATTATTTTCCTCTGTTGGTTAAGCTACACTTGTAGTTTAGTCAATGCAAGGTTTTAAGCTGAAATCAAAGGCAACAACAATGATTAAAGAAAGAAACCAACAATAACAAAACAAAACGAAATAATTTTTTTTTTTAATTTTCTATAGAAATAAAATGTGGACCAAATTGGCTATAGAAATAAAATTTTGACAAAATTTTACATAGAATTATTATTTTGACAAATAGAAATAAATTTTTGACTACATTTTCTATAGAAATAAAATGTTGACAAAATTTTCTAAACAAATACAATTTTGGCAAATTTTTGTACGGAAATAAAATTTTTACAAAATTTTCTATATAAATAAAATTTTAACAAAATTTTCTATAGAAACAAAATTTTGACAAAATATATTTTGACAAAATTTTCTATGAAATACATTTTGACAAAATTTTCCATAGAAATGAAATTTTGACCAAATTTTCCTATAGAAATAAACTTTTGACAAAATTTTCTATAGAAATAAAATTTTGACAAAATTTTCTATAGAAATAAAATTTTGACAAAATTTTCTATAGAAAAAAAATTTAACGAAATTTTGCTATAGAAATAAAATTTTGACAAAATTTTCCATGGAAGTAAAATGTTGACAAAATTTTCTATTTAAATAAAATTTGGACAAAAATTTCTACAAAAATAAAAGTTTAGCAAATAAAATTTTGACAAAATTTTCTATGCAAATAAAAATTTGACAAAATTTTCTATGGAAATAAAATGTTGACAAAATTTTCTAAAGAAATACAATTTTGGGAAATTTTTGCACGGAAATAAAATTTTTACAAAATTTTCTATATAAATAAAATTTTAACAAAATTTTCTATAGAAACAAAATTTTGACAAAATATATTTTGACAAAATTTTCTATGAAATACATTTTGACAAAATTTTCCATAGAAATGACATTTTGACCAAATTTTCCATAGAAATAAAATTTTGACAAAATTTTCCATAGAAATAAAATTTTAACAAATATAATTTTGACAAAATTTTCTATGGAATTAAAAATTTGACAAAATTTTCTATGAAAATAAAATGTTGACAAAATTTTCTAAAGAAATACAATTTTGAAAAAATTTTTTTACGGAAATAAAATTTTGACAAAATTTTCTATATAAATAAAATTTTAACAAAATTTTCTATAGAAATAAAATTTTCACAAAATTTTCCATAGAATTAATATTTTGACAAAATTTTCTATAGAAATAAAGTTTTCCATAGAAATAAAAATTTGACAATATTTCCAATAGAAATAAAATTTTGACATAATTTTCTATAGAAATAAAATTTTGACACCATTTTCTAAAATAAAATTTTGAAAAAATTTCCTATAAAAATAAAATTTTGCATAATAAGATTTATTTGTTTGGTAGAATTTTTTGGTATTTTTCTCCAAAATTTGGTGAAAAGAAGCCTCACCAGTGATCGACAGATGAGGCTTCTTTACAATAAGGACAGTTTTCAGGGACCTATCTAGCTTTAAACATACACCCAAAGAAAAAATACTTTCCTCCGGAACGAAATTTTAGACAAACGAAATTCTCGTTTCTTACACAGGATTTTCTTTTAGAGCAAATAAAAGCGGATTTATAATACGAGAATCAACGATAGTCTTTAAAGTTTTTTATTTGCTTTTAAAGAAAAATTTTTTGTGACAAAGGAAAACTTTGCTTGTCTAAAATTTCGTTCATCGGAAAAGAAAACTCTTCTTTCAGTGTAGAATCAATAAAATTAGCCATTGAATCACAGACGCTGCCATCTAAAGGGTGGTTAAAATTTCAAGGGCCGATGTTGATTTTGAATAAAACACAAACTATTTAGGACATTATTGTAATTTTATTTAATTATGATATATTGGTATTACTCAATTATGTATGGAACAAAATATTGGTCAAATGGGCGCTACGACCTCGGTGGCACACCTTCATCCGATGGTCCAAATTTTCGATGACGCTGAGGCATAATGGAGGTTCTATGCCGTTAATGTGCCGAATTATCATCTCGTCCTTTAGCTCTTGAATTGTTGCTGGCTTATCGACGTACACCTTTTCTTTCAAATAACCCCAAAGAAAAAAAGTCCAACGGTGTCAAATCACATGATCTTGGCGGCCAATTGACATCGCCATTACGTGAGATAACACGGCCATTGAATTTTTTGCGCAAAATAGCCATTGTTTCGTTAGCTGTGTGACAAGTGGCACCGTCCTGCTGAAACCACATATCGTCCACAACCATATCTTCCAATTCGGGCCATAAAAAGTTCGTTATCATCTCAAGATAGCGAACACCATCCACAGTAACTGCCTGACCGGCCTCATTTTGGAAAAAATACGGCCCGATGATGCCGCCAGCCCATAAACCGCACCTTTCTTGGTTGCAGTCACTCTTTGTGGTTGCATTGGTTTTTCGAAAATCACTATTGAATTCTCATTCGCCCAAATGCGGCAATTCTGTTTATTGTCGAATCCACTGAGGTGAAAATGTGCCTCATCACTGAAGATGATTTTCTTTGAAAATTGATCATCCAATGTTGCCATTTCTTGGAACCATTTAACACTTTGTTGGATTGTGTATCTCTCCATGGTTCAAATTGAGTAAGTCTGAAGTAGAGAAATGTCAATTAAATTTCGGAAAAAACTTGGGGTTTAGGTGTGGTTCACATTCAACATCGGCCCTTACAATTTAACCACCCTTTAACTACCCTTATTCAAATTATGAATTTTCTTCCTACACCAATTGAATCATTAACAACTTGTAAAAAATCACAAAACCATGACAATCGAAAAATGCTTAAAATTAAATCAATACCATTGAAGGATTCTCTACTCTAGTCTGTGATTTGTTTAAGTTTTGCATTTGTTTTTGAATAAACCATCATCGAAATTCATTAGAGGCTGCATAATGGTGTCACAGGTCTTGACTAGAGTACAGCAACGACCATGATGTTCCATCAACATTTTATGATTGCTGTCATTACATAATTAATTTCAATACTACACGGGCTTATGCATACGAGTGCTTAACCAGATTATCACTAAATTATAGATGTAATCATGTGGGGATTTTAAGTATATCAGAAGTGAGCAAAAAAAATATTATATTGCGATATCGAAAATATTACCCAGCAAAAAATTTGAAGTTGTTCCAAAGGCACAACTTTAAAGCACTCCCAAAAATGTTCTCCCAAAGATGTTCTTTATTTTAACTACACAGAAAGTTCTTTTAATTCGATTTTTATAACTTGTTTTTTTTTTTCATATTTTTAATGAGTAATTTTAATTTTTTTTCTCAAATAGGATAAAAACAGATTATGATTTAATAAAATGGTACAAATTATTAAAATTTTGTCGAAAAAAAATGCTACTGCCAGTCTAGAAAATTTTTGAAAATATTTGAGGTCAAACGTTTCTAACAAACATTAGAAGGCATTAAAAAACATAATTTAAAAAAAATATTTATTTGTCAAAAAAATTACAAAAATTTTTAATGCACATCCAAAACACTGAATTCGAATCACATTTTCACTACTTTTTGGCGAAGCTTGTTTTTCTGTGTTGTTATTAAATATATAGAATAAATATCCAGGGTACATAAAATGGATGATTTGACTTGGACAAAAGAAAACAGACAGTTTACTTGGATCCAAAGATTTCGACTTTTCCACCAAGAAAAATTGAAAAGGTATAGAGTTAGAGCTATGAATATGATGAATCAGCTTTATGTGCATAGAAAACAAAAACATGCCTGGTTCAAAAGATTTTGCTTTATTCTAATGATTTTGGTATTGTTTCCGAGACAAAGAGCGGTGAATTAAAGTAAGAATATTTTTAAGACAAAATTCTCTTTGAAAGTTAAGTTTTGCTTACTTGGTACTAGGAAAAAAATTTAATTATTTGTTTTTGTTTTTTTCTGCTGTTTTCTCATATGAGTACTATCAAAGTCCTTTATTCAGGCTCTCCTTTAACTAGAATTTATGCTATGTTTTAAGTAAAAA